>NC_133325.1:619725083-620347583 GCF_042186555.1 Aquarana catesbeiana | reverse complement strand
TTTACTACATGCTTCTGGTCCAAGATGTGCAGTTACAAAATAGTTTTTAAAGCCTTATTTACATATGTACATTTTCTTTGTGAACTTCAGCTTTAAATGCTTTTAATTGATTCAAAAATGCATATTTTTGTGCTGGGCCTAATACATTCTATTGTTCAAATCCAGAAGCAAAGAAATTGTGGGATAATAACTAGTTAAGATGTAAGCTAAGCATCAGAATGGCTCAAATTGTATTCAGCAAGAAAATAACAGATTGGTGAGGACAAAAATCCAACATATTATAATGAAGTTAGACAAAAGATTAAAACAAAAAATATGAATACTAGACATTAGAGGCACTGACAATCTCTACATGTTTTAACAGTTAAGAAGTAAATAAATCTAAAATTTTAAATTATTACATTGGTAGCTTAGTGGAGTCCATCAGTGTCCTTGTTTGCTTCTTCTTACTTTAGTCTTTTTTTATTTTTTACCCAATAATCCTGCTGGTTTACATAATTTTGGTCCTATGGAGACAATGCCTCCTGAATAGTTCCAAATGCAGCAGCAGTGTCATCAACCGAGGATGCATGCTCCCTGTGGATTCCAAGCCATGATGCCGTTGGCTATAGCTTTGCTATAGCATAAGAAATGCAAGGCTTCATGGGATAACATTGTCATTAAAGAACATGCACATACTGTAAGTGCATAGAGCAGAAACCGAAAGCGGCTGAGGTGGGCATGATACTGAACTACAGCCAAAAGTATTTAAGGATTAATAATGACAACTACCATGAATTATTCTGGGACAGTTTACAGCAATGGTGGTCAACCTGAAAATTATGGAGGGCGTCACTTGCTGCTTCTGACACTTCCAGAGGACCATGATATAGAATGTAATTTTCATGCATTTAAATGCCTTGCATGAAGTTAAACAGACAATTTATGGGCTGTAACTCACCTCAGCACCTGAAAATGTCAATTCTGCTGTAGTTTCTGTTTCAATGTTTTTATTAAAGTTTTACATAATTAAATAACAGTACAGCTGTAGATCTGTGATAACAGATTCAAGTAGGATCTCCCAATGCAGGTGAGGGACAGCAGAAGGAAACATGCAACATATATGTATAGGATGGATACAATAAACATATACAAGTCAAAATATAGCATCATAGGACAGCCAAAGATATGCAAATTGAAGGCTAAGAAGCTGGTGTACTAGGAAGAGAGTAAGAATTAAAGTGGTTGTTAACCCACTTCTTTCAAATCCTCCCATCCCCTTTGTACCATAATAATAAGTGTACCTGTGCCTGTGCATTGTTAAAAAATCTGCCGATCTGTACCTATATAAGCTTGGCTCCTGGTGCTCAGCAGACATGTCAGCTCTCTTCTCTCTCCAGTCAGTTTCAGTGGGAGGGGCTGAGCCCTCTTGCTGACATCAGTCGGGGAGGAGAGTGAGAGAGGAGAGAGAGAGCTGACAATCAGCTGAGCGCCGGAAGCTACGGTCATTTAGGTACAGATTGGCAGATTTTTTACATTACACAGGCACAGGGACACTTATTATTATAGTACAGAGATAATGGGAGGATTTAGCTGTAGATATGAGATCAGCAGGAGGGGGGGGGGCAGGCACTGGTATGAGCAGACAGGGAGAGGAGAGGGGATGAGGACAGAGGAGACACAGGAGAGCAGGGCAGCATATGACAGAGGCACGTACGCTGACAGTGGTGTCAGGGCTCAGCAGCCCTGATATATTGAAGTCAGCGTGTGGGGGAAGGGTATAGCTAGGCAGGATCAGACAGGTATTTCAGGTGTTACAGGGGGTCAAATTACACCACACAAGCACTGTGCTGTATAACATGCTTTAAAGGAACAGAATCTGTTTTTTTGGGGGGAGGGTTAAGATACTTTATTGGGCTTTCCAAGTTACAATGACAAAAACAAACGCAAAGGAAAGACTACAGACACATTTGGCAAGTAGGTTATCAAAGGAATCCGCGCTTAGGATAAGTGTGACTGCTGCCTCCCTATAGTAAAGTCCCACCTAGGTGGAACCCAATCAAAGTATAAAAACGTAGAAAGGTAAATGGCGCTGTACTTACTGACAAAACTATGTGTATGTAACTATTAATGGTGTGTTCACCCCCAAATAAACATATATATGTATAAACATATACATATAATCATATACATAAGGTGTACAAACTGTGTATCAATAGTAGAAACCAAGTACCAAGGGGATTTCGCAACTCTGAGACCGGGATCACATTATTTCTGCACGCTTGTACCCCTGCAGGGGTGAAGCGCTCTGGTAAATGAAAGCACAAGAGGGGAGCACAGTCACTTTTGTCAGCACGCTCTTTGCTTATCCCTGGAACATTTTCACTTACTTTGTCACTTTATATGGACACTGTTTTTTGATTTTAATAACTCTTTAATTTTTTGGGGCACTATTAGTTAATGGACACTTAGTGTATATAAATTATATAATTTATTGGATATCATTCACAGTAGCTTATTTAGCTCATATGTTTGCAATTTATACTAGTGTTGTTTGACAGGCATTATTCACATCAGTGGATGCTATTTATTCATTGACTGTATCTCTTTTTACACACCTTCACATACATATTCTAGATGTTTACATTTTTTATCTTTTTACCTTTTGCATATTATAATTTAAGCACATGTCACATGTCAGGGAGTACTTGGTTCCTACACAGTTTGTACACCTTATGTATATGATTATATGTATATGTTTATACATATATATGTTTACTTGGGGGTGAACACACCATTAATAGTTACATACACATAGTCTTGTCAGTAAGTACAACGCCATTTCCCTTTCTACGTTTTTATACATTTGGCAAGTAACCTAGAGGCTAATAGTACTATACAATACAATGCCAATTAAGGAAGGAATGAAGAGGGGGTGGGGGGAGAGGAGTGGGGAGGAGGGAGAAGAGGAGTTGGAGAGAGATGAAAAGGAGAGAGGAAAAGTAGGAAATAGAGGGAAGGAGGGGAGGGATGGGAATCGGAGCTTAGATTTTACAAAAGAAGGACTAACACTGAGCTCGGAAGACAACGAACATTAAACAATCAGGGGTAGAACAATAATGAGAGTATGTGGAACGTAACCCATGGGGGGGTTTGGGGCATAAGTCATTATAACTGTGAACAAGCTAAGTCACATATTGTTCTAGTGCTTTGCTGAGAGAGGTAGAGGGTGGTGATTGATGAGTCCTTGGCGTCACCTTACTGGAGGAAGGTGTATCGTGATTAGGGATGAGCCGAACACCCCCCAATTCAGTTTGCACTAGAACTTGTGAACAGGCAGAAAATTTGTGTGAACACCATTAAAGTCTATGGGACATGAATAGGGATGAGCCGAACACCCCCTGGTTCGGTTTGCACCAGAACCTGCGGACAGACCGAAAATTTGCACTAACGTAAGAACCCCATTGACTTATATGGGACTCAAACATTCAAAATCAAAAGTGCTAATTTTAAAGGCTAATTTGCATGGTATTGTCCTAAAAAGGGTTTGGGGACCCAGGTCCTGCCCCAGGGGACATGTATCAATGCAAAAAAAAACTTTTAAAAACGGCTGTTTTTTCGGGAGCAGTGATTTTAATGATGCTTAAAGTAAAAAAAAAAAGTGAAATATTCCTTTGTACCTGGGGGGTGTCTATAGTATGCCTGTAAAGTGGCGCGCGTTTCCCGTGCTTAGAACAGTCCCTGCACAAAATATCATTTAAAACTGCTTGCGGCTTTAATGTAATGTCGGGTCCTGGCAATATGGATGAAAATCAGTGAGACAAACGGCATGGGTACCCCTAAGTCAATTACCAAGCCCTTTGGGTCTTGTATGGATATTAAGGGGAACCCCGCACCCAAATTAAAAAAGGAAAGGTGTGGGGCCCCCAGGCCCTACATACTCTGAACAGCAGTATACAGGCGGTGCAAACAAGACAGGGACTGTAGGTTTGTTGTTAAGCAGAATCTGTTTGTAATTTTGAACTGGTACATTTTTAACGTGTTTAGCTCCAGCCAAGAAATCTATTTTAAGCTTTTTGGAAAATCTAGGGAAGGGTTATCACCCCTGTGACATTTGTTTTGCTGTCTGTGCTCCCCTTCAGAAGATTTCACCTCACTTTTTGTCCCAATGACAAATGTTTTTTGAAAATTTGGGGTTTTTAGTGAAACAAGGATTGGTGATAAAGCATCAGTGTAAAGGAGAAAAGTTTTTCCCATATTAACTCTTACAGGAGAGAATTTCCCTTCCTAGGGGTAGATTTCATCTCACTTCCTGTTGTCTCCGTCCAGTTGCAAGTAGGAGTCGTTTGTAAGTTGGATGTTTGAAAGTAGGGAACTGCCCTATATACTCAGCAGAAATTTGGGCCTTAGGTGGTGTTGTGACCACACCTCACAGGGCCCTGCTGTGAAATAACAACACTGTAAGTCCTCACAGATACTCTTAATGGGTGCAGAAACGGGCCCTGCTGTGAAATATTAGATCAAGTATTTAAATTACATGTCCCTGTTGAACAGGGGCTGAAAAATTGGGCCTTAGGCACTGGTGCCACAACACTGCAAACCCTCACAGATACTCTAGTTGGAGCGCAGGAACTAGCCCTGCTGCAAAGAATTGCATCAAAAATTGTAATTACATGCCCCTGTTAAACAGGGACTGAAAAATTGGGCCTTAGGCACTGGTGGCGGGACTGGCGGTGCCCAGAACCAAAAATGTTCTTACAAGCTATCAGCATGATCATTGAGGAGGTATAGGATAATTACTCAGCATGACAGGATAGTCACTCAGCATCAGCATAGGCAGTCTTTGAAGGGATCTGACATTTAAAAAAAATGTATTCGGTTACATCAGCATCAGGTGCTTGGTAGCTGGTAGTGATCCAAGACTGATTCATTTTTATGAAGGTCAGTCGATCGACCGAGTCGGTGGACAGACGCACCCTGTGATCGATTTCAAAGCTTCCAGCAGCACTGAATGTGCATTCCGAAAGAACGCTGGATGCAGGACAGGCCAGTAGCTCAATTGCATACTGTGCAAGCTCTGGCCAGTGATCCATCCTCAAGACCCAGTAACCCAGAGGATTTTCAGTGGGAAAGGTGTCCAAGTCAGATCTTGCCCCTAGGTATTCCTGCACCATGTGAAACAGACGCTGGCGATGGTTGCTGGAACCGATCATACCTTGGGGCTGCGGACTAAAAAATTGTCTGAACGCATCGGTCAGACGGCCACCTTCTCCACAGCTCCTTCTTTGACTGACCGAAGCCTCAGCAACACATTGTCCAGAAAAAGGAGTTTGTAACCTCCCGAAGATGTTTCATCCTCTGCTCCCTCTAGGATGGCAAGATAAGGTCTGCAACCTTACCCTTGTAACGTGGATCAAGGAGGGTTGCCAGCCAGTATTGTTCCCTCTCCTTGATACCACAAAAACGAGGATCCTTCCGCAGGCTTTACAGGATCAGGGGGGCCATGCAGCGTAGGTTTGCTGAGGCATTCGATCTGGAGTCCTCTGGGTCACTAAGGACGACATGATCCGCAGTCACCTCCTCCCAGCCACGTACAAGTCCATGGGTTTCTTGGGACTGTAAATGATCCCTCAAGACTGCTGCTGATGCTGAGTGCCAGGCTCCACCTCCATACTGACGCAATCCTCCTCCTCCTCCTCCTCTTCCTGTGTGATCGGCGGGCACGCAGGAACACTGTCTGGATAAAGGGGGCCTTGAGAGCTAAGGAAGTCCTCCTCTTCCTGCCTCTGTTCTGCCTCAAGTGCCCTGTCCATTATTCCAAGCAGCGTGTGCTCCAACAGGTGGACAAGGGGGACAGTGTCACTGAAGCATGCACTGTCACTGCTCACCATCTTCGTGGCCTCCTTAAATGGTGACAGGACAGTGCATGCATCCCTGATCATGGCCCACTGGCGTGGGGAAAAAAAACAAGCACCCCTGACCCTGTCCTGGTGCCATAGTTGCACAGGTACTCATTGATGGCCCTCTGTTGCGTGTGCAGCATGGCCAACGTTGAGTTCCACCTGGTGGGCATGTCACAGATTAGGCGGTTCTTGGGCAGGTTAAATTCCTTTTGGAGGTCTGCCAGCTGAGCACTGGCATTATATGACCAGCGGAAATGCACACAGACTTTCCTGGCCTGCCTCAGGACATCCTGTAAGCCAGGGTACCTGCCCAAGAACTGCTGCACCACCAAGTTAAGGACATCAGCCAAACAGGGCACATGGGTCATTTGTCCCTGTCGGAGGGCGGAGAGGAGGTTGGTGCCATTGTTGCAAACCACCATTCCTGCCTTAAGTTGGCGTGGCGTCAACCACCTCTGAACCTGCCCCTGCAGAGCTGACAGAACCTCTGCCCCAGTGTGGCTCCTGTCCCCCAAGCACACCAGCCCAAGCAACGCATGGCATCTTTTGGCCTGCATAATTGCGTAGCCCCTTGAATGCCTATGGAGCACCACTGGTTCCGAGGACAAAGCACAGGAAGAGACCATGGAGGAAGAATAAGAGGAGAGGTGGAGGAGAGAGGTGTGTCAGAATCATTAGTAGTGGCATTTTGGGGGCATGGTGGCGGAAAAACCTCCAACACTACTGCACCTTGTCCTGCATCCTTCACAGCTGCCAGCAGAGTCACCCAATGCGCCGTGAAACTTAGGTAACGTCCCTGTCTATGCCTGCTGGACCATGAGTCAGCGGTAATATGCACCTTATCGCTGACCGCCCTGTCCAGCGAGGCATGGACACTGTCTTCCACATGCCGGTAGAGAGCCGGAATCGCCTTCCATGAGAAAAAATGGCGTTTGGGTACCTGCCACTGAGGAACCACACATTCCACAAACTCACGGAAGGGGGCAGAGTCTACCAACTGAAAAGGTAGCAGTTGAAGTGCTAGCAATTTTGCCAAGCTAGCATTCAACCGCTGGGCATGTGGATGGCTGGGAGCGAACTTCTTTCGGCGGTGCAGCAGCTGGGGCAGGGAAATTTGCCTGGTACAATCTGACGTTGGTGTACCGAAAGCAGATTGCCCACAAGTACTTGGCTGTGACACACCTAATTCTACACCTTCATTCCTCTCAGTACAGGTCTCAGAGAGGACTGAAGGTATAGTGGGGTTGGAGATCTCAGCTGATGAGGAGCAAGGAGAGGTCCTCTTTGTTCTTTGGTGTGGGTCTTTTAGATATGCTTGCCACGAACTGCATGGCAGGTCAACATATGTCTGGTCAAGCATGTGGTGCCCAAGTGGGAGATGTTTTGGCCACGCGAAATACGCTTGAGACATATGTTGCAAATAGCAGCGGTGCCATCTGATGCACTCGTCTCAAAAAAGGCCCATACCAAAGAACTTTTGGAATAACGCGCAGAGACAGCAGCGCCCTGCACATGCGGAGCTTTGCGGTGTGATGCAGTCAGTGTGCTGCCCCTGGAGGGCATCCTGCCTCGTTGGTGATGTGTCTCCTCCTCCTCCTCCTCTCTCCTATCAAGCACCCACGTTGAGTCAGTGACTTCATCATCCTCTCCCTCCTCATCACTGGAGCAAACCTGGCAGTATGCTGCAGCAGGGGGAGCATGACTGCCAGATTGCTGTCCTTCTTGGGCACCCCCTCTGTCCATGCTCATGTTACTGCCTTCATCTAGCTCAGTATCATCATCAGAGCCTTCTAAATGCTGGGCATCCTCCTGGAGCATGTACCCAACACTGTGGTCAAACGGTTCGAGGGACTCCTCGGGAGGACATGGTGGGGCAGAGAAAAAACGCTCCTGCGCACAAGTGGATACCCAGACAATCATGCAATGACATAGGCCTTGCTGCCCTCAAGGATGAGGAATCCTAATGGTCAAAGATAAAAGAGAAACAAGAGGGCGCACCAGCCTAGTGCATTATCTTTGGATAAAAATGTATTAAGAAGATAAAAAAAAACTATTTACAAAACATTAATATTGTGATCGCAGTAAAGGTCATCGTGTAGCAGCAATCAGTAGAACATGAACAGTACTCCAGAGGTCTCGGAGGAAAACACAGAAATCACTGCCAGCTGACGCGTTTCGAGGGGTAAGTCCCCCCTTCCTCAGAACACAAGCAGTGAACCCTACTTCAGCAGTCCTCCTATATATATATATATATATATATATATATATATATATACACATAATGTCAAAAGCCATCTCTACACGAGGCTCGGCCCAGAATCCGGCGGAATCCACTGCAGATCCACCAGCCCAAGACCCACACACAGAAGGGTCGCTTCTCCCAACAGTGAGTAACCTGCAGGATATGTTATTATCCCCCGCAAACACAGAATCTCTGATTGGCAGGACGTTAGACCCCCCCCTTACCCCAATGGATGATTTCATTAACACCCCAGACCATCCAGGAGCTCATGCTGGATCCCCCATCTCTATCCCCACAGACTTTTCATCTTTAATGGAGACATTCTCAACAATGCTCTCCAGAGGTCTGGCCCCCACTGCCTCACAAATCACATCTACAATACAGGTGGACCTGCATCACCTGGGAGTCAGAATTGAGGTGATTGAAGCTAAGACCGATCAAACCGTTGCCGTTGCCAATCAGAATACTGACAGGATCCAAGAACTACATGAACAGCTAGACATAGCGTTCTCAAAACTTGACGATCTCGAAAATAGATTGCGCAAATATAATTTCGAACTGAGAGGCCTCCCTGAGTTGTTTAAGGAAACTGACAAAATCGTTCGCTCATTCATCAAAAATATGATCCCTGACATACCAGAATACCGGCTGGAATTAGACCGTGCTCACAGGGCCCTCCAACCACCTCGCCAAGATGGTCTACCCAGAGACATAGTGGTGAAACCCCATTTTTTCAGAGTTAAAGCGGGGGTTCACCCACACCGCCAAAAAAAAAAAAATTAAAAGCCAGCAGCTACAAATACTGCAGCTGCTGACTTTTAATACATGGCCACTTACCTGTCCCGGGGTCCAGCGATGTCGGCAATTGACGCCGAGAACCCGCTCGGTTCTCGGCAGCTGCCTCCGCCATCCTAGGTGAGGGAATCAGGAAGTGAAGCGTTGCGGCTTCACTTCCCGGTTCCCTACTGCGCATGCGCGAGTCGTGCTGCGTGTCCCAAGTGGTCCCCGCTCTCTCCTGGGAGCTGTGTGTTCCCAGCAGACAGCGCGGTGGGGACGGGAAGAGGCATAGACTCCCATGGGAGTCTATGCCGGAAGTGGGTGCAAATACCTGTCTTAGACAGGTATCTGCACCCCCCTCCCCCCTGAAAGGTGCCAAATGTGACACCGGAGGGGGGGAGGGTTTCTGAAAAGCGGAAGTTCCATTTTTGTGTGGAACTCCGCTTTAAAGAGGAGGTCATGCATAAAGCCAGGGAAACAGAAAACCTTTCCATACAAGGACATCCCATTCAAATATTTGCTGACCTCTCTCCTTACACAATACAAAAACGGAGATCCTTAAAACCACTCTTGCAAATCCTGTCGCAAAAATCGATCACTTATAGATGGTCGTTTCCCTTTCGCCTAAACTTTGTCTACTTGAACAAATCTTACAGCTTCACGAACTTCATAGATGGAGAACACCTGCTGCTTCAACTGGGCCTCATATCGCATTCTCCTTCTCCTGCTCCAGCTCTGGATCCCAGGACCCCAATCTCTGCGAAAAGACCTCCCCCCACAAGCCTCATTAAACCCTTGTGGTACAAGCAACAAGCCAAGAGATCTAAAGATGGTCGCCCACCTTAACAAGAATTCTACAATCAGCACTTTATCTCTCTTCTGAGACCTCACCAACGTATCTTGGGTCATTGCCTCCCCACGTAACCCTTACCCACCTTGCAGGGTTTGGATCTGACCCACGTCCTATGATGCAAAAATGACATTCTTCCCCACATCCCTAATATTCTGCTCTGGACTTCCTGTCAATCCCTTTCTACCTGGGTTATCAGGTCCTGAATGGCTATACTTATACCCAACATATATGGAAGAGAACTAGCAATTGCATCCTTATCAGAGAAGACAACAAGACTCTCTATAGTCTGACTGGAGTCTGTTTAAATGCCTGCTAGATCACTTTAGGAGTAACTTTCCTCTCCCTCCCCCCACATATAGATTAGGGGATTGAAACTGTAACTTCAGTTTATAGAAGGTCTGACATCCAACTCTCACTTTTTTTTGTATTTTTTTGTATTTTTTGTATTTTTTTTTTGTATTTTTTGTATTTTTCTTGGCGGAATGGCTGAAGCGGCCGCACTTCGCCTCCACCTGCCTCGGAGTAGCGTTTTTCCCCCACTCGGAGACTGTAAAACAACCTCCCTTTTTGGGGTTCCTTTTTTGGGAAAAACTTGCGGGGGGTGGTATGCAGTCCCCCTCCTGCAAGAGAACTTTGGCTCTACATAGGTTACATTATTACTGCTTGTTATATACCGTATTTATCGGCGTATAACACGCACCGGCGTATAACATGCACCCCAATTTAGGAGGGAATTTTAAGGAAAAAAAAACTTTTAGGAGGGAAGTTGAAGGGAAAAAAACTTACATTTAAATGCCCATCATTGCAGCCTTCTCAGTGCAGCCTTGCCCCAGTGCAGCCATGTCAGTGCAGCCTTGTCAGTGCAGCCTTGTCAGTGCTGTCAGTGCTGTCAGGGCTGTCAGTGCAGCCTTTCCCCAGTGCAGCCTTGCCCCAGTGCAGCCTTGCCCCAGTGCAGCCTTGCCCCAGTGCAGCCTTGTCAGTGCAGCCTTGTCAGTGCAGCCTTCCCCAGTGTCCATTGCAGCCTTATCCCAGTGCAGCCTTGCCCCAGTGCAGCCTTGCAGCTTGCAGTTTGATCCCCTGCGATCCTGAGCTTCAAAATCACCGACCGCGATTTGAAAGTGGCGCCGCCGGCGCCGAAATACACAGAGCCGGTCCTCGGATCTTCTTGGCAGCTCTCGTTCACTTTCGGCTCCACTCGTAGTCCCGCCCGGGATGGGCGGGACTGGGAGCGGAGCTATCTGAACCTCGCCGAGTACACTCGGCGAGGTTCGGGCGGCGTTGAGTGCAGCCGAAAGTGGCCGAGAAGAGCCAAGGACTGGCTCTGTGTATTTCGGCACCGGCGGCGCCATTTTAAAATCGCGGTCGGTGATTTTTTAGATCTGTCAGCTCAGGATCGCAGGGGATCGGCGTATAACATGCACCCGCGATTTTCCCCTGATTTTAAGGGGAAAAAAGTGTGTGTTATACGCCGATAAATACGGTAGTTATGTTCAGTGTTCTTGACATGTCATGTCTCTCTTCCTCAGGTTCAGCTACCTCTACCTCCCCTCTTCTCCTTTCTCACCTTTCCCTAGGGTCATCCAGATGCTCATCACAACGCCTGCAGATACATAACCTCAAGTATCTGAGAATCCTGGTGATGACATATAACCCACTTCTGAAGGTCAGGGTAAGAATCTATAGGAAGATGCGTATATCCCCCTCTCTGATCCGTGTATTCTGATACTTGCACATCTCCCCCTATTTGTATCGCTACTCACAATGTTCAAGGGATAAATTCCCCAGTTAAGAGATGAAAACTTTTTAACCACTATCAATCACAAAAGATTGCAGTCCTTTTACTACAGGAAACACATTTCCCGTCATAATACAACCCCTCCTTTTTGCACAGGAACTATCCCCATTTTTTTTTAAATCTAAAGCAGACAATAAAACTAAAGGAGTGGCCATATGCTTCTCAAAACACCTGAAATTTTTCCCAACAGATGTCATAAGAGACCAAGCAGGCAGATATCTATTAGTAAAAGGCACTATTGAGGGTATCCAATACTCATTTGTATCCTATTACGCCCCAAACAAAGGCCAGGCCTCCTTTTTCTCCTTCATGATGTCCACATTAGGCCCGCAGCTGGAGGGGAAAATAATCATGGGTGGAGACACAAATCTCCCTTTCGATCTCTCCCTTGACAAATCGGGGTCAGGCCCCTCTCGGTCAAGGAAACCTCCAAAACAGAGCACTAAGATAGACTCCACATTGTGTTCCCTCGGACCTTGTGGACATCTGGAGAGAATTAAATCCCAGATCCAAAGACTTTACACACTACTCTGCCCCCCATCAACTTTATACCAGAATTGATCACATTTTTATCCAATCCCACAACATCCCTTCGGCTAATAGAGCAGTCATCAGAGATACCACTATCTCAGACCATTCCATGGTTCTCTTATACATGCAACATTCCCACAACCCATGCAAAAAATGTATATGGCGCCTTAATGAAGGGCTATTAAGCGACCCGGTCCAATGCACGATCATTACACAGGAAATTCAAGAATACTTCTGCTTAAACAATAATGATGAAGTCTCCCCAGAAACATTGTGGGCTGCCCACAAAGCAGTTATTAGAGGAAAGATTATCCAAATCACCTCACGACTTGAAAAAGAATGTAAAGTAAATAGCAACCTCACTAG
The DNA here is from genome assembly GCF_042186555.1 of Aquarana catesbeiana. NCBI lineage: Eukaryota > Metazoa > Chordata > Amphibia > Anura > Ranidae > Aquarana > Aquarana catesbeiana. Next base: position 620,335,137 of record NC_133325.1, on the reverse strand, counting down.
GGAATTCCAATCTTTAAGCAAAGCTCATAAACAGAACCCCACTAGAGAGTCTCTGGAAACCCTGGAATCTACTCGGACGTCCCTAAATCTGGCACTCACCACCGAAGCTGAGAAACACCTAAGATGGTCAGGAGCTCGGTTCTATTACCAGGCAGACAAAATAGGAGCCAAATTAGCAGCACAATTATCCCCATGGACTCGCTCTCACACCTTTCCTAAAATACGAGCTCGGACGGGGGAGCTAACACAAAACCCACGCCGCATCATGGAAACATTACATGATTTCTACATCTCTTTATATAAAAATGCGCATTCTAGAACCCAACCTCCCATAGCAGAAGTCCTGAACAATGTTTCCCAAAACTATCCTCGGAACATTCTGACCTCCTAGACAACCCAATTTCCGAATCGGAAGTCCTCGAGGTGATAAAGCAGCTTAAACAAAATTCAGAGGAAATAGGGAGTCCGCGCTAATGGTTGTAATTAGAAGCCTAGGTGGGAAGTATATTCCTAAATTGATAGACTGCTGCCCTCACATACGCTGACTCCACAGGGGGTGGAATGAGCGGAAAAAGTGAAAAAAGAAAAGTGTGTGAGTGTGGCGCTGTCCCAAAGTTGCAGAAGAAATGTCTGCATATATACAGTTTTATCAAAAGTGTCACGTGTGTATTCCTTTAAGTGAAATATGTATGGCAGTTATTACCACTCCTGTGGGTTAAAGTGACTGGTGATTTAAACATGAGAAGCATAATGAGTGCAATAAATCGCATCCAAGGTGTCTAGTGCTATATTCCCTCAAAAGGAAAAAACAGTATTAACCACTGCTAAGAGCATGAAGCGGTCTGTGTCTAAACACTAGAAAACACCAAGTTGCAATAAATACATCACACGTGACATGCAAAAAATTCTAAAGTGTCTAGTGCTAAATAAATAAATATTAAAATGTTGTTCTACAAACGTTGCAAATAACAAAGTGACAAGTGCCCTATGAAGAGGTCACTCTGAAAAGTGCTAAACACATGTGCCATGCAAATGGTTCTATGATAGTAAACAGTTCATATGGGTAAGTCCCCGGTGCACTATAAGTGAAAAAAGGCGTCCTTTGTAGGATTCCTCAAAGCATACAACAGGTGTTAATCCAGTGCTGGTGTCTCGCGTTGTGATTGTGCAGAGACTCACCAGCTGTATATCCCCTGCAGGGGTAACGAGTAGTCACAGTATGTGCCACTGTGCAGCAGTGCTTGGCAAGACCAGGACCAGGATGATATCATAAGGACATAAGAAGAAAGGATTCCATAGTGTGAAACCGTTTAAAACCACTATTTATTAGGTCAGATAAAAAGGGTACTCACATTGTAATGGAAAAAATGAGCGGTGTACAATGCTTACAAAGATGTTCCTAAGCGTCAGCTTTGCAGGGAGATGTCAGCAAGGCGTTCAGTCAAAGGCCACGCCCTACGTACGTTTCGTCACTCCCGTAGAAGTCCGAGTGACGAAACGTACGTAGGGCGTGGCCTTTGACTGAACGCCTTGCTGACATCTCCCTGCAAAGCTGACGCTTAGGAACATCTTTGTAAGCATTGTACACCGCTCATTTTTTCCATTACAATGTGAGTACCCTTTTTATCTGACCTAATAAATAGTGGTTTTAAACGGTTTCACACTATGGAATCCTTTCTTCTTATGTCCTTATGATATCATCCTGGTCCTGGTCTTGCCAAGCACTGCTGCACAGTGGCACATACTGTGACTACTCGTTACCCCTGCAGGGGATATACAGCTGGTGAGTCTCTGCACAATCACAACGCGAGACACCAGCACTGGATTAACACCTGTTGTATGCTTTGAGGAATCCCACAAAGGACGCCTTTTTTCACTTATAGTGCACCGGGGACTTACCCATATGAACTGTTTACTATCATAGAACCATTTGCATGGCACGTGTGTTTAGCACTTTTCAGAGTGACCTCTTCATAGGGCACTTGTCACTTTGTTATTTGCAACGTTTGTAGAACAACATTTTAATATTTATTTATTTAGCACTAGACACTTTAGAATTTTTTGCATGTCACGTGTGATGTATTTATTGCAACTTGGTGTTTTCTAGTGTTTAGACACAGACCGCTTCATGCTCTTAGCAGTGGTTAATACTGTTTTTTCCTTTTGAGGGAATATAGCACTAGACACCTTGGATGCGATTTATTGCACTCATTATGCTTCTCATGTTTAAATCACCAGTCACTTTAACCCACAGGAGTGGTAATAACTGCCATACATATTTCACTTAAAGGAATACACACGTGACACTTTTGATAAAACTGTATATATGCAGACATTTCTTCTGCAACTTTGGGACAGCGCCACACTCACACACTTTTCTTTTTTTACTTAAACAAAATTCAGCCCCGGGACCGGATGGCTTTTCTGTTGGTTATTACAAAAAATTTGCCACCACCTTAGTCCCTTATATGGTCAGGTTCTTCAACTCTCTCGGGTCTGGTTCTCCCCGGATAAAGCCCTAAACCTGGTTTTTATATCGGTTATACCTAAACCTGGTAAAGATACATCCTTGGTCTCTAATTATCGTCCTATCTCCTTAATCAACAATAACCTAAAAATCTTAACAAAAATTCTGTCCAACAGACTCTCATCCTGCATAGCTCTCTATATTCATAGGGACCAAGTGGGCTTTATCCCGGGGAAACAAGGACCTGACCAGATAAGAAGAGCAGTGGACATCATTTCCCTCCTTAACTCCCATTGGGACGGAGGACCCCATCAGGAAGGATTCTTGTTATCGATCGACCTCCAAAAAGCTTTCGACACAGTAACCTGGCCATACCTATTTAGCATTCTGGGGAGATGGGGCTTCGGCCCACACTTTCTGGGGACACTACAAGCCCTGTACTCTAGCCCTAGTGCATAGGTTGCAGGGCTGCTACTCTGAACCCCTCGTTATAGAAAAGGGTTCCAGGCAAGGCTGCCCACTTTCCCCCCTCCTTTTTGCTATAGCAATAGAGACCCTGGCCATTGCAATCAGATCCCATCCTGACATTAAGGGGTTTTTTTGTGGTAAACAAGAACACAGATGCAGTCTGTTCGCTGATGACTTGCTATTATTTGTTACTTCTCCACTTATCTCAACCCCCAACATTTTCTCCCTGCTTGAAAAATTTGGTGATATCTCCGGCCTCCGCGTTAATGTTACCAAATCACTAGCACTAAACATCACTGTTCCCCCCAACCTACTAGGTAACCTACAAAGCCATTTCCCATTCTCATGGAGCTCAACGTCCATCCCTTATTTATTGGTCAATCTCTCCTCTAGTATAGATTCCTTATACTCTTCTAATTACCCGCCCATCTTCCATAAACTGTCTTCAGACCTTACGACCTGGGCTAAGCATAACCTTTCCTGGCTAGGTCGTATCAATGCAATCAAAATTACCCTCCTCCCTCGCCTACTTTACTTATTCAGGTCTTTACCTATCCCATTCCGGAAATCACAATTACATACATTGCAATCCAAAATTCTTCAATTTATATGGGGACCAAAGGGAAGAAGATGCTCTAAAAACATTCTATTTAGACTTAAATCTCAAGGGGGTTTGGCCTTACCCAACATTTGGTGGTATTACCAAGCCACCCAGCTGGCCCAGATCTACACTGTCTATTCACGGGGCCCAAAACCTGATTGGGTCTCCATGGAATGTCAAGCAGTCCCTCTTCACACTATTGACTTCTTAATATGGTCTCCTGCTAAGCTTAGACCCCCCACTTTGACTCCCACTCTTTCCCACTCATTGGCTCTGTGCGTTCAATTACATAAAAACCCATCCCTGATCTCAGCACTATGACCCCTAACACATATATTTCATAATCCCGACTTTCCACCGGGAATGAACATTTTAGCATTTAGTTGGTGGGTTAATAAAGGTTTACTTAGAATTGGAAACTATTTCACACCCACAGGCCCCTTATCTTTTGCATTCTGCACCAGTAGACTTGAGATGCCACTCACTGAACGATTCAGATACACACAACTACTACACTTCCTCCATTCCATCTGGCCTAATAAACCAGAACCTCCTAGGGTCACGACCTACTAATCATGGTGTTCAGATATTAAGAATCAGAGGGGTGGGATCTCCATCATTTATTCCTCCCTAGCCTCAGTCATGCGTAAACCTCCCTATGCTTTATCTTGGGAAAATTACCTTGATATATCCTGGGATTGGGACAAATGGTTTTCCTGCTATCAACGCTCCTTCAGGGGTATATTAAATATCTTTCTAATTGAAGCTAGCCTTAAGGTAATAACTTGTTGGTACAGGGTTCCATCCCTTCTTGCTAAGATTTACCCAAATGCTTCCCCGCTGTGCTTCCGAAATTGCAATCATTTAGGAACAATGTATCACATATGATGGTCATGCCCACGTATAAGGGGCCTATGGAACAAAGTATTCCCTCTGATACGCAGAGTGACGACCGTTCAGGTCCCCCAAACACCAGAAATAGCACTCCTCAACCTTAAAGTGAGTAAGGTTGATAAACATACGCAAAAACAGATTTTCTTTATCCTACTGGGCACCAAAATTACAATAGCTGCCTGTTGGAAGAAAAACTGTGGTTCCTTTCATGGCGGTGAAGCATAAAATATCCTGGATCATGGCACAGGAGAAGATAGTCGGCATTATACAAGATAAATCCCGGATATTTGAATTTACCTGGGATCCCTGGGCCAAATATTGCCATATCCCCTTATATCCAGGCGTATATTCCTCCGCTTGAATAGAGCTCTGGATGACCCTATTGAACCTCCCCATTTCCCAATTATTCCTTTCTCTCTTCTTTACTCCTTCTCTTCTATCCTTCGTCTCACAAACCTTTCTTCTCACTGATTCATGGCATGATACCTAAGACTTAGCCGATCCTGATTTATCTATATATGTATCAGCGGTGCAAAGAACAGCAACACTGGAGCTAGGCCTCTTCGGAGTTCCTATTCTCCAAGTTACCTGAGCTTCCCCCCACCCTGTTCTTTACATCCTAGTGTTGGTACTAGACACATTAAGGATTACTTTTCCAGTCTTAAGATAATAGTATATCCAATTAATAATTCCTTGCACTTCGCGCTTCTTCGTGGAGACTTAAGTCTGGTGGCCGGGGAGCCGGGGAGGAAGGAGGTCCCTCACCCACAGCATGATCCCTTTAGGGGTGGTTGGGGGTATTTCCTCCTGTCTGCCTCTCCACGCTTAGCCAATAGCCTATTGACAACATTCCCAGACTCACCTTGATTTACCAACAAGCTTATCATTCTGATTTAGAAACATGAAAGGATATACTTGGTTTGCTGATCAAACACTCCTTTACCAATATGATTGTATAACTCTTAAGGTATCCTATGACATGTCACATATAATTTTACTGATTACTGGTCAATGTTGGACATTTTGTTATGTTTCTTTGAATTGTGTGTACCAAACATTCCCTCTTTTTTACTGGAATGTACATTGCTTTAGTACCTACAAAACCAATAAAAAATTATTGCAATCAAAAAGTGTTTGGGGGGGGCGGAGCCGGCGGCCGGAGCTGATGGAGTAGTGAGGAGAGAGCTCCATCACACCGAGTGCTCAGAAGCTACTAACAGCGGCTGATAGTGAGCTAATAATAGCCACACGAACGGCGGAAACAGCAGGGAACCGAGCCGCACTAATGGCTAAACGAAAGGAGAGAGAGCCGCCTCGGAAGCTGACCGACTTCTATACGACGGTCCCAGCTAGCCTGTCACAAGATGGCGCCGGCGCGACATCTCCTCACAGCAGAGCGGCAGAATCTGCAGCCAGTGAGTCATCTGCCACTAACACTGTACTGAACCCTCCACACTCAGCCTCAAACAGCCCCATTAAGCAAAAGAGAAAGCTAAACTCCCCAGATGACTCTGAGGCTGTACAGGTCAATGAGGAAAGTGACATGGAACACACTAATGAGTACAGTCAGAAGCTGGATGCTCTCCCCACCTCAGGTCTGCCCCTGACAGATGTCACCATGAAAGAGATGATTCTCACATTAAGGGGGGCCATACAACAAGACATCACTAATGTAATACGCTCCACACATAAGGAAATGACTGCACTAGGTGACAGGCTGGATTATGTAGAAACTAAAATGGATGATTTCTCAGCAGCTCATAATGAGCTAGTGGATGCGCACGTGGATCTGGAGGATGAGCTTAAAGCCCTCAGGTTAAAGGTCGCTGACCTCGAGGACCGTTCACGAAGAAACAACGTGAAATTTAGGGGGATCCCCGAATCTGTGAAACCAGCTGACTTAAGCTCATTCCTTCAACAACTTATGATGAAAACTCTGCCATCCCTATCACCAGCAGATGTCATCATTGATAGAGCCCACAGGCTGCACAAGCCCCCGCACCTCCCAGAGAGAATTCCTAGAGATGTCATTGCCAGGATCCACTTTTTCCATATAAAGGACCAACTCATGAGATTTTCTAGGCAAAACAACGCCCTCCCGGACCCATACGCGGGGATAACCCTATATGCTGACCTCTCACAAGCCACCATGTCAGCCAGGAACAACCTGATCCCGATTACTAAATCTCTACGGAATCACAAGATATTGTATCGATGGGGCTTCCCAGCCAAACTATTCATTACTCGGGGCAACGAATCTTACACCATCTCATCCTTAGAAAAAGGCCTGGAATTGCTGAGCAAGTGGAGAATTCTCCCTACCGAGATCAACTCAGAGGGAAAAGGCCCGGGGACCTCCAAAGCAGGTTCTAATATGCACCGCAACTACAGAGGGAAATGTGATGGATGACCATCTTTCTCCGCCTACATGAACAGAAATCTACACGCCCATACTTTTGGCGAACCCACCCTGCGGCATCACCCTAACCACCAAGCTTCACTAAAGCTAATACAAGTAGCACCGGATGTACGGCTGTACCGGAAGATACATACATGACTATACCCCACTCGGTATTCTGGGATATTCCCGAATTCACCCAGTTATTGTTGACTGTTCTATTGTTTTCAATTCCAGTTCTCTCAGTTCTATTACTTACTCCTTCATCTTACTGGAGCTTTCCACTTACAGGTACGTCAAGCAGACAACCCCTTTCCACCGCCCTAGAGGCTATATCTCTTTTACTGCAAACAACGACTTACACCATTAGATGGCGCCAAAGCACCACCAATGAAATGAATGTCTCTTAGACTAATGTCTCTCAATACTAGAGGACTCAACAGCCCATTTAAACGCAGAATGATGTGGAACACAGCCCTGCAGGATAACTGCGACATTCTCTGTGTGCAGGAAACACACTTTTCAGAACTAAGCATGCCTAAATGCACCCACAGCAGGTTCCCACACATTTTTACAGCAAATAACTCTTGCAAACGCAATGGGGTATTAATTGCCATTAAGGACTCTGTCACTTTTAAACTTCTAGAGCAATACACTGATTCCCTTGGTAGGTATATTATCTTGATTGCTGAAATCAATAACGATACATACACGTTGGTAAATATATATGCTCCCACGAAAAGACCAATGAGACTCATACACAAAACCTTAAAAAAGGCTAAGTGTTTGCGAAAAGGCAAATTATTGATATGTGGAGATTTCAATGTACTCATGAATAACGAAATGGACTCCTCCTCTGTGGGGCGGAGACGCACGCCATCCCTGGGCCACTACTGTCTATCAGAAGAGCTATACGACCCATGGCGGTGCCTCTACACCACAGAGAGGGACTATACATACTTCTCATCACTACATAAAAGTTACTCCAGAATTGATTTCTTTCTTACAGATAAGTTCACCTTACAAAATGTGGTCAAAGCGAATATCCACAATATCACCTGGTCTGACCATGCCCCCATTACAATAGACATTATGGATACCCGCAAAACCAACCTCGCTCCCCTATGGCGTAACAACACTTATCTTCTTTCTCTACCCCAAATTAGGGAGGAAATGCAAACAAAATTAGAGGAATATTTTACATTAAATGAACACCGGGGGACCCGCCCTAGTACAGTATGGTGCGCACACAAGGCCTTCTCTAGAGGGGTGCTTATACAAATAGCTGCTAGAGAGAAAAGGAAAAAAATGCGGCACATAGAACGACTACATAACAACATCTCGGATCTGGAAACCAGACACAAACAATCGCCCAACCACTCCCTACTCCTCCAACTAAACACCTGCAGAGAAGAACTCAAACACTACAACATGATTACGATTTATACTTTAAAAGGCTTAAACTCTCATACTACTCCCAGAGTAACAAAGCGAGCAAACTTTTAGCCTCACAAATTAAAAAACGTAAAACCAGGGCAAATATCTCAGAGATTAAACACCATGGGAACAATAGAAATTATACCAACCCCAAAGATATAGCAAACGCCTTCAAAGACTACTACGACTCTCTATACAATCTTAACCAGGATAAGAACATTTATCAGCCCACAGATACAGATATCACAAATTTTCTCCAGAAAATTAATCTTCCCGCGATAGATGCGAACACACTACATACTTTGAACAGGCCGTTCACTGAAGCTGAAATTGAAGCTGTAATCAAACGCCTCCCAAAAAATAAATCCCCCGGAGCAGATGGTTTCTCAGCTGAATATTATCAAACATTTTCCCCCCTTCTGATACCTAGATTAGTAGAAATTTTTAATAACGCAGCAGAATCAGGTGGCTTCCCGAAAGAAATGTTACAGGCCATAATTGTAACTATACCAAAAACAGGAAAAGACCCCTCCCATCCCCAAAACTTTAGACCCATTTCCCTAATAAACTCAGACCTCAAAATATATGCCAAAGCAATCGCCAATAGATTACTGGATATCACCCCTACCCTCGTAGGACTGGAACAGGTGGGATTTGTTAAAGGCAGACAAGCCCCAGATGGTACCAGAAGGATGATAAATCTAATAAGACACGCTGAAATAACTCGCACTCCCAGTATATTTGTAGCCTTAGATGCAGAAAAGGCATTTGATAGGGTGCACTGGAACTACCTATCTAAAACACTAACTAAATTCGGTCTACAAGGATTTGTTCACACGGCCATAATGGCCCTATATTCTAACCCCACAGCCAAAGTGTATACCTCAGGCATGCTATCCGACCCCTTCAGCCTGACCAATGGTACGCGCCAAGGATGTCCACTTTCCCCAATTGTATTTTCTCTAGCTATTGAACCGCTAGCAGAACTTATAAGGAACAATACTGACATCCACGGTCTCACAGTAGGACAGAAGACCCACAAAATCGGGCTTTTTGCTGATGATGTCATACTAACACTATCTAAGCCTGAATCTTCCTTACACACAGTTAAAAAAATCCTACATGAATTTGGAAGCATGACTTACCATAAGATCAACACCACTAAATGCTTCGCTCTCCCTTTAAACCTCTCCACAAAAAACATATCCAAACTTAAAGAGGTATTCCCTTGCACCTGGGATCTACCTTCTATTACATATCTGGGTATACAACTGACCCAGCTTACCTCTAATCTGTACACCGCCAATTATCTACCCCTTTTATCACAAATACAGAAAGAATTCACTCAATTATCAAAGATTCACTTAACATGGGTGGGACGCATTGCAGCTTACCAAATGCAAACACTCCCCAAATTGCTCTACCTCTTTAGAACTCTCCCAATTCCCATCCCCACAAAATTCTTTACTGACTTAGCCTCAAGCCTGAATAAATTTATCTGGCTAAACAAAAAACCCAGGGTAGCCCTAGCCACTCTTTATAAACCTAAGACACTAGGAGGAGGAGGACTTCCCAACGCCCATGCGTATTATCAAGCGTCTTTACTGGACCAGGTGAAATATTGGTTCTCTTGCCAAGAGGATAATCTATGGTCTCACATTGAACGTGCCATCACCCCGGGACATGACCTAACGGCACTGCTCATGGCCTCTACTATTCATCACAAACCATTTATACCACCCTACCCTACCATACAAGCAACACTCACAGCCTGGTCATTATTGATCAGAAAGCAATTCCCTAATGAAACACTCTTCCAACTTAACATACCCCTAACGACCTATGAATTTCTTATACAAAATTTTTCCACACACCACTGGAAACAAAAAGGCCTCCACTTCTCTATTGAAGATATAGTGAACCCAACTACCCTAGACAATCTTATGATTCTGCAAATTAATCACTACAAACAAAAACATCCACTCCCAAATACGAAAATACCACTTTCCATTTGGAATTTTCTGCTGAACAAACACAATCCCAGTATTAAAGGCATATCCTTATGCTATAAATTTTGTAACTCCCACTCCTCCCATGTTAAAATGCCAACGATGGAGAAATGGGAAACTGAACTGCAAATGTCTTTCACTTTACCACAATGGCTGCTAGCAATAAAGCACAATAGCTCCTCTTCGGCATGTGCTGACCACTGGGACAACTTCCACAAAATGTTTCACAGATGGTACTTGACTCCCATGCGTTTACATACAATAGACCCCACACTATCGCCACTATGTTGGAGAGAATGCTATCACAAGGGCAACCTCCTACATATCCTGTGGCACTGTAAAGCCCTACACACCTTCTGGAAAGATGTGTTCTCCCTGCTATCGAAAACTACCAATACTATATGTACACCCTCTCCAGCACTAGCCTTATTAAGCCTAGGGATAGAATCTTTTTCCCCCCTGCATAGGAAGGTGATAATACACATTCTATTTGCAGCACGCGTCTCAATAACAAAACGGTGGAAGACAATTTCTCCCCCCAATATCACAGAGGTTATTGCTAGAGTGAAATCACAAAGCCTTATGGAAAAAATGCTAGCACATAAAGAAGGCAGGATAAATACTTATTTTAAATATTGGGGAAGTTGGTTAAACATCCAAGATAACCTCTAGTGTTGAGCTTGATAATACTTACTACACTCGATTATTGAAACATACAGCGCATCTAAGGTGCTTTAACAGTCACAGAGCTAAGGGATATATGCCTAGAGCTATAAACGTAAAGACGTACTATGGTTATGGTTATTGTTCAGATTTAGTACCAGCAATTTGTATTTCAGATAATACATACTAGGAAAGGTTACAGCTAATATTACTTGGTTCCGAAACAAAAGTATTAATTATACTACATGATCTGCTTCAAATGACCGCCTTCTGGGTCGCTAACACAGTTCCTCAGAGCAAAACTGGCAAGCCTGCTCACAGAATGTTCCCAAATGGGGTGACAGGCTTCTCCCTCCAATGTCGAATACTCAAACGGTTTTATGAGGAACCATGACATTCCATATGTTCTCAACTGTTGATGTACTGAACCAAGAATACTCAATTTTACTTTTCTCCTCTTCTTTTTTTTTTTTTTTTTTTTTTTTTTTTTTCTTTTTCTTTATATGCTCCATGTAAATCTGTATTCCTTTCCTTTCTGTACAACTACTTTGTATTCCACTACTCTGTATCTTGTATAACCTGAAAATCTAATAAAAATTTTCAAAGTTAAAAAAAAAAAAAAAAAAGTGTTTGGGGACCTGGGTCCTGCCCCAGTGGACATGTATCAATGCAAAAAAAAGTTTTAAAACTGACGTTTTTTCAGGAGCGGTGATTTTAATAATGCTTAAAGTGAAACAATAAAAGTGAAATATTTCTTTAAATTTCGTACCTGGGGGGTGTCTATAGTATGCCTATGTTGCTGTGTACACACGGGCAGACTTTTCGGCATCAAAGGTCTGACGGTCTTTCCAACGGACTATCGATGGACTTTTGACAGACGTCCAAATGAACGGACTTGCCTACACACGATCACACCAAAGTCCGACGGATTCGTACGTGATGACGTACAAACGGACTAAAATAAGGAAGTTGATAGCCAGTAGCCAATAGCTGCCCTAGCATCGGTTTTCATCCATCGGACTAGCATACAGACGAGTGGATTTTTCGACCGGACTCAAGTCCATCGGAAAGATATGAAACATGTTGCAAATCTAAAGTCTGCCTGATTTTTGACCGAAAAAGTCCGCTGCAGGTCCGATGAAGCCTACACACACTCGGATTGTCCAACGGATTTGTCCCGTCGGACCAGTCCGGTCGAAAAGTCCACCCGTGTGTACACGGCATAAAGTGGCGCATGTTTCCCATGTTTACAACAGTCCCTGCACAAAATGACATTTCTAAAGGAAAAAAAGTCATTTAAAACTATTCGCGGCTATGTGCTATCCCCACAACCCTTGCCCGGTGGTTGTGGGGGTCTGCGGGCAGGGGGCTTATCAGAATTTGGAAGACCCCTTTAACAAGGGGACCCCCAGATCCCACCCCCTGTGTGAATTGGTAATGGGGTACAAATGTACCCCTACCATTTCACAAAAAAAGTGTCAAAAATGTTAAAAAAGACAATAGCCGGTTTTTGACAATTCCTTTATTAATGTCTTCTTCTTTCCCCGCTTCTTCTTCCATCTTCTTCTGGTCTTCCTTTGGTTTTCTTCTTCCTCCTCCATCTTGTTCTTCCCCCGCTTCTTCCTCTATCATCCCCTGCTTCATCCTCCTGTCTTCTCCTCTGGCATCTTCCTCCAGCTTCTTCTTCCCCGCTTCATCCTCTGGATGATCTGCCTCAGTGGGAGTCTCCCGCTGTGTGACGCTTCTGTTCTTGTGACAGTTCTTTTATAACTGAGGACGGGGCCACACCGTGACATTCCCGGGTGACCCGCCTCCCTCTGACACACAGGGACATCCCTATGGCTTTCCCATAGCATCAGATGGGGGTGGGGCCACCCCTCTGATGCCTCGTCCTTAGTTATAAAAGAACTGTCACAAGAACAGAAGCGTCACACAGCGGGAGACTCCCATTGAGGCGAATCATCCAGAGGATGAAGCGGGGAAGAAGAAGCTGGAGGAAGATGCCGGAGGAGAAGACCGGAGGAAGATGCCAGAGGAGAAGACCGGAGATTGAGGTGCAATAACCCAGCATACCTTTAGGCCTCCTTCTCTCATCTGATATTCACAGTTCAGTTCAAGGATATATTACCTTTAGATTCACTGTCCTCTTCAATATAATATATTATTATATAATTTACTATCTATTATTTTTATTACTATCCCCATCGTCTTACTACAATGGTCCATATATGGTTATATATGTCGGAATTGTCACAGCCGGTATACTTGTTGGATATGAGTATATATGTCCCCATAGGAGCTCTAGTCCATGGTGTACACTCTTAGATTCTATGGCAGTATTGAATACTTGGATTATTAATTGTTATTTAAATATATTTTCTTGATATTGATAACATCCCCCATTAGAGGTTCTTCTGTAGGAAATCAGCTATAAATAGACGGACGCTGCACACCTATTAAAAACATTAGAGGTTTGACCATCATTGCGTACACTTCTGGGGAGAGCAGGCGTGTACCAGGCATGTAACTCCACCTACAGCTGACCATGATAGGTGCCTCTGCTTATGAGGGGTGTTACCGGAATGGCTGCTTCCCCTATTAAATGACGTGGTGCGTGGCGTGCGGGTGCCGTCGCTGAGGACGTCTATGACGATACGCGTATGACGGCGCCACGCACTCTACGTCATTTCCGCAAATTAGGCCGGTGGAACGCAGGTGGAGCACAGAAGCTCATTTTACTTCCACCTCGCGATACGGGCTACCCGGCTAGGAAACTTTTTATCTATGAGAGCAGTTGTGCTAGGCACATATAGGTGCATACCTATGCCCATGGTGTGCGTATACATTTAGATTTTTTTGCTGCTGTACTACTATAGCCAGCTGACCTGGACTATAGTATTTTTAATGAAAGAATTTTATGTTGCAATAAATATAATTTTAATTACTACACTATGGGAGTCCACCATTCCTTTTTTCTACATGAGTGACAAAGCTTCATCATCCTGTATATGCTGAGGACCATCCTGGGAAATCCATCCACCACGCCAGCAGGGAGATCGTAAAGGTCACATCCATATGCAAATTACCCCTTTGGGGTGAATGGATCTGGTGAGTGGGGACCCTTGAGGGGGAGCACAAAGTCACCAAGGACGTTGGATACACTCAAGTCACGATTTTTATTTTTATTTTTATTCATATTTTTTCGTTTGATTTTTGTGTTTGGTTATTATGATCTATTTTTCACCGCATTGAAGACTTTCTCGCAACTACGGACTGTCTAACAATTGTGGACTGTTTACAAACACTCTTAAAAAGTGATTAACAACTAACTAAGGTTTAAATAATTTTGTTTAATGTATATGGTTGAGGATCTATAATTTGGCAGAGGCCTAATATGTATTTGGGTGCTCAATTAATTTATATTTAGGCTCTCAACTGTATAGACACTTATAGGTTTATTAGTACCTATGTCCATTTGAGGTATCAACACTTGTTTTTAGTCATAGGCACAGTATTATCTACCTTTGGAGTGTGTACACGTATATGATTGGTATTTCAAATAAGGCACCACTTACAGTTGCGCTCACATGGAATGTATGTTTAATTAGGGTAGGCATATCTACCAACACTATCACTAATAATTTTCATTATCAATTTTCATTATTATATTATTTCTTATTATTCTCTATCTTTATTTGCACATTCACGGACATGGAGGGAGAGTTGTTACTTCACGGTTGTTTGGTATCTATTTATACAACCTACCTAGGTGGGGCTACTCACTGTGGAGCTTGTATATCAGTCCCAATTACTATTGGTACTCTATATCACTCACCTGCCCAACCAAACTTTAGGGAGCGCCATTAGCCCATCTATATATATATATATATATATATATATATATATATATATATATATATATATATATATATATATATATATATATATATATATATATATATATATATATATATATATATACTCAATTCTGAAACACCTTGGGGAGTTTCTTTAGGGGGGCTGCATACCTTTACACCTGTCCTAAGCGCAGTCATCATACTTTATTCAATTATTGCACAGATACCATGACCGCTTCACACTCTTGTTTTTAGTGGTTCTATGACTATTATTATCCTTATGCTTATATGTTTACTGTGATTTTTGTACTCAATTTTCTTGTGTGTTTTGCAATCAATAAATTATTCTTTTTTAATACTCTGTTGCCGTTAAAGTCCCATCACCTGTTTGGGTTTTTTTTATTCTTTATGCATGTTAGGTATCACCGCGAAGGTCAGATCGAGGGCAGTAATTTGTGCGCAATTTTAAAGCGCATGTCGTGTTTGGTATCCATGTACTCGGCCTAAGATAATCCTTTTTATCTCATCAAACATATGGGCAATATAGTGTGTTTTAGTGCATTAACATTTAAAAAAGTGTGTTTTTTCCCAAAAAATGCGTTTGATAAATCGCTGCGCAAATACTGTGTAAAAAAAAAATGAAACACCCACCATTTTAATCAGGGCCTTTGTTTTAAAAAAATATATGTGAAAAAAGAAAACTAAATTGCTGATGTGGATTCTCTATAAAATAGCAAAACACCAAAAAGAAATGTGTGAGCTGCAACCAACAAATTAGTGCTGTGACACCTGTTGCTATAAATCAATATAAAATATGTTGGTGCGCTTATCAAACTATCCCCATCTGTTGGAGTGGTGCTTATATATAAAATCCTAAACCATAAAAACACCCTGATATAATCAGTAAAGTGAATAAGTGCAAATAAATATTCAATCAATAAAGTGAATAAATGCAAAAAAATGCATTAAAAAACATATACCCTGATATCACAATCAGTAAAGTGAATAGGTGCAAATAAATATAGCAATCAATAAAATGAATAAATGCAAATAGATGCATCAAAAAACAAATAAGGGAACACACATCCCTAGATATATGTAGATGGGAAAAAACAAAAAAAACAATAAATAGTGTCCGTTTGTGTTAATCCAGCTGAGGTCTGAATGTCCAATCACTTGCCTTTGATGAACTTGCTTGTATTTTAATTCTCACAGATCACAGTTGCATGATGAATTACATTTGAAAGGTGATAATTCACATAAAAATAAAAGAAAAACCATCATTGTGCAGTATTTTGAAATGCTACAAGACCGGGCAAACAATGTAATCCACTCACATATTTGCAGTAGCTGAATCGCTTTTGTTATAATGGTCAGACAGATTCACCGCTCATACAGCTATCGCTGTGTTTGCCGAAAACTATGCAAGGACGTCACTGACTCCTTCTTCCGAAAACCAAGCACTAACTTCAGGCTTTCTAAGGGTGTAAATTTTTGATTTCACTCTTCACTGCCTATCACAGTTTCGGAGGCCATGGAATGCCCAGATGGCACAACCCCCCCCCCCAATGACCCCATTTTGGAAAGTAGACACTCCAGACACTGAGCATTTTGCAGACCTCACTTTTTGTCACAAAGTTTTGAAAATTGAAAAAAGTAAAAAAAATACATTTTTTGTCTTTCTTCATTTTCAAAAACATATACTCACCATTCCTCTCAGCAAACAGCTTGGGGTGTCTACTTTCTAAAATGGGGTAATTTGGGGGGGGGGGTTGTGCTATCTTGGCATTTTATGGCCTTCAAAACTGTGATATGTAGTGAGGGGTGAAATCAAAAATTTACACCCTTAGAAATCCTAAAGGCATTGATTGGATCTCGGTGCCCCGTATGCAGCTAGGCTCCCAAAAAGTCCCACACATGTGGTATCCCCGTACTCAGGAGAAGCAGCAGAATGTATTTTGGGGTGTAATTACACATATGCCCATGACATGTGTGAGAAATATATAATTTAGTGACAACTTTTTGTAATTTTTTTTTTTTTGTCATTATTCAATCACTTGGGACAAAAAAAATAATATTTAATGGGTTCAACATGCCTCTCAGCAATTTCCTTGGGGTGTCTACCTTCCAAAAAGGGGTCATTTGGGGGGGGTTGTACTGCCCTGCCATTTTAGCACCTCAAGAAATGACATAGGCAGTCATAAACTAAAAGCTGTGTAAATTCCAGAAAATGTACCCTAGTTTGTACACGCTATAACTTTTGTGCAAACCAATAAATATACGCTTATTGACATTTTTTTTTTTGCCAAAGACATGTGTCCGAATACATTTTGGCCTAAATGTATGACTAAAATTGAGTTTATTGGATTTTTTTTATAACAAAAAGTAGAAAATATAATTTTTTTTCAAAATTTTCAGTCTTTTTCCATTTATATCGCAAAAAAAAAACGCAGAGGTGATCAAATACCACGAAAAGAAAGCTCTATTTGTGGGAAAAAAGGACGCAAATTTTGTTTGGGTACAGCATTGCATGACCGCGCAATTAGCAGTTAAAGCGACGCAGTGTCAAATTGTAAAAAGTGCTCTGGTCAGGAAGGGGATAAATCCTTCTGGGGTTGAAGTGGTTAAAATTAGCACTTTTGATTATTCATGTTTGTGTCCCATAGACTTTAACAGTGTTCACGTGTTCGAACAAATTTTTTGCCTGTTCGCATGTTCTGGATGAGAACCGAACCTGGGGGAGTTCAGCTCATCCCTACTTATATGCATGTTATTGCCATAAAAAAGTGTTTAGGGACCCAGGCCCTGCCCCAGGGGACAGGTATCAATGCAAAAAAGGCCATGAACTCGGCCCAAGATGGCGCCGGTGCCGGTAGCAAGGGTAATGCAACACCCTTCTCCCTAGCTGCAGAGATGCAATGCTCAGCTCCCCGCCAGGAGGATCTCCCTGCCAAACTCTCCAGGGACAGCACCAGGGATGACATGGACACCTTGCCCTCACCAGACACCCCGTCTTCACAGCAAATCAAGGACAGAGGTAAGAGTCTGGCATCCTCCCCTGCTCTCTCCCCCAGCAAAGAACCCCAGCCCAAAAAACAACTGTGGGCTAATCTGGCCACTGACACAGAACACACTCCAGCTCTAGCAGCCATCCCTGTGTCAGATAACCCTGTGACAGAAGCAATGTTAAAATCCATGCTACTTGCACTACAAAAAGACCTGCACAGAGAACTGCAAATCTCAGTCTCCCAGATACATAACAGGGTGGACTGTTTGGAAGAAAGAGCTGAGGTGCTTGAGGAGAACATGCATGACTATGTTAAAGCACACAGCAAGCTATTAGATGCACATGACCACAATGCATCTGAAATAAATCATATTAAGTTGAAATTAGCTTATTTAGAGGATCGCTCTAGACAAAACAATATCAAGTTTAGAGGCACCCCTGAGTCAATAAAGACAAATGAGATCACTCCTTACCTGCAGCAACTGTTCTCACAATTATTACCTTAATTAAATGCACGAGACATCACCATTGATCCGGCCCACAGAATCGCTAAGCCTGCACACCTTCCCCTAGACACCCCAAGAGATATCCTGGCATGGATACACTACTTTCATATCAAGGAGCAAATTCTCAATGCTGCCAAAACCACAAAACCGTTAACAGCACCGTATACCAACATTCTGCTGTTCAGTGATCTCTCAAAGGCTACCACGGAAATGCCCAGAGCCTTCACTCCAATCACCTCTATCCTCCAAAAGCTGAAAATCACTTACAAGTGGAGCTTTCCTACTAAATTGTTGGTCACCTATCAACAACAAATAATTCCCATCCTTACACCCAAAGATGGGTACAAAAAATTCACCAATTGGGGGTTTCTTCCTCCTCAACGCAACGGGCATATGGGTTCCCAACCAACTCCACCACTATCCTGGAACCTGGCACCAGATAAAGTTGGAGCCTAACCACTACTAAGGCCTCGGGTCCCATTCATACATTGGATCCTACATGGGCGACGTTATATTGTTGAATCTACTCCCTCAGGTTATAGTGTGCTACGCACACCAATTTTGCTGTTTTTGTTGTTTTTTTTTACTTTTTACTTGTTGATATAATTACCTACTGATACATTGTGATACTTCTAAAACATTATAATAATTTCAACTTGTTTATCTTGTGACATACCATATACCTTGAACCTAATCTTTATATTGGTTTGATATCCCTATTGCACACAAGTGGCGAACGTCATAGGTGTAGTCTCGCTCCCTTCGTCTCCATCCTTGGGTAATATCCGCGAAAATGGCCATCACAATCACTTCACTCAATGCCAAAGGATTGAAATCCCCCTTTAAACGTAACCTCTTTTGGAAAGAAACTCTGACCCATCAAGCAGACATGCTTTGCTTGCAAGAAATGCATTTTGCCAAAAACAAATCCCCCACATGCTCACATAAACGCTACCCACACTGCTTTTTTGCCAGTGCCCCTAAGAAAAAAGAGGAGTCATTGTGTTGCTGACGCAGATGGCAGGTACTTGATTCTATCTGTAATGATAGAAAATCAACGCCTTACTATAGTGAATCTTTATGCGCCCAACGCGGCTCAAAAGAAATTTTACACAAGTCTACTGTCTAAATTAGCCCCTTATAGATCCAATCCAGTAATCCTATGTGGGGATTTTAATGATATTGTTGACACTTCCCTAGACACTTCCGATCCAACCAAAAGAAGGCCCCCTGCATTGTCCTCTTTACTGAAAAAGGAGGACTTATACGATCCTTGGAGATGCCTATACGATGAGGAGCGAGATTACACATTTTATTCTCATTGCCAACAATCTTACTCTCAGATCGACTTGTTTCTCACAGATTAATTCCTATTACAATCAGTCACAGAAGCACGTATAGGTATAATTACCTGGTCTGACCATGCGCCAATATCAATTAAGTTATTCACCAACAACAAATCCCCAAGACATACTGTATGGAGACTAAACTCCTCCCTGCGCAACAACCCAAGATATGAAGAGGGAATTAAACCCGAGATTAAGAACTATTTTGAACATAACCTACACTCAGTTGATGAACGATCTATTATCTGGCATGCGCACAAAGCTTTTTTACAGGACCTGTCAATAAAACTGGGAGCGCAGGAAAAGAAAAATCATTCAGCCACTACAGAAAATATCTTAAAACAAATACAAGACCTAGAATATGTTAACAAACAATCACCATCCCCAAAATGTCCCTAGATCTAAAAAACATCAGATACCAACTCAGTGAACACCTTCATAAAAAAATTGACTACTATATTAAACGCTTAAAACTCCAATTTTACACCCAAGTCATCAAACCAGGAACATTCCTGGCCAAACAAATGAAAAGCTAACAAAAAGATCTGGTTCCTCACAATTTCCCAAGGTAAACGATTAAATAATCCTTTAGAGATAGTGAATAAGTTTAGCACATTTTATGCCAAAATGTACAACCTTAAAGACTTAGAATGGGTAGCTCCTCCTAAAAAAGAAGATATTGAAGCATTCTTCTCGTCCAGCCAACTTCCCTCTATCTTTTTAACCAAACTAGAATCCCTTTCTCCTCAACAGAAGTGCTTAAAGCCATAAAACAATTACCCCTACATAAGGCCCCTGGACCAGATGGGTTTCCAAACGAATACTACAAACAATTCCCTGACCTGATTACCCCATATCTATGTAACACTTTCAATCACTATACAATCTCAGGTAAAATTCCCAAAGAAGCCTTGGAGGCTTTGATAGTTACCTTACCGAAACCCGGCAAAGCCCCTGATATTCGAACTAATTACTGCCCAATCTCACTCCTAAACACAGATACTAATTATATGCAAAACTCTTAGCACAACGTCTTTCTTCGATTATCCCCCAAATAATCCACCCAGACCAGGTGGAATTTGTACCAGGCAGGCAAGCCTCAGATGGTACCAGATGTCTCATTGATCTAATGCAATGGATGAAGCACAACCAAACATCTTCTCTCTTATTGTCACTTAATGCAGAGAAGGCATTTGACAGGGTTCACTGGACATACATGGAATCAGTGCTAGGCAAATTTGGTTTGTCTGGGACACTACTATCAGCCATCCTGAATCTTTACTCTTCCCCAGGTGCGTGAGTTTGGACGTTTGGCATAACATCAGACTTCTTTATAATCACTAATGGCACAAGACAAGGGTACCCTCTTTCCCCCTTAATCTTTGTCATGGTAATGGAACCACTTGCACAAACCATCAGGTCGACACCGGCAATAACAGGTATCAAAATCGGTGATGTAGAACATAAATTGGGCCTATACGCCGCCGACGTAATTATCATCTTAAGCAATCCAAATTGTCCCTTCCAGCTGTCCAAAAGATCCTAGAACACTTCAGCTCAGTCTCTCTCTATAAAATTAACCACAGTAAATCCACTATGTTAAGCTTAGCTATTGACTCACAGACCAAAAATATCTCAAAAGAAACCCCCTTCGTGTGGTCTGCTAGTTTCTCACTCTCATACTTGGGAATTTGCGTAACTTACCGAAGCAGGACACTATTAAGAGTAAATTATGATGGCCTCCAAGAAAAACGTATGCGTATATCCAAAGAACTTCCCTGTCTCCTTGGCAGATAAAATTGCTCAATCAAAAATGTATCTGCTTCCCCACATGTTTTGCACAATCCCAATACCCCTTCTACCCACACAATTAAAGAACTTACAAGGAACAATCAAAACATTTATATGGCAACACAAGAAACCCAGATTTAAGAAATACACTCTCCTCACCCCTGTACAACAGGGGGGGAATGGGAGCCCCAAACATCCAGGCATACTACAGAGCAGTGGTACTGGACCAACTCAGAGAATGGTGGTTACCTAATTCCAACAAAACATGGACCCACATTGAATCCACAGCTCTTAACGTCAACATGAAACATATTCTAATGGCTTACTCAATTTCAAACCACAACATCAATATCTAGACTCGATAACGGCAGCACTATGAGTATGGTCAACCTATTATTGATTTTGATTGGTTTAATTTAGCCATTGATGTGTGGGGATTTTGGCAGAAAATCACCATGGTGTCACTATGGCGACAGAGTGACACTAGGGAGGGCTCCACCACCTTAAGGGGTTGTGCTTCATGTGAGGTGGGCATAGCCTGTGTGGGCTGGTGCTGGTGGTGATTGGGATGCATAGCTACACACATACACATATATAGAGGAGCTCTCATTTGTGAGCAGTCACTACCCGTTTAGGCTCTGAAGAAAGGGGTTCTCCCCGAAACACGTCAGCCATTGCCTCATCCATCTGATGTCCGCTCGCGGTTTCTTACTGACGTTTGTCACTGATCACCTGCAGCTATTGTTCATGCCTGTCATTCATGCTCGTTTGTGAGTATCCATTTGCTGTTTTACCTTTTTTAATAAATGCTATCAGTGGTAATGCACTAGGTCGGTGCACCCTCCTTTCTTTCCTCTCCAGCCTCCACACAACACATCAAAGGACTACCCAGGTCCATTCTTTCTAGACACCCCATCAAAGCGATAGAACTGCTGTCACCGGACTTGCCTCTAAAAAATATGGATGCAAAGAGGGCTCAATAACTTAGTACAACTATTATCCACTTCAGGGATACACTCATTCTCACACTTGTAACACACACTTGTAACACACTTTACAACATTCCTGTTATGACATTCTTCTATATATATATACCTCAGAATTCTATCATAACTCTCCAAAATCAACATCACAGATAAAGACTCTCCAATATTTACTCTCTTAAAATTGTACGAAACCCCTGCTCCAACAGTTAAAGGAATCTCACTTGTATACAAACTACTAGCTATGCCTCCCATAAACCAACCTTCAACTTCAATCAATTACTGGTCATCATTCACAGATACTTCGCCCCACCTACACAGTGGCACCAAGCCATAACCCTTCCCCTTTGCGTGTCCCACTGTGTCTCCCATTGGGAATCCGCACAAAAACTATTCCACAAGTGATATTTCACCCCCGACCAGGCTGGCTGCAATCTACCCCTCAACACCACCTCAATGCTGGAGAAGGTGCAACGAACTAGGAACTTTACACCATACTGTATCTGGTGGAACTGCCCTAACATTAAAAGATACTGGCAAGAAGTAATTACTTTCATCTCTACTATATGCAATGTCTCTTTCCCATTGACCCAACTGGATCTTCTCCTGGGTCTGACGATCCCCAGGTGGCCTGGACAACTCAAAGTACTGGCAACTCATATACTTATAGCCGCTCGTATAGCACTAGCAAAAAAATGGAAAACAACACAACCGCCCACCATGTCGGATCTTATTAACCTATTGAACACATACAGTGCCTTGCAAAAGTATTTTACCTATTTTGTTACATTACAGCCTTTAGTTCAATGTTTTCTTTAATCTGAGTTATATGTGATGGATCAGAACACAATAGTCTAAGTTGGTGAAATATATATATATATATATATATATATATATATATATATATATATATATATATATATATATATATATATATATATATATATATATTGTAATGTTTGGGGTATTTAGCTCAAGCGATAAATGCGTTTTTAGTGCAGTGAGTCCACATCAGACAGGCATTATAGTTAAGGGCCTGGTAGCCCACGTTTATTAAACCGAAAAACAAAAGCAAAAAGGTCCATTCAGGATTCCCACGCAGGGGTTTAACTTCATTAAGCACTCCAAAAATAAGGAAAACATACCAAGCCACCTGGCTCTCTTGTCAGCAGTTCCTCTGCTTGCTCTCAACAGATTTGCCAATTCTTTACAGCCCCCTGGACTCACTGGCTTCCTCAGTCTCCCCGACTCTCAAGGCTGGCCAGCCTTTCCCAGTCCCTGGGCAAAGAATCCCCTTTACATAGGCTGCAGACTCCCACAGGGCAGACCACTCTCCAGACACAGGTCTGTCTTCACACAGCAGTAGCAACAAGCTACACACACTCCACCTTCCTCCACCCTCTGCTCTCACTAGCCCCTCGTTATATGGGCTGTGTGCACCTGGGCACACAACCTGCTGGCTCTCCATAAGACATGGACACAGGGTTAGAGATCCCATCCCTTTTCCCAGTGACAGGGACTATTACATATCCCCCCCCTTTGTTTCGATCCGGAGGGAGGAACACCAGCACCCGTCATGGTTGGGACACCTCTGTGCTGGCTGTCAGCCACGTAGGCCCAACCTTTTTTTCGGGTGCGCTTCCAGGTACGTCCCACCCTGGATCTTAACAGGGTCCTACATTTCCCTATACTCCCCCCTTGTTTCGCACCGGAGGGAGGAACACATAAACCAGTCACTAAGAATGGGACACCTCTGTGCCAGCCATTCGCTGCGTAGGCCCATTTCTTTTTCCGGGTATGTTTCCACCAGCACTTCACCTTGAACCATGGGCTCCCACTAATCTCTCTATCCCTTCCACCTTCTGGCCACGGGATCCTCCTTTTCCCTCCCACAGACCTACTCTCCTGGGACTGTTGGGGACCCATTTCCATGAAATCTGTCAGGGACTGACCCCTCTCACTACCTGACGCAACACTAACCAACAACATCTGTTTATCAGGTTCACTAACCCCTGTGTGGTTACCCTTGGCAACCAAATCATCTGAGATCAACACCACATACTTCTGTTTAACCTCGATAGCAATGTTCCACAAGGGGTTATTTAATTCAATATTATCATCATCATCAAGACCTCTTGTCACCTGGTTTGCTAGGACAGGGTCTAGGGAGGGACCATCTACAGGCAAGCAGTTACTCCCTATGGGACATTCCCGCAGTTTCACATCGCTCCCGGTTGTCCAACACTCCAATAGCGACTGTCCTACCAACACACATTTTGCGCCACATTTTTCCACACCAATCTCTTTAACCATTTCTGTGTCCATTGGTACCTCAACCAATACCTCTGAGTTGTCCGACAGTGCTCTACAGTGCTTCTCATACACTTTTTCATTACAGTTACCAACACTGCCATTTCCTGTCAAAGTGTCTCCGGGTACCTCAAACTGCACCTCCCTGCGAGTGATGGATTGAATTCCCACTACTGCTGCGTCTTTTCCGGGCCCTTCCCTTTCACGAGGTCTAGCGGGTGAGACAGCACACGCGCCATGTACCAACCACTGCTCAGCTGCACCTCGGATCGCACCAGCAGGAATGCACCTCATCACACCAGCATACGGAGAGACTTCTACTATGTCTATCATTTCTGATTCCTTTAGCAGTTCCCCTGAACGCCTTCCGCACATAACTGTCGCTGGAAGCATTCTCGCAGAGAACTGCGAGACCACTTTCTGCAAAAGTAACCAACATTGCAGTAACCAATTTTTATCAACATTGCTTAACATCGCCTGTACCACGTGTCTCCACTGATTGGTACTACGCAGTACAAGGTCGCCCATCTGCGGTGGATACATGCAGGTATACAGCGGAAAGATTTTCACCAATTCCAACAACATCTCAGTTATTTCTAGACATGCCACATCTAAACACAGAACTCTAGGGACTTTTACCTTACTAATGACGTGGAGGGGCCCATTTGCTAAGGCTTGAGAGGCCGAGACACTCAAAGAGACCTCCACCTCAGAGGCCGCTGACAAAACTTGCGGCTCCCCATGAGCACTGCAAATCGCATGTGTCACACTCATCCTCTCATTTTCAGCAACACTGAGCCCTTCCATGTCCCTATCCATTATCCCATCATCCTGACACTCAACATTACTCATCTCTTTTGCTGTGGACAAAACTTCTGCTATATATGCGCCCTTTTCCGATCCTTCCGCCTGGAGGGGGTTAAGTTCTGCAACAACCAACGCACCTGTGTCTACTGGCTTTGCAGCCTCTCCATTTGTCACAGCAGCAATAGTGTCCAGCTTACTATTACCTTCAGAAATTTCTTTCCACCACGCTATCACCTTAATGGCGAGACTATCCCAGTCTATCCTATCTGTGCTCCAGTCATCAGCACTCTGTAGCACTGCCCCCTCTGCCCATGGAGACACAGGTGGACAGAGTGGTTTAGCAGCAGACAATCTGCACCAGTCACTGTCAACCACATCAGATTGTGATAATACATACTCCCTCATTTGAGCTATTTTCCCATTGTTTTCCACCTGAGCAGTATCAGAGCTGTCCTGGAGCCCCGCCGGCTCCAACACTGGGAGTCCTCCTGAGATTTCCTGGGACAACTCTGCTGCACTACCTGTGGTTACCATGGGAGACACCAAACCATCAACATTGTCAGTAATACACTTTTCAACATCATCATTACTTTTGAATACATCACAATAAGTACATGTATCATCAGCCATAGATATAGCAGTGTTATAAGCTTTAACAGGCTGTTTTTGGTCAGAACACACAGCACCCCGTGTAACGCTCAGCACACCACCCTTCCTCTCCAAAGGCATTCTTTTGCCCACTAGGGCGGCTCCACAGTTGTCCTGGGAAACCATGTGCCTCACCACTGCGGGCTCCTGGGAGGTTTCCCTGGGCATCTCTGTAGCACCTGTCACTAGGGAACCTGGCACACAAACTGTATTGGTCACCCCTAGGTTACCACTTCCAGCACTCTGGTGGATTACACCAGGTACATACAGGGTCCAGTCTTTTTGAGTTCTTAACCTTGCTGCAGGTTGAGCTTCAACCTGTGTCTCCCCACTACTCGGGGTAGCAAACTGCAGCAAGTCCATTTTTACCACTTCTGCTGATCTCCCAGCCGGATATACTCCCACTTCACTGGGATCAGTCCCGCAAACTGCAACAGTCTTACCATAATCTGTAGCAGGTAACGCTGGCTTCATTTGAGTACGTTGTCTATCCTTTATCGCACTTTTACTGACTAACTCTCCCTGGTGGCCATGGGATGAAACTGCAGCAGCCATTTCTGACTCCTTAGCACCCCCTGCAGGCACAACAGGTACTTCCTCACTGTTGCCAGAGGTGACTGAAAATAGGTTTGCACAAAAATCTGGGCTTGCAGACAAAGACTTCTGCCCAGTAACCACATCTCCAGGCATGTTCCATAACCTGGGACAAGAAAAAATTTCATGCCCCAGTTGACCACATTCCAGGCATGGTACATTTTTACACATATCTTTAATGGGATGCCGCTCCACATCTCCACTATATCTCCTCCTTCCGGTTAACACCCGATCCCTTGTTGCTAAGGGAGATGGCACTCTTCCAGCTGTACTTTGCTGACTCTCCCAAAAGCAGCGACTTTGCGCTCCTTGAAGCATTGTTGCTTTAAACATGCCACGATCCTCTGTCGGCAATACGTTTCTCGCGTAGTCCACAGACTTGACATCACTGCCATTGCTACGGGCAACCACATACTTGTCAAACTTCTGATAAGCCTTTTGGACACTCCTGGGACTTAAATCAGGCTTTCTAAACATTGTTGCAGACCTCTGTCTGGCCGTGTCGCCTTGTATTGGAGACTGAGACAAAGGGCACTTGGAGATAACATGCCCCCACTCTCTGCACCGAAAACAGCGCTCTTGCTTCAGAGCCTTGACAGGGCTTCCCAAATTGCATCCTCTTGTAAGCTTGGGACTTTGCACCTTAATAGCTGGCCTGCTTGCACCAGCGTTGCCAGGGGCAACAGCATGCACTTCCCCTTTAAGTGTAGCAAAAAACAGTCTGCAATATTCTCCGGCAGGCTCAAACTCTTGCTTCATCTCTGCAGTCACTCCACCACACTTTTGCGCTTTCCAGCAAAAAATGAAGCACTGTTACTTTAAAGCAAGTTGCTTTTCACTTCATGCAAGCTTTCCTCACCTGCACAGTGCACACACAGATTGTGCTGTCTCATGCACACAAACACAGTTCATCAATTTAACTTCTGCGCAATGCAGTTTGCCTGGCTGCCACACACCGCTAGCAGCAATTCCTGAAATGACTCACTACTGGCGCAGAGACCCGGACTTCACCGTCTGTCTGCCCGCATTCGAACACCACTTGTAATGTTTGGGGTATTTAGCTCAAGCGATAAATGCGTTTTTAGTGCAGTGAGTCCACATCAGACAGGCATTATAGTTAAGGGCCTGGTAGCCCACGTTTATTAAACCGAAAAACAAAAGCAAAAAGGTCCATTCAGGATTCCCACGCAGGGGTTTAACTTCATTAAGCACTCCAAAAATAAGGAAAACATACCAAGCCACCTGGCTCTCTTGTCAGCAGTTCCTCTGCTTGCTCTCAACAGATTTGCCAATTCTTTACAGCCCCCTGGACTCACTGGCTTCCTCAGTCTCCCCGACTCTCAAGGCTGGCCAGCCTTTCCCAGTCCCTGGGCAAAGAATCCCCTTTACATAGGCTGCAGACTCCCACAGGGCAGACCACTCTCCAGACACAGGTCTGTCTTCACACAGCAGTAGCAACAAGCTACACACACTCCACCTTCCTCCACCCTCTGCTCTCACTAGCCCCTCGTTATATGGGCTGTGTGCACCTGGGCACACAACCTGCTGGCTCTCCATAAGACATGGACACAGGGTTAGAGATCCCATCCCTTTTCCCAGTGACAGGGACTATTACAATATATATATATACATAAAACTATTTTTCAGAAATAAAAAAATGATAATTGGCATGTGCGTATGTATTCACCCCCTTCATTATGAAGCCCATAACAAGCTCCGGTGCAACCAATTACCTTCAGAAGTCACATAATTAGTGAAATGATGTCCACCTGTGTGCAATCTAAGTGTCACATAATCTGTCATTACATATACACACCTTTCTGAAAGGCCCCAGAGGCTGCAACATCTAAGCAAGAGGCACCACTAACCAAACACTGCCATGAAGACCAAGGAACTCTCCAAACAAGTAAGGGACAATGTTGTTGAGAAGTACAAGTCAGGATTAGGTTATAAAAAATATCCAAATCATTGATGATCCCTAGGAGCACCATCAAATCTATCATAACCAAATGGAAAGAACATGGCACAACAGCAAACCTGCCAAGAGGCGGCCGCACACCAAAACTCACGGACCGGGCAAGGAGGGCATTAATCAGAGAGGCAGCACAAAGACCTAAGGTAACCCTGGAGGAGCTGCAGAGTTCCACAGCAGAGACTGGAGTATCTGTACATAGGACGACAATAAGCCGTACGCTCCATAGAGTTGGGCTTTATGGCAGAATGGCCAGAAGAAAGCCATTACATTCAGCAAAAAACAAAATGGCACGTTTTGAGTTTGTGAAAAGGCATGTGTAAGACTCCCAAAATGTATGGAGGAAGGTGCTCTGGTCTGATGAGACTAAAATTGAACTTTTTGACCATCAAAGAAAATGCTATGTCTGGCGCAAACCCAACACATCACATCACCCAAAGAACACCATCCCCACTGTGAAACATGGTGGTGGCAGCATCATGCTGTGGGGGTGTTTTCCACCAGTCGGGACTGGGAAACTGGTCAGTAGGGATGAGCTTCGAGTTCGAGTCGAACTCATGTTTGACTCAAACATCAGCTGTTCACAAGTTCGCCGAACGACGAACAATTTGGTGTATTCACGGCAAATTCGAATGCCGCGGAACACCCTTTAAAAGTCTATGGGAGAAATGAAAAGTGCTAATTTTAAAGGCTTATATGCAAGTTATTGTCATAAAAAGTATTTGGGGACCTGGGTCCTGCCCCAGGGGAAATGGATCAATGCAAAAAAAAGTTTTAAAAACGGCCATTTTTTCGGGAGCAGTGATTTTAATAATGCTTAAAGTCAAACAATAAAAGTGTAATATCCCTTTAAATTTTGTACCTGGGGGGTGTCCATAGTATGCCTGTAAAGGGGTGCATGTTTCCCGTGTTTAGAACAGTCTGACAGCAAAATGACATTTCAAAGGAAAAAAAGTCATTTAAAACTACTCACGGCTATTGCATTGCCGGTCCGACAATACACATAGAAGTTCATTGATAAAAACGGCATGGGAATTCCCCACAGGGGAACCCCGAACCAAAATTTAAAAAAAAATGATGTCGGGGGTCCCCCTAAGTTCCATACCAGGCCCTTCCGGTCTGGTATGGATATTAAGGGGAACCCCGGCCAAAATTTTTTAAAAAAATGACGTGGGGGTTCCCCCTAAATTCCATACCAGGCCCTTCAGGTCTGGTATGGATATTAAGGGGAACCCTGGCCAAAATTTTAAAAAAAAATGACGTGGGGGTCCCCCTAAATTGCATACCAGACCCTTCAGGTCTGGTATGATATTAAGGGGAACCCCGCGCCAAAAGATTTTTGGGGGTCCCCCCAAAAATCCATACCAGACCCTTATCCAAGCACGCAACCTGACAGGCCGCAGGAAAAGAGGGGGGAAGAGAGAGCGTCCCCCCTCCTGAACCATACCAGGTCACATGCCCTCAACATTGGGAGGGTGCTTTGGGGTAGCCCCCAAAACAACTTGTCCCCATGATGATGAGGACAAGGGCCTCATCCCCACAACCCTGGCCGGTGGTTGTGGGGGTCTGCGGGCGGGGGGCTTATCGGAATCTGGAAGCCCCCTTTAACAAGGGGACCCCCAGATCCCGGCCCCCCCCTGTGTGAAATGGTAAGGGGGTACAAAAGTACCCCTACCATTTCACAAAAAAACTGTCAAAAATGTTAAAAATGACAAGAGACAGTTTTTGACAATTCCTTTATTTAAATGCTTCTTCTTTCTTCTATCTTATTTTATCTTCTTCTTCTGGTTCTTCTGGTTCTTCTGGTTCTTCCTCCGATGTTCTCGTCCAGCATCTCTTCCATGGCGTCTTCTTCCCTTCTTCTCCTCGGGCCGCTCCGCATCCATGGCGTGGAGGGAGGCTCTCGCTCTTCTCTTCATCTTCTTCTCTTCTTCATCTTCTTCTCTTCTTCATCTTCTTCTCTGGGCCACTCCTCATCCATGAGGCTCCCGCTGTGTGACGCATCTCCTCTTCTGATGGTTCTTAAATAACGGGGGCAGGGCCACCCGGTGACCCCGCCCCCCTCTGACACACGGGACATGACTTCCCTGTGGCATTCCCCGTGACGTCACAGGGAAGTCCCATCAAGTCACCGTGCGTCAGAGGGGACAGGGTCACCGAGTGGTCCCGCCCCCCCATTATTTAAGAACCATCAGAAGAGGAGATACGTCACACAGCGGGAGCCTCCCTCCATGCTGGCATGGATGCGGAGCGGCCCGGAGAAGAAGATGAAGAAGAGAAGAAGATGAAGAAGAGAAGAAGATGAAGAGAAGAGCGGGAGCCTCCCTCCATGCCATGGATGCGGAGTGGCCCGAGGAGAAGAAGGGAAGAAGACGCCGCGGAGGAGATGCTGGACGAGAACACCAGAGGAAGAACCAGAAGAACCAGAAGAAGAAGAAGATGAAGGAAGATAGAAGAAAGAAGAAGCATTTAAATAAAGGAATTGTCAAAAACTGTCTCTTGTCATTGTTAACATTTTTGACAGTTTTTTAGTGAAATGGTAGGGGTACTTTTGTACCCCCTTACCATTTTACACAGGAGGGGCCGGGATCTGGGGGTCCCCTTGTTAAAGGGGGCTTCCAGATTATGATAAGCCCCCGCCCGCAGACCCCCACAACCACCGGCCAGGGTTGTGGGGATGAGGCCCTTGTCCTCATCAACATGGGGACAAGGTGTTTTGGGGGGCTACCCCAAAGCACCCTCCCAATGTTGAGGGCATGTGGCCTGGTACGGTTCAGGAGGGGGGGGCGCTCTCTCATCCCCCCTCTTTTCCTGCGGCCTGCCAGGTTGCGTGCTCGGATAAGGGTCTGGTATGGATTATTGGGGGGACCCCACGCCGTTTTTTTTTATTTTGGCGTGGGGTTCCCCTTAAAATCCATACCAGACCTGAAGGGCCTGGTATGGAATTTAGGGGGACCCCCACGTCATTTTTTAAAAAATTTTGGCCGGGGTTCCCCTTAATATCCATACCAGACCTGAAGGGCCTGGTATGGAATTTAGGGGGACCCCCCACGTCATTTTTTTTAAAATTTTGGTTCCGGGTTCCCCTTTGGGGAATTCCCATGCCGTTTTTATCAATGAATTTCTATGTGTATTGTCGGACCGGCAATGCAATAGCCACGAGTAGTTTTACATTCTTTTTTCCTTTGAAATGTAATTTTGCTGTCAGACTGTTCTAAACATGGGAAACATGCGCCCCTTTACAGGCATACTATAGACACCCCCCAGGTACGAAATTTAAAGGGATATTACACTTTTATTGTTTGACTTTAAGCATCATTAAAATCACTGCTCCCTAAAAAACGGTAGTTTTTAAAACTTTTTTTGCATTGATACATGTCCCCTGGGGCAGGACCCAGGTCCCCAAACACTTTTTATGACAATAACTTGCATATAAGCCTTTAAAATTAGCACTTTTGATTATTCATGTTCGTGTCCCATAGACCTTAATGGTGTTCGCGTGTTCGAACAAACTTTTTTCCTGTTCGCATGTTCTGGTGCGAACCGAACAGGGGGGTGTTCGGCTCATCCCTACTGGTCAGGGTTGAGGGAAAGATGGATGGTGCTAAATACAGGGATATTCTTGAGCAAAACCTGTACCACTCTGTGTGTGATTTGAGGCTAGGATGGAGGTTCACCTTCCAGCAGGACAATGACCCCAAACACACTGCTAAAGCAACACTTGAGTTGTTTAAGGAGAAACATGTAAATGTGTTGGAATGGCCTAGTCAATGCCCAGACCTCAATCCAATAGAAAATCTGTGGTCAGACTTAAAGACTGCTGTTCACAAGCACAAACCATCCAACTTGAAGGAGCTGGAGCAGTTTTGCAAGGAGGAATGGGCAAAAATCCCAATGGTAAGATTTGGCAAGCTCATAGAGACTTATCCAAAGTGACTTGGAGCTGTGATAGCCACAAAAGGTGGTTCTACAAAGTATTGACTTTAGGGGGATGAATAGTTATGCACAATGACTTTTTCTGTTATTTTGTCCTATTTGTTGTTAGCTTCACAATAAAAAAAATCTTCAAAGTTGTGGGCATGTTCTGTAAATTAAATGATGTAAATCCTCAAACAATCCATGTTAATTCCAGGTTGTGAGGCAACAAAACACGAAAAATGCCAAGGGGGGTGAATACTTTTGCAAGGCACTGTATTTCCAACTGGAGTCCTCTTTCGCTAAAGCCAACTTGACTACCGCCTCTTTCTACAAAAATTGGGCACCATGGATTGCTGATCAATGAAGCATAGCACTATAATGTGCAAGCTCCTAATAGAGTTGAACTCTCTGCCCTACCCTATCTCAAACCAATGAACTAAAACAACCTCCTAAGTCAAACACATACCTTTCATATACTCCCTAGATATTAACAATGTTACACTGATATTACCCTTGTAATTAGCCAATGATATGCTTGGTACTGTCACTGTATAATCTCTGATTAGTATGCGTGAACCTGCATTGTTGTAACTGTGATGTATGATCACATATTGTCTTCCATTCTATACAGGACAAGTCCAACTACTACCAAACAATGGTTGTCCAAGCTGCCTCCCACCCCATGGCACAGTTAGTTCCCGAGTTGGGGTGTCCGGGTGTGGGGATGGTTCCGACACCATTCAAATAGTACTAACACCACATTTAGTTTTCAAGTTTCATCCTGACAATTGTTATATCAATGTAACCCAGTAAGTCTCTACCAATGAACAATAAGAAATATCAGTGATTTCTTACCCTTCCTTTCTTATCCTTCTGTATTGAAACTCTGTGAAAATCTCAATAAAAACTATTGATAAAAAAAATTAAATATTTCTTTAAATATCATACCTTGGGGGTATTCTTGGTCTGCCTATAAACTAACACATCTTTCCCATCTTTATAACAGTACCATAGCAAAATGACATTTCTAAAGGAAAAAATGTAATGTAAACCTGCTTGTGGCTGTAATGTATTGTCGGATCCTGGCAATATAGATAAAAATCATTGAAAAAAACGCCATGGGTCCCCCCCAAGTTCATTACCAGGACCTTTGGGTCTGGTATGATTATTAAGGGGAACCCCGTGCCAAAAATACCAAAAAAAATAAAATGTCAAGGATTTCCCCCCCAAAATCCATACCAGGCCCTTCAGGTCTGGTATGAATATTAGGTTATTAAGGGGAACCCTGCACCAAAAGTTTTTTAAAAAATAGCTTGGGGGTCCCCCAGGCCCTCAGGCACTATATACCCTGAACAACAGTATCTATACTATACGGCCTGCCCCACATATTCTGCAGAAAAAATGGGCCTTAGGTGTTGGTGGTGCCAGGACACTGTAACCCCTCACAGTTACTCTTGTTTGGTGCAAGAATGGGCCCTGCTGTGAAATATTATTAAACAGGGGCAAAAAAATTGGGCCTTGGGTGGTGGTGCCACAACACTGTAACCCCTCACAGATACTCTTGTTGGGAGCAGGAACAGGTCTTGCTTAACTACTATTTCAAAAATTGTAATTACATGCCCCTGTTAAACAGGGGCAGAAAAATTGGGCCTTTGGTTTTGGTGATGCCAGAACACTGTATGCCCTCGCAGTTACTCTTGTTGGGCGCAGGAATGGGTCTTGCTGTGAAATATTATATCAAAAATTGTAATTACATGCCCATGTTGAACAGGGGCAGAAAAATCGTGCCTTGGGTGGTGGTGGTGGAGCCACAACACTGTAACCCCTCACAGATATTCTTGTTGGGCGCAAGAATGGGCCCTGCTGTGAAATATTATATCAAAAATTGTAATTACATGCCCCTGTTAAACAGGGGTAAATTGAGCCTTGGGTGGTGGTGGTGGTGCCCTAAACCAAAAATATTGTTGAAAGCTAGCATCATCAAGATTGAGGAGGAGTAGAATGATCAGTATAGGCAGTCTTCAAGGGACCCCAGATCCATAGCAAATTCAATCAGTTACATCAGCATCAGGTGCTTGATAGCTGCTGATACAAGACTGGTTCATTTTTATGAATGTGAGCCTATCAATGGAGTCTGTGGACAGGCGCACTCTTTGATCCATTACAAACCCACCAGCAGCACTGAATGCGCATTCAAAAAGCATGCTGGATGCAGGACAGGCCAGTAGCTCAATTGCATATTGAGCAAGTTCTGGCCAGTGGTCCATCCTCAAGACCCATTAATCTAGTGGATGCTCTGTTGGAAAGGTCTCCAAGTCTGCTCTTGCCCCTAGATATTCCTCCACCATATAATGCAGACGCTGGCGATGGTTGCTTGAACCGATCAGACCTTGGCGCTGAGGACTGAAAAATTGTTTAAAGACATCGGTTAGCAGGCCACTTTCTTCACCGCTCTTCCTCTGACAGAATGAAGCCTCAGCAACACGTTGTCCAGCACCAGGAAATGGTAACCTCCCAGGGTCTGGAAATGTGTTACACAAACCTTTCTTCAAGGTCTCCTGAAGATGTTTCATCCTCTGCTCCCTCTGCAAAGTTCTGCAACTTTACCCTTGTAACAAGAAGGGATCAAGAAGGGTT
Organism: Aquarana catesbeiana; assembly: GCF_042186555.1. NCBI lineage: Eukaryota > Metazoa > Chordata > Amphibia > Anura > Ranidae > Aquarana > Aquarana catesbeiana. The sequence continues at coordinate 620,299,824 of NC_133325.1, read as the reverse complement.
GCCAGCCAGTAATGATCCCTCTCCTTAATTCCATGAATCCTAGGGTCCTTTCATAGGCCTTGTAGGATCAGGGAAGCCATGCAGCATAAGTTTGCAGAGGCATTCGATTCTGAGTCCTCTGGGTTACTAAAGATCACATTATCTGTAACTACCTCCTCCCAGCCACATACAACTCCTTGGGTTTCTGGGGACTGAAAACCATCCCTTGAAGACTGCTGCTGAGTTCGAGTCAAACTCATGTTCGACTCGAACATTGGCTGTTCGCAAGTTCACTGAACAGCGAACAATTTGGGGTGTTCGCGGCTAATTCAAATGCCGCGGAACACCCTTTAAAAGTCTATGGGAGAAATCAAAAGTGCTAATTTTAAAGGCTTATATGAAAGTTATTGTCATAAAAAGTGTTTGGGGACCTGGGTCCTGCCCCAGGGGACATGGATCAATGCAAAAAAAAGTTTTAAAAATGGCCGTTTTTTCAGGAGCAGTGATTTTAATAATGCTTAAAGTCAAACAATAAAAGTGTAATATCCCTTTAAATTTCGTAGCTGGGGGGTTTCTATAGTATGCCTGTAAAGGGGCGCATGTTTCCCGTGTTTAGAACAGTCTGACAGCAAAATTACATTTCAAAGGAAAAAAGTCATTTAAAACTACTCGTGGCTATTGCATTGCCGGTCCGACAATACACATAGAAGTTCATTAATAAAAACGGCATGGGAATTCCCCACAGGGGAACCCCGAACCAAAATTTTAAAAAAAAATGACGTGGGGGTCCCCCTAAATTCCATACCAGGCCCTTCAGGTCTGGTATGGATATTAAAGGGAACCCCAACCAAAATTTAAAAAAAAAATGATGTGGGGGTCCCCCTAAATTCCATACCAGACCCTTCAGGTCTGGTATGTATTTTAAGGGGAACCCCGCGCCAAAATAAAAAAAAAGGCGTGGGGTCCCTCCAAAAATCCATACCAGACCCTTATCCGAGCACGCAACCTGGCAGGCCACAGGAAAAGAGGGGGGGACGAGAGAGCGCCCCCCCTCCTGAACCGTACCAGGCCACATGCCCTCAACATTGGGAGGGTGCTTTGGGGTAGCCCCCCAAAATACTTTGTCCCCATGTTGATGAGGACAAGGGCCTCATCCCCACAACCCTGGCCGGTGGTTGTGGGGGTCTGTGGGCGGGGGGCTTATCGTAATCTGGAAGCCCCCTTTAACAAGGGGACCCCCAGATCCCGGCCCCCCCGTGTGAAATGGTAAGGGGGTACAAAAGTACCCCTACCATTTCACTAAAAAACTGTCAAAAATGTTAAAAATGACAAGAGACAGTTTTTGACAATTCCTTTATTTAAATGCTTCGTCCTTCATCTTCTTCTTCTTCTTCTGGTTCTTCTGGCTCTTCTGGTTCTTCCTCCGGCGTTCTCATCCAGCATCTCCTCCGCGGCATCTTCTATCTTCTTCTCCTCGGGCCGCGCCGCACCCATGGCATTGGGGGAGGCTCCCGCTCTTCTCTTCATCTTCTTCTCTTCTTCATCTTCTTCTCTTCTTCTCTTCTTCATTTTCTTCTCCGGGCCGCTCCGCATCCATGCTGGCATGGAGGGAAACTCCCACTGTGTGATGCGTCTCCTCTTCTGACGGTTCTTAAATAATGGGGGGCGGGGCCACCCGGTGACCCCACCCCCCTCTGATGCAGGGGACATAACGGGACTTGCCTGTGGCATTCCCCGTGACGTCACAGGGAAGTCCCGTTAAGTCACCGTGCGTCAGAGGGGGGCGGGGTCACTGGGTGGCCCCGCCCCCCATTATTTAAGAACCATCAGAAGAGGAGACGCTTCACACAGCGGGAGCCTCCCTCCATGCCAGCATGGGTGTGGAGCGGCCTGGAGAAGAAAATGAAGAAGAGAAGAAGATGAAGAAGAAGATGAAGAAGAGAAGAAGATGAAGAGAAGAGCGGGAGCCTCCCCCCATGCCATAGGTGCGGAGTGGCCCGAGGAGAAGAAGATAGAAGATGCCGCAGAGGAGATGGTGGACGAGAACGCCGGAGGAAGAACCAGAAGAGCCAGAAGAACCAGAAGAAGAAGAAGATGAAGGAAGATAGAAGAAAGAAGAAAGAAGAAGCATTTAAATAAAGGAATTGTCAAAAACTGTCTCTTGTCATTTTTAACATTTTTTGACAGTTTTTTAGTGAAATGGTAGGGGTACTTTTGTACCCCCTTACCATTTCACACAGGGGGGGCCGGGATCTGGGAGTCCCCTTGTTAAAGGGGGCTTCCAGATTCCGATAAGCCCCCCGCCCGCAGACCCCCACAACCACTGGCCAGGGTTGTGGGGGTGAGGCCCTTGTCCTCATCAACATGGGGACAAGGTGTTTTGGGGGCTACCCCAAAGCACCCTCCCAATGTTGAGGGCATGTGGCCTGGTATAGTTCAGGAGGGGGGCGCTCTCTCATCCCCCCTCTTTTCCTGTGGCCTGCCAGGTTGCGTGCTCGGATAAGGGTCTGGTATGGATTTTTGGGGGGACCCCACACTGTTTTTTTTTTTAATTTTGGCCGGGGTTCCCCTTAATATCCATACCAGACCTTAAGGGCCTGGTATGGAATTTAGGGGGACCCCCACGTCATTTTTTTTTTTTAATTTTGGTTTGGGGTTCCCCTGTGGGGAATTCCCATGCCGTTTCATGCCGTATCAATGAACTTTTATGTGTATTGTCGGACCGGGAATGCAATAGCCGCTAGTAGTTTTAAATGACTTTTTTCCTTTGAAATGTCATTTTGCTGTCAGACTGTTCTAAACACGGGAAACATTCGCCCCTTTACAGGCATACTATAGACACCCCCCAGCTACGAAATTTAAAGGGATATTACACTTTTATTGTTTCACTTTAAGCATTATTAAAATCACTGCTCCTGAAAAAACGGCCGTTTTTAAAACTTTTTTTTTTGCATTGATCCATGTCCCCTGGGGCAGGACCCAGGTCCCCAAACACTTTTTATGACAATAACTTGCATACAAGCCTTTAGAATGAGCACTTTTGATTATTCATGTTCGTGTCCCATAGACTTTAACGGTGTTCGCGTGTTCGAACAAACTTTTTTCCTGTTCGCATGTTCTGGTGCAAACCGAACAGGGGGGTGTTCGGCTCATCCCTACTGTTTAGTGTTATCCTCTACATCCGTACTGATACAATCCTCCTCCTCCTCCTCTTCTTCCTGTTTGTTTGGTGTGCCCGCAGGGATGCTATCTGGATAAAGAGGGCCTTGAGAAGAAAGGAAGTCCTCCTCTTCCTCCTGCAGTTCTGCCCCAAGTGTCCTGTCCATGATTCTATGAAGCATGTGCTCCAGCAGGAAGACTAGAGGAACAGTGTCACCGATGCATGCATTGTCACTGCTCACCATCCTTGTGACCTCTTCAGATGGTGACAGGACAGTGCATGCATCCTTGATTAGGGATGAGCCGAACACCCCCCTGTTCGGTTCGCACCAGAACATGCGAACAGGAAAAAAGTTCGTTAGAACATGCGAACACCGTTAAAGTCTATGGGACACGAACATGAATAATCAAAAGTGCTAATTTTAAAGGCTTATATGAAAGTTATTGTCATAAAAAGTGTTTGGGGACCTGGGTCCTGCCCCAGGGGACATGGATCAATGCAAAAAAAAGTTTTAAAAACGGCCGTTTTTTCAGGAGCAGTGATTTTAATAATGCTTAAAGTCAAACAATAAAAGTGTAATATCCCTTTAAATTTTGTACCTGGGGGGTGTCTATAGTATGCCTGTAAAGGGGCGCATGTTTCCTGTGTTTAGAACAGTCTGACAGCAAAATGACATTTTGAAGGAAAAAACTCATTTAAAACTACTCGCGGCTATTGCATTGCCGACAATACACATAGAAGTTCATTGATAAAAACAGCATGGGAATTCCCCAAAGGGGAACCCCGAACCAAAATTAAAAAAAAAAAAATGACATGGGAGTCCTCCTAAATTCCATACCAGGCCCTTCAGGTCTGGTATGGATATTAAGGGGAACCCCGGCCAAAATTAAAAAAAAAAAATGACGTGGGGTTCCCCCTAAATTCCATACCAGACCCTTCAGGTCTGGTATGGATTTTAAGGGGAACCCCGCGCAAAAAAAAAAAAAAAAAACGGCGTGGGGTCCCCCCAAAAATCCATACCAGACCCTTATCCGAGCACGCAACCTGGCAGGCCGCAGGAAAAGAGGGGGGGATGAGAGTGCGGCCCCCCCTCCCTCCTGAACCGTACCAGGCCACATGCCCTCAACATTGGGAGAGTGCTTTGGGGTAGCCCCCCAAAACACCTTGTCCCCATGTTGATGAGGACAAGGGCCTCATCCCCACAACCCTGGCCGGTGGTTGTGGGGGTCTGCGGGCGGGGGGCTTATCGGAATCTGGAAGCCCCCTTTAACAAGGTGACCCCCAGATCCCGGCCCCCCCCGTGTGAAATGGTAAGGGGGTACATAAGTACCCCTACCATTTCACGAAGAAAGTGTCAAAAATGTTAAAAATGACAAGAGACAGTTTTTGACAATTCCTTTATTTAAATGCTTCTTCTTTCTTCTATCTTCCTTCATCTTCTGGTTCTTCTGGTTCTTCTGGCTCTTCTGGTTCTTCCTCCGGCGTTCTCGTCCAGCATCTCCTCCGCGGCGTCTTCTGTCTTTTTCTCCTCGGGCCGCTCCGCACCCATGGCATGGGGGGGAGGCTCCCGCTCTTCTCTTCTTCTTTTCTTCTCTTCTTCTCTTCTTCTTTTCTTCTTTTCTTCTTTTCTTCTCCGGGCCGCTCCGCAATCCATGCTGGCATGGAGGGAGGCTCCCGCTGTGTGACGGCGCTCCTCGTCTGACAGTTCTTAAATAACGGGGGGGCGGGGCCACCCGGTGACCCCGCCCCCCTCTGACGCACGGTGACTTGACGGGACTTCCCTGTGGCATTCCCCGTGACGTCACAGGGAAGTCCCGTCAAGTCACCGTGCGTCAGAGGGGGGCGGGGTCACCGGGTGGCCCCACCCCCCCCGTTATTTAAGAACTGTCAGACGAGGAGCGCCGTCACACAGCGGGAGCCTCCCTCCATGCCAGCATGGATTGCGGAGCGGCCCGGAGAAGAAAAGAAGAAAAGAAGAAAAGAAGAAGAGAAGAAGAGAAGAAAAGAAGAAGAGAAGAGCGGGAGCCTCCCCCCCATGCCATGGGTGCGGAGCGGCCCGAGGAGAAGAAGATAGAAGACGCCGCGGAGGAGATGCTGGACGAGAACGCCGGAGGAAGAACCAGAAGAGCCAGAAGAACCAGAAGAACCAGAAGATGAAGGAAGATAGAAGAAAGAAGAAGCATTTAAATAAAGGAATTGTCAAAAACTGTCTCTTGTCATTTTTAACATTTTTGACACTTTTTTCGTGAAATGGTAGGGGTACTTATGTACCCCCTTACCATTTCACACAGGGGGGGGGCCGGGATCTGGGGGTCACCTTGTTAAAGGGGGCTTCCAGATTCCGATAAGCCCTCCACCCGCAGACCCCCACAACCACCGGCCAGGGTTGTGGGGATGAGGCCCTTGTCCTCATCAACATGGGGACAAGGTGTTTTGGGGGGCTACCCCAAAGCACCCTCCCAATGTTGAGGGCATGTGGCCTGGTACGGTTCAGGAGGGAGGGGGGGCCGCACTCTCGTCCCCCCCTCTTTTCCTGCGGCCTGCCAGGTTGCGTGCTCGGATAAGGGTCTGGTATGGATTTTTGGGGGGACCCCACGCCGTTTTTTTTTTTTTTTTTTGGCGCGGGGTTCCCCTTAAAATCCATACCAGACCTGAAGGGTCTGGTATGGAATTTAGGGGGAACCCCACGTCATTTTTTTTTTTTAAATTTTGGCCGGGGTTCCCCTTAATATCCATACCAGACCTGAAGGGCCTGGTATGGAATTTAGGGGGACTCCCACGTCATTTTTTTTTTTTAATTTTGGTTCGGGGTTCCCCTTTGGGGAATTCCCATGCCATTTTTATCAATGAACTTCTATGTGTATTGTCGGCAATGCAATAGCCGCGAGTAGTTTTAAATGAGTTTTTTCCTTCAAAATGTCATTTTGCTGTCAGACTGTTCTAAACACAGGAAACATGCGCCCCTTTACAGGCACACTATAGACACCCCCCAGGTACGAAATTTAAAGGGATATTGCACTTTTATTGATTGACTTTAAGCATTATTAAAATCACTGCTCCTGAAAAAACGGCCGTTTTTAAAACTTTTTTTTGCATTGATCCATGTCCCCTGGGGCAGGACCCAGGTCCCCAAACACTTTTTATGACAATAACTTGCATATTAGCCTTTAAAATTAGCACTTTTGATTTCTCCCATAGACTTTTAAAGGGTGTTCCGCGGCATTCGAATTTGCCGCGAACACCCCAAATTGTTCGCTGTTCGGTGAACTTGCGAACAGCCAATGTTCGAGTCGAACATGAGTTCGACTCGAACTCGAAGCTCATCCCTATCCTTGATCAGTAGCCACTAGTCTGGCAAAAAGAAGCCAAGCTTGCCTGTGGCCCTCTGCTGTGTCTGCAGCTGCTGCAGCATTGCCAAGTTGAGTTCTGCCTGGTGGGCATGTCACAAATTAGGCGGTTGGTGGGCAGGTTGCATTCCCTTTGAATGTCAGCCAGCCGATTACTGGCATTGTATGACCGGCGGACAGACTTTTCTGGCTGGCCTCAGGGGATCTTGTAAGCCTGGGTACCTGGTCAAGAACCACAGTACCACCAAATTCAGGATGTGTGCCAAACATGGAACATGGGTAAAGTGTCCCTGTTGGAGGGCAGAGAGAAGGTTGGTACCATTTTCTCATACAACCATTCTTGTCTGAAGTTGGCGTGGTGTCAACCATCTTTGAGCCTGGCCCTGCAGAGCTGACAGAATCTCTGCCCCAGTGTGGCTCCTGTCCCCTAGGCAGACCAACTCAAGCACTGCATGGCATCTTTTAGCCTGACTGCTTCTGCAGAGGAGGCCATAGAGGAAGAAGAGGAGGGGCTGGAGGAGAGGGCTGTGGCAGAATCACCACTAGCATTTTAGAGGCGTGGTGGCGGAACAAGCTCCAACAACACTGAAACCTGTCCTGCATCCTTCCCAGCTGCCAGCAGAGTTACCCAGTGCGCCGTGAAGGAAAGATAATGTCCCTGCCCATGTCTGCTGGACGATGAGTCAGCGGTAATATGAACCTTACTGCTGACCGCCCTGTTCAACGACGCCAAAACATTGCCTTCCACATGCCGGTAGAGAGCCGGAATGGCCTTTCGTGAATAGAAATTGCGATTTGGAACCTGCCACTGAGGTACAGTACATTCCACAAACTCACGAAAGGGGCAGAGTCTACCAGTTGAAAAGGCAGCAGTTGCAGTGCTAGCAATTTGGCTAAGCATGCATTTAGATGTTAAGCATGTGGATGGCTGGGAACGAATTTATTTTTTATGGTTCAGAAACTGGGGTAAGGAAATTTGCCTGCTAAAATCAGTTGGTGGTGTACTGCTAGCAGATTGGCTGCAAGTACTTGGGACACCTATTACTATACCTTCATTCCTCTCAGTGCAGGTTTTTTAGAGGACTGGAGGTATAGTAGGGTTGGAGATCCCAGATGAGGAGCAAGGAGAAGTCCGCCTTTTTCTTTGATGTGGGTCTTTCAAGTGCTGTTGCCAACGGACTGCGTGGAAGGCTGTCATATGTCTGGTCAAGCATGTGGTGCCCAAGCGGCTGCTGTTCTGGCAAAGATACTCTTCAGACATAGGTTGCAAACAGTAACACTGTGATCTGCTGCACACGTGTCGAAAAAGGCCCACACCAAGGAACTTTTAAAAGTCAGTAAGCAGTCAGCAGCACCCTGCACCAGTGGAGCTCTGCGGTGTGATGCAATAGGGTGGCTGCCCTTAAACTGCCCCCTAGAGGACACCCTGCCTTGTTGGGGTTGTGCCTCTTCCTCCTCACTTTCCTCATCTCTTCTCTCAGGCAACCAAGTACAGTCAGTGACCTCATCATCCCCTCCCTCCTTGTCACTGGAGCAAACTTGGCAGTATGCTGCAGCTGGGGGAATATGACTGCCAGTTTCTTGTTCTTCTGAGGCACCCCCTCTCTCTAGACTCACGTTACTTCCTTCCTCAACCTGTGAACCAACATCTGAGCCTTCAAATCACTCCTCCCTGCATGATGGTGAGGCTATGGACGGAGTGACTGCGGACAAGGAGCCAGTGGAATAGGCTACTTTGGCAGCTGAGTTGGAAGGCAAACTACTCTGAGCCTGGGTGACCGAGGATGAGGAGTAGGGATGAGCCGAACACCCCCCTGTTCGGTTCGCACCAGAACATGCGAACAGGAAAAAAGTTCGTTCGAACATGCGAACACCGTTAAAGTCTATGGGACACGAACATGAATAATCAAAAGTGCTAATTTTCAAGGCTTATATGCAAGTTATTGTCATAAAAAGTGTTTGGGGACCTGGGTCCTGCCCCAGGGGACATGGATCAATGCAAAAAAAAGTTTTAAAAACGGCCGTTTTTTCAGGAGCAGTGATTTTAATAATACTTAAAGTCAATCAATAAAAGTGTAATATCCCTTTAAATTTCGTACCTGGGGGGTGTCTATAGTGTGCCTGTAAAGGGGCGCATGTTTCCTGTGTTTAGAACAGTCTGACAGCAAAATGACATTTTGAAGGAAAAAACTCATTTAAAACTACCCGTGGCTATTGCATTGCCGACAATACACATAGAAGTTCATTGATAAAAACGGCATGGGAATTCCCCAAAGGGGAACCCCGAACCAAAATTAAAAAAAAAAAATGACGTGGGGGTCCCCCTAAATTCCATACCAGGCCCTTCAGGTCTGGTATGGATATTAAGGGGAACCCCGGCCAAAATTTAAAAAAAAAAATGACGTGGGGTTCCCCCTAAATTCCATACCAGACCCTTCAGGTCTGGTATGGATTTTAAGGGGAACCCCGCGCCAAAAAAAAAAAAAAAAAAACGGCATGGGGTCCCCCCAAAAATCCATACCAGACCCTTATCCGAGCACGCAACCTGGCAGGCCGCAGGAAAATAGGGGGGGACGAGAGTGCGGCCCCCCCTCCCTCCTGAACCGTACCAGGCCACATGCCCTCAACATTGGGAGGGTGCTTTGGGGTAGCCCCCCAAAACACCTTGTCCCCATGTTGATGAGGACAAGGGCCTCATCCCCACAACCCTGGCCGGTGGTTGTGGGGGTCTGCGGGCGGGGGGCTTATCGGAATCTGGAAGCCCCCTTTAACAAGGTGACCCCCAGATCCCGGCCCCCCCCTGTGTGAAATGGTAAGGGGGTACATAAGCACCCCTACCATTTCACGAAAAAAGTGTCAAAAATGTTAAAAATGACAAGAGACAGTTTTTGACAATTCCTTTATTTAAATGCTTCTTCTTTCTTCTATCTTCCTTCATCTTCTGGTTCTTCTGGCTCTTCTGGTTCTTCTGGTTCTTCCTCCGGCGTTCTCGTCCAGCATCTCCTCCGCGGCGTCTTCTGTCTTCTTCTCCTCGGGCCGCTCCGCACCCATGGCATGGGGGGGAGGCTCCCGCTCTTCTCTTCTTCTCTTCTTCTTTTCTTCTTTTCTTCTTTTCTTCTCTTCTTCTCTTCTTCTTCATTTTCTTCTCCGGGCCGCTCCGCAATCCATGCTGGCATGGAGGGAGGCTCCCGCTGTGTGACGGCGCTCCTCGTCTGACAGTTCTTAAATAACGGGGGGACGGGGCCACCCGGTGACCCCGCCCCCCTCTGACGCACGGTGACTTGACGGGACTTCCCTGTGACGTCACGGGGAATGCCACAGGGAAGTCCCGTCAAGTCACCGTGCGTCAGAGGGGGGCGGGGTCACCGGGTGGCCCCGCCCCCCCGTTATTTAAGAACTGTCAGACGAGGAGCGCCGTCACACAGCGGGAGCCTCCCTCCATGCCAGCATGGATTGCGGAGCGGCCCGGAGAAGAAAATGAAGAAGAAGAGAAGAAGAGAAGAAAAGAAGAAAAGAAGAAAAGAAGAAGAGAAGAAGAGAAGAGCGGGAGCCTCCCCCCCATGCCATGGGTGCGGAGCGGCCCGAGGAGAAGAAGACAGAAGACGCCGCGGAGGAGATGCTGGACGAGAACGCTGGAGGAAGAACCAGAAGAACCAGAAGAGCCAGAAGAACCAGAAGATGAAGGAAGATAGAAGAAAGAAGAAGCATTTAAATAAAGGAATTGTCAAAAACTGTCTCTTGTCATTTTTAACATTTTTGACACTTTTTTCGTGAAATGGTAGGGGTACTTATGTACCCCCTTACCATTTCACACGGGGGGGGGGCCGGGATCTGGGGGTCACCTTGTTAAAGGGGGCTTCCAGATTCCGATAAGCCCCCCGCCCGCAGACCCCCACAACCACCGGCCAGGGTTGTGGGGATGAGGCCCTTGTCCTCATCAACATGGGGACAAGGTGTTTTGGGGGGCTACCCCAAAGCACCCTCCCAATGTTGAGGGCATGTGGCCTGGTACGGTTCAGGAGGGAGGGGGGGCCGCACTCTTGTCCCCCCCTCTTTTCCTGCGGCCTGCCAGGTTGCGTGCTCGGATAAGGGTCTGGTATGGACTTTTGGGGGGACCCCACGCCGTTTTTTTTTTTTTTTTGGCGCGGGGTTCCCCTTAAAATCCATACCAGACCTGAAGGGTCTGGTATGGAATTTAGGGGGAACCCCACGTCATTTTTTTTTTTAAATTTTGGCCGGGGTTCCCCTTAATATCCATACCAGACCTGAAGGGCCTGGTATGGAATTTAGGGGGACCCCCACGTCATTTTTTTTTTTTAATTTTGGTTCGGGGTTCCCCTTTGGGGAATTCCCATGCCGTTTTTATCAATGAACTTCTATGTGTATTGTCGGCAATGCAATAGCCGCGGGTAGTTTTAAATGAGTTTTTTCCTTCAAAATGTCATTTTGCTGTCAGACTGTTCTAAACACAGGAAACATGCGCCCCTTTACAGGCACACTATAGACACCCCCCAGGTACGAAATTTAAAGGGATATTACACTTTTATTGATTGACTTTAAGTATTATTAAAATCACTGCTCCTGAAAAAACGGCCGTTTTTAAAACTTTTTTTTGCATTGATCCATGTCCCCTGGGGCAGGACCCAGGTCCCCAAACACTTTTTATGACAATAACTTGCATATTAGCCTTTAAAATTAGCACTTTTGATTTCTCCCATAGACTTTTAAAGGGTGTTCCGCGGCATTCGAATTTGCCGCGAACACCCCAAATTGTTCGCTGTTCGGTGAACTTGCGAACAGCCAATGTTCGAGTCGAACATGAGTTCGACTCGAACTCGAAGCTCATCCCTAATGAGGAGGATGATGACGGCTTCGTTATCCACTCCACCAACTCTTCTGCATGTTGTGGCTCAATAACACAGCCAGCAGCAGCACAAAAGGACAAGCGTGCCCCATGGCCACCTGCAGAGGATGCACCATGTCCATGACCACCACTGTTGACTGTAGACACAGAGGCTGCTTGCCCTCTTTTAGTGGCCTGTGAGCATATGCCTCTCCTTGGTGGCCTTCCGGACATGATGTATTTTTTGTTTTGCAAAACCACACTACACTGTAGTACACCACCTGAAGTGTATTAGAAACTGTACACACTGTATTAGATACTGTGTACACCACCTGCACTGTATTGGAAACTGTACAACGGCTGCACTGTATTGTGTACTGTGTACACCACCTGAAGTGTATTACAAACAGTACACCACCGAATGCACTGTGGATATAGGCTACACTGAATGCAGAGTGTATATATATATATATATATATATATATATATATATATATATATGTATATATTAATACACTGCCTTCATTGACTGAATAGTCTATGCTAAATGCAGAGTATATATACACATATACTAGACTGAATTTATTTATCTTTATATATATATATATATATATATATATATATATATATATATATATATATATATATCAAATACACTGCCACTAACTGAATAACCTGCCTGCTTAATCTAACTCAAGCTGTCTCTCTGTCCACGCCAACAACACTACTCATGGCCACTATGTAAGCAGCCTTATATCGTGTGAGGCGGGGACTTAGTCCCCCTGAGCTATGATTGGCCAAAGGTACCCTGCTTTTGGCTAATTATGGCTCTCTTAGCAGAACGCGCTGTGATTGACCAAAGCATGCAGGTCAGGTGCATGCTTTGGCCAATCATCATAAAGCAATGCATTGTGATCTCGCAGTGCATTATGGGGCACTCCGCAGTGCTCAAATTTCCCACAAATGCCCCATAATTTTGCTGTTCAGCGAACAGGAGAAAAATCCGATGTTCGGGTCAAACTTATGTTCAACCAGGACATCAAGCTCATACCTAATGATGATTATGTCACCCCATTATGTGGGGGAAAGGGACCTGAGATAGAGCTGACTGGGGTTGGCAGAATCTTAGAAATATAAAAGTCCAATTTGTTGTGAAAATGAGGAGAGTGTTTGCTGTGAGATAAGGCCACTTCTAGTTGATCTTTCTGTAGAAGGCTGAATAAGTCCACTTTTACATGCTTGATGGTAGGAGGAGAAGTAGATGTCCATTATTTAAGGATAGTCATCCTAGCAGCCATGACGCAAGTGGTAAGCCAAGGTTTGTTGCATTGGAAAACCAGACGTTGCAGTTTCGAAAGACCTGAAAAGGGACTTTCTAGATGGTCAAATAGAAAAACAAGAGAGTCTTTGCTTGGCTGGTACCCTTTGATCGTAGCAGCAATATTTTCCAACTGATCCCAGAAGACGAGAGATGAGGGGACAGTACCAGATCCTGTGGAACAATGAAGGTCTATGAGTATCACACCATGTGCTTTTCTGTTTAGTTGAAGATGTTGGAGACATAGTGAAGGGTAAGAATGGGCTGACTGTTCGAGTCGAACATGAGTTTGACTCGAACATCGGCTGTTCAATCGTTCGACGAAGATCGAACATTATGGGCCGTTCACATCAAATTCGAACGGCGTGTCACGGCCCATAATGCACTGCACCATCGCAGTGCATTGCTGGCTGATGATTGGCCAAGCATGCACTATGACCCTCATGCTTTGGCCAATCACAGCGCCGTAATCAAACAGAGCCAAAATTGGCCAAAGGCAGGGTGTTCACCAGTACACGCCCCACACTATATAAAGCCACCTGCACTTCGGCCCTGTGTAGTATGTTGCTGGTGAGAGAGAGAGATAGAGAGAGAGAGAGTGTGTCATTTCATTCACTTTGAGCAGGCAGTTTATTCAGTTAGCTAGATCTCACTGCAGACTGTTCCTGCTGTACTATTTCTAATCTACTTCAGGCAGGCAGTTGATTCAGTTAGTTAGATCTCACTGCAGACCATTCCTGCTCTACTGTTTGTAATATACTTCAGGCAGTCAGTTGATTCAATTAGCTGTAGTGTAGTTCATATTAATATACAGACAGTCTAATATATATATATGTATATTTATATATATATATATATATATATATATATATATATATATATATATATATATATATATATATATATATATACACACTATTTACAGTTTAGCTAGATCTCACTGCAGACCATTCCTGGTGTACTGTTGCTAATATACTTCAGGCAGGCAGGTGATACAGTTAGCTGCAGTGTATTTAGTATATATATATATATATATATATATATATATATATATATATATATATATAAACATCCCGGCTTTGTATATATATATATATATATATATATATATATATATATATATATATATATATTAAATACACTGCAGCTAACTGTATCGCTTGTATCGCCTGCCGGCCTGAAGTATATATATATATATATATATATATATATATACATTATATACAGTTTAGCTTCATCTCACTGCAGACCGTTCTTGGTGTACTGTTTCTAATATACTTCAGGCAGGCAGTTGATTCAGCTAGCTGCAGTGCATTTAATATATATATATATCACTAGCCCCACAATCATGCCCTGAGGAGTCCCCCGAACTGTTCGATCACAGTGTAGGGTACATGCTGCAGGAGGATGCGCAGCGTTTTGAAGGCTCTAATGATGGTACCCAGGTTGAGGATGAAGGCAGTAACATGAGCCCAGAGAGAGGGGATGCCCAAGAAGGTGAAGAAACTGGCAGTCATGTTTCCCCAGCTGCAGCATACTGCCAGGTTTGCTCCAGTGGTGAGGAGGCAGGGGATGATGAGGCCACTGACTCTACGTGGGTGGCAGATAGAAGAGAGGAGGAGGAGGCATATCTCCAATGAGGCAGGATGCCCTTCAGGGGCCAGATTAAGGGCAGGAAACTGACTGCATCACACCGCAGAGCTCCGCATGTGCAGGGCACTGCTGACTCCGCACATTTTTCCAAAAGTTCTTTGGTGTGGGCCTTTTTTGAGATGTGTGCAGCAGATCGCACCGTTGCTGTTTGCAACATATGTCTGAAGCGTATCAAGCTTGGCCAAAACAGCAGCTGCTTGGGCACCACATGCTTGACCAGACATATGTTAAGCTCCCATGAAGTCCGTTGGCAACGGTACTTAAAAGACCCACACCAAAGAACAAGGCGGACCTCTCCTTGCTCCTCATCAGCTGGGTTCTCCAACCCTACTATAACTTCAGTCCTCTCAGAGACCTCCACTGAGAGGAATAAAGGTGTAGAATTAGGTGTCCCAAGCACTTTCGGGCAATCTGTTAGCAGTACACCAACATCCGATTGTAGCAGCAAATTTCCCTCCCCAGTTGCTAAACCGGCAAAAGAAATTCGGTCCCAGCCATCCACATATTCAGCGGGTGAATGCTTGTTTGGCTAAATTTCTAGCACTCCAACTGCTGCCTTTTCAGCTGGTAGACTCTGCCCCCTTTCGAGAATTTGTGGAATGTGCGGTAGTGGAAGGTTCCTAAACGCCAATTTTTTTCTCGGAAGGCCATTCCGGCTCTCTACCGACATGTGGAAGGCAATGTCTTGGCCTCGTTGGACAGGGCGGTCAGCGGTAAGGTGCATATTACCACTGACTCATGGTCCAGCAGGCATGGACATGGATGTTACCTTTCTTTCATGGCGCACTGGTTAACCCTGCTGGCACCTGGGAAGGATGCAGGACAGGGTGCAGTATTGTTGGAGCTTGTTCCGCCACCATGCCTCCAAAATGCTGGTAGTGGTGATTCTGCCACACCTCTCTCCTCCTCCCCCCTCTTACTCTTCCTCTATGGCCTCTTCCTGTGCAGATTTGTCCTCGGAACCAGTGGTGTTCCAGGCATTATAGGGGATACGCAAGCACTCAGGCAAAAAGATGCCATGCAGTGCTTGAGTTGGTCTGCTTAGGGGACAGGAGCCACACTGGGGCAGAGATTTTGGCAGCTCCACAGGGGCGGGTTCAGAGGTGGTTGATGCCACGCCAGCTTCAGCCAGGAATGGTTTGCGACAATGGCACCAACCTTCTCTCCGCCCTCCGACAGGGATACTTCACCTATGTTCCCTGTTTGGCTCACATCCTGATTTTGGTGGTGCAGAGGTTCTTGCGCAGGTATCCAGGCTTACGGGATCTCCTGAGGCAGGCCAGGAAAGTCTGTGGGCATTTCCGCCGGTCATATAATGCCAGTGCTCGGCTGGCTGACCTCCAAAAGGAATGCAACCTGCCCAAGAACCGCCTCATCTGTGACATCCCCACCAGGTGGAACTCAACGTTGGCAATGCTACAGTGGCTGCACACACAGCAGAGGGCCATCAATGACTACCTGTGTGAGTATGGCACCAGGACAGGGTCAGGGGAGCTTGGCTTTTTTTTGCCACACCAGTGGCTTATGCATGCACTGTCCTGTCACCATTTAAGGAGGCCACGAGGATGGCGAGCAGTGACAGTGTATGCATCAGTGATACTGTCCCTCTTGTCTTCCTGTTGGAGAACACTCTGCATGGAATAATGGACAGGGCACTTGAGGCAGGAAGAGGAGGACTTCCTTACCTCTGAAGGCCCCTTTTATTCAGACAGTATTCCTGCAGGACCACCTATCACACAGGAAGAAGAGGAGGAGGAGGAGGAGGATTTTGTCAGCATGGAGGTGGAGCCTGGCACTCAGCATCAGCAGCAGTCTTCAAGGGATCGTTTTCAGTCCTCAGAAACCCATGGACTTGTACGTGGCAGGGAGGAGGTGGCTGTGGATCAGGTCGTCCTTAGTGACTCAGAGAACTCTGGACTGAATGCCTCAGCAAACCTATGCCACATGGCCTCCCTGATCCTGCAAAGCCTGCGAAAGGACCCTCGGATTTGTGGTATCAAGGAGAGGGATCAGTACTGGCTGGCAACCCTTCTTGATCCACGTTACAAGGGTAAGGTGGTGGAACTTATCCAGCTGTTGCAGAGGGAGCAGAGGATGAAACATCTTCGGGAGGCCTTGCAGAAAGTTTTGTGCAATGCGTTTCCAGAGCCTGGGAGGTTACAATTTCCTTGTACTAATGGACAATGTGTTGCTGAGGCTTTGTCAGTCACAGAAGGAGCGGTGGAGAAGGTGGCCGTCTGACCGATGCGTTCAGACAATATTTTAGTCCAAAGCCCCAAGGTCTGATCGGTTCTAACAACCATCACCAGCGTCTATTGTACATGGTACAGAAATACCTAGGGGCAAGATCAGACTTGGAGACCTTTCCAACAGAAAATCCACTGAGTTACTGGGTCTTGAGGATGGATCACTGGCCAGAGCTTGCACAGTATGCAATTGAGCTACTGGCCTGTCCTGCATCCAGCATTCTTTCGGAACGCACATTCAGTGCTGCTGGAGGCTTTGTAACCAATCACAGAGTGCGCCTATCCACCGACTCGGTTGATCGGCTCACCTTCATAAAAATGAATCAGTCTTGGATCACCAGCTACCAAGCACCTGATGCTGATGTAACCGATTAATTTTTTTATGAATGTTATGCTGAGTGACTATCCTATTCCTCCTCAATGTTCATGTTGATAGCTTCTAAGAACATTTTTGGTTCTGTGCACCACCACCAGCGGCTAAGGCCCAATTTTTCTGCCCCTGTTTAACAGGGGCATGTAATTACAATTTCTGCTTTAATATTTTGCAGCAGGGCTCTTTCCTGCGCTCAACAAGAGTATCTGTGAGGGGTTGCAGTGTTGTGGCACCACCACCACTGCCTAAGGCCCAATTTCTCTGCCCCTGTTCAACAGGGGCATGTAATTACAATTTTTGATCAAATATTTAACAGCAGGCTCATCCCTGCGCTCAACAAGAGTATCTGTGAGGGGTTGTAGTGTTGTGGCACCACCACCACTGCCTGAGGCCCAAGTTTTCTGTCCCTGTTTAACAGGGGCATGTAATTACAATTCTTGATATAATATTTCACAGCAGGGCTCGTTCCAGCGCCCACCAAGAGTAACTGTGAGGGCTTACAGTGTTCTGGTACCACCAACACCTGAGGCCCAATTTTCCACAGAGTGTATAGGGCAGGCCATATAGTATATACAGGCGGTCCCCTATTTTCAAAAATCACGGTGCATAAACTTGAATTGTTGTTCACGCCAGAACTCATTGGTGAAAAAGGTGCAGGTGTTATTATAGCTGGCTAATATAGGGTTAATAGCATTGGGGAACAGAGGTCCCTGTTACATGAGGAGGTGGAACCAGCATACAGGGGTTTGACGAGGTGAGGAGACAATGGCTTGTAGATGTTGGAAATCTTGAGATGCTGATGCTCGAGGAGGGTATCTAGCAGGGAGGTGCAGAACCTCAATACTCTAGCCAGACACAGACTGGCTGCAAAGTTAATTGCTTGTTGGGCGTAGATGTGGTGATTAGCAGGTAAATTATACTGAGCCATAATTTGTGAAAAGGACAAAGCTTTACCTGAGATAGGGTCTAATAGATGAACAAAATGGGTAAGCCCATGGGAGGCGCATGTGGAAAATACTGCATACTGCCGCATCTGCATGAACATGGGGTGTTTGGATATCGGGAGGTGACGGTATAGCAAAGGGGACAGGCCTAACTTTTTCCTGATCTCCCTCCAGGCTATCAAAGTATCCCTTATAGGCAGGTTGTGTTCCAGATGAAGGGGAAGAGATTGGAAATTAGGCAGTCCACATGGGTCTACCATATGGGACTCTAGCTCGTAGTTGGAATACCTGGAGGATTGATTTATTAAGTCTAAACCCACTCTGAGTAAACATGACAGATTGTAGAGTCGAATGTTTGGCAGGTTGGCACCCCCCTGGCGTTTGGGGAGAAATAACTTTGGTAAGGAAATGCAGGGCGGCTGCCTCACCAAAGAAAAACAGAGAGGGCCTTATGAAGTTGCTGGAGGTCTTTGTGCCGTAATAGGAGACCAATGGTTTGCAGAGGGTATAGGAGTTTAGGAAACCTAACTATTTTGTACCGCTGGCATCTCCCGGAAAGGGTAATGCCTCGTACACACGGTCGGACTTCGTTTGGACATTCCGACAACAAAATCCTAGGATTTTTTCCGACGGATGTTGGCTCAAGCTTGTCTTGCATACACATGGTCACACAAAGTTGTCGGAAAATCCGATCGTTCTAAACGCAGTGACGTAAAACACGTACGTCGGGACTATAAACGGGGCAGTGGCCAATAGCTTTCATCTCTTTATTTATTCTGAGCATGCGTGGCACTTTGTCCGTCGGATTTGTGTACACACGATCAGAATTTCCGATAACGGATTTTGTTGTCGGAAAATTTTATATCCTGCTCTCAAACTTTGTGTGTCAGAAAATCCAATGAAAAATGTGTGATGGAGCCTACACACGGTCAGAATTTCCGACAACAAGGTCCTATCACACATTTTCCAACTGAAAATCCGACCGTGTGTATGGGGCATAAGAGGTAGATTTGCCCAGGTTTCCAATTCTCCGATGATTTTGGAGATAATCAAGGGATAGTTGAGGTAGTATAGAGAAGAGGGAGATTTGCCTATTTTAATCCCGAGGTAAGTAATGTAGGATTTGGCTTTTGAAAAGATTGAGTGTGCTGTCCAGGGAGGGGGATGGACATGGTATAGGGGGAGTATTTCACTTTTAGAGACATTTATTCAGAGACCTGAGCAAGCCCGGTATCAAGTAAAGATCTCTTGAATGTGAGGCATATCCATCTCAGGGTTAGAAATAAATATCAGGATGTCGTCAGCGAATAAAGCCGTGCATATCTCATGTTGACTTAGCATGACTCTCAGTATTTGTGAGTGGAGGAGGAGATATCATGACAGAGGCTCAAGAGCTAGGTTGAATAATAGCAGTGAGAGGGGACATCCCTGTCTGGTTCCTTTGTGGAGGGGAATACTATTTGAAATATGACCTGCAGCAATGACATTTGCAGAGGAAGAGGAGTACATAGTGGAAATAAGGTGGAGGAAGGAACCAGTAAAGCCAAAGCCCAAAAGAGCCATCCGCAACCAGTGAAAACTAACATTGTCAAAAGCTTTTTCAGCGTCTAGTGTGATAATAGCTAAATCACTGGTGGGGTTGACTTTGGCGTGCTCCAGGATGGTTGATGACTTTACGTATATTTGAAATAGCTGACTGCCCTGAAGTAAAACTGGCCTGGGAGGGGTAGATCAGGAAGGGCATGATTGATGCTAATCTATTAGCAATCATTTTAGAGAGGATTTTGGAATCTAGGTTTAACAGGGAAATTGAACGGTACGCGCCTGGTTCAGTTGGGTCTTTGCCCGTCTTAGAAATCAATTTGATATGAGCCTGGAAGCCCGTAGGAAGGTATCGGCCCTAATTGAGGATATTTTGATAAACAGAAGTGAGGGTCAGGGCAATAGTATCAGCCGACAATTTGTAAACTTCCGACGTGCACCCATCAGGGCCCGGGGCCTTCCCATTAGACAAAGATGCTATTGCAGACATGACATCTAGAGTAGTTATTGGGTCATTAAACTGATCTAGCTGTAGGGGGTCTATCTGGGGGAGAGGGACCTGGGCCAGGAAGTTTTGCGCTGCCTCTTTATCAATGGGATCAGGGCCATACAGGTTGGAATAGAATCTTTCTAGGATGGAATTAACCTCCTTAGGGGAAGATGTGAGCCTTCCATTCGTGTCTTTCAGGGCAGAAATGTGTGCAGGTATGTGGTGTCCCCTGCTCAGGTGTGCTAACAATTTCCCGGCTTTGTTGCCAAATTTATGGTATTGGCGGTCCATGAAAGATTGGTGGATCTTCTCCTGAGCCCCAGCCCAAAAATCAAATTGCTGTTTGGCTTCATGCCATGCATTCCTGTGTTCTGGGGAGTTCTGGTGCATAAGGTTGGTTTGGACAGAGCGAAGGGCTTGGCTAGCTACACTGTACTGCTTGGTGATGTTTCTTCTGTATCCGGCCATAAAGACAATGATTCTGCCACATAGCACGGCTTTTCCAGCCTCCCAAGACAGATTAAAATCTGCGCCATGACCAGAGTTTGTGTCTACTTAGTCTGCCCATGTTTCTCTAATGACTTTTAGGAGGTCTTGGTTATTAGACAGGTATGAAGGGAAGTGCCATGTGTTAACAGAACTTGGGGGGGCAAAGTCTAACAGGTCAACCGAGATTGGGGCATGATCGCAGATGGCGATCTCATGAATATGTGAGTCTGAGGTGTGCTTTAATAACAGTGAATTGCAAAAGAAGTAGTCAATCCTGGACAGACTATTGTGAGGGGAAGAGAAAAATGAAAAGTCTTTCCCGTCAGGGTGGGCTAGTCCCCATAGGTCAATTAACTGTAACCCTTCTACAAAGTTTGTCAATGGAGTGGTGACTAATGATGGGGAGGTGCTTGGGGGGGACTCTGCTCAGGGATTTATCTTAAAGGAGGTGCATAACCGAATTGAAGTCACCCCCAACTAGAAGAAGAAGGTGAATATGGGGAGCTAGATGAAAGGACAATGATTAAAAAAAAATTTTGAGGGGAAGTTTGGGGCGTATATGTTGGAGAGGACCCATTCTCTAGAGGACAATCTCAGTTTTAGTGTTCAGTCAGCTTCATCAGATTCTACAGAGAGTACCTCACAGGGGAGATTTTTACGAATAAGGATAAGCACCCCTGCTTTTCCCTTGACTGCAGTCAAGCCATAGACCTGTCCTACCCATAATATGCACATACAGATGAAGTCAACCGTTGTCAAATGAGTCTCCTGTAATAAAGCTAAATTGGTTTTGAGGCATTTGAGGTGATGTACATCCGCTTATGTAACCCCTTAATATTCCATGATACTATTTTCATAAGTAAATAGTGGGGAGGAGGGATTAGTGAGCTGTTTGATGCCAAGGAGATGTCACCCAGTGCGAGAGGATAGGGAAGAGGGCTTTTTATTCCCAAAGAGAAGGGTTTAGATGGATAGCTGATCCAACTGGGGTTAACAAGGAAAGGTAAACAAAAACATACCAAGTGTAGCATGGACTTCTCTTTCTTCCACATGTGCCTCTCTCATCAAAGAATAGCATTGTAGATGTAATAGAGATGCGCCACGGACCATGGAGTTCTCCCAGGGAGACAAGTGGTGGGGCAAGAAGTATGTTCCCGACGCACTGTGGACCAGGATGCAAGAGATCTCCGATAAGGCTGTGGGAATAAAAATACAGCAAAAACATCATAACATTGCGGTGAACAATAATACAACCGGGGTTTTAACAAGGATAAGAATTCAAACAATGTAGTTCTTGTTGTTCTGGTAGGTTAGAAGGTGATGGTGCTAGTCGGTGATTCAGTGAGGCTTATTGCGCTTATCACTGTTGGAGAAGTGGGGCCTCTTTGGGGGATCCTTTTTTGGACTACGTTGATCTCTGAGGTCTCAGGAGGGCGAGGAGAGGCAGGCCCAGGGTGGGATTCCATGGATATATAGAGGTATGCTTGCAGATAGTATGGCCTCTTCAGGGTGCGTAAATGCCTTAGGTTCACCGCCTGAAATGGTTAGTCTCAGAGTGGCAGGGTAGGCAAGTGTAAATTTTACATCTTTTTGGAAGAGAGCTGCGCAGATGGGCTGGAAGACCTTGCTCCTACGGGATACCTCCTGTGAGTAGTCTGCAAAAAGTAGCAATTTATGGCCATCTAATTGGAGACATTTGGCATTGCGAAATAATATTAGGATAGCCACTGCATCTGAGTAGTTTAGATAGCAGACAATGACTCAGCGGGGAGAATGACGATCATTGGAAGGGGTTCCCAGGCAATGCACTCTCTCCACTGCACATGGTGCAGGAATCCCCAGTGTTTGTGGTATACGTGTTATATTCTTAATATCTAAATTTTAATTGGCTTTATTAAAAAGAATATGCATTCTCTATAATTGTGTGAATGATAAGACTTTGAGCTAATGATATTCAGATGGCGACTCATTGACGGAGACTGCAGGTCAAGACCCTGTCAGAATTTGATGGATTTTGTAAATAATATGTGTATGGGTTGAAAATCTTCCTATGTAACCGATACTTTGTTTGATATATGCGTTTATGTTTTAAGTGGTCTGATAGTCTCTCTCACATATATCTTGTTTCATGTTTAGAAGGTTTGGTAAAGTTAAAAACAGATGTTGCTCTCTGTTAGCCCCCACTCTTAGGAAGGAGGAGAAAGGGGAGTGTATGGGAGGGATTTGTGTTTGGGCGCGAATTTGAAAGACTGAAGTTCATATAATCAGAAGGAAACCAGTCTTCTGTCTCTTTCATACATCTCCTGCTTCAAGACACACAGCTCTTCTATGCATACAGCATTTCTTCCAGGACACAAGAAGTTAAACGGCCATCTTTAATAGGCCATGACAAAGGGAAAGCATATATTCTAATGATTTTAAGAACTCTTTTCAGATCTTTGAAACAAATGAACTATATTTGAACATTTTTTGCATATATGAAACAACACTAATTCTGAATATGAATGTACTATTTTTGTAAGTATTTTCCAAGTTTTATGTGTGTACAATAAAACACACAGTTTGATTTAAGCTGACTCAAGCAGAAATATTTCCAAAATTCGTCTCACGAGAAATCATCATTATTGAAAGCTTTTTATACAATATTAAGCCATTTATTTCATTGGCGAACGCCAGCCAGTTTCAATCGTCATAAGTTTTTGCCACTTATTCCGTTGATCAGAGGGGACAAGTGAGGAACAGAATTAACTTTGCAATTATTGAAAGAACCTAGAATCGTTCGATTGATGTTTTTGATGATTGTGTGAAGACCAGAGGATTTTGGATCAGAAGTCTTGACAGACGGTTTAATTAGAGTCCAGTGGAAAACGGAAAAGTTTTATATTCGGTGAGTACCAAAATATGGAATTTATAAATGTTATAGCTGAAGAAAGTAATTTAGAATTTGAAGGTTTAGCCAGTTATATTTCAGACACTAAGTTATGGCAATCAATGTATAATCAATGCCTACAGGCAAATAAAGAAATTGAGAAGAATAGATTTTCATTAGCTAAATCTAAGAAGAAATTAAGTAATGTGATGAAATTAGTTACGGTTTTCAATGCAATGGTTTTTGATATGCCAGGAAAACAAAGGAAAAGTGTAACAGAAATTGCACAAACACAGGAGAATTTACATATTGAACAGCTACTGACTGAGAAAAATACATTGGAACATAAAATGAATGCATTATTGGAATCGTTTAAAGAAAAAGAAAGTTGTATTGCTTTTTTAACTCAGAAAGAAATTGAACAAGACAATGTTATAAGTTTGCTTAAAACGCAATTATTGCAAGCTCAGTCTTCTGCACATGCTCAGTGTTTAGCTTATGAACACGTGACAAAGTCAGTGGCGAGGGATAATGATGCTGATTCTGGATTTGACACAGTGGAGTCATTTGAGGAGGTTAATATTTCCTCAGACAATGAAAGCGTGAAGTCTGTTGATTTAAATAATAGTAATATTCAACAGAAATGTAAATTTTCATCGCCATATACTCAAAGAAAGGTATATGCAAAAAAAACAACTCTTAAATGTTTAGTTTGCAAAAGAGAGGGTCACGTAGCTAGGTTTTGTGTGATGGCTAATAATAACGATATACAAAAGAGGTTGTATTATCCGAAAACGATGCCAAGGTGCTATGAAGTGTATTCTGTGCGCTGGTGTAGTAATTTGAGGTATAGAGGCCATAATAATCAAACTAATTTCCCTTTTAAGACCCAAATGCAAAGATTGCAAACTGCAAATAGTCCATTAAGACAGGAAAGGTATCATTATGTACCATATAACACTGTGAAAAACAATGTTAGCAGTCCTTAAATGAACTGTAAGGATGGTAAGGATTTTCTGGTTATTGATTCTTTGCTATGGATAATAAGGTTATGATTTGAGGCTCAGAGATTTGTTTTTTTTTTTTTTTTTTTCCACAAAAAAAGATTTTATTGAAAAAGGAATAAGATAGCAAGTACAATACATCGAAAGAGTATCAAAAAGAATCATACAGTAGACTCATTGGACAACGATACATCATAATGGTTATTGTTATAACACGTTTGAATTTACAGAGTGCCTATGTAATTATTGAAGTATACACACAAGAGGGGGCACATTTGATAGCAAGAACTGTACCATTGTTGCTAAAACTGTAATAAAAATGTTCCAGTGTCACTGGTACAGAAAGGTCCAATGTCCGTCCTGTTCCTTGAATACATTACATATACAGATACAGGTTTGAGTGTCTGTTAGTGGGGGATTTTGCACATTTAGACGATCCAGCATGGAGCGTAACCCCATATTCAGAAAAGAAAAAATAAAAGGATGGGTAGGGGGGGGTCGTTAAGACAAAAAAAAAAAAAAAACAGAGGTTAGGGGGGAGGTATAGGGGAAGAAGGGGAAAAGGGGAGAAAAGAAGAGATAATAGATAGGTCGAGGAAGGCAGATGGAGAGGTGGGGAGAGAGAGAGGGGGGACCGCCCCTCAGTCCAAGCCCCACGAGCGCTCCCCCGGGTCATGGAGGTTTAGGACGGTAAGAAAGATTTATAGTAATCAGTGGTTTTAAAATGGGACCAACAAGCCCATATGATAGTAAATTTTTGGATACGGTCTTGGGATATGTGAATCAGTTCTTCCATCTCCTCGATCTTTGCAACCCTGGTTAACCATTCTGTAATGGTCGGGGGATTAATTGAACGCCAGTGTGCGGGAATACACGTTCTAGCGGCGTTTACCATGTGCATAGCAAGTGATTTGTGGTAAACTTTTTTGGACAAGGTTGAATGATGGAGGAGATATTGGGCCAGGTTAAAGTCTAAAGAATAGGTAGTTACCTGTGTAATAACCAAGTGTACCTCTTTCCAAAATGGTTGAATTAATGGGCATTCCCACCAGATGTGTAACATATTTCCTATTGCCTTATTGCATCTCCAGCAAATGTTAGGGATGGAGGGCGAAAAGTGATTTAATCGTGCGGCAGTTCTATACCATTTTGTGGCAATTTTGTACCCGTTCTCTTGAATTGCTACATTCATAGACCCCTTGTGAGCATATGTAAGGATAGATTCCCAGTCGTCATCAGAAAAATTAATTTGCAGGTCTCTCCCCCAGGATAGTCTTGAGGTTTCCGTCTGTGGGCGAAGCGAGTCATCCTGGAGGAAGGAATAAATCATGGAGATTAAGTGTCCTTGTGGAATGGACTGAGAGTACATTGTTTCGAATGGGGTAAGTGGTCTTGTCCAAAGGTCGTTTGTGTTGGTCGATGTGAAAAAGTGTCTTAGCTGTCTGTAGGACCAAAAGGGGAACTCTTTTGTGCGTGAGATGGATTTTAATTCGTTAT
Source organism: Aquarana catesbeiana (assembly GCF_042186555.1). Lineage (NCBI taxonomy): Eukaryota > Metazoa > Chordata > Amphibia > Anura > Ranidae > Aquarana > Aquarana catesbeiana. The sequence goes on along the minus strand of NC_133325.1, from coordinate 620,274,070 downwards.
ATGTACGTAACCTCCCATCAACAAAAAAGTGACGGGCATAGATATCGTCGTGTGGCCACTCTTGTGTTAGGAAAGAATTTGATTCTCCAGGAGGAAATTCAGGGTTGGCCCGAAGAGGGGTCAACGGTCCTGGTGTTGAGACTATGTGGTATAAGTGCTTTGCTGTGGAGAAAGCTCGCAATGATGGGTATATAAGCGGGTGTGCTTTAACAGCGTGGGGGTAGTGTTGCATTGGAACCCATGTCAGGGTGTGCAAAGGTATAGTGCTAGAGGCATTTTCCAAAATGGTCCATAGTTTGCTTAGTTTGTGGGTTTTCCAGTTAACCACTCTAGAGAGATGGCAAGCTAAGTAATACTTATGCAGATCTGGCAAGGCAATCCCCCCTTTCGTTTTGGAGCATGTCAGCTTCGTATATTTGATGCGGGGGGGACCGCTTCTCCAGATAAATTTTGAACAGGCTTTTTTATAGGTCAAAAAGAAAGATGGGGGCAGGTGGATTGGGATCGTTTGCATGAGATACAGGAGACGGGGAAGGATTATCATCTTTATCAATGCCGAGCGACCAAACCAAGAAACATTCAGGGTATTCCAGTTTTGAAGGTCTGTTTGGATTTTCGTCAAGGCATTGAGAAAGTTGTGATCATAGAGCTCTGTTAGATGTCGGGGGATTCTAATGCCTAGGTAGGTAATATAGTCATTTTCCCACTGAAATGGGAACGAAGCTTGGCAGTGAGTAACTTCTGATGGTGGGAGAGAGACATTAAGGGCCTGGGATTTAGAATAGTTAATCTTAAAATTGGACAATGTTCCAAAGTGGCTAATATCTTTCAACAGGTTGGGAAGGGATATGCGAGGTGATTGCAGTGATAATAGGATGTCGTCTGCAAAAGCGGCAACCTTAAATTCCCTGCGGTTTATGGGGATACCCTGAATATCAGGGTTGGCTCTTATTCTGTTGAGAAGGGGTTCAAGGGATACGACAAAAATTAGGGGGGACAGAGGGCATCCTTGATGGGTACCGTTGTTGATACGGAAGGCGTTCGACAGGAGGCCATTTGCTTTAACTCTTGCTGTTGGAGTAGTATATAGGGCACTAACGTGTGCCAACATGCGTGGTAGGAGGCCAATCCCTTTGAGTACCTCTTGCATGTAGTCCCAGGCCACGCTGTCAAACGCCTTCTCAGCATCCAGGGATAAGAGAAATCCCTTGGTATTGGATGTATTGAGCCAGTGGTGTAGGTTCAGGGTGCGAATGGTATTGTCTCTTGCCTCTCTGCCCGGGATAAAGCCTACTTGATCGGGCAAAATTAGGTCTGGAATCAGGGGTAATAATCTATTGGCTATAATTTTGGCATACAATTTAATATCTACATTGAGCAGCGATATGGGTCTATAATTGAAAACTAACATTGGGTCTTTGTCTGCTTTGGGTATCACTGCTATCTGGGCTTCTAACATGTGTCCAGATGTGGCGAGTGGATTTGAAAGAAAATTAAAGGCCGACAACATTTTGGGTGCTAGTGTCTCTAGGAAAGTTTTGTAGTATATGAGGGGTAGGCCATCAGGGCCTGGGCTTTTGCCCGCCTTCGTTTGTTTAATGGCAAGGTTGAGTTCTTCTATGGTCATGGGGGACTCCAATTCCTTAGCTTTTTGTGTTGGTATAGGCTTGGGGCAGTATTGGGTCAAGAACTCTTGAATTTGTGAGGACCTGACATGTGCGGAAGGAGAGTCTGGTGGATTTTGAGGTAAGTTGTACAACTTAAGAGTAAAACTCCTCAAAGTGTTTGGCTATATCCTCATTTTTGGAGAGAAGTGTGCCTTTTGCAGTGCGGAGGTGGTGTATAGTGGAGGATGTTTTAGCTGCCTGGATTGTGCGAGCGAGAAGTCTCCCGCTTTTATTGCCGTATTCATAAAACACTTTTTGACCTAGGATGTATCTTCGCCTAGTGCGTTTCCCCAGTTCGTCTAGCAAAGATGCTCTTGCCTGTGAGAGGGCTTGTAGTGTGGATTGAGAGGTGGACTTTTTATGAGTTGTTTCGAGTCTGCGGATAGTTGCGGTAAGGACTTTGATCTGCTCTTGGTGTCTCTTTTTTTCCGCCGTGGCTAGGGCTATGAGTTTGCCTCTCAAAACGCACTTGTGTGCTTCCCACAGCGTCACCGGAGTGACATCTGGGGATGAATTTTCCTGGAAGTATAATTGGATTTGGGCGTTCAGTTGCCAGATTGTTTTGGGGTCTTTTAGGAGAGAAGGGTTCAATCTCCAGGTTTTGGTGGTCTTACGCGATTCTGGGAATGAAAGGGTCATCGTAATGGGGTGGTGGTCAGATAGGAACATGCTTTCTATTGTGGCTTGTGAGAGATATGAGAGGTCTGGTTGGGATAGGAATAGATAATCAATTCTAGAATATTTCTGATGTGGGGGAGAGAAGTATGTATAGTCTCTATCTGTCGGATATAAAGTGCGCCATGAGTCGTGTAGGGTGAGGTTTTGTAGTTGGAGTTTCATTTGTTTTAAGGCTCGGAATGGGAGTGTGGAAGTGCCAGTAGAGGTGTCTAGGCAAGGGTTCAGTGGAACATTGAAATCTCCTCCCAGTATCAAAATGCCTGTTTGGAAAGATGAGAGTAAGTCACATATTTTCCGGAGGAAAGAAACCTGATGGTCGTTTGGGCAGTATATATTCGCTATTGTGATGGGTTTGGACGCATACGTGCCTTTGATGAAAATGTATCTGCCTTCCTGGTCAATCAGTGTGTCAGATAAGTGAAAGTCTGCGTGTTTGGAGATAAGTATAGAAACTCCTTTTGTCTTAGAAGATGGATTTGTAGAGTGTAAGGCTTGTTTGTATACATGGTTCATCAGTTTAGGTATGGCTTTAGTTCGGAAATGTGTCTCTTGCAGTAACAGGAAGTGAGCTTTATGTTTCGTGAGTTCTGAGAGAACTTGAGATCTCTTTTCAGGGAGGTTTAGGCCTCTTACATTTAGTGACAAGCATTTGAGTGAGAGTTGATAGTTGCTGGTGGCACTCTTCTGCATTGTGTTAGTGTTGCGAATGATGAGAAAAGTTTAAATGAGTGTTAGCTTGTCTTCCAGTACTGTTTGCCTGATCGGGGGAGTTCAAGGCTCGACGACGGGGAGCAGGACGGAGGGGCGGCCCCTTGAGAAAATAAACAAAAGGGAATAGGTATGAAATGGGGAGAAAGGGAAAGAAAAGAGAAGGGAAAAAGATAAAGGGGTGGGGTGGGGTGTTTGGACGGGGGTAGTATGAAACGAGGGGGGAGGGAGGAAAAGGAGTAAACCAGAAGAAGCGGGGGGGAAAAGGGAGGGAGAGGGGAAAAAAACACCCGTTAAGGAACTGGGCGAGTCAGTTACCGGAGGTGGTCGTAGGCGTGCCTATCCACCTAATAATAATTCCGGGTTGGTAGCTCAAGTCCGTACGGACAGCTATGTGGGGTACGTAGGGTTGAGCGGGTACGAGATGTGTTGCACTAGTGGGGACGAGTGGAGAGATATTTCTCGGTTGGGTGGGGTGTACAAAAATTATAGTAGTCTGGATTTCAGGAGACGAAAAAACATATGGCAGTTAAGTAGGGGGTATGAAATATGGGCAGGCTACTGTATCTAAGGTGGACGTATCTTGGGCACTATAATGATGAATAAGGGCTTGGGTCAGTGTTAACTGAGGGTAAAGGGGCTACCTGTACCAAATTGAACTGAGAGAAAGCAAAAACATAAACATAGGTCTAAACCTAACACTAACAGTATTTGTAACCGTAACAGTAACAGGCCGGGCAGCACAATGTAGACTCCTTCTCCAGCCGGTCTATATTACGATATGAAAGTAGGGGTGGCGTATATCAGCACCTTATTAAAACATTATATGAGACATTTTATGAGTGTACCCCAAGACTCCATTATAGTTATTCTTTGAGAAGAAGAACAGATTGGTTTGACTAGGGGATTAGCTTTATATTAACCCAATAGAGGTTATGTTATCACTACAGGGTATTAATTGGTTCCTAGAGCAAGAGACGAGTTGCTTTGGAAGCAGGTCTTTTAAGCTCGTAAGTACAGTGGAACAGTTAGCTAAATTTATTTGTAAACGGGTGTCCTGGAGTACACCTAGACTGGGTTAGTAAAATACAAAGTAGATGGAATTGATTTGGTGATCCTCTATGGCCATATGGGTTCTCCACGGAAGTGGATTTCCATGTTCCAAGAGGATGGCCAACGTGAGATATAGGAGTTATCTCCAACAGCATGTGTATGTGTGCTGGTAATCAATACCTGGAAATAGGATGAATAGGTTACCTAAACATAAGTCCATGTAAGGCTTCTTCTTCTTCCTGTAGAAGGTAAAAGGTGAAAAGTCTCTGTGAGCTTCAACGTTCTTCATTGGCGTCTGTGGGGTACGATACCTGCAAGTCAATTTCTATGAAATAGGGCTAGATCGGTGCTGGAAAAAAAAGGGGGGAAAGTTAGTGCTGCCCGTGTATGCGAGGATAGAGTGGTCAGGCGGTTATCATGCCAACGGAAGATTTCGTCGCGGGGTGTCATGTCGTCCAGGGCTGTGTACAGGCACGTCTCGGTGTGATAGGCGGTCTCCAGGGGAGGTAGGATCCAACCTGCGGCGTCTCGAGTGATGCCTTTGAGCTTTGGGGGAAGAATTAGTAGAAACTGGCTTCCACGGTTCCGTGGGGAAATAGAATGAGTGCCAGTCAGGGATATCCACCAGTGGGATGTCCAGCTGCTCGCAAAAATTGGGTAGGTCTTCCGGGGTTCTCAACAGGGCAGTGCGGCCTCTGGTTGATGCAGAAAGGCAGAAGGGGAATTTCCATCTGTATTGGATGTTGCGAGAACGAAGCACATCCAGTAGGGGGCGTAGGGTGCGTCTATTCTGCAAAGTGATTTGTGATAAGTCCTGAAATAATTTCACCTCAGTTCCATTAAAGGTTATGCGTCCTTTTTCTCTCGCCTTCCTGAGGATTTCCTCTTTAAGGGGGAAATTAACGATGCAGCAGATAATGTCTCTGGGTGGTTCGTTGTCTCGAGGGGGGGGACGCAGGGCTCGGTGTATACGCTCCATTTCTATGGGGGAGTCTGCCGGGCGGTCGAGCAAGTCATTAAAAATGGTGCTGACTGTTTGGGGAAGTGCGGCCTGGTCAAACCCTTCTGGGACCCCCCTCACCCGAATGTTATGCCTGCGTCCCCTGTTGTCTAAGTCTTCCACCTGTCTGTGTAGCTCAAACATGTGAGGCAAGTGGAGATCATACGTTTTTTGTACTTGCCTGATGGCTGAGGCCTGCAGTCTGGCGTTCTCCTCCACATCATTTATCCGGTGGGTTATAGCATGAATGTCTTCCTTGAGATCCGAGATTGCTGACATCATGGTGTGTTTGATATCCAGAGCAACCTTCTGGAGGTCTCTTTGGAGGTCTAGCAGGTTTGGGTGCGGATCGGTGTGGTCGCCGCTGTCCATTAGCGGGTCCGTGGCGCTCCTAATCGAGTCCGGGGATGCGGCCTGTAAAGCGTGCGCGGCCTGTGATGAGGCCTGTGACACCTCTAATAGTGCAGACTGGCGGGTCCGGAAAATATCTGGGATACTACCGCTAAGTTTCGGTGTGGGGTCTTTCTGTGTGCGGGGTGTGGAGGTGCTCCTGTTAGACTTTCCCATCGTGGGACAAGTCTCAAATACCCCAGGTTCGGCTTCTTTTCGTCCTCACTGTGCGGGAGCTCTCTCCTCAAGCAGCCATCTCGGGTCCCGTCCAGGCCACGCCCCCAGAGATTTGGTTTTTATTTGATATATTTTTAGTATTTTCAAGGATAATCCTTTGGATTATTAATTTTTTATTAATTTTTCCCAGTTATGATTATTATGATTTTAATTTTTTATTTTTTGTTCAGATGGAACATTGAGAGGTTTAGTTCACCTGAAAAGGGGGTAATTAACAGCTTTGTACTCAATTAGCAAAGGATGCTGATTTGTATGGAGAATTAGTGATTTTAACCTGAATATGGTCAAAATTATGTTGTGGAAAAAATAAATATAAGATTTTCCTTCGTTTTCAGAGGATTAAAAGGTGAATCAATCTTTTGAGTCCTCATCGGGTGATATAAGATCTATATTTTGGTTAATGATAACTGGATCTAATATCATGACTTTTCTATATTTTAATGTACCACAACACCTACAGGTGGAATTCACTAAATTTAACTATGACAGTTTAGATCACTTTAGTAAGCAAAAATTGCTTGAAATTCTTAAAGAGAAATTCTATTGGGACACATTGGAAAAGACAGTAGACAGGGTAATTAAATCTTGTCTAATCTGTGTACAAAGATATTTTAATTATTGCTAGGATATTGATTAATTGTGTTTTTCTAGTTTGGGGTATAGCAGCAAACCTCAGTAGTGACAGAGGATTCCATTTTATAGGTAAAATCATGCAGATAATGTGAAAAATCTTGGGAATAGGACAGAGATTCCATGTATCATATCATTCACAGTTTGCAGGTACAGTTTTTTCAGTTACAAAGTATTCTTCATTTGAATTAATGACAGGAAGAATTTACTTTGTCACTTGTGTTTCACAATGAATGTTTGGTTGGCAATACACAGCAAGGATTGTTAGTGTCCCTCTGAAGTGTATTGTACTGCAATACTTGTGATTTGAGAAGGGATATTAGGATGTTATTTAAAGGTATTGAATGTCATTCATAAAATGATATTTCTTTTTGGTATTTTGTGCTCCTTTTGCACAACAGTGTTTTGGTTATAGATGATACAGGACAATTTTAACAGAATTGTGTTACATGCAGTTACTTGTATGAAAAAATGGTCCTTCCACACATTTTTAAGTTTGAGTTAAAAGATCATAATTTCTTTATTTTACAATATTCCTTGTTTAGGAGATTATTAAGAGAACAATTTATATATATACTGATATGTAGTATTTGTTTTAGAAGTTTAAAGAAACTTGTATTGTATAAGTTAAATGGTTACTCACATAGCTCATAGCCCCAACCTTAGGAATTTGAGAGTGAAGTGACACCCACCTTTTTAAAAAGGAGGGGGGTACTACTCATTGAAAGTCTGCATCTGTGGGACTACAAGACAGAAAAGAACCTTTCTGAATAAGAAAGGAGGGGGTTTGTTTTTTTAGGAGTAGAATGCCTGTAACAGAGTTTTTTGGCAGACATGCATTCCAGCAGATGCTGCAATAGACATTCACTCCAGTATACACAAGACACATACACAGCATGAGAATTGCTGTTACATCCACACACACATATCTGATTCTTGTAACATTTTGTTATTTTATTATTAAAACCAAAATGATCTTTTATTCAAGATAAACGGTTTATCAAGATTGATAATTAAGAACGGAAAGATTTATTTAAATCAAAAATTAGATGCTGTTAGCATAAGTTTATACAGAAAGAAAAATGGTGATTAAAGAGTTGCCATGTGTAAGGTCACACCCAGAGATGGTGAGATACACGTCACAGGCAGAATTAAAGTTTCAGGAGAAGTGGATCATGGCAAAGTAATTGGGAAGGTCCAGTTGACATCTTGGATGTTCAAGGGATAATGGTACTAGTTCAAGGATTTCTCAATTTAGTGAAAAAGCATGTATAAATAAAAATGTGGGTATAACAAATGTAATATTCTAAGATAAATGATGCTGCTTTTATTTTTCCTAGGAATGAATTATATTTCATTAACCTGGATGAATCATGGATTCCAAAAAAGAAGATGTCAGTTCATCAAAAGAAAGTGTTAAAGAGAGAAGATTTATCATCATCACAGGATTCATCTTTTCCCTAGGGACAATTTTATCTGTGGTAAAATATATCACAAACTGTTCCAGCTATGCAGAGGTTAATAGGATTGAAGAATTACACTACAAAGACATTACATTATTCAGAAACAAAAGAAATGTAGACATTGATGTCAATTCAGAGGAACAAAATGATAAAAACACTAATATCAATAGAAAGGACAAAAATGAGAGAGTTATTGATATTAATGCATTTGACAAGAATCATGATTTTAGATACGTTGATATTGATACAGCTGAAGATTTGTATGGATATGTTTGTGTAGGTCAGGGATATGATTGCTGTCTGCAATTGTATTTCATTCATAGCAATAATATTGAGGTCAACGTTAAAATAGAATATAAAACAAATTTTTTTAAAATGCAGGGATCTTATAGACTAAACAACAAAACTGGAACTTTTGAATGTAATATATTGTTGAGGAGTTTCTGGGCCATATACTTAAAGGGTAATGATTCAACAATTTGGTCTGGGGATGTTACTAAAACACTAAAACACACTATATTGCCCAATATATGATGAAATAAAAAAGATGATCTTAGGCCGAGTACATGGATACCAAACATTACATGCTTTAAAATTGCGCACAAACGTGCAGTGGAAACAGAATAAATACATTTTTAAAAGCCTTTAAAAGCCTTTACAGGTTACCACTTTAGATTTACAGAGGAGGTCTACTGCTAAAATTACTACCTTCGATCTGACCTTCGCGGTGATACCTCACATGCATGGTGCAATTGCTGTTTACATTTGATGCCAGACCGACGCTTGCGTTCGCCTTAGCGTGAGAGCAGGGGGGGGACAGGGGTGCTTTTTTTTTTTTCTTTATTAGTTTTTTGCTTTTTTATCTTATTTTTAAACTGTTCCTTTCATTTTTTTTTAAATCATTTTTATTGTTATCTCAGGGAATGTAAATATCCCCTATGATAGCAATAGGTAGTGACAGGTACTCTTTTTTGAAAAAAAATGGGGTCTATTAGACGCTAGATCTCTCCTCTGCCCTCAAAGCATCTGACCACACCAAGATTGGTGTGATAAAATGCTTTCCCAAATTCCCAATGGCGCTGTTTACATCTGGCAAAATCTAAGTCATGAAATGCTTGTAGCTTCCGGTTTCTTAGGCCATAGAGATGTTTGGAGCCACTCTGGTCTCTAATCAGCTCTATGGTCAGCTGGCTGAATCACCGGCTGCATTCTCAGGTTCCCTGTTGAGACAGGGGAGCCAGAGAAAAACACGGAAGACGGTGGGGGCATTCCCTCCCACTGCTTGTAAAAGCAGTCTAGAGGCTAATTAGCCACTAGGATTGCTTTTACATGAAAGCTGACTGCTGGCTGAAAAGAATGATACCAAGATGATACCTAAACCTGCAGGCATCATTCTGGTATAACCACTCAAAGTCATGAATTGCGTACCTGAAGACAAAAAAATGGTTAACAATAAAACACAGTAAACGGTAAAGTATAAAAAATTGCATACCCGAAAAGCAAACATGATAAAACATAATAACAATAAAACATTGCAGAATAGAATACAGTAAAAAAAGAGCAGAACAATAGAGAGAGAATAGAGAGAGAGAGAGAGAACAATGAAACGACAACTATTTTTTTTTATTTTATATATTTTTTTGTGTTTTTTTTTTTTTACGCTTTTTTTTGTAACTGTAACTTTTATAACTGTAACCGGTTCCAGGTTCGGGTCTCTCAAAATGCGATGGCATCTTGGGAGACCCTGTGAAAGTGTGCCTAGTCTGTGCAATGCTGTATGCTAATACTCAACTAGTGTATAGTAGCGTTCAAAACATTCACCAATGCAAAGACCAGGATTGTCAGGACAGGAGGGACAATAATAGCGCGTGTCACGCCTATATCCGCGCTTGCTGCAGACACAACATCTTTTTTGGGGGGGTTCGTTGGGTAGGGGTTCTCGGGAGGACATAAAAATGCCTCTCATGCAGCTGACTGCATTTGGTTGGGGATGTGAATGGGGGAAGTACGGGTGCTGCAGAAGTGGTGTGTTCCCAATTAGGATTGGCGAATGCAGCAGGAAGGGCACTATGGGCACGACGGGCCTGTGTTTGTCTTCTTCTTGGTGGCAGCGGGACACTACTTGTGCTCGCCACCTCACCAGCTTGAACTGCATTTATGGGACTCGCCACATCACCAAGTGTTACTGCAGTGCTGGTTTGACTATGAACGGGGTGTACTAGGCCGCTGGTGCTTGCCAGTTCACCAAAACGCTACCAAAAAAAAAACTGTTAGCGATCGCAGGGATCAGGCCTGACTCTGTGAACGCTGCAGTTATGCGTTTAGTGTTTTGTAAGTGACAGTGATCAATCGATACTGCACTTGGGTGGGCTGGGCTGGGCCAGGCGGAGGGGCAAAATGCAGGTGCTAGCAGGTATCTGGGCTGATCCCGCTAACACTGCATTTTTGGGAACCCTAAACTGCTGGGGACGCTAGTATAGATCTGATCGGATCAGATATTGATCCATTCAGATACTATACCACTAAGGGAGGTGTACGGTTCGTGCGTGGGTGTTAGCGGTACTGGCACTAACCTGACGCTGCTTGGGGCTGGTGCTTGCCAGTTCACCAAAACGCTGCCAAAAAAACTGTTAGCAATCGCAGGGATCAGGCCTGACTCTGCAAATGCTGCAGTTATGCATTTAGTGTTTTGTAAGTGAGAGTGATCGATCGATACTGCACTTGGGTGGGCAGGACTGGGCCGGGCGGAGGGGCAAAACGCAGGTGCTAGCAGGTATCTGGGCTGATCCAGCTAACACTGCATTTTTGGGAACCCTAAACTGCTGGGGACGCTAGTATAGATCTGATCGGATCAGGTATTGATCCGTTCAGATACTATACCACTAAGGGAGGTGTACGGTGCGTGCTTGGGTGTTAGCGGTACTGGCGCTAATCTGACGCTGCCTGGGGCTGGTGCTTGCCAGTTCTCCAAAATTCTACCAAAAAAACTGTTAGCGATCGCAGGGATCAGGCCTGACTCTGCAAACGCTGCAGTTATGCGTTTAGTGTTTTGTAAGTGACAGTGATCGATCGATACTGCACTTGGGTGGGCTTGGCTGGGCCGGCGGAGGGGCAAAACGCAGGTGCTAGCAGGTATCTGGGCTGATTCCGCTAACACTGTGTTTTTGGGAACCCTAAACTGCTGGGGACGCTAGTATAGATCTGATCGGATCAGATATTGATCCGTTCAGATACTATACCACTAAGGAAGGCGTATGCTGCGTGCGTGGGTGTTAGCTGTACTGGCGCTAATCCGATGCTGCCTGGGGCGACGCATATCACCGCCGGGTGATCAGGGGGCTAAACCTTTATTCAGTAATAAACGGCGGGTGCCTTGACACTATAAAAAATAAACGAACTAGTCAGCGTCACCCGTAACAGTTATACGGTGATCACTGGTGAAAGGGTTAACTAGGGGGCAATCAAGGGGTTAAAACCTTTATTAGGTAGTATATGGGGGTCCGTGATGCTATAAAACTCTGACGGCGAACCTAAATATTTACCTTCCTAACTAGCGTCACCAGTGACACTAATACAGCGATCAGAAAAACGATTGCTTAGTGACACTGGCGACGGGGGGTGATCAAGGGTTTAAAACTTTATTAGGGGGGGTTAGGGGGTACCCTAGACCTAAAGGGGGCTAACACTAACTGCCTTACCACAATAACTGTCATAAACTGACACCAATGCAGTAATCAGAAAAAAAAGAAAAACTGCTTGGTGTCAGTGTGATGGGGGGGTGATTGGGGGGTGATCGGGGGGGGGATCGGGGGTGTATTGTGTGCCTGGCATGTTCTACTGTGTGTGTGTGTGTGTTTGTGCACTCACATTGAAGTCTTCTCTCCTCGGCGCTGGAACGGAAAATACCGAGCCGAGGAGAGATGACATCATTTCCTCTGCTGCTGTTTAGCATACAGCAGCAGAGGAATGATCCCATTGGCTGGGAGTGATCGTGGGGGGGCACAAATGGATGACCTCCCCCTCACCTTCGATCGCCGGGGGACAAACGCCGACCGCCTCGGGCACTGGGGGGGTCCGATCGGACCCCCCGCCCATGGGAGGCAGATCACATACAGGTACATGATTCTGCCTGCCCGTGCCATTCTGCCGTAGTATATCTGCGTGAGGCGGTCGGCAAGTGGTTAAACAGTGCCACTGGTGAGTGTGGGGAGTGGAGTGAGACTAATATAAGGGAAAAGTCCCATAGGTGTAATGAATGGGACAGAGTAGGACAAAGAATTACCTTCTGGTCATTGGGGGGATACCCACATCAAGAGATCTATAGGTATATAAAACATCACTATAGTAGAGGTCAACTTGATTCCTAAATATCGCAAGGAACCCATTTACCAAATAAAGCTATATTGGCTTTTCAAACTCTGCAGGATATCCTCGCTTAGGTTTATGCATTGATAGGTAGTGTTGGGCGAACGGTTCGGCAATGAGTTTGAGCCACATCCGGGGAACACAGAATTTTCAGGGTTGAGCTTTGCCCAATCAGGGTGCAGTAAAACCTGGTTAAGGAGCAGGACCGGGAAGCCGGCCGCAGTGTCCTTAACAACCGATGAGTCATCATCTGTCAATGGGCTTCCACACTGACAGCTGAATAATTTTAAAAAAATTATTGGTAAAAAAATTGTAAAAAAAAAAACAGCTTCCCCCCAGTCCATTCCAGACTTTTGTCTGAGCATGCAGCCTGGCAGGTCAGAAGGCAGGTGAAGGATGAGCGAGCACCCCCCCCTCCTGAACCATACCAGGTCACATGCCCTCAACAAGGGGGGTTGGGTGCTTTGGGGCGGGGGGTGGTATTCTTTATGTGGCAGGTATTCTTTATGGAGGGATTTGGGGTCTATAAAACCCCAAATCTCTCCTCTGCTCTTAAAAGCATTCAAAACACTAATATTGGTGTCTTTGAATACTTTAATTTTTTTTAAAAAGGCTCTGTTGACATCTGAGTAAACCCGATATCATGTCATGTCATCGCTTCCAGGTTACCATAGCAGAGACCCGATCAAAGCCGATCCTGGCTTTGTTTGAGTGTCGGACTAGCCGACAGACATGCCAGCAGGTAGCTCGGGTCTCCTGGTGGGGCAGAAGAGCTTGAGCAAGCCGCGGAAGGTGGCGGTAGGGGGGGCCTTCCAATCTCTCTCCTTGTAATAGCAATTGAGTTGCTAGTTAGCCACTCCGAATGCTATTACAAAAGAGCCAACCATCAGCTTTAAATAATGGTACCAGGGTGATGCCTGCAGGCATTACCCCAGTGCAGCCACTTGAAGCCCAATGACATACCAGGTACATGATTTAGCAGCAAGTGGTAAAGGATAAGGCTGATTAAAGCTCTATTAAAGTCTAAATCCATAGGGGCACCATTTCTGAGAGTATTGAAATAATTCACTAGCTGTGGGGGAGAACGGAATTTCCTATGATACAGGCATAAATAGATGGTGTGCTAATTCTAAAAAAATTACCAACAATGCCTACATAATGTGAATAAAGACAATGTGCAAAAAGCAAATAAATATATACAAATGCAATGTGCAAAAAAATAAATAAATAAATAAACATATAAAAATGTAAAGTGTTCAGTCAATATAAACTCCAGCAATGGGCACACTGTGCTTGAAATGATGATGTAGAAAAGGTAGAAGAAATAGTCCTTCTAATTAACTGTAAACAATTCAGGTGAAAAAAACTAAAAAACTCAGATGATTAGAAAAACACAGGAAGATGAAATAAAGGGGGCTGCTCCGCACCCACAGAAGAAATGGCCGCTCAAACAGCACTCATATGAATAATAAACAGTGTTCCTTCTCCAGCTCATGGGCCGCGCCTTCTGGACATGATCCGGATCTCTGACTCACAAAGCCTTCTACAGATTTTCCAGTTTACAGCACTCGTCTTTAACAGCCAAGGTCTCCAGCTATAGTAACTAACTCTATCTGGCCAAATGCACCCCCTCAGAGGTTGAAGAGCACCACTGGTCAGTGGTGCTCTTCAACCTCTGAGGGGGTGCATTTGGCCAGATAGAGTTGGTTACTATAGCTGGAGACCTTGAAGATCGCATTATCGGCTGTGGGAGACGAGTGCTGTGAACTGGAAACCCTGTAGGAGGCTTTGTGAGTCAGAGATCCAGATCATGTCGGGAAGGAGCGGCCATGAGCTGGATTTTCTTTTTCAGCGGGTGGCATGATTGACCATGGAAACCGTTTTTTATTTTTTAATAAAGGATTTGTCAAAAACTGTCTCTGTGTTTTTATTATTTTTGGACACTTTTTGGTGAATGGGCATGGGTACTATGTACCCGACACTCATTCACATGGGGGGGCGGTATCTGGGGGCCCCCTTGTTAAAGGGGGCTTCCAGATTCCGATAAGTCCCCCACCTGCAGACCCCAACAACCACAGCCCAGGGCTGTCGGGAAGAGGCATTTCTGATATGGCTGGAGAGGTTGAGATTAGGCCCAGTTGATGTCATAGATACTCACCGTCTGTAAAAGTGGAAAAGGAGTGCATTTTGCCACAAAAGGTAAACAGAATAAGGTAGAGGAACATCCAGTTTTATTTTATCCCCTTTTCTTGTGGGATTTTTAAGAGCCGTTTGAATGTCTGTCCTTTCTGGAGACTGTAGTTGGTAGATTACCTGCACAAATGTGGATATTGTGGCCCCTATATGGATATTAGGATCTTCCCTGGCCTTTTGCATGATCCGTTCCTTGATCACCACAAGTTGGGGTTTAACAATGATATTTCTGGAATGGGGACCGACACCAACTCCTGTTTACGATCCAGTTTATTAGGTATTAAAGACCGCATAAGTTCTATAACTGCTGTATGGGTATCGGTGTAGGACTCAGGAAGGCCTCTGATCCTAAAATTATATCTCCTGGACCAATTCTGCTGTATTTTATATGTATTTTGTACCACAATGCATACTGAAGAGAAAGTGGGTGTAAAATATACCCCATGGTTGCTATCAATGGTTGCAATAATAGCCCCAGAATCAGTGTCAGTGGATGCAATAATAATCCATGGCATTGTTTCCATTAACCACAATAATAACCAGAACTGGTGTGTGACCACAATAATAACACCTGCATTGGTAATCAGTCTTAAGCTAAAACCCTCCCTTCATTGTTAGTCAGTGAAAATGTTGTTAACTTCTTCATTATAGGGCACTTACACCCCCTTCCAGCCCAGACCAATTTTTAGCTTTCAGCGCTCTCACAATTTGAATGACGATTACTCAGTCATGCAACACTGTACCCATATGAAATTTGCATCCTTTTTTCACACAAATAGAGCTTTATTTTGGTGGTATTTAATCACTAGTGTTTTTTTTATTTTTTTGTGCTATAAATAAAAAAAGACTGTAAATTGTGTGAAAAAAATGCCTTTTTTTTGTTTCTGTCATAACATTTAGCAAGTAGTGGTATAAAAGGGAAGCTGCACTGGCCCAAAACTAAATATGTGCAAACAATATGACAAGTAGCAGCTAACACACAAACCAACCAAGTCACATCAGATATATATAAAATAAGTGCAGCGCTAAACTATAAACATGTGAATTACTAAAAAATAACACAGAAGTGAAACTATGCCCAGTATAGTAACTGGAAATGAAGAGAATCAGTACATATAGTATAATAACTAACAATAAAAGTGAATCAACACAGGGACCACTGAAATGAACATAAATGTCTATAATGTCATGTGTTAAACTCTGTGACTAGAGTCCATAGAAATGAAAGGAGTCTTCTCAGACAATGGGGGTGCTTAAACATAAGATGTTGACTCAAGCTGAACTGCACAGCAACCACAGGTAATGTGTCATGAACATCTGAAGTTGGACACTCTTACCGGATGTTGTGGGACATATCTGCCATATAGCAGTACGTCTGTCAGAGCCTCCCATGGAATCCGCCATGGAATCGGTCCCAATCTTGAATAGGCAGGGTTGTCCCTCGGGTCACGGTCACTGATAGCCAGAATCGTCTCAGATGGCGACTGTCCCCTCATTCACACGCTTTCTCCAGCTCCAGGCGAGTTCAAAAAATCAAGGGCAGTCAGATAGATGAAATCATGGAGAAAAAAAGAAAAAAAGGGGCACCACATGGCGTAGGTCAAAAAATAAAAGGATTTTATTGGATAAAAAGCCTTACAAGGTAAAAAAGTGATCACTGAATAAAAATAATGGCAACGTGGGAAGCAAACGCCCTACGCGTTTCCACTAAAGAGCCTTCAACTGGGGCATAAACCAACCTCTCCACGTTGCCCATATATATAGACTACAGGCACCATTTCCAAGTAATTGGGTCCGCCCCCATCATGGTGGGACCGGAAGTGCACTGTTTAATACTGTAATCCTGATATAGCAATGTCCCATGGTGTTATTCACATATATGGTTACACAGGGCATTAAAATGTAGGAGAGGGAATCATTCTGGGATTGAACCAGAATATACACCGTGGAGGGGGCCCCGAATGTCGGATTGCCGAATCAGCTTGCGTTCCAAGCCTCACCTCCACAGTGACCATCCCGGTGATTGGAGCGGCTTGCGTTCCACGTCCTCCGGGCACGTGACCCGGAAGGAGACAGCAGTCGGCGAGCAGTGCGCCGCTGACATCTCACGCAGCCGTCCACTAGTCCTGGATGTATCAGAGAAGAATGTAACGGCCAATGGGTAGCCAGCATCCACCCTCCATCCACCCTCACTAATTCTTATGGAGCGTACAACCTACAAGCCTATTGTGTAAGAGGGAGGGGCAGCCGCTCTCGTATTGATTACATCTGAACCCGAGATAGGGCAAAACACTCATGGGCGTGCTGAGCAGCTAAACACTCCCCCTCCTGTCATTTCAGGGCCCCGAGACCAATCGCTCTGGAAACGCTAGATGACAACAACGGGGTGGCTCAACCTTAATGACATATCTCATTCTAGCTGCCTAATCAACAGCCCAAATGGCTAAATAAATAAATTATATATGCACTATCGTTCAGAACATACCAAGCATGGCGTTTGCTTCCCATGTTGCCATTATTTTTATTCAGTGATCACTTTTTTACCTTGTAAGGCTTTTTATCCAATAAAATCCTTTTATTTTTTGACCTACGCCATGTGGAGCCCCTTTTTTCTTTTTTCTCCATGATTTCATCTATCTGACTGCCCTTGATTTTTTTAACTCGCCTGGAGCTGGAGAGTGTGTGAATGAGGGGACAGTCGCCATCCGAGACGATTCTGGCTATCGGTGACCGTGACCCGAGGGACAACCCTGCCTATTCGAGATTGGGACCGAAGTGACAACAACCTGGCGGATTCCATGGGAGGCTATCTCCTCAGGCTCTGACAGACGTACTGCTATATGGCAAATATGTCCCACAACATCCGGTAAGAGTGTCCAACTTCAGATGTTCATGACGCATTACCTGTGGTTGCTGTGCAGTTCAGCTTGAGTCAACATCTTATGTTTAAGCACCCCCATTGTCTGAGAAGACTCCTTTCATTTCTATGGGCTCTAGTCACAGAGTTTAACACATGACATTATAGACATTTACGCTCATTTCAGTGGTCCCTGTGTTGATTCACTTTTATTGTTAGTTATTATACTATATGTACTGATTCTCTTCATTTCCAGTTACTATACTGGGCATAGTTTCACTTCTGTGTTATTTTTTAGTAATTCACGTTTATAGTTTAGCGCTGCACTTATTTTATATATAAAATTTAGCAAATTAGTCATTTTTCTTCATAAATTTTGGCCAAAATTTATACCGCTACATATCTTTGGTAAAAATATCCAAAATTAGTGTGTATTATTTGGTTTTTGTGAACGTTATAGAGTCTACAAGCCAAGGTACAAATCACTGAAAATTGATCACATGTGATCACACCTGATGTAATATGTAATGAAGGCCTATCTCATTTCTTGAGACACTAACAAGTCAGAAAAGTACAAATACCCCCCAAATGACCCATTTTTAGAAAGTAGACATTCCAAGGTATTAAGTAAGTAGCATGGTGAGTTTTTTTAAAGTTGCAATTTTTTCCCACAATTCTTTGCAAAATGAAGATTCTTTTTTTTTTTTTTTTTTTTACAAAATTGTCATATTAACAGGTTATTTCTCACAGAGCATATGCATACAACAAATTACACCCCAAAATACATTCTGCTACTCTTCCCGATTATAGAGATACCACAGGTATGAGACTTTTACACAGCCTGGCCACATACAAAGGGCCGACATTGAAGTAGCACCTTCAGGCGTTCTACGAGAATAAATTACACATCTCATTTCTCAACCACCTATTACACTTTTCAAGGCCCTGGAGCACCAGGACAATGGAATTGCCCACAAAATGACCCCATTTTGGAAAGCAAACACCGTATAATCTATGAGGTATAATGAGTTAATTTTTTTCCAGAAGTTTTTGGAAAACGTAGAAAAAAAATGAAAACGCATTTTTGTTTACACAAAGTTGTCCATTTATCAGATATTTCCAACACATAGCATATACATAGCAAAAATGACACCCCAAAATACATTCTGCTACTCCTGAGTATGGCGATTCCACATGTGTGAGACTTTTACACAGCCTGGCCACATACAGAGGCCCAAGTAGCACCATCAGGCGTTCTAGGAGCATGAATTACATATATAATTTCCTGGCAATCTATCATTTTTCAAGGCCCTTCATATTTTTAACACATAGCATGTACATACCAAGAATTACAATCAAAATAAATTCTATTGCAGAAAGGGTAAAAAAAAAGCATTACCTGTGCTTTTAGTCCACAGAGGAGAGCACTGGTCTGGGCAGCAGGCAGGGATGTCCTCAGCAATAGCAATAGTAATTATCCAGGCAGCAGGCAGGAATATTGTCTATAGTCAGTGCAAAGATATTGTCAGCACTGCACAGTCCATAGAAATTGTCCAGGCAGAGACAGCCAGCACAGCCATAATATTGGTCCTGGTACACTGTTACCTGCAGACACTCATTATTGTACCGCTCTCCAGCCCTTCATAAACATACTGCTACAGCTAATTGTTTGCATAGTCCAGGTAGCAGGCAGAGGTGTAGTCTGTTCATGCGGCAGGTGGAGGCATGATGGCAGTAAGTCAGCAGCAGGCTGAGGGCTGCAATCAGGTAAGACCTGTGCACAGGGGCACCGGGGTAGAGGCTTCGCCCACCCAAATCTCTATGAAGCCTCCGGACCCCAGGCCCTAATCCAAAAATTATGAAACCCGGAGAAAACAAAAAAACATTTCTCCATTTGGAAAAACAATTCTGGAGCCCCTCACATATGTGAGACCCCTGTGTATTACAGTAACAGGGCAACAGATCAGTCCAAGCGGTAGGCAAAAGCATAGTCCGTAAAACAGGCCAGGGTCAGTTCACGTGCAAGCAGTTCAAGCGGTGGGCAGAAGCGTAGTTGATAAAAGAGGCCAGGGTCATTTCACGTGGAAGCAGTCCAAATGGTAGGCAGAGGCATAGTCACAAAACAGGCCAGGGTCAGTTCATGTGTTGGCCTGCACATCTGGCTGTGCTGTGAAAGGGGGAATAATTGGTGATCCTGAGTCGGAAGGCAGCCATGTTGGGTTGGCAAGACCATCTGGCATGTATGTAGAGGGCCTGGCTCTTGGGGGACGTGACACTCCAGTAGTTGGGGGATTTGAATTTCCTTTGCTGGTACTCAGGTGTGATGTGGCAGCACTGGTACTGGGCCTGGGCATTTGTTCCCGGGGCCTATTGCCGGCAGCAGCACTGGTACTGGGAATTTGTTCCCGGGGCCCATGGCTGGCAGCAGCGCCGGTACTAGGCCTGGGAATTTGTTCTTGGGGCCTATTGCTGGCGGCAGCGCTGGTACTGGGCCTGGGAATATAATCCTGGTTGCTGGTGGCTGCCTGGTTTCCAGAGCACCGTGCCCTTTTAGGAGGGACCCATTCTTCCTCCGAATCATTTGTGGATTCACTACTCTCAATTGGTTCAAATGCCAAATTTGATTCGGAATCAGAATTGGAATCTGATGAGAACTCCCTGCTGCTCTCATCAGTCATGGAGAGGATCTGGAATACCTCCTTACTGGTATATAATCTTTTGGACATGATGCCAATGGCTGTGTGACAGGTGGCAGGTGACAGTCACTGATGGGCTGTGCGATGGGTGACAGGTGACGTTCACTGATAGGTGAAGGCAGTGTGACGGGCGATGGTCACTGATGGGTGACAGGCGATGGTCACTGATGGGTGACAGGCCACGGATGGTGACGGGTGATGGTCACTGATGGGTGACGGGTGATGCTCACAGATGGGTGACAGGCCACGGTCACTGATGGGTGACGGGTGATGGATGACAGGCCATGGTCACTGATGGGTGACGGGTGCACTGCTGACGGTCACTGATGGGTGGCGGTTGATGGATGACAGGCCACAGTCACTGATGGATGACGAGTGCACCGCTGACGGTCACTGATGGGTGATAAGCCATTGTCACTGATGGGTGACAGGTGCACTGCTGATGGTCACTGATGGCAGTCTCTTATGTTACAGGTGCACTTTATGTGGTTGACTGTGGTGACTGTTGGGTGACAGATGACAAGGGGGGTGAATGACACAATTGTGGTGTTGGTGCAGACACTACAGAACACAGATCTGTAACTTACTGCTCCTGGCTCTTCTCTTCTCACACTGGAAACGGTGTGTGAGGAGGGAAGAGTCGGTAACAGGTAGTTACCACTCTGTGTTTACATTTAGTGATCAGCTGTGAAAGGATCACAGCTGATCATGTGGTAAACAGGCACCAGCCAATGGCTATTTACCAGCATCGGTGACGAGCAGTGTTCCCAGGAACATGCTGCCACCAATGTACACGCGCAGCATGCTCACGATCACACGCATGCGCTGTGTAAAGTGGGGAGGTACAATCTGTGATCGGCCATGACTTCATCACGGCTGATCATGTGGTAAACAGCCATGCCCAATGGCTGTTCACCCCCCCATAGGTGACGAGCGGTGTCTCTGTGACACGCCACCACTGACAGTACAGAGCTGCGCGCACATGACAGCGTGCATTCCCTGTTTAAATGTACGGACATCATACGACTCCTGCCCAGAACGAGAGCCATGCCGTCCAGCCACCATATGACCTTTAACCCCCTTTCTTGCATTGATAGTCAGTGGCAGTGTTATTTAAAAAAGAAGTATGTTTTTTTTAACCCATCATACTTACCTAGGTGGATGAAGCATCGGACCAATGCTGCATCTGTCCCCAGGTGTCTCTGCAGTGAGAACCGAGCCATCGAACACCGCCAATGTCTCAGGTTCTCTCAGCTCCCCGAGCGGAGAGCTGCTGCCTGTCAGTCTCCTCTCTAATCCTCCATGCTTACTGGAGCGCTGAGCTGTGGAGGGGAGGGGAGCGCCCACCCCAAACCTCTCAGCGGCTCACTGAGAGGCTGAGACAAGCATCAGTCCAGGCACCGATGAGCTCAGGCTGGACTTCTCTTTTAAAGCATCCCCTTTGGTAGTCAGAGGCTGTTTTGTATACCCCCTGATCACATTGGTGGTCCATAGCAGTGTTATCTACCTCCCTTTTCACATTAGTGGTCAGTGACAATGTTATTCACCCCAACATTTATGGTTAGTGACAGCGTTATATATCCTCTCCACACACTGGTGGTCATTGGCAGTCTTATTTACCCCCCTCACATTGGTATGGTGGTGGTGGTTATATTATGTATACATTATGTAATAACAAAGGCACCCTGTACCACTCAGAATAAATCTTATAACAATGTTCTTGGGTAGAAACATTTAGGGATCCCTTTCTATCAGACTGGCAGCTTCCCAGTGCTTTTCTGAAAGTGGTTGGAGCAGGTCTCCATTTCAGGAAAGCATCACTATACCTTGGTCAGGATGGTCGTAGTCACCCAAAATCATATATATTAAGGAGAAAGGGTGTCTTCTTGGAGATCAAGCTGAACACAAGTCCTCAAAAGGGGTGTCAGGTCTTGCCTCCACCTCCAATCTAGCTGTGTTATATAAGAAAGAATGTATCTGTACGTAGGACCAGACAGGGAAATTGGGTCTATATGTCCACGATGAAAAGAGCTTCTGAGAGATAAATGCACTCCACACAAAAAATGTGCCCGCTCTGGGGGTCTGCTGAAAGCCACATTTATTTAGGAAGTCCAAACATAATCCAGGAAGGAAGTCAGGGTTTTGAACAATCGAGGTCAAGGATCCCGGGACAGAAGAGATAGAGGATGTCCTGCTTAATGTCCAAAAGCAACGTAGCATGGCCAAAAGCAATAGGAATCCTCTTAAAAAAGCATTGGGAAAAGATCTAGTGATCCACCAAAGCAAGTTTAGGGAAATAGGAGAAAAATCTTGTTCCAAGGCAACCCAGGACATAGTATTACCGTGGATGTGTCAAACCATACGAACCATATGGCATGCTTGATAATAACACTTAAAATTGGGCAAGCCAATACCACCCTCATGCTGCGTACACATGGGCGGACTTTTCGACGGACTAGGTCTGGCGGACTTTTCGATGGACTTTCCGATGGACTTTCCAAATGAACGGACATGCCTACACACGATTAACCACAGTCCGAGGGATTCATACATGATGACGTATGACCGGACTAAAACAAGGAAGTTCATAGCCAGTAGCCAATAGCTGGCCTAGCGTCGTTTTTTGTCCGTCGGACTAGCATACAGACAAGCGGACTTTTTGACCGGACTCAAGTCTGTCGGAAAGATTTGAAACATGTTTCATTTCTAGGTCTGTTGAACTTTTGGGAAAAAAAAGTCCGCTGGAGCCCACACATGATCGAATTATCCGCCGGACTCCGGTCCGCCGGACCAAGTCTGCCATAAAGTCCGCTCGTGTGTACGCAGCATTAGACTTAGGGCGATTTAAGTGCATCAAGCTCACTCTTGGGGTCTTCCCTTTCCATAGGAATGTTATCAACAAGCCATGTAAGGTTATAAAAAGGAGTTGGGCAAGTGAATAGGAATCACCTGCATAACATATGTAAGAAGGCCAGTATGGTGGCCTGAATTTATGGGAGGATCCTGGGGGGTATTTAACCAGGCCGCTCTCCTGTGGTCCTTGTCTGTTTCCTGTGCACAATACCATGTCACTAAGCCAACTATTCGAATCTCATTAGCGTCCGTAAGTTCCGTGTTCAAAGTTTTTCGAGGCTCTCATTCCCGTTCGCAGTTTTCCTAAAACGCGTCGGGCTCAGCTGTCACAGGTAGGGTTTCGGTTGACCTTTTCACTTCATGCATTTTGTTAGATATCTTGTCACCAAACCTCGATATCAAACTTACGAATCATTTGTTAAAACTCTACACATAGCCGTAGCATTTGCCACTCACTCATATTGTTATTATACCAAACATTTCTTCATTTCACGTACCTCACTCCGTTGCGTAGACACCGCTTCGTTCAGGCATGTCTCACTCGTTTTCATGTCTGTACCATGCTCCATAGACAGGTCGTTGTCAGTCGCAATTTACGGCACTCCGATCCATGCCATATCAAGGCTAAACCATTTCAATCATTTCAATCATTTCTGTCATTTCACTGTCACGTACCGCACTCCGATTCAAATCTAGTCGCATCCATGATGCACCGATTTGTCCCGGTGTGCCCCAGTTGTTTTTTCAGCCTCATTTCAGTACATGCTCCAAAGTCTGGTTCATTGTCAGTCGTAGGTTGCGGCTCACCGATTCGTGCCTCTGTCATGGCATATCACTTCACTGTCACGTATCACGTTCAGATACGAATCCAGTCACATCCACGATGCACCAATTCGTTTCGGCATGCCCCAGGTATTTCCAGCCTCATTTCAGTACATGCTCCAGAGTCTGGTTCGTTGTTAGTCGTAGCAGCGGCATGACCGATTCATGACTCTGTCATGGCAATCATTTTTTCATTTCACCGTCACGATTTGAATCCAGCCGCATCCATGATGCACCGATTCATTCCGGTGCCTTAGTTGTTTTTTGCCTAATTTCAGTACATGCTCCAGAATCCGGTTCATTGTCAGTCACAGTTGCGGCAAGAACGATTCGTGCCTCTGTCATGGCAAAACATTTCCTTTCATTTCATGCCCCAGTTGTCTTGGCCTCATTTCATCCCATGCTCCACAGTTCAACTCGTTGCTTGTTGCAGTCACGGCACCCCGATTCGTACCTCTATCATGGCATAAACATTTCACTCATTTCCTTTTTATTTCACTCACCTGTCGCTTTATGACAAATCCACTCCAACCAACAAGTCACCTAAACACATTACAAGTTACATAAATTAGTCAAACCCTTCACAAGTTGTCATCTGTCATTTCTCCTCCAGGTCAGTCAAGTTCAGTAGGTCCACCCTGCACCAGGTTGGACGATATTCCCCCAGGTAAAAAAAAAACAAAAAAAAACGAAGGGCATGAGCTGGGTACGTATGCCTATTTAGGTAAAAGAAGCAAACCTGAATTTCATGTCACCTTCAATAGGTTCAATCAACTTTCGACCCCAAGATAGGACATCGCATCTAGGGCACAAGTCACCCAGAAGCCATGTCTCAGGTCGGCAGTGAAGACCTTGCAGCCCCTCTGTCACCTTCTCCGGTTTCAGAGAGCGGCAGAGTGCAGTCCCTTAGGGGATGGATCATCCCCAAATTGACAGCAGAACTGAGGTGCAGGGGTGTGCCTTTCCCTGCTACAGCCAGGAAGGCCAAGCTCTTCAGGCTCCTCTTCCCTCCGCCAGCCGTAGCCGGGCCCAGCACCCTCCATTCAATATCTACCACCATCTCTCAACTCCACACCATAGTCTCATCTCTGTCTACCATGGTCATGGATGTCCAAGCCAGGGTGGCACTCCTGGAGGCTCGCAGCGGCTATCCCTGACCCAACCACAGTTCAGGTTCTGACACCCCTTCCTGCAGGTACCACAGGGTGGAGCCCCACTGTCTACCCATCCCACTTGGTTCCAGCCAGCATTAGGAAGGACATCCTGGACAGCAAGGACATCAACCTTGCCTCTCTCCTCATTTCGGACCTGGCCGAGAACAAGGCTTACACTTGTGGAGATGTGTCAGTGGTCCGCAAGGCCAAAGATCCCAGGCTCAACCGCAAATTGTCCATCCCAGAATTGTCTTTGGCCTTCGGGATGCTGAGGGATGTCCTATGCTCAGCTTCTCCCAGCAGGAGGAAAGAGCTGGACTTGTACCTTCACACTGTGGTGGACCTGGGCTATAAATGCGGAGGTTTTTCATTCTACCATTACCATCATTCCTTCTCCACCAAGGCAGCAGCCAGGCTTGCACAATTTCAAACAAGCATGAATTGGAGCCTCATGGACACTGAATTGTTCTGCCGTCACTTTGCCTGCTTGCGCTCACCACTGTGCGCCATCTGCCAGTCCTCCACCCACACTGCCACCTGGTGCGCCAACGTGGCAGTCAGTCGCCCCTTCGAATTCCCCTCCACCTCCGGTGCAGTTCAAGGCCCCTGTACAGGCGCCTCAGGTAGACAAGTTTGGACGCACTGTTCGGACCTTAGGAGGAGCAGCTATCTGCAACAATTTCAATTATGGCTGGTGCAATTTCAGCCAATGCCGCCTGCTCCACATCTGCATCACATGCCATAGGGCACATCCAAGAAACTTATGCGAGGTCAAGCAGCAAAAGAAGTCATGACTAGGCTGAGTTAATGTCCTGTGGCTGGGGCTCTACCTCACCTCACACCCCATCCCCTCCCTGGCCACCTTCCTTATCCAAGGATTCATAGCAGGGTTTCATACTGGCCTCATCTCTCTGCCTCACACAACCTATGAAAAGGGAACCTCCGCTCAGTGGCCACTGACGGGCAGGCCATAGACCAGCTGTTACAGGCCGAACTGGAACGAGACTTTATCATAGGTCCCTTCACTCAGCCCCCTTTCAACACTTGGAGAGTTAGCCCTATTGGGCTTGTCGTGGGCAAGTTCTCAAATAAAGTCCGTTTGGTGTACGACCTGTCTGCGCCTCATTCTTCCCACATTCCCAGCCTGAGTTCCCTAATCCCCTCTGAGGAGTTCTCCCTGAAGTACGCCTCAATAGACATGGCAATTCAAGCCATAATCAAAGCGGACACAGGTGCCTGGCTCTCCAAGGTTGACATTTCGGACGCTTTCAAACCCCTACCTATCCACCCATCCCTCTGGTGCTGGCACAGTATTAAGTGGAAATAGGCGTACTACTTCACTACCAATCTGACCTTTGGCTCGAAGAGTAGCCCCTGGCTCTTCAACACTTTTTTTTTATCAAACAAAAAGTGTTTATTGAGCACAAAGAGTATATGTACAAACATGGTACAGAGCGGTCCAGGTATACATAAACAGCCTATTCCAATATACATAGTAACATCATATTATAAAGATTAGTCTAAAGACCCAAGAACCATCCATCCGATCTCCATTGTATCCAAATGAATATTCATTTCTTGTTGTCCCCTCATTTAACAGAAAAGACCGATACAATAACAGGTACTAAAACAGTCGGTCATAAACCAAATCTAAAGGGGCTAGTCTGGGAACATCCAGCCATGAGACCCATAATTTGTCAAACTTGCCTCTTTTGCCTCTGTGCTGGTAGATACATTTTTCGAATCGAATAGTATCTCCCATTTGAGTAATCCACTCCTGCAATGTTGCGGGTTCCGTGGATTTCCAATGTCTCAGGATTACTTTCTGAGCTTGAAAGAGGGCCCTCGCCACGGCCTGTCTTGGCGTGTCTTCCATTGGGAGTGCATCAAGTATACCTTATATACACTGTTTTGGATCAACTGGGATCTTAGTCTGGGAGACTCTGTTAATAGTGGTCAGGACCTGAGTCCAATCTAGTGTAGCTACAAGATATAAATCCTTTATATGTGGTAACCTCAAACAGGTAATTGAAGATAAAGGTGGGATCCAAAGACCATTGTGCCCCATCTCCCTGATCCTCGATCGCATGATGGAGCTGTATGTAATAAAAGTGCATTGTGTTAGGGAGTCTAAAGGCCTCTCTCAGCTTTGAGAATGATCTTAACTTTCCCTCCCGAAAAATATGGGTCAGATAAGATATACCAAATTGTAACCACTTTGTGCCGTAGGGTATTTTTGCCATTTCCAGAAAATAATTGTTATTCCATAAGGGACTGTATTTAGTGAATCCCTGTACCCCTTGCATTGTTCTGACCTTGTTCCAGATTTTCTGCATGAGTGCATATGTAGGATAGAGTTTATTAGAGTTGTAGTACTAGGATTCTCAGTCCTCCTCCGCTATCGGCCTCTGAGCCTGTCTGAGAGCATTCTCATTTGCATCCAGCCATTGCGAAGCATCCGCCACATTCTCAAAGAAATTGGTTCAACCCCCAGAGGTGGTGATGCAGAGCTTTGCTGGGTATAGCATTGCGTAAGAGGCCTGGAGCCTCTGCAGGTGCTTTTTAACATCTGAAAATCGTGACCTGCTCCGCTGCATCTCAGCCAAGAAATCCAGGTAGAAGGAAATTCTCGTTCCGTTAAACTGAACATTTCTACATTCTCTTGCCAGTCTCAGGATGATTTTTCTGTCTCTATAATTTAGCAGTCTCACCAACATGGGGCGCGGGGGATGGCCTGGTGGTAGTGGCCTAGTCGGGAATCTGTGAGCCCTCTTTGCCAAAAGTATCAGTAAGCCATTGCTCCACAAATTGGGTAGGGTCTCGGCCCTCTACCTTCTCAGGCAGTCCAACGATCAGCACATTATTGCGCCTTAAACGATTTTGAAAACCCTCTGCTTGCAGGTCTGTGGCTTTGGCTAAACGGTTAGTTGCTTGGGATTCTCTAATCATGGCTTATCCTCCATATCACTGATTCTGCTCTCAGCGGTTGTTGTGCATTCCCTGATCTTTTGAAGATCTTGTCTGACCAGACTGACCTCCTCCTTCAAACTCCCAAATCGGGCTTGCAGGCTGTTAACTGAGGCGGTACACTTATTAACAGCTCTTAATATCGCTGCCAGGGTCGGTTGCTCTCCCTCCTGCTATCCTGTGTCCTCTGATTCCTTCATATCATCAATGTAAGTGCCTGTCTGTTCTTGCATAGCGGCTGGATGCAATCAGACCAGGGCACACTACAGGTCCATTTCATGTTGTAAGTCTTATGTTAAGTCTAAATGTTGTTCATATCCGTATCGGCCATAGGGCTTCAACCATAAGTAAGAAGGCCAGTATGGTGGCCTGAATTTATGGGAGGAGCCCGGGGGGTATTTAACCAGTCCGCTCGCCTGTGGTCTGTTTCCTGTGCGTGATACCCACCCTCCCATCCTCTTTTCAGGGCATTTCTAAAAATCATTTCTCTTCACACTACTCATTTATAATCTTGGGTATACCCCCTTATTTTAGTATACCGTCCATTAGACCAGGGCACACTTCAGGTCCATTTCATGTTGTAAGTCTTATGTTAAGTCTAAATGTTGTACATATCCGTATTGGCCATAGGGCTTCATCCATAAATTATCTGTAGAAGAACCATCATTTTTGTAACTTCAGCCCTTCCAAACCAAGAGAAACAGGGCTTGTTCCAAGCCACAATGTCTTGTTGGAGGGAGTGCAGAAGGGGTAGAAAACTGTGGTTATAAATATTGGATAAAGTAGTGGGATGTTGGATTTCTAGGTACGTGATTGCATCCGTAAGCCACACAAATGGAAATGTATCTTCACATTGAGCCACTGGGGTCTGAGGCAAAGAAATATTCAGATGAAACAATTTTGAAAGATTCACTTTAAAATTAGAGATTTCTCCGAAGGTTTAACCTAAGAGAGCATCATCAGTGTACGCCACCATTTTATATGCCCAACCTGTGAGATCTATGCCCCGTATGTTCGGATTAGAACATACGATACGCAAGAATGGTTACAGTATAAGGATGAAGAGAATTGGGGAAAGCAGATACCTCTGCCACGTTTGTGATGGAAAAGAGATTTGACAGGGAAGCCGTTCACTCTAACTCTAGCCTGTGGTGACAAATGAAGAGCGCCGATCTTAGGACGCATACCATCTCCTATGCCAATTTGGACAAGGACCGCATCCATAAAGTCCCAAACCACCCTGTCAAATGCCTTCTCAGCATTCATGGATAGCAAGAAGCCACTTCACATTCCAGGGTGAAGCCAACTTGGTCCAGGGAGACCAGTCGGGGTAATAGGAGAAGTCTAGAAGCCAAAACCTTTGTGTAAAGATGAGCTCTATATTGAGTAGAGAGATTGGTCTATAATTTATAACTTGGGTAAATTCCTTCCCCTTCTTGTGTATGTAATGTGTGTTTCAAGCATTTGAGGTGACAATGTCTGACCCACTGCAATTTAATTAAAGTCCAATAACCAGTAGGGTGCCAAAATATCATGAAAGCTCTTATAATATTGTAAATTAAGACCCTCTGGGCCCGGACTCTTCCCTGGCTTTGAGGATTTATTAGTCTGTCCCAGTTCCTCTGCTGTAACACGTTTATCTAAGACAGCTGCTGTGATGGAGGGCATTCTACTCTTTGCAAAGGACTGTGAGATAAGGTCACAATGACTAGCACAGTGTGAATCTGGCTTCTCCTCGGTATGAAGATTATAGAGAGACTGGTAGTATGATAGAAATTGCTGTGCAATATTTTTCACTTTCTGAAAGGTTTGTCTGTCCTTATCCCGAATTGTATGGATGTTGAGCTCTCCCCATTTTGCTTGTGTCATCCTAGAGAAGTTTACCCAATTTGTTGGAATGTTCATAAAAAATCTGTGACTAAATGCAAAACAACATTGGGTCTGTACTTCCAGTTCCTCCAAGAGGGATTTGTGGGGCTGCATATTTTCAGCTACAGTGGATTGAGCCATAGACTGCTTATGTGTGTTCTCCAATAAAATCTGTTTAAGTAAGGGGGAAATATGCACCTGTTTGTCCTTTTTGAGTTGAGTCAATGAGGGATAATAGTCCCCACCAAATATGCTTTTTTTGTGCACTTCCTAGAAGTGGAGAGACATCATCATCATCGTTTTGCAAAAAAAATTATTCTGTAAGATAGTGAGTAATGCCTGGTGCATGGATATGTAAATCATTAAGCAGTGCAGGATTACACCGCCAGGACTTGGGACCAGTACTCTGGTCCGAAAATTAGTCATAGTAATAGGATAGTGGTCTATAAGAACAATATGTTCAGCCTGAATACAAAGTAGGTCCATCTGCAAAATAAAAAAATAGTCTAGCCTAGAATATTTCTGATGTGGTAGGGAAAAGAAAGTGAAATTTGTATCATTTGGGCATTGAAAGCACCACACCTCATGAAGAAGAATCATCAAAAATTGTGTCTTAACAGCCTGAAGGGCTCTCTAAGGGATGGATGTCATGCCAAAGAAAATGTCCAGAGCCAAGTTAGGGAGAAGATTCAGATCCCCGCCAAAAATCAGGTGGGTGGAAGTACTAGCCTACCCTCCCACTACACAAAGCTAAATATGTGTCAGCATGGCTAGATAGCCTAGCTGTGTGGGAAGCGGGAAGGTGAAAAAAATGGAGGATAGTTACCTTAGGCTGTACTGGGAAATCTGCCTGAAAATCAACTATATCAGGGCCACAATGCTCCACCATCTATACAAAATGTCAGTAGAAGAAACAGAATGTCATGGGTATTCAATACAGCACATATGAATAAGTACAAAGCAGTGCAAAGTTGTTGTGTTTCCTTCGGACAGAGGAGATGCATCACCTGGAACCTGAGTGAGAAATCTTTCCATCTTACACGGTGGCAAGGGGTGATCTTGTTGGGAGACCATCTGGATCTGGAGAAAGGCTTTGGCTGGGCTAAAGCCACAAGCACTAATGACCCCTTGTAAGGAGGGATCAATAGGAGCTGGTAAGCAAGCCTTTCAGCTGTTGGTGGAGGCAATGATATTAAAGGTCACTATGGTGGTGGATGGTGGAGATTGACGTCAGAATTTATTTTCACATTACTTGTGGACTGTTCTAATCATCAAATTGTTACATTTGTAGCTACATGATTGAATAGCGCAACCTTTATCTATTTTATCACAATTCTATATGACTATAAATAGATAGAAAGGTGCACATGAGGTCAGGAGTAGGGATGAGCCCGATGTTCGACTCGAACATGGGGTGTTCGCCTCAAACATCGGGTGTTCGCCTGTTCGCCGAATAGCGAACAATTTGGGGTGTTCGCGGCAAATTCGAAAGCCGCGGAAAACCCTTTAAAAGTCTATGGGAGAAATTAAAAGTGCTAATTTTAAAGGCTTTTATGCTTGGTATTGTCATAAAAAGCATTGGGGACCTGGGTCCTGCCCCAGGGGACATGTATCAATGCAGAAAAAAAGTTTTAAAAATGGCCGTTTTTTTCGGGAGCAGTGATTTTAATAATGTTTGTGAAACAATAAAAGTGAAATATTCCTTTAAATTTCGTACCTGGGGAGTGTCTATAGTATGCATGTAAAGTAGCGCATGTTTTCCGTGTTTAGAACAGTCCCTGCACAAAATGAAATTTCTAAAGGAAAAAAGTAATTTAAAAGTACTCGCAGCTATAATGAATTGTCGAGTCCGGCAATACAGATAAAACTCATTGAAAAAAACGGCATGGGATCCCCCCAGTCCATTACCGGGCCTGGTATGAATATTAAGGGGACCCCTGAACCAAAGTTAAAAAAAAATTGTGTGGGGGCCCCCCCAAATTCCATACCAGGCCCTTCAGGTCTGGTATAGATATTAAGGGGAACCCTGCGCCATTTTTTTTTTTAAATGGCGTAGGGGTCCCCCTCAAAATCCATGCCAGACCCTTCAGGTCTGGTATGAATTTTAAGGGGAACCCCGTGACAAAATTTTAAAAAATGGCATGGGGTCCCCCCAAAAATCCATACCAGACCCGTATCCGAGCAGGCAACCTGGCAGGCTGCAGGAAAAGAGGGGGGGACGAGAGAGCGCCCCCCTCCTGAACTGTACCAGGCCACATGCCCTCAACATGGGGAGGGTGCTTTGGGTAGCCCCCAAAGCACCTTGTCCCCATGTTGATGGGGACAAGGGCCTCATCCCCACAACCCTTCTTCTTCTCTCGCTCCGCCGACGGACCGAAAAAGGAAAAAAAAAACAAAGCCGCGACCGACCCACCTCCATGGGAGGCACCCGCCGTATGACGTGGAGGCGGGTCGGTCGCGGCTTTGTTGTTTTTTTCTTTTTTGGTCCGTCGGCGGAGCTAGAGAAGAAGGTTTTGTGGGACATTTTTATTTTTTTAATTTTTTTAATAAAGGACTTGTTCCAAGTTGTGTCTTGTCTTTTGTACCATTTTGACACTTTTTTGTGAAATGGTAGGAGTACATTTGTACCCCATTACCATTTCCCACAGGGGGGAGGCTGGGATCTAAAGGTCCCCTTGTTAAGAGGGCTTCCAGATTCTGATAAGTCCCCCGCCTGAAGACCCCCACAACCACCGGGCAAGGGTTGTGGGGATGAGACCCTTGTCCCCATCAACATGGGGACAAGGTGCTTTGGAGGGGCTAACCCAAAGCACCCTCCCCATGATAAGGGGCATGTGGCCTGGTATGGCTCAAGAGGGGGGGCGCTCTCTCATCCCCCCCTTTTCCTGCAGCCTGCCAGGTTGCATGCTCGGATAAGGGCCTGGTACGCCATTTTTTTTTATTTTGATGTGGGGTTTCCCTTAAAATCCATACCAGACCTGAAGGGATTTTGAGGGGGGCCCCTACACCATTTTTAAAAAGAAATTTGGTGCAGGGTTCCCCTTAATATCCATACCAGACCTGAAGGGCTTTGGGGGGACCCCATGCAAGTTTTTTTTATTTTGGTTTGGGGTTCCCCTTAATACTCATATCCAAACAAAAGAACTCGCTGCTCCAGGTGAGACAGGAAACCTAATGATATCACGGGTGCCTGCCTCGGCTCGCCTCTGCATACGATCAACACTGAAGAAATGGCTGCTCTCCAAGATCCATCAAAATTCGTATTTAATGAACGAACATCCCAAGTGTTACAGACAGTTCAAATGGTAGACACGTTTCACACACTAACAGGTGCACTTATTAATTACTACTAATGAATAAGCGCACCTGTTAGTGTGTGAAACGCGTCTACCATTTGAACTGTCTGTAACACTTGGGATGTTCGTTCATTAAATACGAATTTTGATGGATCTTGGAGTTCAGCCATTTCTTCAGTGTTTCCCCTAAATATTCATACCAGACCCAAAGGGCCTGGTAATGGACTGGGGGGATCCCATGCCGTTTTTTTCAATGACTTTTATCTGTATTGCCGGACACAACAATTCATTATAGCCGCGAGTACTTTTAAATGACTTTTTTTCCTTTAGAAATGTCATTTTGTGCAGGGACTGTTCTAAACACGGTAAACATGCGCCATTTTACAGGCATACTATAGACACCCCCCAGGTACGAAATTTAAAGGAATATTTCACTTTTATTGTTTCACTTTAAGCATTATTAAAATCACTGCTCCCAAAAAAACGGCAATTTTTAAAACTTTTTTTTGCATTGATTCATGTCCCCTAGGGCAGGACCCAGGTCCCCAAACACTTTTTATGACAATAACTTATTAACCCTTAAAATTAGCACTTTTGATTTTTCACATTCCTGTCCCATAGACTTTAACGGTGTTCAAACAAATTTTTTGCCTGTTCGCATGTTCTGCTGCCAACCAAACCAGGGGGGTGTTCAGCTCATCCCTAGTCAGGAGCTGTAACAAAAGTAATTTAGGTTCCAAGTATGCCTGGATGAAATCGGCTAATAGGGCGTACAGGATTAGAAGATGCTAAATTTTCCAGGAAATCGTCTGGGTGTGTAGAGTCCAAACCAGGGAAACTTGGATAACAGGATATTTGCGTACTCTTTATTAAATTAAAGATGATGAGAGCATGAATAGGAGCTCACTCCCTAGGTCGAGGCTGTCATCTTGCACAAATTAACCTGTTAATAACCATCAGTCTATACAAGCAGCTATGCTCAATATCTAAGGTGTGACATGAAGCACACTCAGTTTAATATAACCCCATCCACGAGCATTAATAAAAACGCAAGAGTCTGGGATAAGAACAGAGCAGAAAGAAGTAACACTCCACATAACATGGGCCAAATATAGGTGTGCAAGGTACCTTAAGATGGATCGCCTGAAAGGGGGCAGCCTACTTCCATGTAGTCTTCAGAAATCCCAGAGTCTTGTGCATGTCATAGCTCTGAATGTATGAGATGGTGCCCCATAGGTGCTTGCTTATGAAACAGTACGTCTGCCTAGAGGAGCAGAAAGCCACTAAAAGTACATTGATATAAAATGTCTTTACAAGAGAGACATAGAACTTGAGAGAACTAGCTGGTCATGGAAAAGGGGAATCACCTAGGAGATGCTTGTCTGATAACTGCTAATTAGGGACTAAGTCAAGCAAGTGCAAAAGCATGACATAGAAAAATGCAAACCCGACATTGGCGCATGCACGACAGCTTCTAAAATGGCCGCTGGCTACTAGAGCTCCGCTCCACCGCTGCCCATAGATCACCACTGGACCCACTAGAGCGGACCCCCGAGCACCATACTGGGACACACAAGTGGGGGAGACCCCCAAGAACCCACACAAGATAACGGCTCAGGTCCCGAGAAGCCTCTTGAGCCAGATGACCACGGTGGCCGTCCCGGTCAGCTATGCTAAGATGGCAGTGGCTCCACGAGGCTCACACAACACAGGGGATGCAGAGGAATCCATCGTGGATCAGGACTCACAGCACCCACCTTCCCCAGGTACAGACTTTACACCCCTGCCCCTGGTCACTTCACCCACATCCACAGAGTCCCTGCTGGGAAGATTGGGATCCGGCCTCCCCTCCACTCCCGTGATGGACCCCCATACAGGCCTATTATTGTCAGTGACTGAATCATCTGCCGCCTCCCCTGTACCCACAGACTTCCCCTCCATGATGGAAGCTTTCTCCCAATTACTATCCAAGAGCCTGACCCTGAATGCGGCCCAAATAACCTCCTCCATCCATGCTGACCTACAGCAACTGGGGCAGAGGATGGACACAACTGAAAAGAAAGCTGACCAAGCAGTCTCCCGTATTAATCAAAACTCAGCTAGAATACAAGATATGCAGGATCAAGAGATCAGAGATGCTGAAATGAAACAGCTTTCTCAAAAATCGAGGACCTCGAAAATAGATCGAGACATTATAATTTCCAAATTTGAGGGCTCCCCAAAGCTGAGAAGGATGTACACGCATCAGTGAAAAGGCTGCTGAGGGACCTTATTCCGGATATATCAGAACAGCGTCTGGAACTAGACAGAGCCCACAGAGCCTTGCAACCCCCCCGCTAAGATGGTCTCCCACACAATATAATCGTGAAGCCCCACTTTTACTCTGTTAAGGAGGAGGTGATGAGGAGGTCTAGGGGTTCAGATGATCTCAAGCTGCTCGGTCACAGGATACAGATTTTCGCTGATTTATCGCCATACACGGTACAGAAGAGACGTTCTCTCAAACTGTTAATCCAACAGTTGATTGAGAGGGAAATCACATACCGCTGGTCTTTCCCCCTGCGATTGAATTTCTCATACAGAAATGAAAACTACGGCTTCTCCACCCTCGCAGAAGGAGAACGTCTCCTGTTGCATCTAGGCCTGATCACACAAGACCCATCATCTTCCCATAGAAAGGTATTGCCACAGAAGTTAACTAGAGGTATTAAGTTTCTGAGTACCATCATCCTAAAATAATATGCTAGAAGGGAAAGGGAGGAATATATCAAGGGCTACTCCAAACAAGCCCTACCTCCCCATAAGGAAGTTATTGGACTATTATGGTACCCAATTGAGATATAAAGCATAGATAAAATTTCAGTTTATTGAATTACAAATAGTAAAATATATACAATTTACAACAAGACAACTTGGGAGTTATTGCAACAAAGACATGCATTAAAATAACAGTGAGTACAGCCAACATGTATGAATGAAGGCACATTGATGTAATAAAGGATGTTTAACCTCAACAGTTTCGCAGCCAATGCTGCTTCCTCAGGAGGCGTCCAAATATAGCATCTAGGAAGATAAATAATCAAAATTACATTCATAGAATACAAAAGAATAGTAGTGCATTGTAGTACAACATAATATTGGAGTGATTACAAATTGTATAAACACACTCACCAACAACTGCCCCAACAGGCAAAGAATGGCAATTATGAGACACCCAGATCGGGCGTTCCCCCTGGGGGCGAGCACGGGGGGCTAACGAGATGCCCTTTTACCCTCCTGTCACCACAACCAGCCCCCCCCCCCCCGGCAACCCTCACATAATGGCTAATCCTCGCACTAAGACACCTACACTTAAAATTGTATCGCATAATGTCCAGGGACTCAACTCCCCCATCAAACGCAGAAAACTTTTCCAACTTTACCAGTCTATGCATATGGATGTCCTCTTCCTCCAAGAGACTCACTTCCCCACATCATACCAACCCACATTTTTTCATCAGTACTTTCCCCAATTTTTTCTCTCCTCTGCAAATAAAATGAAGGGTGTTGCCATTTGCTTTGCCAAACACATTAATATCTCGCAATCAGAAGCTGTGTTGGACCCCCAGGGACGTTTTATCATAGTCTCAGGGAACATTGATGGAGAATTATATACTTTTGTTTCTTACTATTCTCCCAACAAGGGTCAGAAAGCCTTTTTTGAATCCCTAATGCATTAACTTCGGCCACACCTTAAGGGCAAGATTCTCTTTGGCGGGGATTCTAACACAGCTTTTGATTTCTCCATGGATAACACGGGTTCTGGAATCCCTAAACCTAAATGCCCTACCAAACAAAGTGCTAAAATAGCAAAACTTCTACATGAAATGGGATTAATAGACATCTGGAGGGAGATTAATCCTCATTCTAAAGACTACATGCATTATTCAGCACCCGATAGCTCCTATGCCATGATAGACCAAATCTTCACTAGGCCCTCTATGATCCCTTTAGTTGTGAGCTCTAAGATA
Source organism: Aquarana catesbeiana (assembly GCF_042186555.1). Taxonomy (NCBI): domain Eukaryota; kingdom Metazoa; phylum Chordata; class Amphibia; order Anura; family Ranidae; genus Aquarana; species Aquarana catesbeiana. The sequence goes on along the minus strand of NC_133325.1, from coordinate 620,237,162 downwards.
GTTGATTGCTCCCTATCTGACCACTCGATGGTCACTCTGGTAATTCTAAGAACCTCGGGACGTACTGATACTCCTCGCTGACATCTACAGGAATCTACTAAGTGACCCAATACAGTGTACCATTATAGTAGGCTCCATTAAGGAATACTTTAATATCAATTCTACAAATGACATCTTGCCTGAGACCGTGTGGGGTGTGCATAAATCAATAATCAGGGGGAAGCTAATCCAAATAACAGCCAAACTTAGGGCAGAACACAAAGCGGATATGATTAAACTAACAGCAGAATTCCGATCCCTTGCACGGGCACACAAGCTAAAACCTTCTCCAGAATCTCTAGCTAAATTAAGCAAAGCCCGTACACTTCTAAATCTGAATCTCACTACAACCGCTGAAAAATACCTCAGGTAGACGGGGACGAAATTCTACTCCCAAAAGGATAGGATTGGCTCGAAACTAACAGTTAAGCTCAGTCCCAAACCTTGATCCTTAGTTTTCCCGAGAGTTAGGCTGCAATCAGGGCATCTTTCTCATAATCCCACTAAGATCATGGATGCCTTCCTCCAATACTACACGGAACTCTACAAACCACGACCCCCTTAGATAGGAAAATCACAGCAAGAGTTTTTAAACTCCCTCTCATTGCCCTCCCTATCTAAAGAACATAGTGATCTACTTGAAAGTCCTTTCTCTCAGTCAGAGGTCTTAGATACAATTAAATCCCTAAAACTTGGCTCTGCACCGGGACCGGATGGGTTTTCCACGGGGTACTATAAGAAATTTGCCCCCACACTAGCCCCATACCTATCAAAATTCTTTAACTTCCTTATTGATGGTTCTCCTTTAGGAACAGATCTGAATGCAGCTTATATTTCGATGATCCCCAAACCAGGGAAAGACCCCAGCAAGGTTGGAAATTATTGCCCAATATCATTAATCAACAACGATATTAAGATTTTAACCAAAATTCTAGCAAATAGAATTTGCCGGGTGGCAAGGTACGGACCAGATTAGATGGACCATAGATATTATATCCCTACTACAATCCCGTTGGGATGGTAGCCCCCCTCAAAAGGGCTTCCTTTTATCGATTGACCTACACAAGGCTTTCGATTCTATAGATTGGACATACCTGTCTGACATCCTGCGAAGATGGGGATTTGGCCCGTACTGCCTAAATCGAATTCACTCCTTGTACTCTAACCCATCAGCCCCTGATTGGTAGATACTCGGCGTCGTTCCCTATAGGCAGGGGCACCAGACAGGGGTGCCCACTATCTCCCCTCCTTTTCGCAATAGCTATGGAAACCCTGGCCATAGCTATCAGAACAAATCCAGACATTAAAGGGGTGACGTGCGGGGACCAGGAACATAAATGTGCACTTTATGCAGATGACCTCATACTGTATATTACCTCCCCCCTAATCTCCATTCCAGGAATATACAAAGTGCTGAGAGCATTCAGTGCAGTTTCAGGCCTGACGGTGAACATGAACAAATCAACTTCATTGAATGTTACGGTACCACCTGGCCTTCTTTCACAACTCACTAGCAACTTTAACTTCCCCTGGGCCCCCGGGGCCATCCGATATCTCGGAATTAACCTATTGGATATAAGTAGCCTCTTCAAAGCAAATTACCCCCCTATGATTCACAAATGTAGGGGAGAACTTGAAAAATGGTCAAGATGTGGTCTGTCCTGGCTGGGAAGGGTACATGCGGTGAAAATGACACTCCTCCCCCGCCTCCTATATTTATTCCGCTCCCTACCAATCCCACTCACAAAAAATTTCCTCCGCAAATTTCAGTCAGAGATTACACGCTTTGTCTGGGGAAAGAAGGGATATAGATGCCCGTCCAGCGTTCTTCTTCTCCTTAAATCACAGGGTGGTTTGGGACTACCGGATCTCTGGGGATACTATCAAGTAGCACAAATGGCACAAATCTCAATGATCTTCTCTAAGGGCCCAAAGCCTGACTGGCTATTCATAGAAAGGAGAGCAACCCCCCTCAACACCCTTGACTTCCTTCTGTGGTGTGATCCAAAAAGTAGGCCTGCCATAATGGCTCCCACCCTATCACACTCCATTTCATTAAGCACCAAGCTATTTAGACAATCAGCCCTGACCTCTCCTCTAAAACCTCTATCCCACATTTTTCATAACGCTGATTTCCCCCTGGGACCAAACATACAAGCATTTAGATGGTGGACAGATAAAGGTCTCTACCGGATTGGTCACTTCCTTACACCAAGGGACCCTCTTACCCTATCCTACTGTAAAAATAAACTAGACATGCAAGACTCAGAAAGGTTTAGATTCGCCCAAATCTCACATTTCCTACACTCTATTTGGTCTAACAAACCGGAACCTCCTTCAATAACCCCTTACGAACATTGGTGCTCCAATGCCCCGGATCAGAAAGGGGGCATATCCTTGATTTATGTGGCGCTCCTAACAAAACCAGACAAACCAGTATACGCTAGGACCTGGGAGGACACTGGCAGAACATGGACGCCAGAGGAATGGTCCAGATCCTGGACCTGCTCCTATAAATGTATTTGCAACATCTCTCTTATAGAAGTTAGTCTAAAAGTTATGTCAAGGTTGTATTATGTGCCCTCTAGATTGGCATTGATTTTCCCTGGAACATCCCCTCTATGCTTTAGAGGCTGCTTGCTTGAGGGCACAATGAATCATACTTGGTGGACCTGCCCTCGTATTAGAACATTTTGGCAGAAAATCTTCTGAATTATCAGTACAGTAACTAAAACAACAGTAGCCCACAACATCCACATAGCTCTTCTTAATCATAATGCCTCTAGTTTACCTGAACTCTCACAAGCTCTATCCTTCTTCATCCTGTTAGGAGCTAAAATTACCATTGCTAAATTTTGGAAGAAGCCCTCTGTATCCTTCCAGAGTTGTATTAGGAAAATCTTGTGGATTATGTCCCAGGAGCATATAGTAGCAAAACTCAATGATAAAGTGGGGAGGTTCATGACCACCTGGGAACCATGGGCCACATTACGTAACATAACACTCATTCCAGGAATAACATTGGGTTCTGGTTTTACCCCCTCCTCTCCCTGACCCAACTCAGTCCTTCTCTTCCTTCCTCCTCTTCATTTCCCACGTTTTCTTTCTCTCTCCTCTGGGACTATCTAGTTCCTTCCATCCCTGCAGCGAGTAATGACCTGTAGTTACCCTCACGGGGGAAGCTACAAAGCTTAATTTCAGGACTGTTGGGGGGACCTCGCTCCTCCCTCACTTTCAGTAATTTCCCGCCCTCATGGATGTACTTTAAAATGGAGGGCTCCACTTTTATAGCCTTCCATTTCCTCCACAACGACCTCTCCTAAGGGAGTGGAGACGGATTCCGGGGGGTCCCTGCACACGCTTACAGGAAGATCCCATTGGGGAGGTGTGTGTGGGGCTTCCATCTGGAGCGCATATCCCAGAAGTGAATGTTGGCCCCCCTGGCAGTCCTGTCCAGGAAACAGGACTACACTGCAAAAAGTTAATCTCACTCATTTAGAGTGTACCTTAGCATGTTTCTTTGTCTAACTACTCATATTCCGGTACACACAATGATATTGTATTGTTTTGGTACTTGATTTCTGTACGTTCATTTTTCTTGTATATTTGCTTATACACTGTTTATCATAAAAAAACCAATAAAAATATAAAAAAAAAATGCAAACCCGAGAGCAAGGGTAAACACACATATAATCACAACACAAGCAGACAAAAAGTCTGCTAAAGGCCACTATTCCATCCTATTTGGACGGTGGAAATGTGGAAAGAATCTCACTGTCATTCTTTTAAGGATCCAGATGAGAACCTTCTGGTGGGTGCTGCCATTGATATGCCCAAGCCTAATGGTCACGACGAGCCTGGTGATCAAGCAAAGGTGTAGGCAGAAGAAACTTGCTGTATCAGTTGGGGACATTAACAGGAGGCAGCTGCAAAATATCAAAGATTTTTTTCAGATCATCTGGCTTTTGAAATACCACTGGTTTGCCTTGGTGGATGACCTGAAAGCCAAAAGGGAATCATCAGGTGTACAAAATATTCCTGTGGTGACAGGTGGCACTCTCTGTTGTGCTGGAGTGTAATCAGAGACAGATCTTGGAAAACTCTCACATCAGCTCCATTGAAAGTAAAATCTTCCTGTCCTTGAGCACATTGGTGGATCTCCTCCTTAAGCTTGAAACTAATGAGGCAACAGATCACATCTCATGGCGGGTCCTCCTCACTTTGCTGCATATGTAAAGCACCGCATGCTCTTTCAAGGTCCATAGGAGTGTCCCTCGGATGCTCTAGGAGTTTTCTAAACAAGTTTGTATAGCCAATGGAAGTTGCTCACAATCTACTGATTCTGAGTTATTTCAGCAAACTCTACTGTCTAGATCTTCCAGCTTTCTTTGCAGCTCCATAAGTTGCCATGAGTGCCTCAGAGAGTCCTCTTGCATGTTCTCATCATTGTGGCCCACCACAACCAACCAATCATAGACCCTCGAAGCTCTTCCTTTAAGTCTGAGACAGCATCCTCTATGTCAGAGGCAATGGTCTGCAAGTCCAACATCTTTGCCATCTGCTGGATAAGTAAAAGCACAGCCTCTGGATTGATTTGGCCTTTAGTGACTGTCTGTGTGACGACATGGCGGGAGACAAACTAGGCCACAGACATATCAGAAGGCTGGGTGCAAAATATTTCAAGTAAGTTGCGCCCCAATTACAAATGGGGAGTCTTTGTGGAATAAACTGGCCTGGCAATCTTACACATGGTGGCTAGATAGATGGGGAAAAGAAAACAGATTTCTCTCCCAGCAAGGGAGCTTCAGGTTCAGGCAGCCACGTCAAGCCACGTCCCCCGGCAGTGTTATTTAACCCTCTCTCCCCACATCGGTGGTCCATGACAGTGATAGTTGACTCCTTTTTATCCTGTGGCAGTGTTAATTCACCCCTTTCTACTTGCAATGGTGGCCAGCGGCAGTGTTATTCACCCCCACATTGGTTAACAGTGGCAGTGTTATATACCCCCACATTGGTGGTCAGTGTTAGTGTTAGTTTAACCCTTTTCCCCCAAATTAGTGGTGAGTGGAAGTGTTATTGAACCCCTTTCCCACACTGTTGGTCATAGGCAATGTTAATTAACTTTCTTTCCCTTGTATTGATAGTCATTGGCAGTGCTGTTAATCCCTTCAAACACACTGGTGATCAGTGGCAGAGATCCAGAGCACAGGCAGATGTTTTATTACAAGGTATACTACAGGTGGTACAGTGGTATAAAAAGTGTCAGGACAGATTAATTTACAGATAACAGGCCTAAATTGTGCACACCTAACTTTTTTTATGGGGATAGAGGGTGCAGTAAATGTGAATGATATACTATGAGGTGGCAAAGATGCACACTGTTCTTGCCTTTAACTATTTCTCTTTTCTCACAAATGATGCAACAGCAAGCTGTTAAAAAAGGACAGCTAAAAGTAAACACTGGGCTTCCACCCCAAAAAAAGAAGTTCTAGCAACATAAAATAAAACTAGTATATTGAAAATCCCAAAACACCTCTCCCTGACTCCTTGAAAACAAAAGCTCACTTTTAGTGAAACTTTTTTACGACAAAAAAAAACAATCAACAAAAAAAATGTATTTGAATGAGACAGCAGCTAACAGTGACTGTTGCCTCAAAACAGCCATATAATTAAAGACCAAAAAATCTCCCTAAAAAGACAGAAAAGGGGTTATTGTTAAGAGAGCTAGCAATCAATAAAGTCACATCCTTCTAAATGACCCTAATATCTCATTATGCAGTTTAATAGCTTTCTCTATCCTTTACCTACAGCAGCTTTGATACATTGACACTATCGCTTCTCTGTGCCCCCTTTTATAGTTGAGAGGCTAGCTTATCCAAAATCCCTGTTACATGCAGTTCAAAAACCATGCAGTGTATTATGGTTAAACAAAAAATTGTCAGGGTGAATTCAGACATACATTCTACAGAACCACAGATTCCGCACAAATTTCATCTTTATGAGATTTTTTGGTTGAACTAAAATAGTAGCAGTTCCATTCATATTAGTAAAATTAGATCTCAGGGCAACTCTTTTACTCAACTGCTATTTTTATTTGGTGTATGATTTTTTGAACAGTAGTCCACCATTTAATATCAAGTTAGTGTAAACTGTAACAGTACGGATATAATAGTCGCCCTTTCCCTAGTTTTATACTCACCTGTTCCCTATCCAAATATTTATCTCTAACTAGAACTCTGCTTGTCAAAATCATCCCAACCAGATATGCATATGCACTCTGCTCTCTTTATTCATTTCTATGGAGCTTTAGAGTATGAGTATTCCCATGGTGTTGGAGTGCTCCTTTCATACTGCAAAGATGATATAAGTGTTCTGGACTAATTGTATTGTATCTCATTCTTAGAACTCTTTACACCAGTCTGTACACATTATACTGTACTTATAACACGTTTGTTTTTTTTAAATATTTAATTGAAGTATCACTAAATTAGACATCATTCAACTTTATGCAAAACAACGCAATGTGCTGCAGTGTGTTTCAATGTTTTGTTGTGTGTTGTGCTATGTAAAAATGCAGACATGCTGCATTTTTATATAATACACAAAAACATACCTGTGTACCTGTGTGGGGTGAATGGAACACATAGAAAACCGTTGTTTTCTCTGTGTCCTTGTGTTGGGCCCATGTTGATGAATGCTGAGCAATAACGCTCAAGGCACCTGGTGTGAACAACCCCTTAGGCTGGGTTCACAGCTATGCAAATTGGATGCGTGTTTCCCCACATCCAATTCGCATGACAGGAGATTGTGACCGGCTCTCTATGGAGCCAGTACACATATCTCCATTGCGGCTGCGAAGTGGCTGGCATAGGAATGCTATGTGTCTTTGGATCTGTTTCAGGGCTGAATTCAGGCAAAGATTTGTCCCTGATTCGTCCCTGAAACAGAGAACATGGATGCACCGAACCACTGCTGCAAGCCACATCCGTCGGAGGTGTGAACCCAGCCTTACTGTACATCTATATCTATATCTATATCTACTTTGTTTTGTTAAATGGAATGATAACACCAAGGACATACTCAATTCATTTTATAGCATCTTGTTTAAATTCTTAATCTTATTGTTTTATTTCCAGCTACCAAAACTTGTCCACATAGATAATATGTTTTTTGTGCTTACAAGCAAATAAAATAATATTATGGGATTATTATTTTGTTACATAGTGTTTTTGGATCCCTGCTGCTATCAATATAACTCATGCTGTTATAAAACAACTTTACATGCTGGAAGTTTTCATTTTCTTCTACAGACTTAAGACATAACAAAATCAAATTTAATTCAGAGATTGTTGGAATTACTTTTTTATTTGAAACAATAGTGATTAGTACAATAAATTACTAGGTTTATGCTTGCAGATTTTAGCTGCAGAGATAGTAAACCTGTAATATTACTACAAGCTAAATAAAGGCAGGATATTGTTTTTAAAATAAGGTCCTGTTCAGATCACTAAATATGATCAATAAACATTATTTCCTCAGTAACTTGCAGTGGTATTGTAGTTAAAATGTAACCTAGGACAAGAGATCACAAAACATTTTGTGGCTGTGCCCTCTCTCTCTCGATGACATTATGCTGTATGAGAAAAAACACCTGGTGATCCATCTGTGAAGATCCTTGCTCAGGCACTTACTGTTTTTAGGTGAAAACCCTCTGTTTCCTAATTTTGTTCCTGTATTGTCATCCTGTCACAAGGATTTCTGTCGGGGACTACAAGTGGTAATTTCAATATACATAATGCAGGCAGGGCCAATCCTAGGGTCAGAGACACCTGGGTGCAGAAATATTTCTGGTGCCCCCATTTGGGCGTGGTCATCTTACTAACTCCCCCTTTTACAAATGCTATTATGGTAATTACTCAAACACAAAGATGCTCCCCTAAGGAGTTGTTCTTACCCTGGGATCCTCCCACAATCTCTTAACAACAAACAAAATACAGGATGAGAAGCAGAGTACACTAATAGGACCTGGAGGGGGTCTCTCTAATGGACACAGAGAGGGTCTCTGTTAGAGAGTCTGTTGGAAAGTCTAATAGATTGTGCCTATCTGGTGCCTACCTTCCATCCAGTTTGCACCTACACTTATCCCTGCAATAGATCCCACAGTGCATTGGTTGAGAACTTTGCTGCAGACTCTGATTGTATAGCAGGCATGAGAGGTGGGACCTGGCTGTGTGCGGACAGTGATTAGTTGGTAACAGGCATGGGGGACCAGACCTGGCTGTGAGCACCGGCTGTGATTGATCAGCAGCCATGAGCAGGGGCGTACCTAGAGCATTTGGCACCCGGGACGAAGCCTATATCTGGCACCCCCCAACTCTAAAATGTAAAAACACCAATAAAAATGTGTAATGTTTCAAGAACACTGGATTTATAGCACAAGTTTCACAGCCCCCCATCACAGTGCCCTTTGCCTCCCCCCCGCCCCATATCTCTAATCACAGTTCCCCCTTTTACTCTTTGCCTCCCCTGCACAGTCCTACCTTCAGTATAAACAGATAGCTAATACTATTAGCAATGTGTTTAAGTAAGAGATTGCAGACATACTACAGGAGATGGGTAGTGACGGAGGACATGATACAAGAGATGGTCAGAGACTGCAGACATAGTACAGGAGATGGTTGGAGACTGCAGACATAGTACAGGAGATGGTCAGAGACTGAAGACATAGTACAGGAGATGGTCAGAGACTGCAGAAATGATACAGGAGATGGACAGAGACTGCAGGCATGATATAAGAGATGGTCAGAGACTGAAGACATGATACAGGAGATGACCAGAGACTTCGGACATGATCCAGGAGATGGTCACAGACTGTGGGCATGATACAAGAGATGATACAGGAGATGGTCAGAGACTGCAGAAATGATACAGGAGATGGACAGAGACTGCAGGCATGATATGAGAGATGGTCAGAGACTGCAGACATTATACAAGAGATGACCAGAGACTGGGTCATGATCCAGGAGATGGTCAGAGACTGTGGGCATGATACAAGAGATGGTCAGAGACTGTTGGCATGATACAAGAGATGGTAAGAGACTGCAGACATGATACAAGAGATGTCAGAGACTGCAGAAATAATACAAGAGATGGTCAGAGACTGCAGGCATGATACAGGAGATGGTCAGAGACTGAGGACATGATGCAAGAGATGGTCAGAGACTGCAGACATACTACGGGAGATAGTCAGAGACTGCAGACATACTTCAGGAGATCGTCAGTGACTGCGGGCATGATACAAGAGATGATCAGAGATTGTGGGCATGATACAGGAGATGGACAGAGACTGCAGGCATGATATAAGAGATGGTCAGAGACTGCAGACATGATACAGGAGATGACCAGAGACTGCGGTTATGATCCAGGAGATGGTCAGAGACTGCAGGCATGATACAAGAGATGTTCAGAGACTGCTGGCATGATACAAGTGATGGTAAGAGACTGAAGACATGATACAAGAGATGTCAGAGACTGCAGAAATGATACAAGAGATGGTCAGAGACTGCATGCATGATACAGGAGATGGTCAGAGACTTCGGGCATGAAACAAGAGGCGGTCAGAGACTGAGGATATGATACAAGAGATGGTCAGAGACTGTGAAGAGATGGTCAGAGATTGCTGTTCCAGGCTGCCTCTCACAAAAGATCGCTCTAATTTTACGCTGGATTAGTAGGTTTCGACTCACAGGGAAGAGAACATCTGTAGATCATATCTGATTTAGAATTTTTTTGTGTACATATACATGTGTTATTTTCCTGCCGCCAACCCAGTCCGTGTCACAGATCTTGGTTACATGGTGGGCACAGCACTCGACATTACATGGTGGGCACAGCACATTACACGGTGGGCACTATACAGAACATTACATGGTGGGCACAGCACATGACATGGTGGGCATGGTTGGCAAATGACATGGTGGGCATGGCACAGCACATCGTGGGCACAGCACATTATATAAAGGGCACACCACTCCACATTACATGGAGGGCACAGCACATTACACGGTGGACACTGTACAAGCATAGCACGTGACATGGTGGGCACAACACTCTGCATTACATAGTGGGCACAGCACATTACACAGAGGGCACACCACTCCAGATTACATGGTGGGTACAACACATTACACAGAGGGCAGACCACTCCGTATTACATTGGATTTCATGAAATTAATTTGCAGGTTGGTTAGGGTCTTAAAGGTCTTGAAATCTTTGAGTAGATTTGAGAGTGTTGTGAGTGGTTCAGTGAGAAAAAGGAGGATGTCATCTGCAAAGGCTGCTAGTTTGTAGGTGCGTTGTTTAGTAGTGGTTCAAAGGTGAGGATGAAGATTAGAGGGGAAAGGGGGCAGCCCTGGCGGGTTCCATTTGAGGTAGAGAAGGCATCCGACAGGTGGCCATTTACTCTGACTCTAGCAGTGGGGTTAGAATAGAGCACTAGTATGAAGTTTAGCATTTTGGCAGGGCGGCCAATGGCCCTTAAGGTTTCTGTCATGTAGTTCCAGGCCACTCTGTCGAATGCCTTCTCTGCATGGAGGGAAAGTAGGAATCCCTGGTGTTGGGTGAATGTAAGCCAGTGGTGAATGTTGAGGGATTTGAGAGTGTTATCTCTCGCTTCTCTGCTCGGTGTTATCTCTCGCTTCTCTGCCCGGGACGAAGCCGACTTGGTCGAGATCGACTAGTTGGGGGAGGAAGGGGAAAAGCCGGTTCTCTAACATTTTGGTGTACTATTTGAGATCTACATTGAGTAGTGAGATGGGTCTGTAACTAGTGACCACTGCCGGGTCCTTACCTGGCTTCGGGATTACTGCAATGTGGGTGTTTAGTAGATCTCACGGGGGCTCAGTGGGAGTCGCAAATGAATTAAAGGTCAACATGAAAAAGGGGGTGAGGATACCAGCGTAGGTTTTGTAGTATAGGTCCTTTTGCCCGTTTTCATTTGTTTCAATGCTAGGTCAACTTCTTCTCTTTTCAAGGGGGTGTCTAAATCATGTACTATGGATTCAGAAATTGGAGTTGGGCTATATTGTCGCAGGAATTCAATGATCATTTGTTTCCTTGTGGTATCATCTGTGGGCGGGTCTGTCGGGGGAGGTTATAAAGTTGAGAATAGTATTTCACAAACTGTTTGGCTATGTCTGGGGTTGAGTTCAGTTTCCTTCCTGTTGCGTCTGTGATTGAGTGTATCATCGTGGAAGCTCTTTTGGTTTGTAAGACTCTTGCAAGCATTTTACTGGCTTTATTGCCATATTCATAGAATGTTTTGAATAAGGTCAGTCAAGGTGTCTAGAGCTTTCGTGTGCTTGTGTTCCCTTTCTAGCTTTTGGATCCGATCAGTGAGTTCTGTGTAATGTTGTCATCTTTCATGGTTTCGTTTGGTGGCCGCTGCAATAAGGATACCACGAATCACACATTTGTGGGCTTCCCATTTAGTGAGTGGAGAGGTGTCGGGGGGTTTGTTCTCTGGGAAGTATTGTTTGATACGTTTTTCAACCTCTGCTGCGACAGGATCAGTAAGTAAGGAAGGGTCTAGTCTCCATGTCTGCGGGCAGGGAAAGGTTTCGGGGAACGTCATTGTCATGGAAATGGGGTGGTGGTCCGATAGGAACATAGGGTTTATGGACTTGTGGTGGAGCATAGACAGATCTTTTTGTGAAATGAATAGATAATCTATTCTGAAGTACCTGTGGTGCAGTGCCGAAAAAAGTAAAATCTTTGCCATTGGAATTTAGGGTACGCAAGGTGTCATGGAGTAACAGATTTTGAAGGTGGGATTTAATTGTTCATAGGGCTGCGTAAGGTATGGAAGAAGAATACTTTGCCGACGTTTGGGGCGTAAATGTTTGCTAGTGTGATTTTCTTAGCTAGGTATGACCCTTTCAGAAAAAGGTATCTGCCATCCTTGTCGATTAATGCATCGGTAGGTTGAAAAGGGCAGCATTTTGCTATAAGTATAGAGACCCCTTTAGATTTGGACAATGGGTTGGTTGCACGATACACCATTTGGAAATGGTGATTTTGTAGTTTCGGTATGAAATCGGTGCGGAAATGTGTTTCCTGCAGGAATATAATGTCAGCCTTGCTTCTTTGCATGACTAGGAAAAGTTGAGAGCGTCTTTCTGGTACGTTAAGTCCCCTGGCATTAAGTGAGACTATCTTGACCGGGGGTGTGGCTGCAGTAGATGGTGTAGGGCTCATCCTAGATGCCTATCTGTGAGTCCTTCTGGCTGTTAAGTGAGGTATGCTTCTGGAGCTGTGGCAGGGAGGGGGACAGGGAGGAGGTAGGGGTCTGGATTCAGGTAGTATGTGTTGTTTGTGTGGGATTAGATTTTTTAAAAAATGGAGCGTGTGGGGCAGTGCATTGGGGGTAGGAGGAGAGGTAAAAGTAGGGGTGTTCTGGCAGCAGGTGGTAATTTGCTCACCTATCCAGGTGGGCGGGTACCACAAATGTGGGTGTACCGGAAAAGATCAGTGGAGTGTGTTATAGGTGGTAGAGTGAGAAAAACAGTAGCTATATATTGCCACTGTGTGGGAGTTGGTTTGTTGAGCGAGAAGGATGAAGAGAGTTAGTCAGTATGGTCCATCATACCTGTAGCCTTAGCGTGCAGAAGCGTGAGCGAGTGGGGAGTAGGTTAAGCAAGCGGAAGTGTGGGTTGCTGGGAGTGAGGCAGTAGGCTTGTGTGTTACGTGTCCCTGAAGAGCTGGATGCTTTCTGCCAAACTCTCAGCATTCCATATGTTGCTGTCTCAAACTGGTATGCCGATTTTGACATCTCCGATCCTGACTACCACCTATCCAGTGAAGAACCGATGGAGGCCCAGGACACGAGATTCCGGAGGCAACAATCCCCATCGGCAACCAAACCCAGCTCAACTTCCTTGTCTCGGCACCAGCCCACAAGTCCTATGACTGCCCCCCTGCCTCACAGGCACGCCGCGACTGCTGAGCCAAATCCCGCTGAAGACGCCCAGGACACCCAGATGAGTACACTCGCTTGTGTCAATGTGTAAGGAATAGCTACGCTAGGGCGAGTCCCTACTTTACACTGCGAGTGAGGTCATTGTGGGGGGCGGCAGCTATCTTATTTCTGGGCTGCATAAATGAGTCTTTGCATTATGTGTATTACGAAACATATGCTAACTGGAAAATGAACAAATAACATGTAACATTGAACATTGTCAGGCCCATGGATTGATTGCACCCTATGGAGATGAGACACTGCAAAAATTTTTTAAGATTGACACTCGTCAGCATGACAACAAAATCTCGTGAACAGAGCAGGATGTAGAGCATTTACAACTGAAACCATGGGGGAATGCAAAGGTGTCCTGGAGAGGCCTAAAAACAATTGATATGCCTCAACTGGGGATTTCTTGGTGTAAGTTTTAAAAAGTGGATCACATGGGTATTGCCTCGTTAGTATTGTATAGTGGGGTGGTGGGTGGGTATACTCTATAATGGGAGGGGTGCAATGCTATCAATCGATCCTGATGTGTATTAGGTATTGTGTACAATGCTCATGAGTGGCCGTACAGTGGCATGTAGTATGAGACGTCACTAGCTGGTGATATGTGGTGGATTATCAGTTTAGTCATCAGTTAGTAAAGCTCTGAGCTCTAAACCCAGCTAGGAAGAAAAACAAAAAATGGTGTGTGAGGAAAGCAAAGTGATATAGCCCGTTCACAACATGTAGCACACAACATCAGGTCTAATCAAGAGTATAGAACGTTCACATTGAAATAGCCATAACTGATTACCTATATTGATGACAACAGATGGAGGAGGTTAGAGCACAGGTATCAGCCAGTCATCAAGCATGGTGTTCTAGGGCAGGTCAACTTGCAGCCGTGTTCGTGAGGTCCATAGAGGGAATCATGAGTAGGCTTTTTTACAGTGTCTCTGTATTTTATCATGGGGGGAAGCAGATGTGAGTCGTCGGAGCCGTAAGTTGGGAGACAGAGTCCAGGGGGCTCGGACTGTTCGGGAGATGGCAGATGATCCTTGTGTGGGTTTCCTAAAATCTGTGAGGGGAATGGTCCTGATAGTGCGGCTGCTGGAGTCGAGCTGCAATAAGGCGTATCATCACTGAGGGGTCTCCTGGTGACCTGCATTCTGGTGGTTCAGGAAAAGTCAGAGGCCATGTTGGTTTGTGTGCACCAGTTAGATATGTTTTGTCAGATGCAGCCTGTCACCACAGCTAGTCATGGAGCGAACTGTTGGGGCATAGTCCATGCTGTGTGTTAAGTCAAGAAGAGTGGCATTAAGCACTGCTGTGTCTTCCATGTGTGGCTGGAAGGAGCTATGGCAGCGGAGTGTGAAGAATGTTAGAGAATAACTAATGGGTATGACAGGGTCAAAGGCAAAAGTGAGTGTACTCATCTGGGTGTCCTGGGCGTCTTCAGCTGGATTTGGCTCAGCAGTCGCGGCGTGCCTTGCAAGGCAGGGGGGCAGTCATAGGGCTTGTGGGCTGATGCCGAGACAAGGCAGTTGAGCTGGGTCTGGTTGCAGATGGGGATCGTTGCCTCCGGAATCTCGTGTCCTGGGCCTCCATCGGTTCTTCTCTGAATAGGTGGTAGTGAGGATCAGAGATGTCGAAATCGGCATACCAGTTTGGGACAGCAACACATGGAATGCCGAGAGTTTGGCAAAAAGCATCCAGCTCTTCAGGGACTCTTAGTAAGGTGGAGTGGCCTTGGTGAGTAGCCTGGAGGCTGAACAGGAACTTCCAGCGGTATCGGATTCCTTTGTTCCGTAGGACCTCCAGCAGAGGATGCAGGTCTTTATGATGTCTAAGCGTGATTGATGAGAAGTCTTGGTAGATGTAAATTGTGCGTCCCTCAAAGTTCAATTGCGTCTTATCACAGGCCTTCTTGAGGATTTCTTCCTTGACAGCAAAATCGTTTATGTAGCAGATGGGGGGTCTGTGCCCTGCCTCATGGCCTGAGGGCCCTGTGTATGTGCTCCATTGCAATAGGTGTGTGGCGTGGCTGGTAAAGGAGGTGGTTGAACAGATCCGTGACAGCGGGAAGAATCTGGTCATTATCAAAAGATTTGGGGAGGTCCCTCACCCTCAGATTGTGTCACCTTCCCCTATTGTCCAGATCTTCAACATGGCGTTGAAGATCATGGAGCTGCATAGTGTGTGTGTCTACCTTGTGGTGGACCCTCCGTATTTCCGTCTGCTGTTGTGCTGCCGTGTGCCCCACTCTCTGCTGGGAAGCTGGTCTGTGAGAGTTAGTGTTATCCCAGTAAGGCTGTGAGCAGGATATGAGGCAGGAGGAGGGGCCGCCATGTTAGCTCCCTGAGTCTGGAATATATCCGGGATATTTTGGCTGATGCGGCCGCTGACATCTCTCGGAGATCAGGATATGGTCGCTGAGGTTCCACGGGATGAGGTCCCCATAATGGGTGGCAAAATGTCAGCTGTAATCCCCGGTATTGGCTTAGCATCGGCTATGGTCTGACAAAGCTTAAGGGTTAAGCGGCCATCTTCTCTCAAGGCAAACCGCCCCCCACTCCGCATTACATAATGGGCACCGTACAGCACAACACATGACATGGTGGGCACAGCACATTATACAAAGGGCACACTACTCCACATTACATGGTAAAATAAAAAAAAAGTAGTAAAACAAGCAGTTGATGATAAAATTATAGATAGCGATACACAATCCTATTTAACAGTGGAATTTCCTATTACACCTGTCATATATATGTTGCCTAAAATTCATAAAAATGTAAATGACCTTCCGGGTAGTCCCATTGTGTCCGGCACTGAATCTGTTACAGCACCTTTAGCCAGATATCTAGACAAGTGTTTTATACCTTTGACTAGACAGATAAAATCGTATATACGAGGTGCGCATGCGCGGGACTTCCAACATGGCCATGTAAGCCGGGAGCTCCGCTCTGCCCAAGCAAGCCAGCCGCACTAGATCTGGAACCAGACCAGAAGGACGCTCGTAAACAATGGGGATAAAAGGGGAGCCACTCGAGCACACCTGGATGTTAAGCAGTTCAGTCCGCCATGATCTGGGGCCACAATTCTTGGCCGAAGGATCACAGGCCGCTTCCAAGATGGAGGCCGCGTCTCAGACACGAGACTCACATGCAGGGGGCCAAACAGAGTACAGGCAAGTTATAAATCCAGCTACTCTAGCCCTCACTCCCCAAGCTAATCCTGGCAGCATTAATATTACGACCCCCTCGTCTGCATTCACTGAATCGCTGCTTGAGCATTCATTTGATAACTATATGCTGTCTCCTCTGAATCCTATTCCAGGGCATGGGGCTGACAATACCCCTTCATGTAGCCAGATTCAGGACATTAGCCAGATTCAGGACATTCCCCAAAACGCATACCCGATTCAGAGAAATTTAGATACTATCAAATTTCCCATTTCCTTTCCTCAATTTGTAAAAACAAACCCGCCCCCCGGCCTTCTCAAATTATGAACGCTGGTACGGCCAGGGCACAGAGCAAAAAGGGGGTATTTCCACAATCTACTTCTCCTTATCAGAACCTACCTCCAAACTTTCATATATGGAAGCCTGGGAGAAAGACCTACAGGAAACCTGGGACCTGGAGGAACGGCACAGAAGAGGAATAAGAGCTCATAAAGGTATACTGAACATTTCATTGGTAGAAGCTAATTGGAAAGTGATGTCTATATGGTATCTGGTTCCGACAAGACTGGCTAGGATATTCCCCTCTTCCTCCCCTCTATACTTTAGGGAGTGCCAAGCCCAGGGTTCTATGCTGCATATCTGGTGGGATTGCCCAAGAATTAGAGGTTTTTGGAATAAAATTTTTAATCTCATCCGTAGAATCACAAGCCTTCCGATACCTAAAAATCCACAGATTGCTCTACTGAATGGGCACATCCCAAAATTACTAAATATTCCCATCGATTGATAACTTTCATGTTGCTCGGAGAAAAAATTACGATCGCTAAAGCTTGGAAGACACCAAAAATTTCCATTGTAGCCGCCAAAAAGAAAATTTCTTGGATTATGTCCCAGGAAAGATTAGTTAGCAATATATTGGACAACACCAAAGCATTTGAAGCAACTTGGGAACCCTGGGCAAGGCATTTAGGTATATCGCTTATACCAGGTATCACCACGGTATGATAGTTATATTTGATCTGAGTGTTGGCATCACTCCCCCTAACCCACCTCCTCCTACTCTTTCTTTTCTTTTCCTCCTTTTCTATTTAATTGTTTTTCGGCAATGTCAGATTTAATCGATTACTAAGCAACAGAAGGATACTGTTCTTCATCCATCTTGTTTTATATGAGATCATACATGTTATCTCCTCACAACTTTGAGGCGTACAACCACAGGGGACGGTGCTGTTTTTTTTCTGGAACATTACGGTAGTCCCAGAGAGGTAGCACAAGTCCCATCCTTCACAGAGCACTCTTTTTTTGTTTGAATAGGGCCAGACTTGGACACAGTGTGATCCCATACGGGGTGTCTGGTCGGTCCCAAGTTTATAGTGCTCTATTATGCTTTAGCTCTTGCATTGGTGCATTTATTTGTTTTGTTCTTTTTTCTTTAATTCTTGTATTGTCCTTTTCTCACTGGAAGATCTCAGTTGATGTTATGTTTTTTTCAGTATACTGAGATGGATATACTTTGTACTGTAAGATCTTTCACTAAACGATTTAAACTTGAAAAAAAAAATCGTATATACAAGATTCTTATGATTTTATAACTAAAATTAGGGATTTACAGTGCCTTGAAAAAGTATTCACACCTCTTGACATTTTCCACATTTTGTCATGTTACAACCAAAAACATAAATATATTGTATTGGGTTTTTATGTCATAGACCAACATAAAGTGGCACATAATTGCGAAGTGTAAGGAAAACGATAAATGGTTTTCATTTTTTTTTTACAAATAAATATGTGAAAAGTGTGGGGTGCATTTGTATTCAGCCCTCCTATAATACTTTGTAGAACCACCTTTCACTGTAATTACAGCTGCAAGTCTTTTTGGATATGTCTCTACCAGCTTTAAACATCTAGAGAGTTTTTGCATTTTTGCCCATTCTTCTTTGCAAAATAGCTCAAGCTCTGTCAGAATAAATGGAAAGAGTCTGTGAACAGCAATTTGCAAGTCTTGCCACAGATTCTCAATTGGATTCAGATCTGGACTGGGTCATTGTAACACATGAATATGCTTTGATCTAAACCATTTCATTGTAGCTCTGGCTGTATGTTTAATGTGAAAAATAAGAACTGCAATGTTCCCAACGGGGAACCAAGAAATTGAGCTGTAATTAGCAAACTTAAAGTTAAGAAAAATGGTCCTAAAGGACAAGACAGCGAAGCTGCCAAAAACAGTGGGGATATGGTACGGTGGTAGGTACCAAAGGCACTTGGGGAATCCTAATGAAGGAGTCGAGTGGAAAGGTCTGTTATAGGAAGACTCAGGTGCGCTTTGAAGCTGATTTCCGTTGAGGTTTAATTTGCCAATCCTGGGGGACTTTGTCAGGAGAAGAATTGCACTGCAGAAGTGGGTCCGTGACCCTTGTCTGGTGGTAATATGTGCCAATTTTTCAGGAGGTGAAGGCCTTCTTCCAGGGAGTTGACAAGGTGATTGGAGCCTTTGTAGGAGATGTTGAGTTTGGCTGGGTATTTCCATTGGTAAATTATCTTGTTGTTCCTCAGAGCTTTGGTGAGTGTAGCCATGTTATGACGTTGTTGTAATGTGTGTTGTGAGAGGTCAGGCAGCACTTGTAGGCTGGCAGCTTGTTCTGGGAGGTTTTCTGATTTACGGAATGCATCGAGAATTTTTTCTTTGATTTGAAAAAAATGAACTCTCAGCAACACATCTCTTGGAATCTCTTGGGGCTGGAAGGACGGTTTGGGTACCCTATGGATTCTGTCGATGATGAGGTCCATTGAGGACAATGATGGGATCACCGCTTGAAAGAGGTCACGGGCATAGATAGGTAGTTGTTGTGCAGAAACAGTTTCGGGTATCCCACGGATCTTTAAGTTATTTCTGCGACAACGATCTTCAAGATCGGCTAATTTTAACTGGAGTTTGGATATGGCCTCTTGTTGTGACGAGTGAGAGTCCACCAATGCATTGAAGGATGACGTGACTTCGCACATCCTCGACTCCACTTGGTGAACCCTGTCCCCGAGGTCATGCATTTCTGCTCTGCACTCTGACTGTAAAGAGGATCTTAAGGACATCAGCATCTCTTTCATAGTAATGTCAGAAATAGGTTGTCCTGTGGTGGGAAACAGTTCAATGGGATCAGCGATTGGCGTGGTATTTGCATCTGTGTTTTGGGATACACTCACCTCCATAGACAATGCAGAGTATCTGTTGTTGTGTGGATCTGTCTCTGGATCTAGTCTTATATAGTATAATGAACCACAGAAGGGAAATTACATCACCTTCAATGTGTTTCCAACATCCCCAATTAATATGGAAAAATAGGAACCCTAGAGTAGGGAACCTATGTACCCCCCACTACAGTGGGACTTTTTAGGCGAACAGAACGATTACGTTTTATAATAAAACTCTTATTTATTTTGTTAGAAAAAAAGAAGCATAAAAACAAGACAGACTAGACATAAATCTGTACAAAAGTGCCTATACAGTAAATTTTCTTTTGTATTGAACATTATATACTTTTATCCATGAATACATATTTCTCTATAGGCCTAACATGTTTCAGGACGGTGTCCCTTCTTCAGGGGCGTATTGCAAAGAGAAAATATATGTATAGAAGGCGTATTCTGAAAAGACAAGTAAGAACAGTTTACATCTTTTGAAATATTATATGAGATAAACAATTCACAACATGGCATCTGACATTGTCCAGCATACATACCAAAATCCAGTTTTTAAAGAAAAAGTGCTGTGCATAAGATATGCAAAAAAGCAGACTTTTGTATCAATAGAAAAAGATGATAGATAAGAAGGCGATGGCCACCAGTTAACCAGAATAATGGATGTGGCGGCTCTCCCCTGAGTTCAGGAATAGCTCCACAAAGGCCCCCGAATAAAAGGATGGCCCTGCCACATCCTCACTGTAACTCTGAAAAAAGGAAAGGGGAAAGAAAGGGGTTTATGTGAATTAATAAATTGCATTAGACTGCTGTAAGCATTCCGAATTGCTATAAGCTACTTTCTCCATGATATCAAGCAGAGTAAAGAATTCTGTATTGTAGCCATAGAACTGATGGTCTTTTTATTGTTATGCAACTACATTTTAGAGAGTGTTGATATAATTATTTATACTATCATTACTAATCCCAAAAATTCAAACTCAAGACAACAAGAGAACACATATCGTCAGGGGAAGAAAGTATAATGAACACTACTCTCCCTCTGATAATTATATAACATAGGTTTGGCTTCACATGTATATTAAAATTAATAAGGAGGGAAGGACCAACAGTATAGCTACAAGCTTGACTATACAGGCAACATTGAGGTTACAATGAAGGAGATGGCAAGAAATTGCCACTCCTTCATTAAAAGGACATGGAGAATATAAGATATAAGATATATATAAGATATAAGATAGAGCTCTTTGTTACTTACTTGTTGGATTTTACAGGTGTTAGACAGAAGATTGAGGAGTAATGAGCATTCATGGGTATGGTTTGACACTGGGCAGGACGCAAAATGTGGTTTAAATAGCCGCGGGCACCTGCGCAGTGCAGACCACACTCACAGTGTCAGCAAAGGTGGATGTGTATCATCGCGTATGACGCATAGGCGTCATAACAACGCAACGTGCACTGGCAATGTGGGCAGATGGCGATCTAGGGAAACTGAGAGATTGTATCATCACTGCGAGACCGCGTCATTACGTCTGGCGCGGTGGCAGCGTATGAGGGCTATGTGATAGGTTGGATCTAGTCTTGGTTTTGATTTAACAAGGCTCCTAGTTGAGGGAGAGCCACAGAGAGAATTTGCGTCCTTGATTTGTGTGAAATCTGCAGTGTCAGCTGCATCTGTGTCTCTCTCCTCTCTTCCTGTGTGATCAGGCGCTGCTGGCAATAGAGGCCAGCTAGAAGTCGGGCAATTTTAAAGTCTGCAGCTGATCCTGTAGTCTCCTCCATGTGCCGGTTCGTATCCTGGGAAAACGGCTGAAAACGGGCGCAGTGCTGTTGATTCCCCTTGTGCAGTGTGGAGCTCTTCTCCTATGCGACCATCTCGGTGAGCAGTCATCACGCCCCCCGCTCTGGCTGTATGTTTAGGGCTGTTGTCCTGCTGGAAGGTGAACCTCCTCCCCAGTCTCAAGTCTTTTGCAGACTCTAACAGGTTTTCTCCTAAGATTTCACTGTATTTGGCTCAATATATCTTCCCATCAACTCGGACCAGCTTACCTGTCCCTGCTGAAGGTAAGCAACCCGCAACATGGTGCTGCCACCACCATATTTCACGGTGGGTATGGTATGTTCAGGGTGATGTGCAGTTTTAGTTCTCCACCACGCATAGGGTTTTGCTTTTAGGCCAAAAAGTGCAAATGGGACTTCTTATGGCTTTCTTTCAATAATGGCTTTTTTCTTGCCACTCTTCCATAAAGGCATGATTTGTGGAGTGCACAACTAATAGTTGTCCTATGGACAGATTCTCCTACCTGAACTGTGGATTTCTGCAGCTCCTCCAGAGTTACCATGGGCCTCTTGGCTGTTTCTCTGATTCATGCTCTTCTTGCCTGGCCTGTCAGTTTAGGTAGACGGCCATGTCTTGGTAGGTTTGCAGTTGTGCCATACTCTTTACATTTTCAGATGATGGATTGAACAGTGCTCCATGAGATGTTCAAAGCTTTGGATATTTTTTTAAAACCTAACCCTGCTTTAAACTTCTCCACAACTTTATTCCTGACCTGTCTGGTGTATCCATTTGCCTTTATGATGCTATTTGTTCACAAAGGTTCTCTAACAAACCTCCGAGGACTTCACACAACAGCTGTATTTATAATAAGAATAAATTACACACAGATGGACTCTAATTACTAATTAGGTGACTTCTGAAGGTAATTGGTTTCACTAGATTTTAGTTAGGGGTATCAGAGTAAAGGGGGCTGAATACAAATGCATGCCACACTTTTCAGTATATTTATATATTTTGTGTTGGTCTATTACATAAAATCCCAATAAAATACACTTACATTTTTGATTGTAATATGACAAAATGTGGAAAATGTCAATGGGGTATGAATACTTTTTCAAGGCACTGTAACTGTTTTTGTTTTTTTTTTTAAATTGTATTTTTTATTGAAGTATCAAAGAATAGGTACAAAATTGTATCAAGATGTACATTGCACTTATCAACATAAGTGCATTATAAACAAACATAATGAAAAGAGAAAACAAAATGGAAAGAAAAAAAAAAAAACAAAAAAAACAAGTATAAGTGATAAAAGAGTGTTCACAGAAACAAGGCACATAAATGCATTAAATCAAATCTTTATGATGTATGCGATAAACGTACTGCGGGAAAGTACCTAAAATCCTGCGAGTAGTTCAGAGTATATACACAGGCAACATAGAATTAAATTAGGTTAGGAATAGGGCATATTTGGCAGTATGGGAGCCCCGAGTTCTGAAAGATCCCATGGTTCCCATATTTTATTAAATTGGGGGGTGCAGTCATGTACCGAAGCCGTCAAGAACTCCATTGTCTGAATCTCAGTCACTAAATGTAGAAACCCGGACCATGGAGGAGGTGTATTGGATAACCAGAACAATGGGATAATCCTTCTGGCGGCTAGCAATATATAGGATATTAGTTTGTTAGTCTTCTTTGAAACCCCCGAGGGGGAAGACCCAAAAGGTAATTCAAAGGATCCAACGGAAGAGACACCCCGGTTACCTTTTGTATAAGTAAATGTACATCATTTCAAAAAGGTTGTATCAAGGAACATTGCCAGAAGATATGGAATAGTGAGCCTATATCAGATCCACACCGCCAACAGAGCTGTGAAACTGAAGGGTCATACTTGTGAATTACATCGGGAGTTCTGTACCAAAACATGAGAATCTTAATGGTTGTCTCCCTCTGAGTGACACATTTAGAAGATTTAAAGGTAGAAGACCAGATCCTATCCCACATTTGTATTGTGACAGGACGGCCCACCAACTGGGACCACTTGCACATGTAATGATGTAATGTTTCCGTAATTGGAGTCGGCTCATGGAGGATACGATAGATACAAGAAATTAAGTGCAATTGATTGGGGCCTTGAGCACACAAGTGCTCAAAAGTAGTTGGTTTATCTAGGGTCAGGGATGGCGATTTAGAATGAAAGAAATGTCTAACCTGTAAATAGAAGTGGAAGAAATGTGGTGGTAAATCAAATTTCTCTCTTAAAGCGTCAAAGGAATGTAGCTTCCTCGTTATGGGATGAACTAGGTTCCGCAGCTGGAAGAGATGTACATTTATCCATGGAAAGATCCTGCCCAGGGACATACTATCCGGAATGAGGGGATTAAGTAATACATTTACAAGAGGAGAGCAGGGGGACATGAGAGGATAACGTTTGAGGCAGTTACGCCAAATGGCTAAAGTTAGTGCCATTGGTTAAAGTTAGTGTATTGGATAACCAGAACAATGGGATAATCCTTCTGGGCGGCTAGCAATATATAGGATATCAGTTTGTTTGTCTTCTTTGAAACCCCCGAGGGGGGAAGACCCAAAAGGTAATTCAAAGGATCCAATGGAAGAGACACCCCAGTTACCTTTTGTATAAGTAAATGTACATCATTCCAAAAAGGTTGTATCAAGGAACATTGCCAGAAAATATGGAATAGTGAGCCTATATCAGATCCACACTGCCAACAGAGCTGTGAAACTGAAGGGTCATACTTGTGAATTACATCGGGAGTTCTGTACCAAAACATGAGAATCTTAATGGTTGTCTCCCTCTGAGTGACACATTTAGAAGATTTAAAGATAGAAGACCAGATTCTATCCCACATTTGTATTGTGACAGGACGGCCCACCAACTGGGACCACTTGCACATGTAATGATGTAATGTTTCCGTAATTGGAGTCGGCTCATGGAGGATATGATAGATACAAGAAATTAAGTGCAATTGATTGGGGCCTTGAGCACACAAGTGCTCAAAAGTAGTTGGTTTATTTAGGGTCAGGGATGGCGATTTAGAATGAAAGAAATGTCTAACCTGTAAATAGAAGTGGAAGAAATGTGGTGGTAAATCAAATTTCTCTCTTAAAGCGTCAAAGGAATGTAACTTCCTCGTTATGGGATGAACTAGGTTCCGCAGCTGGAAGAGATGTACATTTATCCATGGAAAGATCCTGCCCAGGGACATACTATCCGGAATGAGGGGATTAAGTAATACATTTACAAGAGGAGAGCAGGAGGACATGAGAGGATAACGTTTGAGGCAGTTACGCCAAATAGTTAAAGTTAGTGCCATTGGACCAGTATACTGACATTTATAAATAGGGTCTAAAACAGGGGGGGCGCCCCAAACCAAGGAGCTTGGATGAACCAGATAAAGTACCCCCTTCTCAATGGCAGACCATTGGTTAGGTGCATGTAAGGAAGTCCAAGAGGTGATGGCCCTTAAGTGCGTTGCATGATAATATTTAGTGATGTCCGGAGCTCCCAGGCCTCCTCTGGACCTAATGGAGAACATCACGGAGCTTGCTATGCGGTGAGCACCGCCATTCCATATGAATTTTAAAACGGATCTTTGAAGTGTTTTTAATTGTGAGGCGGGTACAGCTACTGGGAGAGTTTCGAAGTAATAAAGCAGCTTGGGTAAGATAGACATTTTTAACACATTAATTCTGCCCAATAGAGACAAGGGATATTTGGTCCAGGACGACAGAGACTTATTTATATCCAATATCAGAGGAGGGAAGTTAGTGCTATAAAGGGAGGAGAAGTAAGGGGTAAGTAGAATACCCAAGTATTTAAGAGAGGTACTACACCATTTATAAGGGTATGATTCTTTGAGTTGGGATAGTAATAGCATTGGAATGTGTATAGGAAGGGCTTCAGTTTTAGAATTGTTGACTTTATACCCGGAAATAGCACTAAAAGAGGACAATAATTTAAGCAATGAGGGAAGGGATATCAGCGGATTGGTGATAGTTAACAGAATGTCGTCTGCAAATAACAATAATTTATATTCCCCCTGTCTCATCACCACCCCACGAATATCTGGATTTACATGGATAGACTCGGCTAGGGGTTCTAGGCACAGAATGAAAAGCAGCGGCGATAGGGGGAAACCCTGACGAGTTCCATTTGTCATGGGGAAGCTAGGAGACAGGAAGGATGACATTTGCACCTGCGCTGAAACATTTGAGTATAAGGCCTCTAAAGCTTTTAAAAAAAGACCATCAAAACCATATATTTTTAAGGTGGCAAACATGTAGGGCCAACTTAGCCTGTCAAAAGCTTTCTGCGCATCTAGGCTCAAGATCAATGCCGAACGTGAGGTTCTATCTAAAAGGTCTATTAGGTCTATTGTACGTCGGGTGTTATCTCCTGCGTGTCTACCAAGGACAAAACCCACCTGATCCCTGTGTATCAGTTTGGGAATAAATGCGGAGAGTCGGGTAGCGAGTATTTTAGTAAATATCTTGTAACCCGAATTTAGGAGGGCTATGGGTCTGTAGTTATCTGGGACAGAGGGATCCTTTCCAGGTTTAGGGATAACCGAAATAAACGAGTGGGAAAACTGAGAATGTGGGGGAGTTCCCTTAAGAAGGGAATCATATAAGGCTAACATATGAGGAGATAGAATGTCAAAAAAAGATTTGTAGTAGGAGTAGGGCAATCCATCTGGGCCAGGGGATTTGTGTAATGGTAGTTTTTTAATTAAAGCTAGAAGTTCTTCAGCTGATACTGTTGCATTTAAACTCTCTAGGTCCGTTTTAGATAATTGTGGTAGTTTTATATTGGAAAAAAAAGACTCGAAATTTACCTGCGTAAAATCAAAATGGTTCTCCGGAGTCAGACAATTATACAGTTTGTTGTAGAAGTTACTAAAAATTTTGGACATCTCACGAGGGCAATGTGTTCTAGATCCGTCTGTCTGCAAAAGGAAATCAGGCAAGGAATTGAATGGACGAGGGCATAACTTATTAACTAACATCCTGTAGGGCTTGTTTGAAAACTCGTAGAATTTCTGCTTCGTCCACAGCATGGACCTAGCTGTTTTGTCAAGTTTTGTTGATTTAATTTGTTCTCTAAGGTGAATGACTTTACGTAGTTTCTGCACTGTGGGACCACCCAGAAGCCCCCGTTCAGCAGCTACTAGAGCGGACATTAAGGACTGCAATAAACTGTTTCTATCTCTCTTCAGTCTAGAGCCCTCAGCTATACACGCACCTCAGAAAACAGCCTTATATGCCTCCCACAGTGTAGAAACCTGAGGTACCGATCCAGAGTTGAGTATAAAATAATCTTTCAAGCTATTTGCTAGGATAGATCGGGATACTTCAGACTGCAAAAGGTGGTCATTAAAATGCCAGTGACAGGATTTAGTATAAGTCTGGGATAACATAAGATCTAGTGTAATGGGCGCGTGATCCGACAATGTAATAGGGGAAATGTCTGACTCAACCACATAGGGAATAAGTGGAGCCGAGATAAAAAAATGATCAAGACGGGAGTACATTTTATGAGCTGGGGAGTAAAACGTAAATTGTTTGACAGAGGGATGTTTTATCCTCCATGAGTCGAATAATCTGTATGATCTAATACATTTACGGAATGTATTGGCTTGAGACAATATTCTTTTAGGTGGGGTAGTACTAAAAAGCGCTTGTCTGTCCCTATTAGGTGACATGACCAGATTGAAGTCCCCACCAACTACCATAAAAGGTTGTGAGCGATATTGGGGAGTATCAAAGAGTTTGTTGAGGAACTCAATCTGGCCCATATTTGGGGCGTACAAATTAACCAGTGTAAAACAGGTAGACATGTATTCACATTCTAGAATAAGAAATCTCCCATGAGGATCTACATGTGACCTCCGAACCTTGACAGGACATGCTTTCCTGATCAAGATTGCCACTCCTGCCTTGCCCGTAGAATCAGAGGCAAGATAGGAGATGGGAAAAAACCTGGAGGCAAATTTTAATGATCCTCCTGCCCGAAAGTGGGTCTCCTGGATCATCACTACGTCTGCGCCCAAGGCCCTGAAATCTTTCAGGGCCATCCAGCATTTACTAATGGAGCCCAGGCCTTTTACATTATAGGACATCATTTTTAGAGCCATGGCTGCGGTCTATCTAGGAAGGCTAATGTAAAAACATCTAGTACTATAAGCCTGGAAGTAACATGAGAATAGAAGTATACACATTGCAGTTTACAAGTAATTATAATAATTAATGTTTTCCCATCTCTAATTATTGAAAAACACACCCCAAGTTCATTCTCCCTTAGAGTAAAATGATAATGACTGTGGGGTCTCAAACTATGGAACACATCATTAGATATGCATAGGAACTGTAAAAAAGAAGAAAAACAAAAAAGAAAAATCAAAAGAAAAAAGGAAAAAATAGTTCAAAATCCTGTAGACCTGAGAAAAAACAGTTTCTCAGGGAGCCCTGGGCATAGACCAGGGCCTGGTGGGGATGTGGGCGGACCTCCATCTGGCGATTCTGCTTGAGGAGATGGGAGAGGGACCGCTGCTCACCTTATGCATTTGGTAGCGGAAAAGACAAAAATAGGACAAAAAGATTTTGAAGAAAAACCCGTAAGTCCTTAGGAAAAAGCAAGGTTAACAAATAAAACAGGTATGTTTGACACTTAAAATTTCCAAAAACCTTTAGTAAATGTATCTCAAGGGATGAGAAATATTCTACCCCGAAAAAAGGAGCGAGGCAGATACAAAAACTGAAAGAACCAAGACAGCAACATCGTTTTGTCTAAAAATGTTCGTCTAAAACTGTGAGAGGAAACGGAATTGCTAAAGGCAGGGAAGAATAGAACCAAAAATAAGAGCGTTCAGAGGGATACTCAAGGAGGTTGCTTAGAAGATCTCAGGTGTTGAGGAGTAGAAAGGTGTTTCTTTGATTTGCCCCGAACAGGAGTCGAGATGCGAGTAGGTGTAGTTGGAGGCAAACGGGCTTGTGTGTTAGGAGGGATAGTATCTTCTTCCGGTAAAGGGGGGAGACCCAGACTTTTCAGGAAGGCCTCAGCTTCTTGTAAATCACGTAGAGAATATTGGGCTCCATCTTTGGATACAGCTAGATGGAAAGGGAATCCCCAGTAATATGGTATCTTGTGTTGTTGTAAGTGTGAAGTGAGGGGGCGCAAGTTCCTCCGTTTAGCGAGAGTGATGGGCGAAAGATCGCTAAAGATCTGCAGCTTGGCGCCCTTGTACGTAATTTGGGATTTATTGCGGGTTGCCAGGATTAGTGCCTCTTTACTTTCAAAGTAGTGAAACCGTACCACAACATCCCTGGGTCTAGCGCCAGTCGGAGGTTTTGGGCCCAGGGATCTATGGGCCCTGTCCAATCGCCAATCTATGTCCACAACTGAGGGAGCCAGGTTATTAAAAAGGCTCAGAAGGTAAGGTCGGAGTTCAGAGTCGCACACTGTTTCCGGAATCGTCGTAGGTTTTGTCGTCTTTCTCTGTTCTCCAAGTCTTCCTGTTGTAATTGGAGTTGAGATACGGAAAGGCGTAAGTTATGATTTTCCTCCTCGATCGCTTGTACATAATTTATCATTTCGTCTAATTTGTTCTCCAGAGTGTCTGTGCGATCTCCAATTTGGGTTATTTCCCCTCTCAATTCAGCAGCTAGCTTGCTCACCTCGGCCAAAACATTGGACGTGATCTGTTGAAGTAAAAGCTGCAGCTTGGAGTCCAGAATGTCAGGGGTGAGAATCATATTTGAGGGTGAAAGAGTGGTTGCAGGGTTCTGCGAGCTTGTCAGAGAGGAGCTTGCGGCATCTTCCGAATCCAGAGAGGGATCCAGTAAGGTAAAAGGATTTGCAGAGGAATTAGAGGAGGCAAGCTGTGGTCTGGTAACATAACGCTCCATTATTGGTTCTTCTTGTGGCACAAACAGTGGTTAGTAGTTTCGTTGCTGTTGGCCAATTTTGCCCATGAGGTACGCAGAGGATTTAGTGATCAAACATGCAGGCTTACCTCCGACGCTGTATATTGCTAAAACTGCTGTATGGAGGTCTTGGTGAGCAGACAGGGGCCCAGGGTTTATTTAGGCAGCATCTCTCTCAGAGTAATAATGTGCTCCATTTGGATCCTCAGATCCCCCTGATTACATCTCTACCTCCCCCTCCTATCAGCCTGGGGTAAGAGAAGCAGGTCCTGCAGTCCCCAGCACCTTGTGAATAATTGTGCAGCTGAAGGGGCAGAGGGGATGACTTTAGGGTGTATATGAGAGTCCCAAGATGGCCGCCGGCCTCCAGGAGCAGGCCGAAGCCTCGGTCTATCCTAGGAGAAGGCCGCCAAAGAGATAAACACGGCCGCTCGAAATCACTGGGGCACCCACAGGGGTAGAGAGAGGGGGGATCGGGTGGTCTGACGCCCCCCTGGGGCCCGATGGGCGATCTTACTCACTGTGACCCAAAGGAGTGCCTGTAATTTAGTCCGCAGGCCGCGTCAGGCCGCAAGGCCGCAGGTCACCGAGGCCGAGTGTCGGATGGTTCTCCGTGGCCTCCCCGATTCCGCAGGCAAGTAGGCGCAGTCTCCAGGGTCAGAGCAGGCCCACGTACCGTCCAACCGCTCTCCGATCCGTGAACCTGTGGGCTCAGATAGGAAGCGCCGCCGGCCCGCCTGTAGGCCCCAAGATGGTGGCGAAGGGTCCTGGTGGCAAAGGAGAAATCTCAGCCGTGAGCAGGGTCAGACCAGCCAAAATCTTAAATAACTGTCCAGTGCAGTTCAGCAGGGGTCTGGGACCAAAATTATGTAACTTGCGGCTGTGGGAGCACGGTATAAGGCAACGGATGGCTTTAGATTAGTGTGGGCTAAGAGGAGCTCAGCTCACATGCGTCCTTCCAGCAGCAGGTCCGGACACGCCCCAACTGTAACTGTTTCTATAGGTTCTGTTATGGTTACTTGGGGCATTTCAAGTTTATACACTGTAATTCCACATGAACTAGGAATTGAAGCTTGCTGCCACCTCCTGACTGCATCAGGATTGCACAATATAAGCCAAATTACATTTTTGATGCAGTTATTGAAAATTATATTGGAAGAAAATGTATCTCTTTAAGGAGACTTATTATTTTCAACTCAGGGGTGTGGCGATGGGTTCAAATGTTGCCTCCCATATGCAAACACTTTTGTTGACATGGTTGAAGAATCCTTTATTTATAATAATGTTGTATTTAAGAAAAATTGTAAATGTTGGTTCAGCTTTCTAGATGACGTGTTTGCGATATGGGAGGGTGACTTGAATACACTGTCATTATTCTGTGCATATATTAAGTACCTGATACCCGGTTTGGAGTTTAATATGAATGTAAGTTAAGAAAAAATGCCACATGTATAAGGATAGAAAATGGTAGCCTCTCTAGTGATCTACAGTATCTCACAAAAGTGACTACACCCCTCACATTTTTGTAAATATTTTATTATATCTTTTCATGTAACAACACTGAAGAAATTATATTTTGCTACAATGTAAAGTAGTGAGTGTACAGCTTGTATAACCATGTAAATTTGTTGTCTTCTCAAAATAACTCAACACAGCCATTAATGTCTAAACCACTGGCAACAAAAGTGAGTACACCACTAAGTGAAAATGTCCAAAGTGTCAATATTTTGTGTGGCCACCATTATTTTCCAGCACTGCCTTAACCCTCTTGGCCATGGAGTTCACCAGATCTTCACAGGTTACCACGGGAGTCCTCTTCCACTCCTCCATGGCGACATCACAGAGCTGGTGGATGTTAGAGACCTTGCACTCCTCCATCTTCTGTTTGAGGATGCCCCACAGATGCTCAATAGAAAAACTAATTGTTACTGCTATTGTGGAAGTCCATGAACTGTGATCTGGTGCTCTAGTCATGGCGTTAAGGTCCCATAGGTAAAATTCTTGAGTCAGGAAGCTGAAGGCTCCATAGCTGAAATGCGTCAGCATATAGCCTGTACCTGTGTACCCATGTACAGGCTATACAGCTGTACACTCAATACTTTACATTGTAGCAAAGTGTCATTTCTTCAGTGTTGTCACATGAAAAGATATAATAAAATATTTACAAAAATGTGAGGGGTGTAGTCACTTTTGTGAGATACTGTATATACAAAACTGACCGACCATAACCAACTGTTACATTATGAAAATTTCCACCCCCTTGAGTATTTCAATCCATCCCAAAAACCCAAATTACAAGGGTTTATAGAATTGTTGATAACCATGGAGATAGAGAAAAACATTTAAATGAAATGGAAAATAAGTTAATCCAGAGAGGATATGCTGTACAGATTGTAAAAGAGGAAAGGAGAAATGTGGCTAATAAGAAGAAAAGGAATAGAATGGATAAAAGGTTATCGTTTGTATCACAAACTCATCTACACTCGATTCGAATACATAATATTATTAAGAAACACTGACACATATTAAGGGAAAACTTTCCCCAAAGTTACAAATTTAATAGTCCCCATTTTCCCTCGTATCGTAAAGGCAGAACCATACATAGTAAACTTATTAGATTTGATCAATTTCAACAGAAAACACCCGATTTAACCTTTTTGGGACCATGCAATCATGGATCATATCCATGTCTAAACTGCATTCAATGTAGCTCTGTGATAAAAGGTAAACACTTTACACATCCACATTGAGGAAATAATATAGAGAGGGATACTACACATGCCAAACATCATATGTGATATGCATCATTAAATGTCTATGTGGCCTCTTATATGTGGGTGAAACAACACAGAAAGTAAAAGATAGAATTACTTGACACAAATATTCAATAAGGGATAAACTTACAAAATGTTGTGCAAATGGGACATACAGCGTCATAGGTTAGATATATGGTAATTGATTCAATTCCCCAAAATAGAAGAGATGGAAACTCAGAATTAAATTTACAAAAACTGGAGGTCAGTGGATAAATTGTCTGCATACATTACAACCTAGGGGCCTGAACTCTGATTTTATTTTACACTTATTTTTATAAATTTTTGTAGCGTTGGTTAAAAAATATTGGGAGGATCTGTTTTTAGAATGAATTACTTTGTAAATAATATATAGGGTTTATTTATGTATGTACACTGGTGTCTTTTAACATCCGTTGGCATATACCTTGCTTAGAAATTTATATATTTTGAATTTTAAATAGGTAACATCTTTTTGTTATTGTTGATTAATTGTATATATGTCTATTTTTGGTAATAGGTCACCAAAACACTATCTGTGGGATATTGGAGGGTGATTGCACCTCGCTTAGCTGTTTAGCTGTTCCTCTAGGATTTAGCTTAATTTGTACCTAACTGATTCCTGGGGTGAAATGTATTAAAAGTATATATCTATCTATATATATATATGTATATATATATATATATATATATATATATATATATATATATATATATATATATATATATATATATATATATATATATATATATATATATATATATATATATATATATATATATATATATATATATATATATATATATATATATATATATATATATATATATATATATATATATATATATATATATATATATATATAGAGATATATATAGAGATATAGATATATATATAGATATATAGATATATACTGTATAGGTATAGATATATATAGATATAGGTATAGATATAGATATAGATGGATATATCTATATATATATATATAGATATATCTATCTATATATATCTATATCTATATCTATATATATATATATATATATATATATATATATATATATATATATAGCTATATAGATAGATAGATAGATAGATCTATATCTATCTATCTATCTATCTATCTATCTATCTATATATATATATATATATATATATATATATATATATATATATATATACACAAATCCTTATATATTGCATCTGACTTTCAGACAAACTCTTATTCTGTGCCATTGCTTGGTCAATTCCCTATATATAAAAAAAATGTTTTTATTAAAAATCAGAGGAGTCGTATGAGCAATCTAGCATGTTACACACACAAATGCTTTGTGTTTTTTATCTGTATCCTCTAAAATATATTATGTATTGATCACATGTTATGGAGTTTAGTCCATGTACAATTAGAAAAAAGCTTGTATTATTATTATTATTATTATTATTATTATTATTATTATTATTGCCTCTCCAATCCTATGGAATGCCCTACCCCAATCTGTCCGCTTATCTCCTACTTTATTAGCTTTCAGATGATCCCTGAAAACCCTTCTCTTCAGAGAAGCCTATCCTACCCACACCTAACAACTGTATTTTCATTTTTTCCATCAGCTCATCCCCCACAGTTATTACCTTTTGTTTCCACTTGACCCTCCCTTCTAGATTGTAAGCTCTTACGAGCAGGGCCCTCTGATCCTTCCTGTATTGATTTGTATTGTTAGTGTACTGTCTGCCCCCATGTTGTAAAGCGCTGCGCAAACTGTTGGCGCTATATAAATCCTGTATAATAATAATAATAATAATAATTATTATTATTATTAGTGGTACTACACAAAACACAGAAATATTATTTTGCTTTTTCTAGCTAAAGAAAAAATGAGTTTGATTTGTAAGAATGTTTTAGCAGCACACAAAATTTCTGTAAAACATAATTAGCATGAATTGTGGAACTATTTAAATTCATGGCATTGATACAAAATATTAGAAGCTGATCCAACCAATATCTGTAGGGAGAGCAAAAGTGATGATCAGCTATAAGTTTTGCTAATGCATTTGGCTGAACTAACAAACCTGAATCTGAATGTGAATGAAGGCTATCTTAAAGAAGCCATCTGTTCTGGCTCTATATAATTAATTACACTTGTTGTTTTACAGTTTTCCTAATTTCGTTCAGTAATCCAATTTATGCACATGTTTCTGTGGGCTTTATGTATGAAATAAAAGCCACAACTGGGAAAGTAAATGTAGAAAAAATATACTACCAGTTTTCTGTTTACTATCTATCTATTTATCTGTCTATCCAAATATCTGTCTATCCGAATAGTTATCTATCTATCTATCTATTAAAAAATAACAATATAGCTAAAAAAATACATGGCTGTATAATTAAATCCAGAATGTATAATTATTGGCACACATGTGCATTTTTGAATGCAGTCGTGTCTTATTTACCAATGTAGCACTATGCAAATGTGTTCAAACGATTTAGTTTCATGTTTGAAATGTGTTATTTTCTGTGAGGAATTTGCATTATGGTGACCGTTAAATGTTTGAACATAGTTTATATAGAATGGGTAACAGTAAGAGCTATTAACCTGCTTCATATTATTTTTTTTCATATAGTGTACTTAGAAGTAATGGTGGGCGAATATGCTTGGTTTTGATCCATAGCCGGATCCCTGAACTGATTGTAAAATTCACAAACTCCAAACTTTAATGAAATCAATGGAAGGTGAATGTTGAAAATCAAATCTGCACATTTTCAAGGCTAATAGGCAAGGGATTGTCAATCAAAAGGCATAGTGAGCTGGTGACTACTAGACTATATATATAATAATGCAAAAATACAATTTAAAAAATAAAAAAATGCTTAAGGTAGTTGTTTTAACAAATATAGAAATCACAATTCCTGCAAATAATATGATGCTTGGGGGATACCTTAAACCTGCTGTAAGGTTGTGTACCTGTAGGATGTAATAAAGCAAAAGTCCCAAAACAAGAAAGTGCCCTCAGATATGCTAGCCTCCTCTTTGAACAGCAGCAACCCACAACCATCTGATGACTCTATACTCTATACAGTGGAAAAGTTAATTTCCCCTTTTATTGTTAGTAAAGTTTGCAAAATGATTGACTACTTACACCCTGGCAAGTCCTACCTGGTAGCCAGATATTGGTGTGCTCCTTGTAGGGCGCTTTGGTGAAGATCATAAAACTCCAGGTAGCCATATTGCAATGTATTCTCAGAAAATTACATCAGCTGCATATTGAAAAGGAAAGCTTGGGGTTCCTATAATGTTATGCTCAGGTTGGCTTTAAGCGTTTTGGGAACGCTGTGGAAAAGTGTACACGCCCATTGGAAGCTTGGTGCTCGTGGGAATAAAGGTGATCGATCAGTGTGCTTGTCACTCCCGCCCCCCCCAGGTGGACGAGTTGGTAGAAGCCAAGCTGGAGACGCACACTGTATGAGCTGTATCCGGACATCATCCATCCACAGTCCCTGCAGAGGGGAAAGTCTGCCTGCGTGTGAGACCTCGCCAGAGAGGAGGTCCATCATTGAGGGTAAGGGTCCACCTTTTAATACTGTAGGACTATATGAGAGCTCTTATCCTCATTTCCCTCCCTCTCCATATATATGTGCAGTGTCTGACTGGTCGGAAGGTGGATGCTTCCTCCTGCTTCTGTGAAGTAACTGTTTATGTATGGGACTCGCTCTCCTACTGTTCATCATAAGAACTTTCGCTCCTTGGAGTATTTCATTTAAGGACTGTTCCTTATCCATTTGGGTTGTGAAAACTTTTCTTGAAATGTTATGACATTTTTTAAGCATATTTTTTTCACAGCTTTTTACCATTTATTAATTATCAATATTTTTTTGATGCACATTTCTGATTTGATTTTCTTACAGGGATTTAGATTATATATTTTTTACACAGATTATGTTCATTATGAGCGCACGTTTGTTTTCTCTTTTATTTTTATTGTACACAGGTATTGGTGTTTTATTCGTGCAGCTTTAAGTGTTTATATTATTTTTCAGCGCGTTTTTTTTCTTTTATTTATGCTTGTTGATTCCACTAGACAGAGAAACTTTAAGTGCATTCTACCGCTTTGAGGTTCACTCAGTTGTTGCACCTTACTCCATTAGGGTGTCCAATATTCTCATATACACATGCACAATTTTATACATCACCTTGCACTCCAAAATGTCCAAAGCAACACTAAAACATTTACTACCACTAAATGTCTTTGCATCCAACCATATCTCACTAGCTCCTTATATACAGTATCATCCAATCTTTCCACCACAGTTGTTCAGAACTCACTATAACTTGTACAAATGTTGCATTTAGATTGCTCCGATGTTTATTTATAACGTATGCAATCTTATCCTACCACTTCTCCTTTTACAGAGCAAAAGGCTGAATGAATAATGTACTCCAGGGGAATCTTTCTATTCCTTGCTGTGTCCTGGGGCACCTGACTGGCCAAGCGCCTTCTGGGTTTCCTCCCTGTGCTCTCTGAGAGCTCTCCTCTTCACAGCTGCCTGCAGTTCCCTGTTCACAGCACAATTTACTTGTAACAGGGTAATCTCCAGAGTTCCCCTGCACCCATAGGAAAGAAAGAAAGAAGCACCCTGCTTCTTGTGCATTATGTTAACCACTTATGGACCGCCCGCCACAGTTTTACATCGGCTGTTTGAAGGAGGATATCGTTGTTATGGCAGCAGCTAGCTGTCATAACTCCGGTATCCTCTTCTTCAGTGGGCAGTCCGCTACAAGATAAAAGTGGTCTCTGTGGCGGATTTGCTGCAAGATAATTTTTGTCGGTGGTGGGAGCCATCAGCAGCGGCAGAGGCGATTGCGTCTTGTCTCCTGCTTGGTATGGAGATGAGTGAGGGGAAGATGGCCCCCACCCGTCTTCATTCAATTGCTGGGCAGAAGCAACATCAAAACGTCACTTCAGCCCACAGCTCTTAAAGGGCCATTTTCTTTAAATTATTTTTTTGAATGACTTTTTTTTAATTACATTTTAGTGTAAATATGAGATCTGAGGTCTTTTTGACCCTAGATCTCATATTTAAGAGGTCCTGTCATGCTTTTTTCTATTACAAGGGATGTTTACATTCCTTGTAATAGGAATAAAAGTGCCATTTTTTGGAAAAAAACAGTGTAACAATAAAAAATAAAAGGTAAAATAAATAAGAAAAATAATGTAACCGCTCCCTGTCCCGACGAGCTCGCGTGCAGAAGTGAACGCACACGTGAGAGCAATAATTCTAGCCCTAGACCTCCTCTGTATCTCAAAACATGCAACCTGTAGAATTTTTTAAACGTCGCCTATGGAGATTTTTAAGGGTAAAAGTTTGTCGCAATTTTGAAGCGTGACATGTTGGGTATCAATTTACTCAGCGTAACATTATCTTTCTCAATATAAAAAAAATTGGGCTAACTTTACTGTTGTCTTATTTTTTAATTAAAAAAGTGTATTTTTCTTTTAAAAAAGTGCGCTTCTAAGACCGCTGCGCAAATACGGTGTGACAGAAAGTATTGCAATGACCGCTATTTTATTCTCTAGAGTGTTAGAAAAAAATGTATAATGTTTGGGGGTTCTAAGTAATTTTCTACCAAAAAAATGTTTTTAACTTGTAAACAGGGATGAGCCGAACACCCCCCTGTTCCGTTCGCACCAGAACATGCGAACAGGCAAAAAATTTGTTAGAACACGCGAACACCGTTAAAGTCTATGGGACACGAACATGAATAATCAAAAGTGCTAATTTTAAAGGCTTATATGCAAGTTATTGTCATAAAAAGTGTTTGGGGACCTGGGTCCTGCCCCAGGGGACATGGATCAATGCAAAAAAAAGTTTTAAAAACGGACGTTTTTTCGGGAGCAGTGATTTTAATAATGCTTAAAGTGAAACAATAAAAGTGTAATATCCCTTTAAATTTTGTACCTGTGGGGTGTCTATAGTATTCCTGTAAAGGGGCGCATGTTTTCCCGTGTTTAGAACAGTCTGACAGCAAAATGACATTTCAAAGGAAAAAAAGTCATTTAAAACTACTTGCGGGTATTAATGCATTGCCGGTCCGACAATACACATAGAAGTTCATTGATAAAAATGGCATGGGAATTCCCCACAGGGGAACCCCGAACCAAAATTTAAAAAAAAAATGACGTAGGGGGTCCCCCTAAATTCCATACCAGGCCCTTCAGGTATGGTATGGATATTAAGGGGAACCCCGGCCAAAATAAAAAAAAAAATTACGTGGGGGTCCCCCTAAATTCCATACCAGGCCCTTATCAGAGCACGCAACCTGGCAGGCCGCAGGAAAAGAGGGGGGGACAAGAGTGCGGCCCCCCCCCTCCTGAACCGTACCAGGCCACATGCCCTCAACATTGGGAGGGTGCTTTGGGGTAGCCCCCCAAAACACCTTGTCCCCATGTTGATGAGGACAAGGGCCTCATCCCCACAACCCTGGCCGGTGGTTGTGGGGGTCTGCGGGCGGGGGGCTTATCGGAATCTGGAAGCCCCCTTTTACAAGGGGACCCCCAGATCCCGCCCCCCCCTGTGTGAAATGGTAAGGGGGTACATAAGTACCCCTACCATTTCACTAAAAAACTGTCAAAAATGTTAAAAATGACAAGAGACAGTTTTTGACAATTCCTTTATTTAAATACTTCTTTCTTCTATCTTCCTTCATCTTCTGGTTCTTCTGGCTCTTCTGGTTCTTCCTCCGGCGTTCTCATCCAGCATCTCCTCCGCGGCGTCTTCTATCTTCTTCTCCTCGGGCCGCTCCGCACCCATGGCATGGGGGGGAGGCTCCCGCTCTTCTCTTCTTCTCTTCTTCTTTTCTTCTCTTCTTCATTTTCTTCTCCGGGCCGCTCCTCACACATGCTAGCATGGAGGGAGGCTCCCGCTGTGTGACGGCGCTCCTTGTCTGACAGTTCTTAAATAACGGGGGGCGGGGCCACCCGATGACCCCGCCCCCCTCTGACGCACGGTGACTTGACGGGACTTCCCTGTGACATCACGGGGAATGCCACAGGGAAGTCCCGTCATGTCCCGTGCGTCAGAGGGGGGCGGGGTCACCGGGTGGCCCCGCCCCCGTTATTTAAGAACTGTCAGATGAGGAGCGCCGTCACACAGCGGGAGCCTCCCTCCATGCCAGCATGGATGCAGAGCGGCCCGGAGAAGAAAATGAAGAAGAGAAGAAGAGAAGAAGAGAAGAAGATGAAGAAGAAGAGAAGAGCGGGAGCCTCCCCCCATGCCATGGGTGCGGAGCGGCCCGAGGAGAAGAAAATAGAAGACGCCGCGGAGGAGATGCTGGACGAGAACGCCGGAGGAAGAACCAGAAGAACCAGAAGAACCAGAAGAAGAAGAAGAAGATTAAGGAAGATAGAAGAAAGAAGAAGCATTTAAATAAAGGAATTGTCAAAAACCGTCTCTTGTCATTTTTAACATTTTTGACAGTTTTTTAGTGAAATGGTAGGGGTAAGTACCCCCTTACCATTTCACACAGGGGGGGGGGCCGGGATCTGGGGGTCCCCTTGTTAAAGGGGGCTTCCAGATTCCGATAAGCCCCCCGCCCGCAGACCCCCACAACCACCGGCCAGGGTTGTGCGGATGAGGCCCTTGTCCTCATCAACATGGGGACAAGGTGTTTTGGGGGGCTACCCCAAAGCACCCTCCCAATGTTGAGGGCATGTGGCCTGGTACGGTTCAGGAGGGGGGGGCCGCACTCTCGTCCCCCCCTCTTTTCCTGCGGCCTGCCAGGTTGCGTGCTCGGATAAGGGTCTGGTATGGATTTTTGGGGGTACCCCACGCCGTTTTTTTTTTTTTTTTGGCGCGGGGTTCCCCTTAAAATCCATACCAGACCTGAAGGGCCTGGTATGGAATTTAGGGGGACTCCCACGTCATTTTTTTTTTAAATTTTGGTTCGGGGTTCCCCTTTGGGGAATTCCCATGCCGTTTTTATCAATGAACTTCTATGTGTATTGTCGGCAATGCAATAGCCGCGGGTAGTTTTAAATGAGTTTTTTCCTTCAAAATGTCATTTTGCTGTCAGACTGTTCTAAACACGGGAAACATGCGCCCCTTTACAGGCATACTATAGACACCCCCCAGGTACGAAATTTAAAGGGATATTACACTTTTATTGTTTGACTTTAAGCATTATTAAAATCACTGCTCCTGAAAAAACGTCCGTTTTTAAAACTTTTTTTTGCATTGATCCATGTCCCCTGGGGCAGGACCCAGGTCCCCAAACACTTTTTATGACAATAACTTGCATATTAGCCTATAAAATTAGCACTTTTGATTATTCATGTTCGTGTCCCATAGACTTTAACGATGTTCGCGTGTTCGAACAAACTTTTTTCCTGTTCGAATGTTCTGGTGCGAACCGAACAGGGGGGTGTTCGGCTCATCCCTAACTGCCATGCTCCAGATTCACCATTCTCCCAA
The DNA here is from genome assembly GCF_042186555.1 of Aquarana catesbeiana. Taxonomy (NCBI): domain Eukaryota; kingdom Metazoa; phylum Chordata; class Amphibia; order Anura; family Ranidae; genus Aquarana; species Aquarana catesbeiana. The sequence continues at coordinate 620,196,771 of NC_133325.1, read as the reverse complement.
GGCTGCTGGCCACCCTGGGAAGAATCAACTCATTTGGGCCATTTCCCAACAATTCTGGTGGCCTATTCTACGTGCTGATATAACTGCCTTCATAGATGCCTGTTCCGTATGTGCTCAGAGTAAGAATCCACAACACCTTCCAGTGGGCCTCCTACAACCCATACCCAATGGAGAGAGGCCCTGGACCCACCTGTCTATGGATTTCATTGTGGAGTTACCCAAATCCCAGGGCAACACAGTTATCCTTATGGTGGTTGACTGGTTCTCAAAGATGTGTCATTGTATTCCACTTAAGAAGTTGCCCACTTCTAAGCAACTGTCTTCCATTTTTGTTTGGGAGATCTTTCACTTACATGGGCTACCCAAGGTGATTGTCTTGGACAGGAGTAATCAGTTTGTGTCCCGGTTCTGGTGAGCCTTTTGTGCACGGTTGGGAATTTAGCTTGCTTTCTCCTCTGCGTATCAGAACGAGCCAATCAGTCCTTGGAGCAATCCCTACATTTCTATATTTCTGACCATCATAACAACTGGTCAGACGTCTTACCATGGGCAGAGTTTGCTCACAACAGTGCCTTGAATTCTGCTTCCCGATTGTCCTCATTTATGGCGAATTATGGTTTCCAACCTTCCATGTTGCCTGACTCGTTTGTTCTGCAGAGTATTCCTGCGTTAGAGGAGCATCTCTGTGGTCTTCGTTACACTTGGGTACAAGTCCAGGAGGCTTTGCGTCATGCTAATGATAGGTACAGATTACATGCTAAGCCCAGACGCCTGCCTGCTCCTTCCTACCAGGTTGGGGACAGGGTCTGGCTATCATCTCGAAACCTCCGACTTCGTGTTCCCTCACTGAAGTTCGCACCTTGGTTTATTGGGCCTTTCCGTATTCTTCGCAGGATTAACCCAGTGGCTTATGCATTAGACCTTCCTTCTAATATGTGAATTTTGAATGTATTTCATGTCTCCTTATTAAAACCTTTTGTCTGAAACTGCTTTACCACCTCGGTGCCACATCCTCACCCTGTACAGGTTAAGAACCATGAGGAGTATGAAGTACAGTCCATTGTTGACTACCATAGGTTCCGTGAGCGCCTACAGTACCTGGTGCATTGGAAAGGGTACGGTCCGGAGGAACGCTCTTGGGTCTCATCCTCAGGTGTACATACACCTATCCTCCTCTGTGATTTCCATAGGCATTTTCCCCTTAAGCCTGGTGGTCCTCTGAGGGGGAGGGGTCATTAAGGAGGGGGTACTGTCAGGGCTGGGCTCAGCCCTTCCTTCTCTGAGCTGGCCGCTCAGCTGTCGGCTAATTGCCAGCTCCCATCTCTCTCCACAGTTACTCAGTTTTTGATGATATCCTGCTCGTCAGTCCAGCCTACTTAAGCCATCCAGTCCAGAGGAGCTCTGCCTTTGCCTTGATCAACATCACAGTGACATTCCTGTTTAAAGACTTGCTTTGCTAACATCCCTTCTGGCTCCAGATCCTGCTTGCTGTTTCTCTACATTGATCCCTGACTTCTAGCTTGGCTGACTATCCATTCCAGTTACTGGACTTTGGCTATGTTTTGACTATGTTCTTTTTACTTTTATTATTAAACAACGATTCAACTGTACTTCTGTCTCTGTCTGATTTTATGGTTTCTGATACTGCCTCCTCCCAGCCATGTACTACTTCCAAGGGTTCTTGGGACTCCAAACCATCTCTTAAAGTTTGACGTACATCTTCCTCTGCTTCAATGCCTCCAAAACTGCCAGAATCCTCCTCCCTCTGCTCCTGTGTGTTCTGTGGTGATGCAAGAATAATGTTTCTGCATAAAGGGGGTCTTGAGAGAACTGAAGTCCTCCGTCCTCTGTCCATAATGCCATGCAGAGTATGCTCCAGCAGGAACACAACAGGGATTGTGTCTCTGATGCATGCATTGTCACGGCTCACCATTCTTGTCGCCTCCTCAATTGGTGACAGTACAGTGCCTGCATCCTTTATCAGCAGCCATTGGCATGGGGAAAAGAAGCTGAGCCGCCCTGAGCCTGTCATTGTGCCATTCTCATTGTTTACGGGCAGGTGGAATTCCCACTGAACTTCAGCCAACCAAACACTGGCTGTGTTTGATTGTCTGAAATGGCTACAGACTCTTCTGACCTGCTTTAGAAGATCTTGCAACCCTAGGTACCTGTTTAAGAAATTCTGCACCACCAAATTGAGGACATGTGCCAAGCATGGTACATGTGTCAACTTTCCTAATCAAAGGGTGGACAGGAGGTTAGTACCATTCCTGGCTCTAGGTGACATGGCAAGAACCACCTCTGGGCCTGCCCCTGCAGAGCTGAAAAAATCTCTGCTTTGGTGTGGGTCCTGTGCCCCAGACAGACCAGCTGAATCACTGCATGGCTTCTTTTTGCCTGACTCATTGAATAGCCCCTTGAATGCTTAGGGGGTACTGGTGGTTTATAGGAAAATTCAGCAGAGGAGGGCATGAAGGAGGAAGAGGGGGTGGAGCTGACAAATCTTGAATCACCACCAGCTGTATGGAGACATGGTGGCAAAACAAGTTCCAGCACTTAGCCCTGTCCTGCATTCTTTCTAGTTGCAAGCAGTGTTACCCAGTGTGCTGTGAACAAAATATAGCATGCCTGACCATGCTTGTTGGACCACGTGTCAGCAGAAATGTGGACCTTGCTGCTGACTGCCTTGCCCAATGATGCCACAACATTGCCTTCCACATGATGCTACAAAGCTGGAATGGCCTTACATGCAAAGAAATAGTGGATAGGAACCTGCCATTGGCTTATAGCACATTCTGCAAATACACAGAAGGGATTAGAATCCACCGGATGGAAAGGCAGGAGTTGAAAAGCCAGCATTTTTCACAAGCTGGAATTTAGACGCTGGGCATGTGAATGGCAGGGACTGTATATATTTTTTTCATTGCAGCAGCTGGGGCAGAGACATTTGCCTGCTATACTCTACAGCTGGTGGTGTGTTGCTGGTAGACATGCTGCAAGGACCTGTGACACCCTTTTCTATACCATCATCCCCGTCAGTGGAGGCTGCTGAGAGTTCATGAGATATAAGATGGGTAAATCTGAAAGGTGAAGAGTGAGGAGGGGCAGAATTGTGTCCCTTGTGTGTGACTTTCAGGTGCTCTTGCCAAGGGGCTGAGTGGTGGGAGGTTAAATGCCTTGTCAAGCATGTGGTACCCAAATGGCTGGTGCTTTTGCCACGCTTGATCTGTTTGAGGCAAAGTTTGAAAATTGCAACCTTGCGATCTGCTGCACATGTGCAAAGAAAGGGCCAGACAGCTGAACTGTGGTAAGTGGGCCACGGGAAGCAGCTCAACAATCTGTTGGAATAGGGTGGCTGCTCTCTACTCTTCTATGATGGCTGCCTCTGGAGGACATTGGGCCTCGTTGGGGTTGTGCCTCACCCTCACTTTCCCCCTCTGCTCTATCAGTCACCCAAGTCACGTCAGTGACCTCATCATCATCCCCTTCATCCCCATTATCACTAGAGCAAACTTGGCAATACAGAGTGGCTGGGGGAACATGACTGCCAATTTCTTGTTTATCATTGTTCTCCCCTCTCTGTAGGCTAATGTTCCTACCATCCTCAACCTCAGAGTCAGAACCAGCATCTGAATCAAATAATGCCTGTGCATCGTCAAGGAGCAAGTGGCTGATGCTGTGTTCAAATAACTCAGCTGACTCCTCCATGCATGCATAGTTGCTAACATTGTAAAAAAAATTATAGGTACACTTTTTTGTTTTATGTTTTTTTTCCCTTTTTTTTTCCACTTCAGCAAAAATTTTTCTGAGAGACGTTGTATCAACTTTGAATATCAAAATTTGTCCCCTCTCATTTTTCACATCATTGTGGCTTATTTCCGTCTTATCTTTAATAATTTTCCAATCATATATCTTTATTTATAAAAATAAAAAGACAAAAAACTCCAAAATATGTGACTACCACTATACCTTTATTCCTTCTTAGTCCCTCTATAGGTTATCCCCCCCCCCCCTCTTTTATGTCTGGTTTACTCCTTCTTATATTCCATATCATTCTAGCTCTGTACCTGTTACTTCCTTCATCCTGTCTAAATATGTATCCGAGGTTTTATGTATTTTCCATCCCTCCCAGAGACTATTGCGCTTATTATCTTCTCTTTCTCTTCTTCTCAGCAGATCCATTTTACAATAATAGTCTATTTTCTCTAATATCTGGTTTTCCACTTTTTAGCCAATATCTTGGGATCAGACCCTTAGCGGCGTTCAGAAGACTCGGAACCATTGATCTTATATATTGCTTCCTTGATTTTTTTATAGTCATGGAACAGGCAGGTCCATATATTTTGTTCTATTCTTTTACCAGTTATTTCCCCTATGTTTTTTAGTAATTCGTGCCAGTAGTCCACTATTATTGAGCATTCCCACCATAGATGTGTCATCGTTGCTTTTTGACCACATTTTCTCCAACACAGAGGTGTTTTTTCTTGCTAGTATCTGTGGGTTCTTACTGGTGTCAAATACCATCTTGCTACCAATTTGTAATTTATTTCAATGGTCTTCATATCCCAGGCACTGTTTTATCCCATTTCTATCATTTTCTCCACTTTCTGATCTTCAAATTTTAAATTCATTTCTCTCTCCCATTGTTTTATGTACTCAGGTCTTTCTTGTCCATCCAGATCACCTAATATTCCATATATTCTTGATATTCCATCTTCAATGGTGTTTTATTGAAACAGAGCTTTTCCAATGGATTTAATTTCTCTTCTTCTCTAAGTGGATGTGGTATTGTGTTTACTAAGTGTCTTAATTGGCAATAATTCCATTTGCTCATCTTCCAACCGTTGATTTCTTCTAGTTCCAATCGTGTTTTGATCCTGCCATTTATAGTAATATCTTTCAATTGTGGATTTCTTATTCCTCGACCTGCAAATATTTCCTTCCCAGGGGTAAAGAAATTCGTTCCTGTGAGTGCTAATAATGGTGAATTGTGTCTCCATTCATTCTTCAAGTGTACTTTATCCCAAATTTTGAAAACATTTTTAGTTATTTTGTGAGTTTCCGTGTCCATTAATCTAAACTTTCGTGGTATCCATATGTTTTTGTGCAGTGTGGTTTTACTTATTGTATTTTACATTTCTACCCACTTTTTTTCACTATTTTTGTTTGTCCACTCAAACATAAGTGTCAGAATAATTGATTTGTAGTACCTGCTTATGTCTGGGGTAGCTAATCCTCCGTGCTCCCTTTTCGTTGTGATCTGTGTGTATTTAATTCTTGTTTTTTTGTTGAACCAGATATATATTAACAATATTGTTTTGATTGTTTTGAAAAAACTCTGTGGGATCATTACTGGCAACATCTGGATTTTGTAAATTATTTTTGGAAGGACCATCATTTTAAACATATTTACTCTTCCAATCCATGAAAGTGGTTGTGTACTTAATTTTTTTATTTCTTCTTTAACCTCATTAATCAATGGGATATAATTTGCCTGATAGATTTTTTCAACCCTTGGGGTTAATTTGATTCCAAGATTTTTTAGTTCTTTTACCCAGGTAAATGGAAATTCTTTTTGTAGGGACTGGACTTCTTTTTTCCCCAATCCTATATTTAATATCTCTGTTTTTATTGGGTTTATTTTGAAGTTTGACAGTTCTCCATATTCTTTTATTTCTTTCAATATGTTTGGCAGTGTCACTCTTGGGTTGGTTACATACATCAGGATGTCATCCGCATATGCCGCGATCTTATGTTCTTTTTCTCCAATTCTCACCCCTCTCACATCTTGGTTGTTACGGAGTGTTGCTAATAGTGGTTCCAGTGCCAATACATATAGTAGTGGAGAAAGCGGACAGCCTTGCCTTGTTCCATTCTGCATCTCGATCAAAGGAGAGAGTCTACCATTCACCTTTACCATTGCTGTCAGGCCGTTATATAAATTTGTTACCCACTTCATCATTTTTGTCCCTAGTCCCAGATGGCGCAACGTATCCATCATGAATCCCCAGTCTACCCTGTCAAATGCTTTTTCTGCATCTAATGACAGAAATAGAGCTGGGGACTCATTTTGCCCTCTCTTGTGTAACATCAGTATTGTTACATCAGTAACTGTTGTCCCTTCCTTCTCTCCCCGGAACAAATCCAGTCTGATCAGGGTTAATCCAGAATGGGATTAATTTTTTTTTATTCTGGTGGCTAGGATTTTTGCGTACAATTTTGTGTCCACATTCAGCAGGGCGATAGTTCTGTAGCTTGAGCAGTTAGTTCTATCCTTCCCTTCCTTGGGCAATATTGTAATATGGGCTAATAGCGATTCTCTTCTTATTCCTTCTTCTTCTTCGCCTATATTGTTCAGATATTCTTGTAACTTAGGGATCAATTGTTCTTGGAATTTTTTTTTTATAATACTTGACCGTGAACCCGTCTGGTCCTTGGCTTTTTCCTGCGGGAGTTTCCTTTAGTGCCAGTTTTATCTCTTCTTGCGTTATTTCTTTTTCCAGCTCTTTTAAAGGCTCGAGTTTTGTTTTTGGTAGATTTGCTTTTTTTAAGTATTCTTGTATCTTCTTTTTTCTTATGTCTTCCTCTAACTGTGTTTCCTGTCTTTTAATCGCATATAACGAGCTGAAATATTTTTGGAATGCTAGTGCAATATCTGTTGTCTTGTTTACTACTTCTCCTTTCTGGTTTTTGATCTTCTCGATTGAAGTTTAGAGGTTTCTTTTTTTTTTACCATGTTTGCGAGATATTTTCCTGGTTTGTTGTCCCATTTAAATTTCTCTTGTAAAACTCTGTTATATTCCCTCCTTTCTTCTTGTTCCATCCATTCCTTTAACTGTTCTCTTTTTTGAATTACTAGCTGGTATATTTCGTTGTCTGATTGCTTTTTATGTTTTTGCTCTAGTTCATATATTTCTTTTATAGTTTGCTGCATGTTTTTCCTTCTTTCCTGCTTTTTTCCCGCCCCAATTGCTATTAATTTGCCCCTAATGACGGCTTTATTCGCTTCCCAGATCATTGCTTTTGATACCTCTGGGGTGTCATTTTCCTTAAAATATCTTTTAATCTCTTCTGTTATAATTTTTTCCATCTCGTTGTCTTCAATTACGTCTTCGTTGATTCTCTATGGTCCTTTCTCTGGAGCTTCTCCTTGCATTTAAATTTTCATCATTACTGGGCTGTGGTTTGAGGCGGTTATTATTCCTATTTTCGTTTCTACTATTTCTTCCAAGTTTCTATGTTCAACCATGATGTAATCCAACCTGGAATAAATTCCATGTACAGTTGAGTAAAAAGTGTAATCTTTTATGCTTGGATGTTGAATTCGCCAAGGATCTATTAATTGATATTCATATAATTTTCTCTTTAGTTTCTTTAGTTTTTTTTTTTCTTTCTTTTTTTTTTTTTTTTTATCCACTTCAGCGAAAGTTTTCCGAGAGACATTATTTCAACTTTATGTGTCAAACTTTATCTCTTCTCCTTTTTCACATCATTGTGGATTGTTTCCGTCACATCTTTATTATTTTTCCCTTCTAGGATATTCTTAAATAATTTTAACAACCGACGACAAAACGCCTTCTATAATTATAAACCCTATTATTATCTTAATCTCTCTCAGTCCCTCTTATTTCCCCCTGCCCCCCCTCCCCCTCGCCCCCCCCCTCCCCTGTGTCTGGTCCGTTCCTTTATGTTGTTTATTTATCCACTTGGCTCTACACCTATTCTTTCTTTTATCCTATCTAAATAAATATCCGAGACTTTGTAGTTTTTCCAACTTTCCCATCTACTATTATCCCCTTTCTCTCCTCCTTCCATTTTGTAGTGATAATCTATTTCCTTTAGCCAGTTTCTAATGTCTGGTTTTCCACTTTTTAGCCAATTCTTGGGAATTAAGGCCTTGGCCGCATTCAGGAGGTTAGGTATTATTGATTTTCTATATTGTTTCTTAGGTTTATTGTAGATATGGAAGAGGCAAGTCCAAATATTTTGTTCTATTTCTTCTCCAGTTATTTCTTTTATGTTATTTAACACTTCCTTCCAGTACTCCATTATTATTGGGCATTCCCACCATATGTGTGTGATCGTTGCTATTTGGCCACATTTTCTCCAACACAAGGAGGTTCTATCTTGATGGAATCTGTGTATTCTTACTGGGGTCATATACCATCTTGATACTAGTTTATAATTCATTTCTATGGTCTTCATGTCCCAAGCCTTATTATATTCCATTTCTATCATTTTTTCCACTTTTTGGTTATCTATTTTTAAATTCATTTCTTTTTCCCATTGATTTATATATTCTGGTCTTTCTTGTGCTTCCAAATCTGTCAGTATACTATAAATTTTTGATGTTCCGTTTTTTAATGGTGTTTCATTGCTACATAGCTTTTCCAGTGCAGTTAATTTTGTTTCATCTCTCAGTGGGTGTGGTATTGTGCTTACTAGGTGCCTTAGTTGAGTATACTTCCATTCATTCATCTTCCATCCATTCCTTTCCTCTATTTCTACTCGTGTTCTTATTTTACCATTTCTAGTGATATCTTTCAGTTGTGGGTTACCTATTCCTTGGATTTCAAATATTTCCCTCCCAGGGGTGAAGAGATTCGATCCTGTGAGTGCTAATAGTGGTGAATTATATTTCCATTCATTCTTTAAGTGGATGGTGTCCCAAATTTTAAATACATTTTTTGTTATTTCGTGCGTGTCGGTGTCCAATATTCTATATTTCCGTGGAATCCAAATATTCTTATGTAGTGTGGCTCCACTTATTGTGTTTTCCATTTCCACCCATTTTTTTTCATTTTTCTCATTTGTCCACTCTAACATTCGTGTTAAAACTATGGCTTTATAGTACCTACTTATATCTGGAGCGGCAAGACCTCCATGCTCCTTTTTCCTTGTGATCAGCGTGTAATTAATTCTTGGTTTTTTATTAAGCCATATGTATTTTAGCAGGATTGTTTTAATTACTTTAAAAAAGCTCTGCGGGATTTTTACTGGTAACATCTGTAATCTGTAGTTTATTTTAGGTAATATCGTCATCTTAAACATATTTATTCTTCCAATCCATGAAAGTGGCTGTATTCTTAACTTTTTCATTTCTTCTTTGACCTCATTGATCAGTGGAATAAAGTTTGCCTGATAAATTTTTTCGACTCTAGGAGTTATTTTATTTCCAAGGTAATTTAGTTCTTTTACCCAAGTGAATGGGAATTCTTTTTGTAAAAACTGAACTTCCTTTTTCTCTAGACCTATGTTTAATATTTCCGTTTTTATTGGATTAATTTTGAAGTTTGACAGTTCTCCGTATTTTTTAATTTCTTTCAGTATGTTTGGGAGTGACACTCTTGGGTTGGATACGTACATCAAGATGTCGTCCGCGTAAGCAGCGATCTTATGCTCTTTTCCTCCTAGTTTCGCTCCTTCTACCTCTTTGTTATTGCGGAGTGTTGCTAATAGTGGTTCTAAAGCCAATACATATAATAGTGGAGACAGTGGACAGCCTTGCCGTGTTCCATTCTGCATCGTAATCTTTGGAGAGAGTCTACCGTTTACTTTTACGACTGCTGTCGGGCCATTATACAAATTTGTTATCCACTTCATCATTTTTGTCCCGATACCCAAATGCCGCAATGTATCCATCATGAAACCCCAGTCTACCCTGTCAAATGCTTTTTCTGCTTCCAATGACAGGAATAGAACTGGGGTCTCATTCTGCACCTTCTTGTGCAACATCAATAATGATTTTAGGCTGTTGTCCCGCCCCTCTCTCCCCGGGACAAAACCAGTTTGGTCCGGGTTGATCCACAGTGGGATTAGTTTTTTTATCCTAGTGGCCAGGATCTTGGAGTACAGCTTCGTATCGGCGTTCAATAGGGCTATTGGCCTGTAGCTTGAGCAGTTAACTTTGTCTTTCCCTTCTTTTGGTAGTATTGTAATATGAGCTAATAACGATTCACTTCTTATTTCTTCATCTTCCCCTAAGGAATTCATATATTCTAATAGTTTTGGAGTCAGCTGTTCTTCAAATTTTTTATAGCATTTGACCGTAACCCCGTCTGGTCCTGGGCTTTTTCCTACGGGAGTTTCCTTTAATGCCAGTTTTACCTCTTCATGCGTAATATTTTTTTCCAATTCTTCTAGTTGGTCTATTTTTAGTTTTGGTAAGTTTGCTTTTTTTAAATATTCTTGTATCTTCTTTGTTCTTGTATTCGCTTCTTTCCAACTTTCCTGTCCTTTTATTGCATAAAGGGAGCTGAAGTATTTTTGAAATGTTATCGCTATATCTGTAGTTTTATTTACCACTTCTCCTTTTTCATTTTTGATCTTCTCAATGTAATTCAAAGACTTCTTTTTTTTTTACCAGATTTGCTAGGTATTTTCCTGGTTTATTACCCCATTTATATTTTTCTTGTACTACTCTGTTGTAGTCCTTCCTTTCTTCTTGTTCCATCCAGTCTTTTAATTGCTCTCTCTTTTGAGATAGTAGGCCGAAGATTTTGTTGTTTACTTGATTTTTATGTTTTCGTTCCAATTCATACATTTCTTTAATTATTTGTTGCATGTTTGTTTTCCTTTCCTGTTTTTTTCTTGCCCCTATGGCTATTAACTTGCCCCTAATAACAGATTTATGCGCCTCCCATATTGTTGCTTTCGATACCTCTGGTGTATCGTTTTCCTCAAAATATCTTTTAATTTCTTCTATGATGCTTTTTTCGGTCTCACTGTCTTCTAATAAAGTTTCGTTGATTCTCCATGGACCCCTTTCAAGGACTTCTCCTTTTATTTTCATTCTCAAGGTTACTGGGCTGTGATCTGAGGCGGTTATTATGCCTATTTTTGTTTCTTCTATTTCTTCCAAGTTTCTATGTTCGACCATGATGTAATCCAATCTGGAGTAAATTTTGTGTACTGTTGAGTAGAATGTGTAGTCCTTTGTGCTGGGGTGCTGAATTCTCCAAGGGTCTATTAGTTGCTGTTCATATAATGTTCTTTTTAATTTCTTTAGTTGATTTACCTCTTTGTCCCTTACTCTTGAGGTACTGTCCATTTTATTATCCATGCTGAAGTTGAAGTCTCCAGCTAGTATTAATTTTCCTTGCTTGAATTCCATTAGTATTTTAATTATATCTATCAAATATTTTTTAGGGTTCTTATTAGGACAGTAGACATTGGCCAATGTATATTTTACCCCGTGTATAGTTCCTGTAATAAATAGATATCGACCCTCCGGGTCTATTTTTCTTTGATCTATTAGAAAACGTACATTTTTCCCTATACCGATGGCTACTCCTTTGGCCCTTCTTATTGGCGAGTCTCCTTGATACCATGTTGGTATGTTTCTTGAATAAATTTTGGCATTTGAGTTTTGGGTTATATGCGTCTCCTGTAGGAAAATTATTTCTGCTTTACTTTTTTCTAGTTCTCGGAGAATGATGTTTCTCTTCCCTGGGGAATTTAGTCCTCGGACATTGTAAGAGATTATTTTTATGCTGTTTACGTTTTCCATTCTTGTGCCTTTTCTTCCCCGCCCGTCCTCCGGCCCTCCCCCCCACGCGGTCCCCCTAGGTGACCGGATGGAGGGGACACCCAGCGGACGCACGGGGTCTCCTCATCTCTTGTCTCAAAATAGGTGCGCCTATGTAACCACTCATGTGACTCAGACCTTTCCCTCCCCACCCTCCTCCCCTCCCTTTTCCCTCCTCCCACCCTCCCCCTCCCTTTTTTCTGATATGGGTTTTTTACCCCCATATTCTCTAGAGCTGAGAGCGTTTTACTTTGTTTTGTGGGGCACGCTCTGCCCCCTCTGCTCTATTTATTGTGAGGCGGAGCTCTGTAAGACACCCTATTCCCCCCCTGCCTAAGCACTAATAGGGCGACCCCCTGTCCACTCCATGAGTCCCTGTTTCCCTCTCCCTGCATTTTTGTTGTGTTTTACCAATCCTTTCACTTTCCTTTTTTCCCATCCCATCAACCCCAGCCCCCCCCCCTTTCCACTCTAAGGCCCCTTGCACCGTTGTGTGGTATTTTCTCAGATATTAATTTCCTAGTTTCTTTAGTTGTCTTATTTCTCTATCTATTGCTGTGGAGGTACTATCCATTCTATGGTCCATGCTAAAATTGAAGTCTCGGGCCAATACTAATTTGCCTTGCTTAAATTCCATTAAGACTTTTAATATATCTATCAGATATTTTTTGGGGTTTGTATTGGGACAGTAAACATTAGCGAGTGTATATTTTACTCCCTGTATGGAGCCTGTAAGAAAAAGGAAGTGCCCCTCAGGGTCTATTTTTCTTCTTTCTATTAGAAAACGTAGATTTTTCCCTATTCCGATGGCCACCCCTTTGGCCCTTCTTATTGGTGAGTCTCCAAAGTACCATGTTGGTATACTTCTGGAATACATTTTTATATTTGAATTTTGAGTGATGTGTGTCTCCTGCAGAATTATTATTTCTGCGTTGCTTTTATCCAGTTCTCGAAGAATTATGTTTCTCTTCCCTGGGGAGTTCAATCCTCGGACATTATAAGGCAGAATTTTTATACTATTCATATTTTCCATTTTTTTCTTTTCCCTTCTCTCCTCTCTTCTCCAACCCCACGCGTCCTCCCCGAGTCCCCCCCGTCCAATTAAAGGGCTGGGAGGAGGGACCTCCGGGCCGACCCGCAGGGTCTCCACAACCTTGTTTCAAGGTAACTGAGCATAGTAGTAACCTGTGCAAACCAGCTCTTTCCCTCCCTTTCCCCCCCAAACCCCCTCTCCCTACCCCCCTCCACCTCCCTCCCTCCCTCCCTCCCTCCCTGGTGAGGGTGCTTTGACCCCATGGTCTCTAGAGCAGAGAGCACTTTTGTTTTAGGGGGCTCAATTCTGCCCCCACTGCTCTACTAGGTCTGAGGCAGAATTCTGTAAGATGCTCTGAGCCCCTCTCTACTCTACTCAGAGAGGGTAACCCCCTGACCACACCGTGAGTCCCTATCTCCCCCTCTTACCTCTAGTTTATTTTATTTATTTGTTATCCTCTTTTTCTATTTCTCCTTTCATTCACCCTCCGCCACAGCCCACCCCCCACCCAGCCTCCCCCCCAACTTAGAGGCTACACCTCTTGTCTATTATAAATTTTCACGCTGCTGTTCAAACACTTATACCCTTTAGGGCTCAGCTTCATGTGTTCTGTTCCTAAAGCTTAATTTGCATTGAAGATCCTCTCGTATCTCTGTTTGTTCTTGTCTGTTTACATTCCTACCAATTAATGGTAAAGGGATTTCTAATTTATTGCAAAAGTCCGGTATCTCTTCTATAAATCTTAGTCTAGCACGTTAAGAAGAAGAAGGTTGTTAAGACCCCTACTGAACATTCTCCAGGAGCAGGAAATTCAGTATAACTGGGGCTTTCCAGCATGCTTAATAGCAAAGAAAAAAGGTACACTTTTTTGGCTGTAGGCGGAGTCTTATTATAATTAGGGGTGGGGCATATGTTTGTAGGTGTGGCATAGCAAACAAAGTGGCAAAATGGGCATAGTTTACATAAAATAGTGGGCGTGGTTCAAATGTGGGTGTGGTTAGAGTCTGAGATGAATGAGAGATGGAGAAAGAAAGTGGAAAAGAGGGAGGGAGAGAGAAAGAAGGAGGGAAGGAGAGAGAAGGAAGGCAAGAGGGATGGAAGGACAACAGGCCCAGATCCTATACCACAATAGAAATGTGCATTCCAGAGTTTAATAAATCAGCAGATTAAGATACTCCAAACACCTGGTGTTAGCGCTTCAATCATCCCGGAACCATGGTTGTTGTGGTGTCAGGATGATTGAAGCACATTATTACTATTATTACATTGTAATATAGAATGAAATCATTTAACTCACCATAATGCAGAATCAGTGGGACCCCTGAGCGTGTCACCTGGCACGTTGCCTGCCACCAGATGCCATCAGGTGCCGTCCTTGCATCAGGTGCCCCCAGCAGAGTCTGTCCTTAAATCAGGTGCCCCAGCAGAGTCCGTCCTTACATCAGGTGCCCCCAGCAGAGTCTTTCCTTACAGCAGGTGCCCCAACAGAGTCCGTCCTTATATCAGGTGCCCCAGAAGCAAAGGCCCTCCTTACAGATCTGTGTCCCTGGCAGCAGAGCCCCTCCTTACATCTGGTGTCCCCAGTGGAGCCCCTCCTTATATCAGGTGTCCCCAGTGGAGCCCCTCCTTACATCAGGTGTCCCCAGCAGAGCCCCTCCATACATCTGGTGTCCCCAGCGGAGCCCCTCCTTACATCAGGTGTCCCCAACGGAGCCCCTCTTTACATCTGGTGTCCCAAGCAGAGTTCATCCATACATCTGGTGTCCCCAGCAGAGCCCCTCCATACATCTGGTGTCCCCAGCGGAGCCTCTCCTTACATCTGGTGTCCCCAGCGGAGCCCCTCCTTACATCTGGTGTCCCCAGCAGAGCCCCTCCTTACATCTGGTGTCCCCAGCGGAGCCCCTCCTTACATCTGGTGACCCCAGCGGACCCCCTCCTTACATCTGGTGACCCCAGAGGAGCCCATCCATACATCTGGTGTGCCCAGTGGAACCCCTCCATACATCAGGTGTCCCCAGTGGAGCCCCTCCTTACATCTGTGTCCCCAGCGGAGCTCCTCCTTACATCTGGTGTCCCCAGCGGAGCCCCTCCTTACATCCAGTGTGCCTGCAGCGGAGTTTCCACCGCCATTACCATACATTATTAGTAACAGACCGAGGTAAGCAAGATAGAGGTGGAGTCGGCCAAGTGGCCTTCAATAAAAATTGAGCTGCGGTGCTGCCCCCCGCTCCTTTCCACAACAGGTCACAAACAGACCGGCAGCAGGGCGGGGGTGGGTGGTGCTGCAGCTCAATTTCTATTGTCAGCCACCCGGCTGGGTCCGCCTCTTGTTCTTGGTCTTCGGTAAAATGGCGACATTATCTTCGCCGGCCGCGGACCTCTAGCGGAGGTGGCGGGGAGCCACGAAAAATTGAGAAAAAAAAATTCCCAGAACATTTCCCGGGAAATGCTTAAATCGGGAAAAAGGTCCAAATCCCGGGAATGTCCCGAGACATTTGGTAAGTATGTGCATGATGCTGGGGCTATGGCAAAATTAGCTGTGGGCAAGGAGGCAGAATAAGCCACTCTAGCAGCTGTGGTGGACTGCGCACTAATCTCTGCTTGGGTGATAGAGGATAAGGAGGATGAGGATGGTTTAGTAACCAAGGCCACCATCTCCTCTGCATGATGTGGCTGGATAGCATAGGTAACATCACTTAAAATAGAAAATAGTGCCTTGCCTAAAGATGGACCATGTCCACTTTTGCTTGTGGACACAGAGACTGCTAGCCCCCTCACAGTGGCATGAGAACCTCTGCCTCTCCTTGTTGGCCTCCCAGACGTAATTGGGAGCTTATTGCCAAAATGTAATAGAGACAGGGTATCGTGAAACTGGATGAACTTTATTCAGTGGAAAGTGGTGTTTGGTGCACTTTAATTTGAGGACTGCCACTGTCAGATGACATGCAGCAACCAAAAAAAAAGGGGGGGGGTTGTACAGCACTGTATACAGCAATAAATGTTATATAATGCGGTTAAACACACTGCACTACATAGACACACTTCACTGACACACTACAATATACTGCAGTAAAACTGCACTGATGCACTACAATATACTGCAGTAAAACTGCACTGACGCACTACAATATAATTTGGTAAAAGTGCACTGATCCACTGCAATATACTGCAGTAAAAGTGAACTGACACACTACAATATACTACTGTAAAAGTGCACTGACACACTACAATATACTGTATTAAAGGTGCACTGACACACTGCAATATAATGCAGTAAAAGTACACTGACACACTACAATATACTGCAGTAAAAGCACACTGATGTACTTCAACATAATGCAGTTAAATTGCACTGATGTAAAAATAAAGTGACAAGTAACGGCGCCAGAAAATTTGTGAAAGCTGAGTGAAGCTGCCCCTTTAAAAGTGGATAACCCACTCCAAGTGTGTGAATAAATATAGGAAAGGATGTATGGAGCTACCTCATACACACACCTTCATCTTTTTAACATTTGTGACAAATTCATAAAAACTAAACATTTCCAAAAAAAGTCTTTCACAAAGGAATATATATGTACAAAAAAACAGTCCAAATAAGGAAACGCAAGGATCAGAAACCAGCAAATCTGAATGTGACGTCAGTGGAGAGCAGACATACAGCCTCATCCAGATTTGCTGG
The DNA here is from genome assembly GCF_042186555.1 of Aquarana catesbeiana. NCBI lineage: Eukaryota > Metazoa > Chordata > Amphibia > Anura > Ranidae > Aquarana > Aquarana catesbeiana. The sequence continues at coordinate 620,180,532 of NC_133325.1, read as the reverse complement.
TTCCTGATCCTTGTGTTTTGAAATGCACACCACGGTTGGTAGGACATCTATCCTAAGCTATACATGTCAGTGCTAACTTATAGCACAACCTAATGGCCTGTAATTGTCATCATAGGTGTACCTCAACTGTGAGAGACAAAATGTGGAAACAAATCCAGGCAATCACATTGTCTGATTTTTGAAAGAATTTATTTGCAAATTATGGTGGAAAATAAGTATTTGGTCAATATCAAAAGTTCATCTCAATAGTTTGTTATATATCCTTTGTTGGCAATGACAGAGGTCAAACGTTTTCTGAAAGTCTTCACAAGGTTGTCACACACTGTTGCTGGTATGTTGGCCCATTCCTCCCTGCAGATCTCCTCTAGAGCAGTGATGTTTTGGGGCTGTCGCTGGGCAACACGGACTTTCAACTCCCTCCAAAGGTTTTCTATGGGGTTGAAATCTGGAGACTGGCTAGGCCACTCCAGGACCTTGAAATACTTCTTACGAAGCCACTCCTTCATTGTGTTTGGGATCATTGAATGCTGAAAGACCCAGCCACGTTTCATCTTCAATGCCCTTGCTGATGGGAGGAGGTTTACACTCAAAATCTCATGATACATGTCCCCATTCATTCTTTCATGTACATGAATCAGTCGTCCTGTTCCCTTTGCAGAGAAACAGCCCCAAAGCAGGATGTTGCCACCCCCATGCTTCACAGTAGGTATGGTGTTCTCTCTTCTCCAAACACGACGAGTTGTGTTTCTACCAAACAGTTCTACTTTGGTTTCATCTGACCATATGACATTCTCCAAATCCTCTTCTGGATCATCCAAATGCTCTCTTGCAAACCTCAGACGAGCCCAGACATGTACTGCTTAAGCAGGGGGACACGTCTGACACTGCAGGATCTGATTCCTCGGCAGAGTAGTGTGTTACTGATGGTAGCCTTTGTTACGTTGGTCCCAGCTCTCTGCAGGTCATTCACTAGGTCCCCCCGTGTGGTTCTGGGATTTTTGCTCACCGTTCTTGTGATCATTTTGACCCCACGGGGTGAGATCTTGCGTGGAGCCCCGGATCGAGGGAGATTATCAGTGGTCTTATATGTCTTCCATTTTCTAATTATTGCTTCCACAGTTGATTTCTTCACACCAAGCTGCTTGCCTATTGCAGATTCAGTCTTCCTAGCCTGGTGCAGGTCTACAATTTTGTTTCTGGTGTCCTTCGACAGCTCTTTGGTCTTCACCATAGTTGAGTTTGGAGTGTGACTGTTTGAGGTTGTGGACAGGTGTCTTTTATACTGATAACAAGTTCAAGCAGGTGCCATTAATACAGGTAATGAGTGGAGGACAGAGGAGCCTCTTAAAGAAGAAGATACAGGTCTGTGAGAGCCAGAAATCTTGCTTGTTTGTAGGTGACCAAATACTTATTTTCCACTATAATTTGCAAATAAATTTGTTCAAAAATCAGACAATGTGATTGTCTGGATTTGTTTCCACATTTTGTCTCTCATAGTTGAGGTAAACCTATGATGACAATTACAGGCCTCTCTCATCTTTTTAAGTGGGAGAACTTGCACAATTGGTAGCTGACTAAATACTTTTTTGCCCCACTATAAGAGTGCATTGCTTTACTTACTTGTATATACTGGCATTAAACCTATTGCACTATGATTGTCTATATGCTTCTCCCAAGTCACATTGCTTGATCATCATCAAAGATTAAAGGCTAAGTTCACCTTTGTTCACCTTTTTTTTTTTCTAAATTCCAGCTCCCCTATGTACCAATATAGCATTCATACACTTTTTTTTGCAAAAATATCAAAGCTTTCCATAAAATCTACAGACATGTACCTTACTGTTCTCCATCCATGTTTCCAAATGTATCTATTGTTTCTGTCTTACTTCCTTACAGACTATAGGTTATTACACAGGAAGGGGTTGACAAGCTGACCTCATTAGCACCCACCCTACATCATCCACCCACTCCCAGCTGCACATTTTTTAACTGGTTGCCGACCAGCCATCCCAGTGTTACTGCGGCAGACTGGCACGGCTGGGCAAAACGACGTTACCTTATATTGCTTCGCCTTTTGGCCACTAGGGGCGCGCGCCCGCAGCATGTTCCCAGAGCCGATGAGATGACCGCCGGGCATACGCGATCGCTCATGACAGAGCAAACTGGGATCTGCGTGTGTAAATACACAAATGCCGGTTCTTTCAGGGGAGAGGAGACAGATCGTGTGTTCATACAAAGTATGAACACTGATCTCTCTCTTCCCCTAGTCAGTCCCATCCCCCCACAGTTATAATACACCTAGGGAACACAGTTAACCCCTTGATCGCACCCTAGTGTGAACTCCTTCCCTGCCAGTGATATTTATACACTAATTAGTGCATTTTTATAGCACTAATCGCTGTATAATTGTCAATGGTCCCAAAAATGTGTCAAAAGTGTCCAATTTGTCCGCCACAATATTGCAGTCCCAATAAAAATCGCAGATCGCCACCATTACTAGTAAAAAAAAAAAAAATAAGAATAGAAATGCCATAAATCTATCCCCTATTTTGTAGACGCTATAACTTTTGCACAAACCGATGAATATATGCTTATTGTGTTTTTTTTTACCAAAAATATGTAGAAGAATATATATCGACCTAAACTGAGGAAAACATTTTTTGTGGGATATTTATTATAGCAAAAAGTAAAAGATATTGTGTTTTTTTTTCAAAATTGTTGTTCTTCTTTTGTTTTTAGAGCAAAAAATAAAAACTGCTGAGGTGATCTAATACCACCAAAAGAAAGCTCTATTTGTGGGAAAAAAAGGACGTCAATTTTGTTTGGGTACAGCGTCGCACAACATGTAATTGTCAGTTAAATCTACGCAGTGCTGTATCTCAAACAATGGCTTGGTCATTGAACAGCCAAATCTTCCGGGGCTGAAGTGGTTAAATGAGATGCAATCAATCAGCGATCACCCTTCTCACTAAATACACAATTTACAATCAGATTGGAGCAAAGGCAGTTTATTCATCTAAATGAACGCAGGCAGCAGAACTTTATAAAGAAGCAGGCTTTCAGTGCACTAGATTTCCTGGTATGGTTGAGTGTCCCTGTGGAGTGTATTGTCTTGTTCATAGTTCTTTGTCAGGCTGCTTTCTGGTACTCAGGACTAACTGAAGGACTCTTGAAGCAACATAACAGGTATGTAGGTAAGAGAGCACCACAGAAATGCTTAAATTCAGATATCATTTATTAGTAGTCTCTGTAAAACATTCAACATGTTTCAGTATTAGTACCAATGAACCATTATTGTTTCTGCTGAGCAATAATGCACCGTTAATGTATCTGTTAAGCCCCAATGCACTGTCACTATTAGTGTAAATGTCTTTATTATTGCTTTTATTTCATAATTATATATACACAACTCATTCATCACACTTACATCCCATGAGCAGAAAGCAAGGGGGTGGTGGGACATTAAATGAGGTGCATGATAACATGCACCTCCATCCCTAAATCAGAAGTAAGAAGGGGGTTTTTGGGGACTTTGAGTGAGGCACAAGACACGCAGTAGGAGAAATTGTAAAGTTGTTTGATTGGCATGTAAACAAGACATTGAACATGAGTATTTTTATATATACACAAGGTGATGGCATACAAAAAAAAGAAGAATTCATGCATGTACATGCGCACATCAAAAATCGTTTAGTATCCCATGGAAGTAACTAGTATAAAAAGCCAATGCTTATTGAGTAATGGATACAAATGGGTTATAGGATGCAAATAAATCACAGTTGAGGTCAAGCTATGTGTTGGGAACATGATGACATTGATAGGCTTGACGCGTTTCATGGCCAGTTGCCACTCATCAGGGGAAAACGCATAGTGTATCTGAAAAACATTTAAAAAAGGTACCAAATAGGATATAATGTTTTGCCCAGATAGTGAGAAACAAGATGTGTATCTCCCTGAAATACTTACATATAAATAGTTCTAAATAAGCAATGTTGCAAGTCAGGATCTGCGAGGCAAGTCTATCCCAGGAGCTGAGGGAATGAACCCACGGAGGAAGCGAGCGCACCGACACACCCCAGGAGCAACCTCCAAACGTAATAAGAAAAGGTGAAAAAATTCAGATATGTCTGTAAATGATATTTGACCAATATGTGTGAATAATACCAGTATATACATACAGTATTCATGGACTATACACCAACACCCAATATTGCCTGAAAAAGTGAAAAGCATAGTACATACAAAGTGAAGGGAATCATATATCACAAAAAGAATATTAAAAATGAAAAAATATATAAATAAAAATTAAAAAATAGTGAAAAGTAAAAAAATCACATGAAAATCATGCAATATCCCGATGGGGAAAGTGTGAAGAAAAACAAAGAGGTGTGCAGTCTTGGTGATAGAGAGGAATTCACAGGGATAGTTACCTGTTGACATTGCACAGAGACATGCTCTGAGACATAATGTGCATGCTCTGAGACATGATGTGCTCTGAGACACGATGTGCACATGCATGTGTAAGGAGAAAAGCCAGAGTGTGTACAAGACTCCCAATGGGGGTATAAGTAACACCCGACACTCCCTGGGCTCCTCCCATACATAATCATGGAAAAGAAGCCAACACCCATTGTTGCCTGGAAAAGTGAATTTTGTAGTGGATACAAAGTGAAGGAAACCATATACCACAAAAGAAAAGAGAATAAAAAGGTGAAAAATCGCATTAAGATCATGTAGCTTTCCAAAGAGGGGAAGGGTGAGGAAAAACAAAAAGATTTGTGATAATGGTGATAAAGAGGAAATCGCAGGGATAGTTACCTGGTGACATTGCACAGAAATGTGCTCTGACACAAAACTAGAACTAGTAGAAATATTAAAATACAGACAGCATATGTGGACAAAATGTATAGTATCATCCAAATCATACACCGGGGTAGTGAGTTAAAATTCACTGGGGTCAGGTCAGAAAAATTGTCTTCTAGTGGAGGTCCAAGTGTCATATTGGTGCTAGGACTCCACATGATATTCTCCACATCACAGCCTCCTGTGCACGTCACAGGCCCCTCATCTCAGAACCCCCATCACAGACTGACCCTCAAACACCGATTGACCCCCATCACAGACTGACCAATCACAGACTGACCCCCAATCACTGACTGGCTTCCATCACAGACTGACCCCCATCACAGACTGCCCCATCACAGACTGACCCCCATCACAGACTGACCCCCCATCACAGACTGACCCCCCATCACAGACTGGCCCCCATCACAGACTGACCCCCCATCACAGACTGCCCCATTACAGACTGCCCCATCACAGATTGACCCCCCATCACAGCCTGGCCCCCATCACAGACTGACCCCCAATCATAGACTGGCCCCCCACACAGACTGAGCCATATCACAGACTGACCCATCACAAACTGACCCCCAATCAAACCCCCATATCACAGACTCACCCCCATCACAGACTGACCCCCCATCACAGACTGGCCCCCATCACAGACTGACCCCCCATCACAGACTGCCCCATCACAGACTGCCCCCATCACAGATTGACCCCCCATCACAGCCTGGCCCCCATCACAGACTGACCCTCAATCATAGACTGGCCCCCCACACAGACTGAGCTATATCACAGACTGACCCATCACAAACTGATCCCCAATCAAACCCCCATATCACAGACTCACCCCCATCACAGACTGGCCCCCCATCACTGACTGACCCCCCATTACAGACTGACCACTCCATCACAGACTGACCCCCCATCACAGACTGGCCCCCCATCACAGACCCCCCTCAATAGTAGACTCCTGTCCTCATACCAGCACAGCATCCCCCCTCCCCACAGAGCTCTACCTTATTCACACAAGACTGAAAGCAAAGCAGCCCTGGACAACGGGCGGGACTTTTCAGGTTAAAGGTGAGTGATTGATTGCTGGGACCGCCCCACTGCGTTGCAACCAATCACCCGCTTCTTAACTTAAAAAGTCCTGCCTTTTTTCCAGAGCAACCGCGTTTCTCATCTTGTGTGAATAAGACAGGCAGTGTGGGGAGGGGCAGTGTAGCAATCCTATCAAAGGGACAGACCCGTGTGCAGCATGCCTGCCATGTTGTGCACATAGTAGCAGCAGGCTGGCAGGTGAGCCGACGGTGAGGAGAGGGCACACAGGCAACTATTTGGCGAGGTTGCGGTCCGGGTAGTATGGCTACTTGGGCCGGAACTGGACCGCAGTCCGCCATTTAGTGATGACTTTCATACACCAGTATAAATTGATCAAAAACAAATATACAAATTAATCCAGACCAACCAATCAATTGTGCCTCATCCCTATTATTATAGAAAGCAAAGGGGTTGTGGGACTTTAAATGAGGTGCATGATAAAATGCACCTCCATCTCTAAATTAGAAGTAAGAAAGGGGTTTTTGGGACTTTGAGTGAGGCACAAGACACGTGGTAGGAGAAATTGTAGCAGAAACCTGAAATTGTCTCAATATTTCTTTGAGCGTAAAAGGGTTGATAAGGGCTTAGCTACACTATACATAGTGCAGAGTATTTTTTAAAAAAGCAAGCAATGAGACAAAAGCTCCTAATATATTTAGATGCATAATTATTAGGCATAGGTACATTCTATTGTAAAAGAACAAATTCACACAACTAGTCACATTCATCAGTACATTACATTACAACTGTGCTTAAAGGCTAACCCCACTTTCATGGGGAAAAAAAATAGAAACAAATAAAATAATATAGCATATACAATGACGACACAAGTCATATTGTAATTAAATATTATTAAATATGACCTTTCCTTTTTAATCTGCAGCTCTGTAATTATCTGTAAAATGCAATGCAATATGGCTGCCTGGAGGTGTTCTGAAACCACTCCCATTAGACTCACTTAGCACATGGGCACAGAGGAACAAACAGTGATTTCTTTAGAATTAAAAAAGGAAGGAATCTGCAACAAAGTTTGTTAAAATCCTTGCAATGTATATAGATCACCCACAGGGGAATGTTTTTTTTCTCAACAAAGGTGAAGTTACGCTTTAACCTCATGCCAATCGGGCCATAGCCCATGGGACGTCCTCACAGAATCGCGCTCCTGCACCCGGGAACATCCGTGACCGCCAGGTCCGGGGGACCCGGCACATCACGGATCACTGTAAATGGCCGCTGCTAGCAGCTGTTTACCACATGATCGCTCCAACAAATGAAGGAGCATCACTTGTAAGCAAACCGACGTCATGTCATGACACCGGTTTCTCCCTCCCCTCTCTGTACAGTGTGAGAGGAGAGAGGGAGAGATTGTTTGCAGTGCTGTGGGCACTACACATTCAGCCCACAGCTCTGCTCAGTGTCCATGCTCTGCCAGTACTCTGCCATACTATGCAATACTCTGCAATACTGTGCAATACTCTGCAATACTCTGCAATTCTATGTAATACTCTGCAATACTATGCAATACTCTGCCAATACTCTGCCAATACTCGCCAATACTCTGCAATAAATTTTAACAGTCTTTTTTGATTTATAGCGCAAAAAATTAAAAACCCAGCGGTGATTAAATACCACCAAAAGAAAGCTCTATTTGTGTGAAAAAAAGGACAAACATTTCAAATGGGTACAGTGTTGCATGACTGAGTAATTGTCATTCAAAGTGTGAGAGCACTGAAAGCTGAAAATTGGCCTGGTTAGGAAGGGGGTTTAAGTGCCCAGTGGTCAAGTGGTTAAGCTAGAAATTAATTCAATTTACCTTAATGTGAGTTCAAACCTACTGAATCCTAATATCAGCAAGCAGATTGATTTCCTTCATAGCATCTGAGTTGTGCAGCCTCCTCTCTCTCCCTTTCTGTGATGTGTATTATTAATCAGAGCCATACATTAAAGTCAGGTTTTATTCTAATTTAGGAGGAATGCATTTATACATTTAATTTGTTATATAGGAGAGACCGCAGAGAATCTATAGAGGTGCTCTATGAGGTTCCTACATAAAAAAATGGTATTTAACATTTGTTCCCACACCACCATATTACCAATAAAAGGGAGTTACTGTAGCAGTACAGAAATACTAAAACATCTTTACCTGGATGAAAAACTGAATTTCTTAGCAGGTAAGCTGTGTTTCCTTGATGCAGTTTACAGTGTTTTGTATTGAGTCGCCCCATATATAGTTTTATTACTTTTTGACCCAGCTAGTCAAATCTTTTTCCACTTCCTGTATTAGGCCAAGCTGTGGAATTTCCCCGTAAAACAAACATTAAAATGTTAACCAGAGTGAATTTTTTTTTTTTTCATACATAAAATCATCAATAACTATTCTATCTATTCATTGTTTTAATTAGGGCATTAGTCTAAAGTTGCTTTGCTTTCGCTTATACATGTTGCTATAAATCTCATCTTTGTAAAGTATAAAATTGCACATGTTTTTTGTAACAACAGTGTTAATCAAAAATGTAACTTACACAAGTATAACACTTTAAAATGTTTTAAATTGTGTTTCTGTTATAAAAATGTTAATATATAAATGAAAAATACTAACCTTTGGCTGAGATGGATTAAATCTATTTCTTCTAAATATGAACTTTAACATAATACTTTGCCAAAGTCAGCAAAGCTTACAATAACAACATTCATCCACTGGAGCAATATTATTCTCAAGGTAAAGTTCAATTCTACAATTAAATCATCTTTACTAAGAAACAACATGCAGTAAGAAAGGTCATATTTTTCACCAGAAAATAACTGCCATTCCATCCATTAAATAAAAACAATAGCATTTACAAAATATCTGGGTCTAAGAGAAAAAGTACATCAAGAACATACAAGATGAACACCTATGGATAGCAAAATGCCAGAGTCATTTTTGTTACTCCGGTACTAATATCATTTAACTATACTGTATGCAAAGAACAATAAGAAAATTGTTACAAACTGCACAATTTCTGATGTTTTATAATAGGATTTTGCACATGAAGTTTAAAATGAAACCAAAGAATTTCCAGATTTTTTTTAATAACTCTGTACAATCTGATTCCTGGAGGTGGTACGATTTAGAATGCATAGCAGAGAAACTTAGAGCTGTAATAATTTATGCATCATACGTATTGTTGAAGGTGAAAAAGCAGCCTCACATACATCTTCTTGACTACAATGACACTGAAAAGAAAAAGAGAACACTGATGCCGCATACACACGATCGGACATTCCGACAACAAAACCGTGGATTTATTTCTGACGGATGTTGGCTCAAACTTGTCTTGCATACACACGGTCACACAAATGTTGTTGGAAATTCCAAACTTCAAGAACTCGGTGATGTACAACACTTATGACGAGCCGAGAAAAATGAAGTTCAATAGCCAGTGCGGCTCTTCTGCTTGATTCCAAGCATGCGTGGAATTTTTTGCGTCGGAATTGTGTACATACAATTGGAATTTACGACAACAGATTTTGTTGTCGGAAAATGTGAGATCCAGCTCTCAAATTTTTATTGTCAGAAATTCCGACAGCAAATGTCCGATGGAGCCTACACACGGCCGGAATTTCCGACAACGAGCTCACATGGAAAATTTGTTGTCGGAAATTCTGACCGTGTGTACGCAGCATAAGAGAGCAGAATTGCACAAGTGCCAATACCACATAAAGACTACACAATGCATAAATTAAAGGGGTCATAACCATGTAAAGTACAACATAGCATATACAATGGTCAAGACTTTGTAATGCACAATATAGTGATGAATTGCAATGGGCAGTAATTTACAGCATAACAAAAATAAAAAAACTGTGACTATAACACCCCCTACCTAGGTATGGAGTAATTGGGTTAGTATATATTAAGGAAAAATAAAAAAATCACCCTATTTACCGTATATACTCGAGTATAAATTGAGATTTTCAGCCCTTTTTTTTAGGCTGAAAGTGCCCCCCTCGAGTCACCGCCGTCTGCCTACATGATCAGTGTGTCAGGCAGACAGACGGCGGCCAGCGTGTGATATTACCATTCGGCGGCCATTGCACTGTTCAAAAGCCGCACCTCCTCCTCATCTGTGATAGGCAGAAAATTCCATTTCCCAGCAGTCAGCGTACAGCCTATCATGGACATTCTCTCATCCTCGTCCGTGGTATGAGGATGAGAGAATGTCTGTGATGGGCTGACCGCTGACTGCTGGGAAATGGAGTGTTCTGCCTATCACAGACGAGGAGGAGGCGAGGCTTTTTTTTTTTTTTTTTCAAATATATTTTATTGACGCCATTCGAGAGTTCAGATTACAAACATTGACATCCTATAAGATTTACAAACTCATCGAATGTATTGCGTTAAGATAGAGGTGAGGTGAGAAGGTATTGAAGGTAAGAGAGGGGAAAGGTTTAAAAGTGGGGAAAAGAGGGGGCGAGAGAAAGAGAGCTGGAAATAGAAGATTAAAAGGGAAGTGTAGGGGGAGGCTGAAAGGAAACATTTGGAGAATATCTCCCCTTGGCACCCCCAACATTGCCCTGAATACCAAGTGTCAGAGATAACAAACAACTCATGAGAATAACCTCACAGCGGTAAGGGAATTATACGGGTTACAGCTATGATATTAATGCACACATCCAGACAGTAACCATAGGGTATAAAAACAAAAAGAGTCAACTCCAAAGAGAAGCTTGACTAGATGTAGATGTAAAGTTAATTAAGGAGGTGACTTTTTGCTAGGTAAAAGACCCTTTTCAGTGAATGAGAAAGGGGACGGTTCCAAGTAAATCTTTCTTTCTGATGCTGTTAGGCAGTTAGCGACGAAGGAGGACCATCTCTTATCAAACATTTGTTTGGACCTTGCAGGATGGGTTCCGGTATTTAATTTTTCTTGGCATAATAGGACTTTGAGATTTTTTATTGTTGTGATTGATCCTGTGTTAGTACTTTGGAGGTCACTGGGGAATCCTTTCTTTGTGGTGGGAAGCTGAATAGCAGAAGCATGGGGTCCTTGTCAGGCATAAACTTAGTCACTCTTTGTTTGTATTGGAGGATTGTAGACCAGTAGTTGTCTATCCGTGGACATAGCCAGAGATGGTGAATTAAAGATGGTTTGGGAAGTGAGCACCATGGGCAGGTATTTCCCGAGGTGGAAGGATGATTTGTTGAAAACGGATAATAAGCCCTATGCAACAATTTGAACTGAGTTACCCTCCAGGATTTGCATGTTGTAATGCGTCTGGTTATCTTGTAGCCCATTAGGATGTTGTCTAAGTCTGCTTGACCCAGAAGGTCTTTTAACCAGGATGCCATAGAGGTGCTGTGTAGAGATTTTGTGAATTTTTCGAGTAGAGGGCGGTATATGTCCGATATGGAGTGTCGGTTGTCTGCAATTAACTTATCTACAAATGAAGGTTGGAATCTTAGAATTATCTTCGGGCAAGTTTTACTGATGAAATCTGTATAATATGCAGAAAATGATGAGGAGGTAGATTGAATTCTTTTGCTAGAAGTTGAAATGGTTTGAGGGTATTGTGTGCTCCATGGTAGAGAGCATATGCGTTGGTTAGTCCTTTGTCCCTCCATTTGGAGAATGGTTCGTATAGGAGACCTGGGGAGAACATTGGGTTACCTTGGATTGGAAGAAACTTGGATACATAGGGTGACAAACCCAATTCTTTCCTCACTTCCCGCCAAGCAATTATTGTGTCCCTGAAAAGGAAGTTTTGTTTGATATGTCTTGGAGATTTCTGAAGCGAGCTATGCAAGAGAGCGGCTAAGTTGAATGGATGTACCATGTTCGATTCTAGACCATATTTGGAGTATTTAGACGATTGTAAGATCCAGTCCAATCCTGTTCTGAGTAAGCAAGCTAGGTTGTACACTCTAATGTTCGGGAGATTGGCTCCGCCCACACTCTTCAGGAGAAACATTTTGGTCAAAGCTATTCTCGGTTTGCCTTTTTTTCATAAAAAGTTTGTAATTGCTCTGTTTAGAATCTGTATATATTTATGTTTTAATAGCAAAGGTAAAGTTTGAAGGGGATATAAGAGGCGGGCAGAGCTGACCATTTTGAATAGTGCACATCTCCCAAAGAGTGAAAGCGGTAGGTCGGGCCAAGTCCCCAACTCACCCAAAATTTTTGATATCAGGGGAGGATAGTTGAGATAATAGAGAAAGGAAGGTTCCTTGCCTATTTTTATTCCCAAATAGGTAATGTGTTTCTCGTTTATGTGGAAGGGTGAAGAGGATAACCAAGATTGTGAAGGTTTTGTACTTAGGGGGAGAATCTCGCTCTTGGCGATGTTTATTTTCAAGCCCGAGCATTTACGAAAAGAATCAAATACTTTTTGGATGACGGGGATATCATCTTGGGAGGAGGTAGTAAAAATCAGTATATCATCTGAGAAAAGAGTGACCTGCATGTCGACTTGCCCGAATGGGATTCCCTGAATGGAGGATGTGGTGCTGAGATATCTTGACAGAGGTTTAATGGCCAAATTAAAGAGTAAAGGGGAGAGGGGGCATCCCTGTCTCGTGCCCTTATGTAGCCGTATGGGGATGGATTGTATGCCTGCAGCTATTACTGTGGCTGTGGGGGCAGAGTAGAGGCTATGAATAAAGTGGTAAAATGGACCAGAAATTCCTAACTTTTGCATCACCAAGGATAACCATTGAAAACTTACGTTATCAAAAGCCTTTTCTGTATTTAGGGTGATTATAGCTACATCTTCTAATGGGTGTTGTTTTTGCATATTCTAGTGCTGCTAGAACTTTTTGCAGATTGGAGGAGGCTGACCTGCTTTTGGTAAATCCTGATTGAGCGTGGTGGATGATAGAGGGCATGATATTTGCTAAACGAGAGGCCACTATCTTGGAAAGGATTTTGGAGTCTATGTTAAGTAGGGAAATGGGGCGATAGGATTCTGGATCCTTTGGGTCCTTTCCTTTTTTGGTAATAAGTTTAATGATGGCTTGGTGCCCTTTCGGGAGATAGGATCCACCATCCCAGATTGAGTTGTAAACCGCTAGTAAGGGAGGGGTAATTTCCTCTCTTATCAATTTGTAAAATTCGGGTGTATATCCATCCAGGCCTGGAGCTTTGCTGTTGGTTAGGCCGCTAATGGTAACCATAATTTCCTCTTCTGTGATTGGGGTGTTTAACAATTTCAATTAGTCTTGGGTGAATTGAGAAAGGGAGGTAGAGTCAAGCCAGGTAGTCGCTATAGTGGGGTCTATTGACTCCTGGGCATATAGGTTGGTGTAGAACTTTTCTAGAGTTTTATTAATGTCTTTGGGAGATGTGGAGATAGTACCGTCCAGGTTATGTAAGGCTGTGATATGCGTGGGATGATATGTGTCCTTAGTGAGTCTGGCAAGCAATTTCCCTGCCTTATTCCCATAATTATGAAACTGTAATTGAGTATAAGACATTTTCATAAGTTCTAAATTGTTTGCCCAGGTATCAAAAAGATCCTTAGCTTCCAGCCAAGATTTACAGTTTTCTGCGTTGTTTTGAACATTAAGCTGCTCTTGGGCCAAGCAAAGTCTGTCACTGGCTTCCAAATATTGTTTTTGTGTGTCTTTTTTATAAGCCAACGCAAAATAAATAATCTTACCTCGCAAAGGATTTGCCTGCCTCCCAGAACAGATTAGGGTTATCTACGTGATATCTATTGTTGTGGGCATAGTCCGACCATGCTTCGGTTAGCATTTGTTTGAAACTATCATTTTGGTTCAAATGCTTCGGAATCTCCAATGTCTAAAGTCCTGGCAGGTCCTTAGATTTTCTTGGGAGAATGAAATGGGTGAATGATCTGAGATCACCATGTCATGTATATATGATTCTCTGATATTGTTTAGCATTGAGTGTGTGCAGAGGAAATAGTCAAGTCTTGCGAACGAGTTATGAACCGGGGAGAAAAAGGTAAACTCTCTATCTAGGGGGTGATGAAACTTACACACATCTATTAGACCGAGGGCATGTACCATGTGGTAGAGTGGGGTGTACTGGTCATGTGTGGTTGGCCTCGGACGGTGTCGTGTACTGGATCTGTCTTCATTGATGCTAATGTTCGAATTAAAGTCGCCTCCTATGAGGTGGGGGATATTACACTCATTCGCTAGTTTAGATGTAAGATTTGTGAAATAAGATTTGTCCAGAGAGTCCGGGGCATAGACGCTGGTTATTCTTATTTCGCTTGATGGGAATTTGAGGTGAATGGACACTAACCTGCCGTCTTTGTCAACAGATATTAAATCATAAGTTAAGTTTTTGTGCAGAAGAATGATTGTACCTGCCTTACGACCTTTGGAAGCTGAGCCTATCACCTTCCCTACCCATAACTTCCACATGCAGAAGAAATCGCTTTCCTCCAGGTGTGACTCCTGAAGCAAAGCGATGTCCGTTTTCAATCTTTTTAGGTGTCTGAGAATTTTAATTCGTTTTATAGGGGAACGCAGCCCTTTAACATTCCAAGATGTTATTTGAATGTATTGCATTGGTCAGGTAAGGGGGATAGAGTGTAAGGGGTTGTATGTGGATTTTACCAGTGAGGAATATACCAAGGTCAAATTATTTTGAAATGATTCTGAATTCCGTCTGTGTATGGAGGAACCTTCCCTTATCAAGATAGGAGGGCATGAAAGGGAGAGAGGGAGAACAGAAAGAGGGAAGGTTAACCTAAAGAGCTTTTCATGACTTCACTTTTTTCCGTATGCAATTTTGATACCAGATGAACCGTTAGCCCGCAGGGCAGAAGTGTGTTTGTAGAAGGTCAGGCACTGCTCTGTAGGTGGAGAGGGCGTGCAGGAGGTGGAACTCCAGCATGCCTATGCAGGGTTCTGACTCAATGGGAGTATCCTGTGATGGAATTGCATATGCCGTCTCCATTTGGAGAAAAGAACACATTAGAGATTCTAAAAACAACATGAATAACCGTAACTGAAAACTGAACATAATTTGAGGAAAATAGGTTATATGGTCATATGACCACCTGAAATAACCAACTGTCATAAGGCCTATAAATGTAGCCCAACTTGAAGATGCTCCTTTTGTAAAGCTCTGGACAAATCGGTTGAAATTTCTTGCGTTTGCAGGATACCTCCACCGAATAATCCACAAACAGTAGGAGTTTGTGACCCTCAATCACCACGGACCAAGCTTTTTGGAAGCTCTGCAGTATGTCCGTATGGTCAGCGTAGTTAAGATACTTCACTATGACAGGTCTCGGGTGCTTACGATCGTTCGCCAGGGCTCCGATCCGGTGAGCTCTTTCCACCGTGCAGCGGTGGTTTATGCCGAGGGCCTCTGGAAGGATGGAGGTGCATAGGTCTAGTAGGTAACCCTGTTTGTAAGATTCAGGGAGACCAATTATCCTCAGATTGTTCCTCCTTGAACGATTCTTGAGATCTTCCATACGTTCGTGTAGATGTTGCTGGTCTTGTATGAACTTTTCCATTTCTGCGCTCATGTTATAGTGATCATCCTCCACTGAGGATATGCACTGTTCAGCTTTGGTCAGTCTCTTGGAGTGTTCTCCCAGCTCCTTCCTCAGCTGCAGTATGCCCTCAGACACTGCTCTGTCCACCGCAGCTGTAATGGTGGGTAATAGCAGTGCAGCTACTGCCTGAGCTATTTTGTCATGGGAGCTGTGTGATTTCTGGCTCCTCTGCTGGCTGGTGTCCATTGTCTCATTTGGTGTCTCCTTCTCACTGAGGCAGCTGTGTATGTGAGGCTGCTGGGCGCTCTGTGTGGGGGAAGAGGCTCATGCTGCGGTGGCCATCTTGGATGACACAGGCGCTCCTGGGGGAGAGGGAGACGTGTCCCTCAATCTGGAACCTGAGCGCGATCACAGCTGGGTGAGATACCGCTCCATCCGCGGTGGTGTGGGGAGGGTATGTGAGTTGTTTTCTGGCTAATCTAGAGCATCGCCAGGGTTTTATAAGCTGGTTCTCCTGTGGGCTGAGTGGAGCCACCGGTCTCCCTGTCTTTCACATACAGCGCCGGAACCGGAAGTCGAGGCGTGGCTTTTGAACAGTAGAATGGCCGCCGAATGGTATTATCACACGCTGATTGGTGCAGAGTGGCACACGGAGGCATGCACAGGACACAGGTAGGATGCACACATACACAGGGCCACATGCACAGGACACAGGGACACATGCACAGGACACAGGGAAACATGCACAGGACACAGGGACACATGCACACATACACAGGGACACATGCACAGGACACGGGGACACATGCACACATACACAGGGACATATGCACAGGACACAGGGACACATGCACAGGACACAGGGACACATGTACACATACACAGGGACACATGCACAGGACACAGGAAGGCATGAAGCTGCAGATGGGCATTGTTGACCCTCTTTTCCACTTACAGTTGCTGCTGCATTTCTCACCATCGTCTTATTCTCGGGTCAATACGTTTTTCCCAGTTTTTGTGGTAAATTAGGGGCCTCGACTTATACTCGGATCAACCTATACTCGAGTATATACGGTATGTAAACAGCATAGATTCTATATTTAAAGATAATTCATAGAAGAGGTGTTTAAATCCAATATAAAAATGTATCTTTATCATTCATATAACACAGCCATAAAATCGCTAATAATATAATTTAAGAATGCTGAATCAGACACCAACAATGCTAGTCTCTAAATATAAATAACTGTACTAGTGCAGTGCTGTCACATTTAAAACCTCATATATATGCCATTCAATACATGTGTCTATATAAAAATATCAAAGCAAAATATGTGAAAAACAATAACAGTTTAGTACAAATAATATTCCACCAAGCATATATAAATGCAAAATAAAAATGCAAACTATAACAAAAATCAATATTGTGTATCAACCCACAGAGACAGTCTTTAGTGCAAAAATTGTCCAAATCAATCACTCCAATGTAACCATAGTGACCCCAGCCTGTGCAGTTCCTCTCAATGCACTGTGTGAACAAATCCTTTCTTTGCATCTGTCACCATCAAACATTTCTGTCTGCATAATCCTCAAACCCAGAAAACAGAAAAAAAAGGCTCCATAGTGCTCATAAATTTACCATAGTATTATCAAAACTTGGTTGGCTGTGCATCTAGTCCATCGTGGCAGAAACGTCCCCTATTCGAAGAAGAGAACTTCCTAAAAGTGTGGACATGTATACACAAGCAATGCCTCCAAATACTGATGAACCGAAAAATGTGATATGGATGGCCAATCCTCTTACTCATACAGTATGTCAGATAGATCTGTAAACAAACCATGCTTGAATCCGTGTATCAGGATAGTATCATTAGAAGGACACAAAAGAAAGTGTTTTTAACCATCCATCAACCAGCATATTATAAATGAGAGCCAGGATCCTGCCAGCCACATAATGTCACTCATTGCTATGTCAGGAGGCTCATAATCCATATCTTAATGAAACAAAATAGACTTGCAACCATGCACATTCTATTAAATACAATTCACAATGCAGTCATTGGGGATGAGCCAAGAGTTCAGTCCAAAGTTGAATTTCCTGTTTGAACTTTTGCACAAAATTCAATATTTTGCTCTGTGAAGACATTCCGTAATGCATTGCAAATAACTGTCACTGCCCCAAGTCTTGCCCCCTGACCGAGGCTTTATCCAATTGTGGTTTTGCAACCAAAGTTGCAGTGTACAGTACACATTATATTACTGTTGTCCCAGTAGCAGTTTGTCAGTGTGTGCCAGTTTAGCTTGAGAGAGCTGGAAGTAATGCAGGGATAAAACACTATATTCAGTACTTCATATTTCCACTAACACTTTGCAGTGAATTGCAGTTTGTATGGCTACAGAGAGTGGATTGCACGGCCATCTACATTCACTGTGCTTTCATAATATCAGACAATCCTTTTTGGGGCTACTTTTTTGTGTCAGCAACAACTTTTGCTGCTGTTCTGCCTCTAAGGCTCAGTTCACATTTTTTTTTTTTATTATTTATTATTAAAATTTTTAAAAGAATTTTTAATTTTATTTTTTAGAAGAACAAGCTCTCCAGCAGAATGTATCAGTTACAGAAATGAGACAAACCATGTAACACTAGCAGGGGGCTTAAATGTTACAACTGTTTGCTGTAACTGCTTATAAAGTATGATCTGGAGTTTGGCTTCAGTTTGTCAGGATATTTAAATCTGCTAGTACATCTAACACTCCCCTTCTACCGGATTGACAATACTGTTGTCCAAAGGTGCCACTCATCCAGAGTTGTGCCTCACTAAAGCAATACGGAAGGTATGTTACTGACCAGATCAGTGGGTGAAAACAGAAGAGAAAAAGCTCCTCCTTTGTCTCATAGTTCTCCTCCTTTGTCTCATAGTTGCAGAATAACTTGAAGTAATCTGCAGCTGCTAAAGCACCCTGTTCTGCCTCTCATCCACAGCTACTCCAGCCATTGCTCTGACAACTGACACAGCTTAGTTGGTTGAGTTATTTGAGCACAGTATCAGCCACTTTGTCACATATTTGGGTTGGAAACCAAAGTTATGAGAGGGTTCCCTTTGTAGCTCTGGTCCAAGTACCCCTGAATGTGGGACAAGAACACAGGGCACAAAGCAGGTTGGGTGCCACTAATCAGGTAGCAAGCAGTGGTAACCTTTGGACAGCAGTCAGCAGCAGTGCAGGTACACCAGAAGAGAAGCAAAGATGGTACCCAGTAACTGGATCTTAGAAGTTTAGCATGGACTTCCAGTTCTGGCATCGTATGTGAGGGACAGAGAGACCGGAGGCTCCACTCAGCCTGCAGATGATTCTGCATATAGAACCCCGGCACTGCTCCCGCTCGGCTGGAATACTGCTCCCCCACCTACCCCTCACTGCCGTGAATGAAGCAGTACCTCACCCAGCCGCAATCAAGCTCTGGAGCCAGCTTGAGAGACACTTCTCCCCCTCCCTCAGGGGATACAGGGCTGCCTAAGATGACCGATGCATCACGAGCCTCTTCTCCCCCACAGTGTGTTCAGCAGACACACATACACGGCAGCCTCAGTGATAGGGAGACACCACACCAGGCTATGGAAACTGGAGTGATAAAGAACCAGGAGACAAACAGCTCCTATGACAAATAGCTCAGGCGGTGGCTGCTCTTCTTTCTCCCACCATTACAGCTGCTGTAGAATGAGCGGTGGCTGAGGGCATACAGCAGCTGAAGAAAGAGATTTGAGAACACTCCCAGAGGCTGACAAAAGCTGAACAGCGCATATCATCAATGGAGAATGATCAATATAACGAGTGCTGCAATGTAAAAATTCATACAGGATCAGCAACATCTGCATAATCGAATGGAAGATCTCAAGAATCGTTCCAGGAGGAACAATCTGAGGATAATTGGTCTCCCTGAATCCCACAAACAGAGTTCTTTACTGGACCTCTGTACCTCCGCCCTTCCAAAGGCCCTCGGCATTCACCGCCAGTGAATGCCGAGTGGAAAGGGCTCACCGGATCGGAGCCCCGGCAGACGATCGCAAGCATCCTAGACCTGTAATAGCAAAACATCCTAATTACGCCGATCGCACGGACATATTGCAGAGCTTCTGCAAAGCAAAGTCCATGGTGATAGAGGGCCACAAGCTTCTAATTTTTGCAGATTACTCGGCATAAAGAACATAAAGAATTCCAACGAATTTGTGCAGAGCTTTACAAAAGCTCACACTGGCGTACCCCGCAATTCTTCGCTTACAAGCCCCGGATGGGGAACAACTCACCTTCCAATCTCTGGAAAAGGCGAACGTATTTTTACGGACACTCCCAACTAGACAAGCCGCAGCTGACACGTATGCGGATAAGGTGAAACATGGGCCAAGGGAGCAAAGGAGTCCCAGGAAGGACCTAAACGTCTGAAGCCCTCCTCCCTACTTGACCAGCCGGATTATCGCTGAACACAACTAATGGCAGTCATTGCACGCCCGGTGGTGTGCAGGTACATATCATTTAGGAGCTTTCACCTCACAGGAACCTATGATCTCTGAAACAGACTTAAAAAAAAGTCTCCAGTTAACGCCATTGCTGGCCTCATGGCAGTAGGTTCTTTTAGGTGGACTTAAGGATACTTAAGGATGATCCTTTCTCCTAAGTTTGCTCAGTTCTCAGTTATGGTTGTTTCGTTTTGTTTACAGTCTCTACCATGATTCTCACTCCCCCTGGAGAAGTTATATGCAATTTCATTGCAAGGTTTTCCCAATAAGGCATCACATCGGCATAGAAATGGTGGAATTCCACCCCCTGCATGGCCACTCCATCTGAAGAGCAGTGCCCAACTTTACACATAAATCTTGTTGCCCTTACACATACAACCTCACACACTTTACCCCTCCTACCTGATAGATGCATTCTATTCAAATAACATTTTGGAATGTTAAGGGGCTACGCTCCCCGACAAAAGGAATGAAGATCCTCAGGCACCTAAAAAGATTAAAATCGGACATAGCTTTGCTCCAAGAATCTCACCTGGCAGAAAGCGACTTTTCCGCATGCGGAAGCTTTGGGTAGGGAAGGTGATAGGTTCAGCTTCCAAGGGCCGTAAGGCTGGCACAATTATACTTCTGCACAAAAACCTAACATACGATTTAGTTTATATTGACAAAGACAAGGAAGGCAGGTTAGTGTCAATTCACCTCAAATTTCCAATAAGCGAAGTAAGGATAACCAATGTATATGCCCTAAACTCTCCAGACCAGTCCTATTTCACTGACCTAACTTCTAAACTAGCGTATGAGTTCAGTATCCCTCACCTCATAGGGGGGATTTTAACTCGACCATTAGCAACAATGAAGATAGATCCAGACCCCACCATCATCCAAGACCAATCCTACTTGACCAGTACACCAACCTCTACCACATGGTTCATGCCCTCTGTTTGATAGATATATGGAGGTTACACCACCTCGTGGATAAAGAATTCACCCTTTTCTCCCCAGTTCATCACTCTTTTGCCAGACTTCACTACTTCCTCTGCACCCACTCCATGCTGCACAATGTCAGAGAATCATGCATACATGACATGGTCAGCTCAGTTCACTCCCCTATTTTGGTTACCCTAGACAACTTACGGACCCACCCAGACTATAGACAATGGAGATTCCCGGCGCATTTGAATCTAAATGACAGCTTCAAAAAAATGCTAACCGAGGCATGGTTAGACTATGCCCACAACAATAGATATCACGAAGATAAGCCTAATTTGTTCTGGGAGGCAGGCAAATCTTTCATGAGAGGAAAGATTATTTCCTTTGCATCAGCCTATAAGAAAAACACCCAAAAACAATATCTAGAAGCCAGCAACAGAATTCGAACTGCCCAAGCACGTCTTAATGATCGGAATACCGATGAAAACCGTAAAGCCTGGTTGGAAGCCAAGGATCTTTTTGATACCTGGGCAGATAATTTAGAGCACGTGAAAATGGCTCATGTCCAATTACAATATTATAAATATGGTAATAAGGCAGGGAGACTTCTGGCCAGACTCACCAAGGGAACATACCTTCCCACGCATATTACTGCACTGCACAATCCCGATGGTACACTCTCCACATCTCCCAAGGACATTAATAAAACACTAGAAAAAATTTACACCAACCTCTATGCCCAAGAATCGATAGACCCAACTGCAGCATCCAAATGGCTAGACTCAACTCCCCTTCCACAGATCAACCCAGACCATTTAAAAAAGTTAAACTCCCCAATCGCTGCAGAGGAAATTATAGTTGCCATCAGTAGCATGATGAATGGCAAAGCCCCAGGCCCAGATGGGTACACGCCCGAATTTGATAAAATACTATGAGATTAAATTAACCCTTCTTTACTAACGGTCTACAATTCAATCTGGGATGGAGGATCTTACCTCCCGATCGGACATCAAGCTAACATTAAACTCATTGCCAAAAAAGGAAATGATCCAAAGGACCCAGGATCCTACCGCCCCATTTCTCTACTAAGCGTAGAATTCTAAAATCCTTTCCAAGATAGTGGCCTCCCGATTGGCAAATTTTATGCCATCCCTTATCCATCATGCACAGGATTCACTAAGGGCAGGTCAGCCTCCTCAAATCTGAGAAAAGTCCTCGCCGCCCTAGAATACACAAAACAACACCATTGGCAGATGTAGCAATAATCACCCTAGATGCCAAAAAGGCTTTTGATAACATAAGCTTTCAATGGTTATCCTTAGTGATGCAAAAATTAGGAGTTTCAGGTCCCTTTTACCACTTTATTCATAACCTTTATTCTGCTCCGTCAGCCACAGTAATAGCTGCAGGCATACAATCAAACCCCATACGACTGCACAAGGGCACAAGACAGGGATGCCCCCTCTCCCCCTTGCTTTTCAATCTGGCCATTGAACCCCTGTCACGATACCTCAACATCTCATCCATGCAGATATTCCCGCCATCCAAACAATATTCGATTCCTTTCGCAAATGCTCTGGCCTGAAAATAAACTTTGCCAAGAGGGAAATTTTCCCTCTTAGTCAAAGGTCTCCACGGTCTTGGTTGCCTTCTTCCAGCTTCCACATCAATGAGAAACACATTACCTATTTAGGCATTAAAATTCGCAAGGAACCTTCCTCTCTATACTATCTCAACTATCCTCCCCTGATCTCGAAAACTGTGGGTGAATTGGAAGCTTGGTCCAACCTGCCACTATCACTCTTTGGAAGATGTGCGCTATTCAAAATGGTTAGCTTTGCCCACCTCTTATACCCCTTACAAACATTACCGTTGCTATTAAAACACAAAGATATACAGATTCTAAACAAGGCAATTACAACCTTCTTATGGAAAAAGGGTAAACCAAGAATAGCTATGACCAAGCTATTCCTCCCAAAGTGTGAGGGCAGAACCAATCTCCAAAACATTAGAGTGTATAATCTAGCATGCTTACTGAGAATTGGAATGGACTGGATCTTACAATCATCTAAATACTCCAACTATGATCTAGAATCGGACATGGTTCGTCCATTAAACTTAGCTGCTCTCCTGCATAGTTATTTGCAGAAAATTCCAAGGCTTATCAAACAAAATTTGCTTTTCAGAGATATGATAATAGCCTGGAGGGAGGGGAGGAAAAAATTGGGTTTGTCACCCTATGTATCCAAGTTCCTTCCCATTCAAGGCAACCCCGTGTTCCCACTTGGACTTCAATATGAACTGTTCACCAAATGGAGAGACAAAGGTTAACCAATGTCTAATCTCTCTACCATGGTGCAAATAATACTCATACTCATAATACTCATTGCTGCAGAATTTAATCTACCTTCCCACCACTTTCTACATCTTATGCAATGCATGGATTTTATCAGCAAAACTTGCCCAAAGAAAATCATAAGAATCCAACCCTCTTTCATGGATAAGCTAATCGCAGATTGACGCTTACTAGTCTTCAATTCTCCAGTTCATACAAAGAGTGACTAAGTTCCTACCTGATAAAGACCCTATGCTTATACTGTTTGGATTCCCACCACAAAGAAAGGACTCCCCAGTGACATCTAATATATCATTACCACAAAGCGATCTTGAATGGATTCTTCTCACTCTGCTCATAGCCCACAGAAACATCTTCAACCACTGGATATCTACTACACCTCCAACCTTATCCGAAGGATAAAAAAACTCAAAGCTCTGCTCTACTGAGAAAAACTGGATACCACGAATCATCACCCACGGTCCAATAAAAAATTTGACAAAAGATGGTCATCCTTTATCGATAACTGACTGACGTCTTCTGAAAAAATCAGAAATCACCCCCCTTCTTATTCACCAAAAAGGGTCCTATACCAAGTGGAAGTCACCTTCATGCTTAATCGTATCTATACATCTATTTAAGCTTCACTCCATAAGTGACTTTTCTACCCCATTGTTATTGTTCAGATGCTTTCAACTTATTCCAGAATGTCGTTTTACAAGGTTTCCTTACTGTTGAGAGACCGTAGTTCTGAAAGTTATTTTTACCACTTATGCCCCGTTCACACGGTCGGATTTTCCGACGGAAAATGTGTGATAGGACCTTGTTGTCGGAAATTCCGACCGTGTGTGGGCTCCATCGGACATTTTCCATCGGATTTTCCGACACACAAAGTTGGAGAGCAGGAGATAAAATTTTCCGACAACAAAATCCGTTGTCGGAAATTCCGATCGTGTGTACACAAATCCGACGGACAAAGTGCCACGCATGCTCAGAATAAATAAAGAGATGAAAGCTATTGGCCACTGCCCCGTTTATAGTCCCGACGTACATGTTTTACGTCACCGCGTTTAAAACGATCGGATTTTCCGACAACTTTGTGTGACCGTGTGTATGCAAGACAAGTTTGAGCCAACATCCGTCGGAAAAAATCCTAGGATTTTGTTGTCGGAATGTCCGAACAAAGTCCGACCGTGTGTACGGGGCATTAGTCCTCAGGGTTGTGTCTGGGGTTACCGATGGGGGATAGATACCAGACGTCCCCTATCAGTTTCCCCCTTCGCCTCCCTCTCTTAACTCTTGCATCAATTCTCCCTCTCCTTTCCCCTCTTTCTCATTACTAACCTCTTTCCACTCTTACCATCATCTCCATTCCTCCCCCCTCTTCTCTCTCTCTTAATAAAAATGTCTACCTTTTACCTTTATTGCATTACCTTAGCCAAGGTGATATTTCCTACAAGATGACATTGCATGTAATTTTATTATCGCAAGACATCAATACAATTATTAGATCATTACTGAGAAGAAAGCAGAGGGTGGTCAGAGACAGCAAGAGCGGGAACACAGGTCAAGGGTAGCTAAAGAACATCCAGCAATGAGCACATGAGCACACATATAGGCCTCCTTTAAATAGGTAGCTCAGACCCATTCCTGGAATTGGACGTGCATGGACATGCACTGATGCACATGCACATGTGGGCCGATGCGTGCTGGTGCTCACAAATGTGCTGACGTATCAGTGTACGCTAGTTACTGGCCAAAGTCCATCTGTGTGTGGGCACATGTGCACGAGCATAAGCTGCATGCAGGGGCGGACTGACCATTCGGGCCCTCGGGCACTGCCCGAGGGCCCCATGCCACTAAGGGGCCCCATCAGGGTTGCCAGCCTCAATTTAGTCTGCCAGCCTTTAGTCATTATGACACATATGATGGACCCCACCCCCCATATGCCGGTAAACCAAGCAAAGGGGTGGATCAATAAGCCAGAACAAGTATCTGAAGGAAAGGAAGAGACTCAGTCCCAGCAGGAGACAACACACAACACCAAGATACCCCCAATGGCAAGATCAAACCCAGGCCTTGCTGCTGGTCGCCACATGCACCTAGAAGAATATAAATACAAATAAATAAATATCTCATATAATGTATATCACAGAATGATTAACAAATAAACAAGATTGGCTGGATTATAAATGCTATAATTCATGTAAATTATGCTTCTTATTTTTATTGTATAGGTGTATACTGTAGGTATTCTCATTGTGAGTGTAGATCTGGATTTGAAGGGTGACTCCATTTTTGCACCACTAACTACATTAATTTGATAGACTCCATACGAAGAAGCACCTGGGACCATGGAACTGTAGAGGTTCACCAGTTCAGGGCTATTGCCCAGTGAATAAATAGAGTGTACACAAGCTTTTGCTGGGTGGACCTCTATAAATTCCACTTTTGCATGAAAGGCCACAGGGAAGTTAGGGTCGCCCAAAAAGGATGTCAATAGGGAAGATTTAGAGAGCAGCTGAACTTTTCTTTATAGAGGGTCCAGAGATAGAGGAATTGGCTAATGATTCTATTAAACTGGCCAATGTCTCTCTGGTTTACTCTCTGGTTTACTGTGTTAGACCACAAAATGCCCGGTAGGTAAAATTGCTTAATCAAAGCCCTTTCAAATTGGTATATGGTATATTAGTCGGGGATGTGTGCCATTGTGCTAATTGTACTAGCTTTGCCACCAGCTAATATTTCCATAGGTCTGGGCAACCCAGGCCCCCCCTGTTTTGGAACCTATACATCAATAATCTACCTATGCAAGGTTTTTGCCTTGCCAGATAAACTTTAGCAGATCAGTTTGTGTTGCTTCTATGGTTGACCTAGATATATATAGAGGTAGGGCTCTAAAGTGAAATAATAGTTTCAGGAGAATCAACATTTTCACCACCTAGATACGGCCCAGAAATGAGATATGATACAGGGACCATTGGGTGAGCAGCCTTTTAATGTTGGAGAATGCCTGGGGCTAATTGTGTGTGTACATCTGTCTAAGAGATGGTGACAAGCGGATTCCCAAGTGTAACAAGCCCTTTGCTCGCCCGGTTCCACTCTCCCGACACTCCTCTGCAGCTATTGAATCAGATTGCAACGTCTGATGGTTCGGTCATCCGATGCTCCGGGACTAGAACTACAGCTCTGTGCCATTCTAGTCTAGTTGCGATAGCTCAGAACAAACACCAGGCAGTCTGTATGTAAGTTCAAACAGGAATCTCACTTTATTGCAAAATACAGGCTTTTATACACTAAAAGTGGAGGTGCAGACCTCCTGCTCATATTACTCTAACAATACAGCTGTAACCTAATTAACCTAATTAACATGAGCTAATTAACTAATCCCTTTAGACAGCCTAGATGACTCAAACATGACTTTTAGGCCAGACTGGCCGTCTTGTAGTTCAGAAAATCCAATCAACATTTTTACAATCAACATAGACACTTCTTCACACAATAGCAGAGTTAATTAACACAAACAACAATGGGGATCTAATGACTCTTAGATCCCATACTATAGACTTATTTACAATACACCTTTTAGCAGACAACAGACAGACAGGTGCTGGAATTTACAGCAGCATCTCCTAACAGTATCTGTCCCAGCATTATGAATCAGCCACTATTCCAATATGGCAAATCCAGTGTCCCCAGAGTCTGTGTAACCTGGGGGACCAGGACCCGAATCCACAGTAATACCACTTCAAGGGTCCCCAGGCATACAGCTCACAAAGAGCACTGTTCCCCCAAATGCAAAGGCCCCCGATCGATTGGCAAGAGGCTAGCATACAGTCCCCTCCAAAAGTCTCTCTCCCGGCTAGGTCTGTCACACCAAGTATTGTAGGGAATATAAGTTCCAGGAAAATTCAAACCTGTCCCTGAGGGAGGCCATCAATGGGTGTGGTATGTTGATTGGCATGGCTATGCATTTAGAGGGGTTCACCCTTAATCCCGATAGGTGGTTGAAAGTGTCTAAGGCAGTGAGTAGATTAGGCAGGAAAATTAAAGGGTCTGTTAGGAAGAGAAGAACGTCATCCGCATATAAACTTAATTTATATTCCTGATTACTCTTGATAAATCCTCTAATGTTGGGGTTGCTAGTGATATACCAGGCCAAAGATTCAATTGCGAGGGCAAATAAAAGGGGGGAATAGAGGACAACCTTGTCTTGTGCCTCTCCCCAAGGGAAAGTATTCTGAGGTGCAGCTGGGAGGCTTAATTCGGGTGCGAGGTTGGTGGTACAGAGCCTGAAAACCATTCACAAATTCTCCCATGAAACCAAATTTGGATAAGATAGTGTCTAGATATGGCCAGAGAACAATATCAAAGGCCTTGTTTATGTCTAAACTCAAAAACAATACCTTGCATGAGTTAATCTCTGAGTCTTGGAAAATGTTTGAGGCCAGGCGTATGTTGTCAGTAATTTGTCTGGTTGAAATAAATCCAGTTTGTCCAGGGAAATTAAAGTTGTGATAATGGACACTAGATGGTCTGCCAAAATGCAACTAAATATTTTTAAGTCATTATTGATAACAAATATGGGTAGGTAGTTTTGGGGGAGGGTGTGGCCCTTTCCTGGTTTTGGGATTAATGACATATTTGCCATAAGCATATCAGTAGGGAATGGGCCACCCCCCAGAACCAGGTTAAATAGTTTAGCCATTTTACGGATTAACAATCCAATTTTTCATAATAGAGGGCCGTAAAGCCATCTGGGCCTGGGGCCTGGGGCCTGGGGCCTTGGAGGGTTTCAAAGAGGAAATTATTGTGGCTATCTCCTCCTCCGTACAAGGTGCATTTAAGGATTGTAATTGTTTTTCATTGATCTTGGGTAGGGATAAGCTTTGAGTTCGAGTCAAACCCACGTTTGACTCGAACATCACCTGTTCGAGCGTTCATCGAATTGGGAACATTATGGGCCGTTCGAATGGCGCATCACACCCTATAATTCACTGCAGCATCTCAGTGCATTGCTGGCTGATGATTGGCCAAGCATGCACTATGACCCGCATGCTTGGCCAATCACAGCGCAATCTGTACAGAGAGCCATAATTGGCCAAAGCCAGGGTGGCTTTGACCAATTATGGCTCAGGGGGTTTAGTACAAGCAGCACGCTATATAAGGCCGCCTGCATGGCGGCGTTTTGTAGTGTGTTGCAGCAGCAGAGATAGATAGACAGAGAGACAGTGTCATTTGATTTAAGTTACATATAGTATGCAGGCGAGTCAGTTAGCTGCACTTACAGTGTATTGTGTGTATGCATCCTAGGTGTTGTATATATGTATATATACACTGTATTCAGTTTATCTAGATCCTTTACTGTTATTCTCTTCCTAATATACTGAAAGGAAGGCAGCTGTTTTTACAGTATTTACAGTTAGTGTACTGTGTACTGTGACAATTTCTGGTGTTCTTCTGATCCTATTAACACCACAGACAATTGCTGTTGTTCTGATCCTATTAATACCACAGGCAAGCAGCTGCAGTATTTACAGTTAGTGTACTGTGTCCTCTGCACAGTGTGCACCTAAAGCTACCTAAAGACAATTACTGTTGTTCTGATCCTATTAATACCACAGGCAGGCAGCTGCAGTATTTACAGTTAGTGTACTGTATCCTCGGCACAGTGTGCACCAAAAGCTACCCGAAGACAATTGCTGGTGTTCTTCTGATCCTATTAGTTCCACAGGCAGGCAGCTGCAGTATTTACAGTTAGTTTACTGTGTACTCTCCACAGTGTGCACCTAAATGTGCCTGAAGACAATTGCTGGTGTTCTTCTGGTCATATTAGTACCACAGGCAGACAGCTGCCGTATTTACAGTTAGTATACTGTGTCCTCTGCACAGTGTGCACCTAAAGCTAACTGAAGACAATTGCTGGTGTTC
The DNA here is from genome assembly GCF_042186555.1 of Aquarana catesbeiana. Taxonomy (NCBI): domain Eukaryota; kingdom Metazoa; phylum Chordata; class Amphibia; order Anura; family Ranidae; genus Aquarana; species Aquarana catesbeiana. The sequence continues at coordinate 620,151,411 of NC_133325.1, read as the reverse complement.
TTCTGGTCATATTAGTACCACAGGCAGGAAGCTGTAGTATTTACAGTTAGTGTACTGTGTCCTATGCACAGTGTTTACCTAAAGATACCTGAAGACAATTGCTGTTGTTCTGATCCTATCAATAGCACAGGCAGGCAGCTGCAGTATTTACAGTTAGTGTACTGTTTCCTCTGCACAGTGTGCACCTAAAGCTACCTGAAGACAATTACTGGTGTTCTTCTGATCCTATTAGTACCACATGCAGGCAGCTGCAGTATTTACAGTTAGTGTACTGTGTCCTCTGCACAGTGTGCACCTAAAGCTAACTGAAAACAATTACTGTTGTTCTGATCCTATTAATACCAAAGGCAGGCAGCTGCAGTATTTACAGTTTGTGTTACTGTGTCCTCAGCACAGTGTACACCTGGAGCTACCTGAAGACAATTGCTGTTTTTCTTTTGATCCTATTAGTACCACAGGCAGGCAGCTGCAGTATTTACAGTTAGTATACTGTGTCCTTTGCACAGTGTGCACCTAAAGCTACCTGAAGACAATTGCTGGTGTTCTTCTGATCCTATTAGTACCACAGGCAGGCAGCTGCAGTATTTACAGTTAGTGTACTGTGTCCTCTGCACAGTGTGCACCTAAAGCTACCTGAAGACAATTGCTGGTTTTCTTCTGATACTATAAGTACCACAGGCAGGCAGCTGCAGTATTTACAGTTAGCGTACTGTGTCCTCTGCACAGCGTGCACCTAAAGCTACCTGAAGACAATTGCTGGTGTTCTTCTGATCCTATTAATACCACAGGCAGGCAGCTGCAGTATTTACAGTTAGTGTACTGTGTCCTCTGCACGGTGTGCACCTTAAGCTACCTGAAGACAATTGCTGGTTTTCTTCTGATCCTATTAGTAAAACAGGCAGGCAGCTGCAGTATTTACAGTTAGTGTACTGTGTCCTCTGCTCAGTGTGCACCTTAAGCTTCCTGAAGACAATTACTGTTGTTCTGATCCTATTAATACCACGTGAAGGCAGCTGCAGTATTTAGAGTTAGTGTTCTGTGTCCTCTGCACAGTGTGCACCTAAATCTACCTGAAGGCAATTGCTGGTATTCTTTTGATCCTATTAGCACCACAGGCAGGCAGCTGCAGTATTTACAGTTAGTGTACTGTATCCTCTGCACAATGTGCACCTAAAGCTACCCAAAGACTATTGCTGGTGTTTCTTCTGATCCTATTAATACCACAGGCAGGCAGCTGCAGTATTTGTAGTTAGTGTACGGTGTCCTCTGCACAGTGTGCACCTAAAGGAGCCTGAAGACAATTGCTGGTTTTCTTCTGATCCTATTAGTACCACAGGCAGGCAGCTGCAGTATTTACAGTTAGTATACTGTGTCCTCTGCACAGTGTGCACCTAAAGCTACCTGAAGACAATTTCTGTTGTTTTCATCCTATTAATACCACAGGCAGGCAGCTGCAGTATTTACAGTTAGTGTACTGTGTCCTCTGCACAGTGTGCATCTAAAGCTACCTGAAGACAATTACTGTTGTTCTGATCATATTAATACCACAGGCAGGCAGCTGCAGTATTTACAGTTAGTGTACTTTGTCCTCTGCACAGTGTGCACCTAAAGCTACCTGAAGACAATTGCTGTTGTTCTGAACCTATTAATACCACAGGCAGGCAGCTGCAGTATTAACAGTTAGTGTACTGTGTCCTCTGCACAGTGTGCATCTAAAGCTACCTAAGGACATTTACTGGTGTTCTTCTGATCCTATTAGTACCACAGGCAGGCAGATGCAGTATTTATAGTTAGTGTACTGTGTCCTATGCACAGTGTGCACCTAAAGCTACCTGAAGACAATTGCTCATGTTCTGATCCAATTAATACCACAGGCAGGCAGCTGCAGTATTTACAGTTAATGTACTGTGTCCACTGCACAGTGTGCACCTAAAGCTACCTGAAGACAATTGCTGTTGTTCTGATCCTATTAATACCACAAGCAGGCAGCTGCAGTATTTACAGTTAGTGTACTGTGTCCTCTGCACAGTGTGCACCTAAAGCTACCTAAGGACATTTACTGGTGTTCTTCTGATCCTATTAGTACCACAGGCAGGCAGATGCAGTATTTATAGTTAGTGTACTGTGTCCTATGCACAGTGTGCACCTAAAGCTACCTGAAGACAATTGCTCATGTTCTGATCCAATTAATACCACAGGCAGGCAGCTGCAGTATTTACAGTTAATTGTACTGTGTCCTCTTCACAGTGTGCACCTAAAGCTACCTGAAGAAAATTGGTGGTGATCTTCTGATCCTATTAGTACCACAGGCAGGCAGCTGCAGTATTTACAGTTAGTGTAGTGTGTCCTCTGCACAATGTGCACCTAAAGCAACAAGAAAGAATATTGGTGGTGTGCTTCTTATCCTATTAGTACCACAGGCAGGCAGCTGCAGTATTTACAGTTAGTGTAGTGTGTCCTCTGCACAGTGTGCACCTAAAGCTACCTGAAGACAATTGCTGGTGTTCTGATCCTATTAATACCACAGGCAGGCAGCTGCAGTATTTACATTTATTGTACTGTGTCCTCTGCACAGTGTGCACCTAAAGCTACCTGAAGACAATTGCTGGTGTTCTTCTGATTCTATTAGTACCACAGGCAGGCAGCTGCAGTATTAACAGTTAATGTACTGTATCCTCTGCACAATGTGCACCTAAAGCTACCCAAAGACAATTGCTGGTGTTTCTTCTGATCCTATTAATACCACAGGCAGGCAGCTGCAGTATTTGCAGTTAGTGTACTGTGTACTCTGCACAGTGTGCACCTAAAGGAGCCTGAAGACAATTGCTGTTTTTCTTCTGATCCTATTAGTACCACAGGCAGGCAGCTGCAGTAGTCCTCTGCACAGTGTGCACCTAAAGCTACCTGAAGACAATTGCTGGTGTTCTTCTGATTCTATTAGTACCACAGGCAGGCAGCTGCAGTATTAACAGTTAATGTACTGTATCCTCTGCACAATGTGCACCTAAAGCTACCGAAAGACAATTGCTGGTGTTTCTTCTGATCCTATTAATACCACAGGCAGGCAGCTGCAGTATTTGCAGTTAGTGTACTGTGTACTCTGCACAGTGTGCACCTAAAGGAGCCTGAAGACAATTGCTGTTTTTCTTCTGATCCTATTAGTACCACAGGCAGGCAGCTGCAGTGGTCCTCTGCACAGTGTGCACCTAAAGCTACCTGAAGACAATTGCTGGTGTTCTTCTGGTCATATTAGTACCACAGGCAGGCAGCTGCAGTATTTACAGTTAGTGTACTGTGTCCTATGCACAGTGTGCACCTAAAGATACCTGAAGACAATTGTTGTTGTTCTGATCCTATTAATAACACAGGCAGGAAGCTGCAGTATTAACAGTTAGTGTACTGTGTCCTCTGCACAGTGTGCACCTAAAACTACCTGAAGACAATTACTGTTGTTCTGATCCTATGAATACCACAGGCAGGCAGCTGCAGTATTTACAGTTAGTGTACTGTATCCTCTGCACAGTATGCACCTAAAGCTACCCGAAGACAATTGCTGGTGGTCTTCTGATCCTATTAATATCACAGGCAGGCTGCTGCAGTATTTGCATTCAGTGTACTGTGTAATCTACATAGTGTGCACCAAAAGCTACCTGAAGACAATTGCTGGTTTTCTTCTGATACTATTAGCACCACAGGCAGGCAGCTGCAATATTTGCAGTTAGTATACTGTGTCCTCTCCGCAGTGTGCACCTAAAGGTGCCTGAAGACAATTGCTGGTGTTTTGATCCTATTAATACCACAGGCAGGCAGCTGCAGTATTTACAGTTAGTGTACTTTGTCCTCTGCACAGTGTGCACCTAAAGCTACCTGAAGACATTTACTGGTGTTCTTCTGATCCTATTAGTATCACAGGCAGGCAGATGCAGTATTTACAGTTAGTGTACTGTGTCCTATGCACAGTGTGCACCTAAAGCTACTTGAAGACAATTGCTCATGTTCTGATCCTATTAATACCACAGGCAGGCAGCTGCAGTATTTACAGTTAATGTACTGTGTCCACTGCACAGTGTGCACCTAAAGCTACCTGAAGACAATTGCTGTTGTTCTGATCCTATTAATACCACAGGCAGGCAGCTGCAGTATTTACAGTTATTGTACTGTGTCCTCTTCACAGTGTGCACCTAAAGCTACCTGAAGACAATTACTGGTGTTCTTCTGATCCTTTTAGTACCACAGGCAGGCAGCTGCAGTATTTACAGTTAGCGTACTGTGTCCTCTGCACAGTGTGCACCTAAAGCTACCTGAAGACAATTGCTGGTGTTCTTCTGATCCTATTAATACCACAGGCAGGCAGTAGCAGTATTTACAGTTAGTGTACTGTGTCCTCTGCACGGTGTGCACCTTAAGCTACCTGAAGACAATTGCAGGTGTTCTTCTGATCCTATTAGTACCACAGGCAGGCAGCTGCAGTATTTACAGTTAGTGTACTGTGTCCTCTGCTCAGTGTGCACCTTAAGCTTCCTGAAGACAATTACTGTTGTTCTGATCCTATTAATACCACGTGAAGGCAGCTGCAGTATTTAGAGTTAGTGTTCTGTGTCCTCTGCACAGTGTGCACCTAAATCTACCTGAAGGCAATTGCTGGTATTCTTTTGATCCTATTAGCACCACAGGCAGGCAGCTGCAGTATTTACAGTTAGTGTACTGTATCCTCTGCACAATGTGCACCTAAAGCTACCCAAAGGCTATTGCTGGTGTTTCTTCTGATCCTATTAATACCACAGGCAGGCAGCTGTAGTATTTGTAGTTAGTGTACGGTGTCCTCTGCACAGTATGCACCTAAAGGAGCCTGAAGACAATTGCTGGTTTTCTTCTGATCCTATTAGTACCACAGGCAGGCAGCTGCAGTATTTACAGTTAGTATACTTGTCCTCTGCACAGTGTGCACCTAAAGCTACCTGAAGACAATTTCTGTTGTTTTCATCCTATTAATACCACAGGCAGGCAGCTGCAGTATTTACAGTTAGTGTACTGTGTCCTCTGCACAGTGTGCATCTAAAGCTACCTGAAGACAATTACTGTTGTTCTGATCATATTAATACCACAGGCAGGCAGCTGCAGTATTTACAGTTAGTGTACTTTGTCCTCTGCACAGTGTGCACCTAAAGCTACCTGAAGACAATTGCTGTTGTTCTGATCCTATTAATACCACAGGCAGCTGCAGTATTTACAGTTAGAGTACTGTGTCCTCTGCACAGTGTGCACCTAAAGCTACCTGAAGACAATTGCTGTTTTTCTGATCCTATTAATACCACAGGCAGGCAGCTGCAGTATTTACAGTTAGTGTACTGTGTCCTCTGCACAGTGTGCACCTAAAGCTACCTAAGGACATTTACTGGTGTTCTTCTGATCCTATTAGTACCACAGGCAGGCAGCTGCAGTATTAACAGTTAGTGTACTGTGTCCTCAGCACAGTGTGCACCTAAAACTACCTGAAGACAATTACTTTTATTCTGATCCTATAAATACCACAGGCAGGCAGCTGCAGTATTTACAGTTAGTGTACTGTATCCTCTGCACAGTGTGCACCTAAAGCTACCCGAAGACAATTGCTGGTGGTCTTCTGATCCTATTAATATCACAGGCAGGCTGCTGCAGTATTTGCAGTCAGTGTACTGTGTAATCCGCACAGTGTGCACCAAAAGCTACCTGAAGACAATTGCTGGTTTTCTTCTGATACTATTAGCACCACAGGCAGGCAGCTGCATTATTTACAGTTAGTGTACTGTGTCCTCTGCACAGTGTGCACCTAAAGCTACCTGAAGACAATTGCTGTTGTTTTGATCCTATTAATACCACAGGCAGGCAGCTGCAGTATTTACAGTTAGTGTACTGTGTCCTTTGCACAATGTGCACCTAAATCTACCTGAAGACAATTGCTGGTATTCTTTTGATCCTATTAGCACCACAGGCAGGCAGCTGCAGTATTTACAGTTAGTGTACTGTGTCCTCTGCACAGTGTGCACCTAAAGCTACCCAAAGGTGTCAGGTCCCACACTTACCAGACAGGTGAGTCCGCTTGGGCAGAGGGTAGGCTCCCTTACGTATCCGATTCGGGGCCCCTGATAGAGTAGACAGGAGGCCACGAATGCGGAGTGGTATGAGGGCCTGTAGTAGGATCCTGGAGCACAATGGTCTGGCAAGCAACCGGTAGGTCTTCAGACTGGGTAGAGCAGATGCTGGGCAGGAACTGATCAGGCTGGTCACACACAGGCAGAGGTCGGCAACGGGCTGGCAGCAGGGGTACAAGAGGGTGAGGCAAAGACAAGGTCAGACAAGCCGGGGTCGGGTTCAGGCAGCAATCAAGGATAGTCCAAGGGGTAGCCGGGTCACAACGGATAAGCACAACAGGGAAACAGGAACTCAGGATGATCACGGACAAGGTACAGAGCTGTTTGATCAGGCAGCACTGGGTCAGCATAGAGGCAAGCCTTAAATAGGCCGATTGGCGCCAAAACGCCGCGCACGTGCGCGCGCCGATTCGCCAAAGCGCGCCGCGCCCCCGCACGCGCCCGAGCGCGCCCCCGACACCGGCGTGCACGCCCACCGAACCGGGTCGCGTCACAAGCAGCGCCCACAGGCGGACGCGCGCTAACGCGAACGCGCGCTAGCGCGAACGCGCGCTAGCGCGAACGCGCGTACGCACGAACGCCCGGACGCCACCCCGCACGCCACGGTCAGCCAGCCCAGACACACCGGCGCCCCCAGGGACACGCGCCCCAGCACGGGCAGAAACGCGAGCGCCAACACGCCCCGGCGCGCCCCGGCGCCCAACCAGGTAACCTCTCTGACAGTGCCCCCTCCTCAAGGGCAGACTCCGGATGCCCAGCTGGGCCATCTTTACGGGATGAGAGGTTTTGAAGGATTGAAGGAGATCGTTAGCGTGCAAATTGTTTTCTGGTTCCCACGAATTGTCTTCGGGACCGTAGCCCTTCCACTTCACCAGATATTGTACCTGATTGCGCCTTCTTCTACAATCAAGAATTGCTTCCACTTCAAACTCCTCTTCGCCATCAACCTTGATCGGTTTGGGTGGACCAATGCAACGACCAGGAAAGAAATTAGGCGTGACCGGTTTTAGGAGAGAAACGTGGAATACTGGATGAATTTTCAGGGAATTGGGGAGGTCCAATTCAAATGCCACATTGTTGATCTTCCTTTTGATCAAGAAAGGACCCAGGTATTTGGGACCCAGTTTCCTGGATGGACAAGCTAGCTTGAGGTTTGCGGTGGACAGCCAGACAGAATTGCCAGGTTCTAGCATAAGTTCTCTTCGCCTCTTTCTGTCGAAGATCCTCTTATAGTCTTCCTGAGCCTTGGTCATGGTTTCCTGTAGCAACTTATTGTTATTGGCGAAAAAATTCAAGGTCTCGGAGACTGCAGGAACAGGGCATTCCGGAAATGCTCCAGGTAGGAAGGATGGGTGGAAACCGTAGTTGGCATAGAACGGAGACTGATTAGTCGCTGAATGTAAAGAGTTATTATAAGAAAACTCTGCGATGGGAAGCAGGGAGGCCCAGTCATCTTGGGAAAAAGCTGAAAAACAGCGGATGTATTGCTCCAAGGTTTGGTTCGTCCTCTCGGTTTGTCCATTGGACTGAGGGTGGTAGGCCGAGGAAAAGGACAACTCGATTTCAAGGGCACCACAAAGGGATCTCCAGAACCTGGAGGTGAACTGGACGCCTCTGTCCGAGACTATATTGGTCGGGACTCCATGTAGTCTAACGATCTCTTTGATGAAGATAGCGGCGGTCTCCATGGCTGAGGGGGTGCCCTTCATGGGGAGGAAATGGGCCATTTTAGACAACCTGTCCACTACAACAAAAATGGATGAAAAACCCTCTGATGGTGGGAGCTCCACGATAAAATCCATAGAGATCATGGCCCAAGGTCTCTCTGGGACTGGTAATGGCTCCAGTAGGCCCCATGCTCTTGACCGGCTAGTCTTATTTCTGGCACACGTATCACAGGACTCCACGTATGCCTTACAATCCCTGGTAAGATGAGGCCACCAGAAGGAGCGTTGGACAAGGTCAATTGTTTTTCGTGTGCCGAAGTGACCCGCAAGTTTGTGGTCATGGCACAAGCTTAGTACCCGTGCTTTCAGCTCCTCAGGAACCACAATCCTATTCTTGAACCAGAGCAGTCCATCCTTGGCACAGGCTTCAGCAAGTGGGGGCATTCTCGAGGAAGCTCGCCTGATTTGAGAAATTATGTCTTCCTGTAGAACGAGAAAATTTCCAGAAGGAAGAATGGTGTCTGGGGACAGGGTTCTTTCAGAGTCAAGGAACATCCGGGAAAGGGCGTCGGATTTGACATTCTTGGATCCAGGTCTGTACGTGATGTGGAAAATAAATCGCGAAAAAAAAAGTGCCCATCTGGCCTGCCGGGGTTTTAATCTCTTGGCCGTTCTTAGGTACTCTAAGTTTTTATGGTCTGTGTAGACCAAGATGGGATGTGCTGCACCTTCCAGGAGATAACGCCATTCTTCCAAAGCTGCTTTAATGGCCAGAAGTTCCCGATCACCCACATCATAGTTTTTCTCGGACGGAGAGAGCTTACGTGAGAAGAATCCCACTGGATACAGGAGTGCTTTGGCACCCTGTCTCTGAGACAGTACAGCTCCGACTGCCACTTCGGAGGCATCCACCTCCAGGACGAAAGGCAAGGCAGGATTGGGATGTTTAAGAATAGTGGCTGAGGTAAACAACGTTTTGAGTTTTCCAAAGGCCTCTTGTGCTTTAGGGGTCCAGTGGAACCGGCACCCTTGTTTAATGAGTTCCGTAATGGGAGCTATGATTGAAGAAAATCCCCTGATGAACTTTCTGTAGAAATTGGCGAAGCCAATAAAACGTTGTACCCCTTTCTTGTCAGTCGGTGCAGGCCACTCCAGAATGGCGGATACTTTCTGAGGATCCATTTTAATGCCATCAGGAGAGATGATTAAACCCAAGAATTGGATGGATTGGAGCTCAAATTCGCACTTCTCAAGTTTGGCGTAGAGCCCATGCTGTCTTAGCCGGGAGAGTACAGTTCGTACATGTCTGCGGTGCTCCATCAGAGAGGCGGAGAAGACCAGGATATCATCTAGATAAACGATGACGTATAAATCCAGTAAATCATGAAAGACATCATTAACAAAGTGCTGAAATGTTGCCGGTGCGTTGCACAGACCAAAAGGCATGACAAGGTACTCATAATGACCAAATCGGGTACGGAAAGCTGTCTTCCACTCATCTCCTTCTCTTATACGGATCAGGTTATAAGCTCCACGGAGGTCTAGTTTAGTAAACACGGTAGCAGATCCTAACCTCTGAAACAGCTCAGGAACCAAAGGTAGCGGGTATCTGTTCTTTATGGTAATTTTGTTAAGCTCCCGGTAGTCAATGCAGGGATGTAGGGAATGATCTTTTTTTTCTACGAAGAAGATGCCTGCCCCAGCTGGAGACGTAGAAGGACGAATGAACCCTTTCTTCAGGTTTTCGTCAATGTAAGTCTTCAAGGTGCCCAGCTCCTGCTCAGTTAAGGGAAAGATCCTACCAAAGGGGACTTCGGTACCCGGTAGAAGTTCTATTGGGCAGTCATAGGGTCTATGTGCTGGAAGGGTTTCTGCCCCCTTCTTACTGAACACGTCTAGGAAATCCCGGTAGGGTTCAGGAAGATCTTGGTAGAGTTTAGTTTCAGAGTCCATGCACAGACATTGGGAAGAGATTGGTGGGGTTCCCCGTAAGCAGTTTTGTCTACAATATTCGGAGGAAAACTGAACCTTGCCCGTAGCCCAGTTGATGCTAGGATTGTGGGCCTGTAGCCAAGGTATCCCTAGGATAATTGGGAAGAGAGGAGAGGAGATGACATCTAGGCGTAATAGTTCCTGATGTTCCGGGCCAATGGTGGCCAAAAGAGGAACCGTTTCTTGGGTGACGGGTCCGGAACGGAGGGTGGAACCGTCTGCTAGAAAGACTGCCAGTCCTTGGGCTTTAGTTTGAGTGGGGATATGGTGAGTTTCAACGAAGGTCCGGTCAATGAATCCACTGCATGCCCCTGAATCAACGATGACCGGTACTGGGATGCTCCTTCCAGGTAACTGCAAGACAATGGAGAGAGTTAAATGGCTACCGGTACTAGGTAGGACAGGTGCACACAATGAGGAAGACGGTAGACACTTACGCCTCTTATTGGGGCATGCTCTTGCAAAATGACCGGGCTCTCCACAGTACAAGCACAGGTTGAGTGTGCGTCTTCGGGTCTTCTCTTCTGGGGTCAGAGAGGGACGGAGCAGTCCCAACTGCATAGGCTCCGAGCCTTCCTGGGCGGAAGCGGATGAGACCAATGGAGCTTGGTGCGGGGCACTAGGGGCCCTGGGCAACATCCAGGTAAGACGTGGATGACCAACTGATCTTTCAGAGCGTCTTTCCCTGAGGCGACGGTCAATTTGGATAGATAAGTTGATGAGTTCCTCTAGGGTCTGGGGAACCCCCACTCGTGCCAGCTCGTCCTTTAGAGGGTCAGATAATCCCAGCCGATATTGGTGACGCAAGGCAGCGTCATTCCACTCCGTGTCGGCACTCCAACGCCTAAACTCCACGGCGTAATCTTCAGCCACTCTGCGACCTTGTTGGAGGGAGTGCAAAGTGGCTTCAGCCGTTGCCGTTAGCTGAGGGTCCTCGTACAGTTGGGACATGGCTAGGAAGAAGTCACTCACGGAATCAAGGGATTGAGCCTTTTGTTTCAGCAGATTGTGGGCCCAGGTTTGAGGTTCACCCGTCAGCAAGGATATGATGAACCCCACTTTAGTAACTTCCAGGGAGAATGTACGGGGTTGTAGGGCAAAATACAGTTCGCAAGCGTTGCGGAACGCTTGGAACTTACTGCGATCTCCTGAAAACTTCTCGGGTGGAGGTACTCTGGGCTCTGGTGGAAGCATCACTACAGAGGGTGCCGAAGCCGAATTGGACGCTGCTCCTGAAGGAGAGGCTGAGAGGGCCTGGACCTGCCCTTCCAATCTAGTGTAGCCTTCTTGCAGACTTTTAACAGCTTGAGTGAGGCCCGCTAGGTGCCTGCACAGTTCATCCATGGGGGAGGCCCCCTGCCCGGACTCAGTCATGGCTGCCTGATACTGTCAGGTCCCACACTTACCAGACAGGTGAGTCCGCTTGGGCAGAGGGTAGGCTCCCTTACGTATCCGATTCGGGGCCCCTGATAGAGTAGACAGGAGGCCACGAATGCGGAGTGGTATGAGGGCCTGTAGTAGGATCCTGGAGCACAATGGTCTGGCAAGCAACCGGTAGGTCTTCAGACTGGGTAGAGCAGATGCTGGGCAGGAACTGATCAGGCTGGTCACACACAGGCAGAGGTCGGCAACGGGCTGGCAGCAGCGGTACAAGAGGGTGAGGCAAAGACAAGGTCAGACAAGCCGGGGTCGGGTTCAGGCAGCAATCAAGGATAGTCCAAGGGGTAGCCGGGTCACAACGGATAAGCACAACAGGGAAACAGGAACTCAGGATGATCACGGACAAGGTACAGAGCTGTTTGATCAGGCAGCACTGGGTCAGCATAGAGGCAAGCCTTAAATAGGCCGATTGGCGCCAAAACGCCGCGCACGTGCGCGCGCCGATTCGCCAAAGCGCGCCGCGCCCCCGCACGCGCCCGAGCGCGCCCCCGACACCGGCGTGCACGCCCACTGAACCGGGTCGCGTCACAAGCAGCGCCCACAGGCGGACGCGCGCTAACGCGAACGCGCGTACGCACGAACGCCCGGACGCCACCCCGCACGCCACGGTCGGCCAGCCCAGACACACCGGCGCCCCCAGGGACACGCGCCCCAGCACGGGCAGAAACGCGAGCGCCAACACGCCCCGGCGCGCCCCGGCGCCCAACCAGGTAACCTCTCTGACAAAAGGCAATTGCTGTTGTTCTGATCCTATTAATACCACAGGCAGGAAGCTGCAGTAGTAACAGTTACTGTACTGTGTCCTCTGCACAGTGTGCACCTAAAGCTACCTGAAGACAATTGCTGTTGTTCTGATCCTATTAATACCACAGGCAGGCAGCTGCAGTATTTACAGTTAGTGTACTGTGTCCTCTGCACAATGTGCACCTAAAGCTACCTGAAGACAATTACTGTTGTTCTGATCCTATTAATACCACAGGCAGGCAGCTGCAGTATTTACAGTTAGTGTACTGTGTCCTCTGCACGGTTTGCACCTTAAGCTACCTGAAGACAATTGCTGGTGTTCTACGGATACTATTAATACCAAAGGCAGGCAGCAGCATTATTTACAGTTAGTGTACTGTGTCCTCTGCACAGTGTGCACCTAAAGCTACCTGAAGACAATTGCTGTTGTTCTGATCCTAATAATATTACAGGCTGGAAGCTGCAGTATTTACAGTTAGTGCACTGTGTCCTCTGCACAGTGTGCACCTAAAGCTACCTGAAGACAATTGCAGGTGTTCTTCTGATCCTATTAGTACCACAGGAAGACAGCTGTAGTATTTACAGTTAGTGTACTGTGTCCTCTGCACAGTGTGCACCTAAAGCTACCTGAAGACAATTGCTGGTGTTCTTCTGGTCATATTAGTACCACAGGCAGGCAGCTGCAGTATTTACAGTTATTGTACTGTGTCCTATGCACAGTGTGCACCTAAAGATACCTGAAGACAATTGTTGTTGTTCTGATCCTATTAATACCACAGGCAGGCAGCTGCAGTATTAACAGTTAGTGTACCGTGTCCTCTGCACAGTGTGCACCTAAAACTACCTGAAGACAATTACTGTTGTTCTGATCCTATGAATACCACAGGCAGGCAGCTGCAGTATTTTCAGTTAGTGTACTGTATCCTCTGCACAGTGTGCACCTAAAGCTACCCGAAGACAATTGCTGGTGGTCTTCTGATACTATTAGCACCACAGGCAGGTAGCTGCAGTATTTGCAGTTAGTATACTGTGTCCTCTCCGCAGTGTGCACCTAAAGGTGCCTGAAGACAATTGCTGGTGTTTTGATCCTATTAATACCACAGGCAGGCAGCTGCAGTATTTACAGTTAGTGTACTATGTCCTCTGCACAGTGTGCACCTAAAGCTACCTGAAGACATTTACTGGTGTTCTTCTGATCCTATTAGTATCACAGGCAGGCAGATGCAGTATTTACAGTTAGTGTACTGTGTCCTATGCACAGTGTGCACCTAAAGCTACTTGAAGACAATTGCTCATGTTCTGATCCTATTAATACCACAGGCAGGCAGCTGCAGTATTTACAGTTATTGTACTGTGTCCACTGCACAGTGTGCACCTAAAGCTACCTGAAGACAATTGCTGTTGTTCTGATCCTATTAATACCACAGGCAGCTGCAGTATTTACAGTTATTGTACTGTGTCCTCTTCACAGTGTGCACCTAAACCTACCTGAAGAAAATTGGTGGTGATCTTCTGATCCTATTAGTACCACAGGCAGGCAGCTGCAGTATTCACAGTTAGTGTAGTGTGTCCTCTGCACAATGTGCACCTAAAGCTACCTGAAAACAATTGCTGTTGTTCTGATCCTATTAATACCACAGGCAGGCAGCTGCAGTATTTACATTTATTGTACTGTGTCCTCTGCACAGTGTGCACCTAAAGCTACCTGAAGACAATTGCTGGTGTTCTTCTGATTCTATTAGTACCACAGGCAGGCAGCTGCAGTATTAACAGTTAATGTACTGTATCCTCTGCACAATGTGCACCTAAAGCTACCCAAAGACAATTGCTGGTGTTTCTTCTGTTCCTATTAATACCATAGGCAGGCAGCTGCAGTATTTGCAGTTAGTGTACCGTGTCCTCTGCACAGTGTGCACCTAAAGGAGCCTGAAGACAATTGCTGTTTTTCTTCTGATCCTATTAGTACCACAGGCAGGCAGCTGCAGTAGTCCTCTGCACAGTGTGCACCTAAAGCTACCTGAAGACAATTGCTGGTGTTCTTCTGGTCATATTAGTACCACAGGCAGGCAACTGCAGTATTTACAGTTAGTGTACTGTGTCCTATACACAGTGTGCACCTAAAGATACCTGAAGACAATTGTTGTTGTTCTGATCCTATTAATACCAAAGGCAGGCAGCTGCAGTATTAACAGTTAGTGTACTGTGTCCTCTGCACAATGTGCACCTAAAACTACCTGAAGACAATTACTTTTATTCTGATCCTATAAATACCACAGGCAGGTAGCTGCAGTATTTACAGTTAGTGTACTGTATCCTCTGCACAGTGTGCACCTAAAGCTACCCGAAGACAATTGCTGGTGGTCTTCTGATCCTATTAATATCACAGGCAGGCTGCTGCAGTATTTGCAGTCAGTGTACTGTGTAATCCGCACAGTGTGCACCAAAAGCTACCTGAAGACAATTGCTGGTTTTCTTCTGATACTATTAGCACCACAGGCAGGCAGCTGCAGTATTTACAGTTAGTGTACAGTGTGCACCTAAAGCTACCTGAAGACAATTGCTGTTGTTTTGATCCTATTAATACCACAGGCAGGCAGCTGCAGTATTTACAGTTAGTGTACTGTGTCCTCTGCACAGTGTGCACCTAAATCTACCGGAAGACAATTGCTGGTATTCTTTTGATCCTATTAGCACCAAAGGCAGGCAGCTGCAGTATTTACAGTTAGTGTACTGTGTCCTCTGCACAGTGTGCACCTAAAGCTACCCAAAGGCAATTGCTGTTGTTCTGATCCTATTAATACCACAGGCAGGAAGCTGCAGTAGTAACAGTTACTGTACTGTGTCCTCTGCACAGTGTGCACCTAAAGCTACCTGAAGACAATTGCTGTTGTTCTGATCCTATTTATACCGCAGGCAGGCAGCTGCAGTATTTACAGTTAGTGTACTGTGTCCTCTGCACAGTGTGCACCTAAAGCTACCTGAAGACATTTACTTGTGTTCTTCTGATCCTATTAGTACCACAGGCAGGCAGATGCAGTATTTACAGTTAGTGTACTGTGTCCTCTGCAAAGTGTGCACCTAAAGCTACCCGAAGACAATTGCTGGTGGTCTTCTGATCCTATTAATATCACAGGCAGGCTGCTGCAGTATTTGCAGTCAGTGTACTGTGTAATCCGCACAGTGTGCACCAAAAGCTACCTGAAGACAATTGCTGGTTTTCTTCTGATACTATTAGCACCACAGGCAGGCAGCTGCAGTATTTACAGTTAGTGTACTGTGTCCTCTGCACAGTGTGCACCTAAAGCTACCTGAAGACAATTGCTGTTGTTTTGATCCTATTAATACCACAGGCAGGCAGCTGCAGTATTTACAGTTAGTGTACTGTGTCCTCTGCACAGTGTGCACCTAAATCTACCTGAAGACAATTGCTGGTATTCTTTTGATCCTATTAGCACCAAAGGCAGGCAGCTGCAGTATTTACAGTTAGTGTACTGTGTCCTCTGCACAGTGTGCACCTAAAGCTACCCAAAGGCAATTGCTGTTGTTCTGATCCTATTAATACCACAGGCAGGAAGCTGCAGTAGTAACAGTTACTGTACTGTGTCCTCTGCACAGTGTGCACCTAAAGCTACCTGAAGACAATTGCTGTTGTTCTGATCCTATTTATACCGCAGGCAGGCAGCTGCAGTATTTACAGTTAGTGTACTGTGTCCTCTGCACAGTGTGCACCTAAAGCTACCTGAAGACATTTACTTGTGTTCTTCTGATCCTATTAGTACCACAGGCAGGCAGATGCAGTATTTACAGTTAGTGTACTGTGTCCTCTGCAAAGTGTGCACCTAAAGCTACCTGAAGACAATTGCTATTGTTCTGATCTTATTAATACCACAGGCAGGCAGCTGCAATATTTGCAGTTAGTGTACTATGTCCTCTGCACAGTGTGCACCTAAAGCTACCTGAAGACAATTACTGTTGTTCTGATCCTATTAATACCACAGGCAGGCAGCTGCAGTATTTACAGTTAGTGTACTGTGTCCTCTGCATGGTTTGCACCTTAAGCTAACTGAAGACAATTGCTGGTGTTCTTCGGATACTATTAATACCACAGGCAGGCAGCAGCATTATTTACAGTTAGTGTACTGTGTCCTCTGCACAGTGTGCACCTAAAGCTACCTGAAGACAATTGCTGTTGTTCTGATCCTAATAATATTACAGGCTGGAAGCTGCAGTATTTACAGTTAGTGCACTGTGTCCTCTGCACAGTGTGCACCTAAAGCTACCTGAAGACAATTGCTGTTGTTCTTCTGATCCTATTAGTACCACAGGAAGACAGCTGTAGTATTTACAGTTAGTGTACTGTGTCCTCTGCACAGTGTGCACCTAAAGCTACCTGAAGACAATTGCTGGTGTTCTTCTGATCCTATTAGCACCACAGGCAGTCAGCTGCAGTATTTACAGTAAGTGTACTGTGTCCTCTGCATAGTGTGCACCTAAAGTTACCTGAAGACAATTACTGTGGTTCTGATCCTATTAATACCTCAAGCAGGCAGCTGCAGTATTTACAGTTAGTGTACTGTGTCCTCTGAACGGTGTGCACCTAAAGCTACTTGAAGACAATTGCTGTTGTTCTGATCCTATTAATACCACAGGCAAGCAGCTGCACTTTTTACAGTTAGTGTACTGTGTCCTCTGCACAGTGTTCACCTAAAGCTACCTGAAGACAATTGCTGTTGTTCTGATCTTAATAATACCACAGGCAGGCAGCTGCAGTATTTACAGTTAGTGTACTGTGTCCTCTGCACGGTGTGCACCTAAAGCTATCTGAAGACAATTGCTGGTTTTATTCTGATCCTATTAGAACCAAAGGCAGGCAGCTGCAGTATTTACAGTTAGTGTACTGTGTCCTCTGCACAGTGTGCACCTAAAGCTACCTGAAGACAATTGCTGTTGTTCTGATCTTATTAAAAAAACAGG
The DNA here is from genome assembly GCF_042186555.1 of Aquarana catesbeiana. Taxonomy (NCBI): domain Eukaryota; kingdom Metazoa; phylum Chordata; class Amphibia; order Anura; family Ranidae; genus Aquarana; species Aquarana catesbeiana. The sequence goes on along the minus strand of NC_133325.1, from coordinate 620,134,463 downwards.
CAGGCAGCTGCAGTATTTATAGTTAGTGTACTGTGTCCTCTGCACGGTGTGCACCTAAAGCTACCTGAAGACAATTGCTGTTGCTCTGATCTTATTAATACCACAGGCAGGCAGCTGCAGTATTTACAGTTAGTGTACTGTTTACTCTGCACGGTGTGCACCTAAAGCTATCTGAAGACAATTGCTGGTTTTATTCTGATCCTATTAGAACCAAAGGCAGGCAGCTGCAGTATTTACAGTTAGTGTACTGTGTCCTTTGCACAGTGTGCACCTAAAGCTAGTTGAAGACAATTGCTGGTGTTCTGATCTTATTAATACCAAAGGCAAGCAGCTGCACTTTTTACAGTTAGTGTACTGTGTCCTCTGCACAGTGTGCACCTTAAGCTACCCAAAGACAATTGCTGTTGTTCTGATCCTATTAATACCACAGGAAGGCAGCTGCAGTATTTACACTTAGTGTACTGTGTCCTCTGCACAGTGTGCATCTAAAGCTACCTGAAGACAATTACAGGTGTTCTTCTGATCCTATTAGTACCACAGGAAGGCAGCTGCAGTATTTACAGTTAGTGTACTGTGTCCTCTGCACAGTGTGCACCTAAAGCTACCCGAAGACAATTGCAGGTGTTCTTCTGATCCTATTAGTACCACAGGCAGGCAGCTGCAGTATTTACAATTAGTATACTGTGTCCTCTGCACGGTGTGCACCTAAAGCTACCTGAAGACAATTGCTGTTGTTCTGATCTTATTAATACCACAGGCAGGCAGCTGCAGTATTTACAGTTAGTGTACTGTGTCCTCTGCACGGTGTGCACCTAAATCTACCTGAAGACAATTGCTGTTGTTCTGATTTTATTAATAAAACAGGCAGGCAGCTGCAGTATTTACAGTTAGTGTACTGTGTCCTCTGCACGGTGTGCACCTAAAGCTACCTGAAGACAATTACTGTGGTTCTGATCCTATTAATACCACAAGCAGGCAGCTGCAGTATTTACAGTTAGTGTACTGTGTCCTCTGCACGGTGTGCACCTAAAGCTATCTGAAGACAATTGCTGTTATTCTGATCTTATTAATACCGCAGGCAGCTGCAGTATTTACAGTTAGTGTACTGTGTCCTCTGCGCAGTGTGCACCTAAAGCTACCTGAAGACAATTGCTGGTGTTCTTCTGATTATATTAGTACCACAGGAAGTCAGTTGCAGTATTTACAGTTAGTGTACTGTGTCCTCTGCACAGTGTGCACCTAAAGCTACCTGAAGACAATTGCAGGTGTTCTTCTGATCCTATTAGAACCAAAGGCAGGCAGCTGCAGTATTTACAGTTAGTGTACTGTGTCCTCTGCACAGTGTGCACCTAAAGCTACCTGAAGACAATTGCTGTTGTTCTGATCTTATTAATACCACAGGCAGGCAGCTGCAGTATTTACAGTTAGTGTACTCTGTCCTCTGCACAGTGTGCTCCTAAAGCTACCTGAATACAATTACTGTTGTTCTGATCCTATTAATACCACAAGCAGGAAGCTGCAGTATTTACAGTTAGTGTACTGTGTCCTCTGCACAGTGTGAACCTAAAGCTACCTAAAGACAATTGCTGGTGTTCTTCTGATCCTATTAATACCACAGGCAGGCAGCAGCAGTATTTACAGTTAGTGTACTGTGTCCTCTGCACAGTGTGCACCTAAAGCTACCTGAAGACAATTGCTGGTGTTCTTCTGATCCTATTAATACCACAGGCAGGCAGCTGCAGTATTTACAGTTAGTGTACTGTGTCCTCTGCACAGTGTGCACCTAAAACTACCTGAAGACAATTGCTAGTGTTCTTCTGATCCTATTAATACCATAGGCAGGCAGCTGCAGTATTTACAGTTAGTGTACTGTGTCCTCTGCACAGTGTGCACATAAAGCTAGTTGAACACAATTGCTGGTGTTCTGATCTTATTAATACCAAAGGCAGGCAGCTGCAGTATTTACAGTTAATGTACTGTGTCCTCTGCACAGTGTGCACCTTAAGCTACCCAAAGACAATTGCTGTTGTTCTGATCCTATTAATACCACAGGAAGGCAGCTGCAGTATTTACACTTAGTGTACTGTGTCCTCTGCACAGTGTGCATCTAAAGCTACCTGAAGACAATTACAGGTGTTCTTCTGATCCTATTAGTACCACAGGAAGGCAGCTGCAGTATTTACAGTTAGTGTACTGTGTCCTCTGCACAGTGTGCACCTAAAGCTACCCGAAGACAATTGCAGGTGTTCTTCTGATCCTATTAGTACCACAGGCAGGCAGCTGCAGTATTTACAATTAGTATACTGTGTCCTCTGCACGGTGTGCACCTAAAGCTACCTGAAGACAATTGCTGTTGTTCTGATCTTATTAATACCACAGGCAGGCAGCTGCAGTATTTACAGTTAGTGTACTGTGTCCTCTGCACGGTGTGCACCTAAATCTACCTGAAGACAATTGCTGTTGTTCTGATTTTATTAATAAAACAGGCAGGCAGCTGCAGTATTTACAGTTAGTGTACTGTGTCCTCTGCACGGTGTGCACCTAAAGCTACCTGAAGACAATTACTGTGGTTCTGATCCTATTAATACCACAAGCAGGCAGCTGCAGTATTTACAGTTAGTGTACTGTGTCCTCTGCACGGTGTGCACCTAAAGCTACCTGAAGACAATTGCTGTTGTTCTGATCCTATTAATACCACAAGCAGGCAGCTGCAGTATTTACAGTTAGTGTACTGTGTCCTCTGCACGGTGTGCACCTAAAGCTACCTGAAGACAATTGCTGTTATTCTGATCTTATTAATACCGCAGGCAGCTGCAGTATTTACAGTTAGTGTACTGTGTCCTCTGCGCAGTGTGCACCTAAAGCTACCTGAAGACAATTGCTGGTGTTCTTCTGATTATATTAGTACCACAGGAAGTCAGTTGCAGTATTTACAGTTAGTGTACTGTGTCCTCTGCACAGTGTGCACCTAAAGCTACCTGAAGACAATTGCAGGTGTTCTTCTGATCCTATTAGAACCAAAGGCAGGCAGCTGCAGTATTTACAGTTAGTGTTCTGTGTCCTCTGCACAGTGTGCACCTAAAGCTACCTGAAGACAATTGCTGTTGTTCTGATCTTATTAATACCACAGGCAGGCAGCTGCAGTATTTACAGTTAGTGTACTCTGTCCTCTGCACAGTGTGCTCCTAAAGCTACCTGAATACAATTACTGTTGTTCTGATCCTATTAATACCACAAGCAGGAAGCTGCAGTATTTACAGTTAGTGTACTGTGTCCTCTGCACAGTGTGAACCTAAAGCTACCTAAAGACAATTGCTGGTGTTCTTCTGATCCTATTAATACCACAGGCAGGCAGCAGCAGTATTTACAGTTAGTGTACTGTGTCCTCTGCACAGTGTGCACCTAAAGCTACCTGAAGACAATTGCTGGTGTTCTTCTGATCCTATTAATACCACAGGCAGGCAGCTGCAGTATTTACAGTTAGTGTACTGTGTCCTCTGCACAGTGTGCACCTAAAACTACCTGAAGACAATTGCTAGTGTTCTTCTGATCCTATTAATACCATAGGCAGGCAGCTGCAGTATTTACAGTTAGTGTACTGTGTCCTTTGCACAGTGTGCACCTAAAGCTAGTTGAAGACAATTGCTGGTGTTCTGATCTTATTAATACCAAAGGCAAGCAGCTGCACTTTTTACAGTTAGTGTACTGTGTCCTCTGCACAGTGTGCACCTAAAGCTACCTGAAGACAATTGCTGTTTTTCTGATCCTATTAATACCACAGGCAAGATGCTGCACTATTTACAGTTAGTGTACTGTGTCCTCTGCACAGTGTGCACCTAAAGCTACCCGAAGACAATTGCTATTGTTCTGATCCTTTTAATACCACAGGAAGGCAGCTGCAATATTTACAGTTAGTGTACTGTGTCCTCTGCACAGTGTACACCTAAAGCTACCTGAAGACAATTGCAGGTGCTCTTCTGATCCTATTAGTACCACAGGAAGGCAGCTGCGGTATTGACAGTTAGTGTACTGTGTCCTCTGCACAGTGTGCACCTAAAGCTACCTGAAGACAATTGCAGGTGTTCTTCTGATCCTATCAGTACCAAAGGCAGGCAACTGCAGTATTTACAGTTAGTGTACTGTGTCCTCTGCACAGTGTGCACCTAAAGCTACCTGAAGACAATTGCTGTTGTTCTGATCTTATTAATACCACAGGCAGGCAGCTGCAGTATTTACAGTTAGTGTACTCTGTCCTCTGCACAGTGTGCACCTAAAGCTACCTGAATACAATTACTGTTGTTCTGATCCTATTAATACCACAAGCAGGCAGCTGCATTATTTACAGTTAGTGTACTGTGTCCTCTGCACAGTGTGAACCCTAAAACTACCTAAAGACAATTGCTGGTGTTCTTCTGATCCTTTTAATACCACAGGCAGGCAGCAGCAGTATTTACAGTTAGTGTACTGTGTCCTCTGCACACTGTGCACCTAAAGCTACCTGAAGACAATTGCTGGTGTTCTTCTGATCCTATTAATACCACAGGCAGGCAGCTGCAGTATTTACAGTTAGTGTACTGTGTCCTCTGCACAGTGTGCACCTCAAGCTACCTGAAGACAATTGCTGGTGTTCTTCTGATCCTATTAATACCATAGGCAGGCAGCTGCAGTATTTACAGTTAGTGTACTGTGTCCTCTGCACAGTGTGCACCTAAAGCTAGTTGAACACAATTGCTGGTGTTCTGATCTTATTAATACCAAAGGCAGGCAGCTGCAGTATTTACAGTTAATGTACTGTGTCCTCTGCACAGTGTGCACCTAAAGCTACCTGAAGACAATTGCTGTTGTTCTGATCCTATTAATACCACAGGTAAGATGCTGCACTATTTACAGTTAGTGTACTGTGTCCTCTGCACAGTGTGCACCTAAAGCTACCCGAAGACAATTGCTGTTGTTCTGATCCTTTTAATACCACAGGAAGGCAGCTGCAATATTTAGAGTTAGTGTACTGTGTCCTCTGCACAGTGTACACCTAAAGCTACCTGAAGACAATTGCAGGTGCTCTTCTGATCCTATTAGTACCACAGGAAGGCAGCTGCGGTATTGACAGTTAGTGTACTGTGTCCTCTGCACAGTGTGCACCTAAAGCTACCTGAAGACAATTGCAGGTGTTCTTCTGATCCTATCAGTACCAAAGGCAGGCAACTGCAGTATTTACAGTTAGTGTACTGTGTCCTCTGCACAGTGTGCACCTAAAGCTACCTGAAGACAATTGCTGTTGTTCTGATCTTATTAATACCACAGGCAGGCAGCTGCAGTATTTACAGTTAGTGTACTCTGTCCTCTGCACAGTGTGCACCTAAAGCTACCTGAATACAATTACTGTTGTTCTGATCCTATTAATACCACAAGCAGGCAGCTGCATTATTTACAGTTAGTGTACTGTGTCCTCTGCACAGTGTGAACCCTAAAACTACCTAAAGACAATTGCTGGTGTTCTTCTGATCCTTTTAATACCACAGGCAGGCAGCAGCAGTATTTACAGTTAGTGTACTGTGTCCTCTGCACACTGTGCACCTAAAGCTACCTGAAGACAATTGCTGGTGTTTTTCTGATCCTATTAATACCACAGGCAGGCAGCTGCAGTATTTACAGTTAGTGTACTGTGTCCTCTGCACAGTGTGCACCTCAAGCTACCTGAAGACAATTGCTGGTGTTCTTCTGATCCTATTAATACCATAGGCAGGCAGCTGCAGTATTTACAGTTAGTGTACTGTGTCCTCTGCACAGTGTGCACCTAAAGCTAGTTGAACACAATTGCTGGTGTTCTGATCTTATTAATACCAAAGGCAGGCAGCTGCAGTATTTACAGTTAATGTACTGTGTCCTCTGCACAGTGTGCACCTAAAGCTACCTGAAGACAATTGCTGTTGTTCTGATCTTATTAATACCACAGGCAAGATGCTGCACTATTTACAGTTAGTGTACTGTGTCCTCTGCACAGTGTACACCTAAAGCTACCTGAAGACAATTGCAGGTGCTCTTCTGATCCTATTAGTACCACAGGAAGGCAGCTGCAGTACTGACAGTTAGTGTACTGTGTCCTCTGCACAGTGTGCACCTAAAGCTACCTGAAGACAATTGCAGGTGTTCTTCTGATCCTATTAGTACCAAAACAGGCAGCTGCAGTATTTACAGTTAGTGTACTGTGTCCTCTGCACAGTGTGCACCTAAAGCTACCTGAAGACAATTCCTTTGGTTCTGATCCTATTAATACCACAAGCAGGCAGCTGCAGTATTTACAGTTAGTGTACTGTGTCCTCTGCACGGTGTGCACCTCAAGCTACATGAAGACAATTTCTGGTGTTCTTCTGATCCTATTAGTACCACAGGCAGGCAGCTGCAGTATTTACAGTTAGTGTACTGTGTCCTCTGCATAGTGTGCACCTAAAGCTACCTGAAGACACTTGCTGTTGTTCTGATCCTTTTAAAACCTCAGGCAGGCAGCTGCAGTATTTACAGTTTGTGTACTGTGTCCTCTGCACGGTGTGCACCTAAAGCTACCTGAAGACAATTGCTGTTGTTCTGATCTTATTAATACCACAGGCAGGCAGCTGCAGTATTTACAGTTAGTGTACTGTGTCCTCTGCACGGTGTGCAACTAAAGCTATCTGAAGACAATTGCTGGTTTTATTCTGATCCTATTAGAACCAAAGGCAGGCAGCTGCAGTATTTACAGTTAGTGTACTGTGTCCTCTGCACAGTGTGCACCTAAAGCTAGTTGAAGACAATTGCTGGTGTTCTGATTTTATTAATACCAAAGGCTGGCAGCTGCTGTATTTACAGTTAGTGTACTGTGTCCTCTGCACAGTGTGCACCTAAAGCTACCTGAAGACAATTGCTGTTGTTCTGATCCTATTAATACCACAGGAAGGCAGCTGCAGTATTTACAGTTAGTGTACTGTGTCCTCTGCACAGTGTGCACCTAAAGCTACTTGAAGACAATTGCAGGTGTTCTTCTGATCCTATTAGTACCACAGTCAGGCAGCTGCAGTATTTACAGTTAGTGTACTGTGTCCTCTGTATAGTGTGCACCTAAAGCTACCTGAAGACAATTGCTGTTGTTCTGTTCCTTTTAAAACCACAGGCAGGCAGCTGCAGTATTTACAGATATTGTACTGTGTCCTCTGCACAGTGTGCACCTAAAGCTACCTGAAGACAATTGCTGTTGTTTTGATCTTATTAATACCGCAGGCAGCTGCAGTATTTACAGTTAGTGTACTGTGTCCTCTGCACGATGTGCACCTAAAGGTATCTGAAGACAATTGCTGGTTTTATTCTGATCCTATTAAAACCAAAGGCAGGCAGCTGCAGTATTTACAGTTATTGTACTGTGTCCTCTGCACAGTGTGCACCTAAAGCTACCTGAAGACAATGTCTGTTGTTCTGATCTTATTAATACCGCAGGCAGCTGCAGTATTTACAGTTAGTGTACTGTGTCCTCTGCGCAGTGTGCACCTAAAGCTAGTTGAAGACAATTGCTGGTGTTCTGATCTTATTAATACCAAAGGCAGGCAGCTGCAGTATTTATAGTTAATGTACTGTGTTTTCTGCACAGTGTGCACCTAAAGCTACCTGAAGACAATTGCTGTTGTTCTGTTCCTATTAATACCACAGGCAAGCAGCTGCACTATTTACAGTTGGTGTACTGTGTCCTCTGCACAGTGTGAACCTAAAGCTACCTGAAGACAATTGCTGGTGTTCTTCTGATCCTAATAGTACCACAGGCAGGCAGCTGCAGTATTTACAGTTAGCGTACTGTGTCCTCTGCACAGTGTGCACTAAAGCTAGTTGAAGACAATTGCTGGTGTTCTGATCTTATTAATACCAAAGGCAGGCAGCTGCAGTATTTATAGTTAGTGTACTGTGTTTTCTGCACAGTGTGCACCTAAAGCTACCTGAAGACAATTGCTGTTGTTCTGATCCTATTAATACCACATGCAAGCAGCTGCACTATTTACAGTTAGTGTACTGTGTCCTCTGCACAGTGTGAACCTAAAGCTACCTGAAGACAATTGCTGTTGTTCTGATCCTATTAATACCACAGGAAGGCAGCTGCAGTATTTACAGTTAGTGTACTGTGTCCTCTGCACAGTGTGCATCTAAAGCTACTTGAAGACAATTGCAGGTGTTCTTCTGATCCTATTAGTAGCACAAGAAGGCAGCTGCAGTATTTACAGTTAGTGTACTATGTCCTCTGCACAGTGTGCACCTAAAGCTACCTGAAGACAATTGCAGGTGTTCTTCTGATCCTATTAGTAGCACAAGAAGGCAGCTGCAGTATTTACAGTTAGTGTACTATGTCCTCTGCACAGTGTGCACCTAAAGCTACCTGAAGACAATTGCAGGTGTTCTTCTGATCCAATTAGTACCAAATGCAGGCAGCTGCAGTATTTACAGTTAGTGTACTGTGTCCTCTGCACAGTGTGCACCTCAAGCTACCTGAAGACAATTGCTGGTGTTCTTCTGATCCTATTAGTACCACAGGAAGGCAGCTGCAGTATTTACAGTTAGTGTACCGTGTCCTCTGTACAGTGTGCACCTAAAGCTACCTGAAGACAATTGTTGTTGTTCTGATCCTTTTAATACCACAGGCAGGCAGCTGCAGTATTTACAGTTAGTGTACTGTGTCCTCTGCACAAAGTGCACCTAAACCTACCTGAGGACAATTGCAGTCGTTCTGATCCTATTAATACCACAGGCAGGCAGCTTTAGTATTTACAGTTAGTGTACTGTGTCCTCTGCACAGTGTGCACCTAAAGCTACCTAAAGACAATTACTGTTGTTCTGATCCTATTAATACCACAAGCAGGCAGCTGCAGTATTTACAGTTAGTGTACTGTGTCCTCTGCACAGTGTGCACCTAAAGCTACTTGAAGACAATTGCTGGTGTTTTTCTGATCCTATTAGTACCACAGGCAGGCAGCTGCAGTATTTACAGTTAGTGTACTGTGTCCTCTGTATAGTGTGCACCTAAAGCTACCTGAAGACAATTGCTGTTGTTCTGTTCCTTTTAAAACCACAGGCAGGCAGCTGCAGTATTTACAGATATTGTACTGTGTCCTCTGCACAGTGTGCACCTAAAGCTACCTGAAGACAATTGCTGTTGTTCTGATCTTATTAATACCGCAGGCAGCTGCAGTATTTACAGTTAGTGTACTGTGTCCTCTGCACGATGTGCACCTAAAGCTACCTGAAGACAATTGCTGGTGTTCTTCTGATCCTATTAGAACCACAGGCAGGCAGCTGCAGTATTTACAGTTAGTGTACTGTGTCCTCTGCATGGTGTGCACCTAAAGCTATCTGAATACAATTGCTGGTTTTATTCTGATCCTATTAGAACCACAGGCAGGCAGCTGCAGTATTTTCAGTTAGTGTGCTGTGTCCTCTGCGCAGTGTGCACCTAAAGCTACCTAAAGACAATTGCTGGTGTTCTTCTGATCCTATTAGTACCACAGGAAGGCAGCTGCAGTATTTACAGTTAGTGTGCTGTGTCCTCTGCACAGTGTGCACCTAAAGCTACCTGAAGACAATTGCAGGTGTTCTTCTGATCCTATTAGTACCAAAGGCAGGCAGCTGCAGTATTTACAGTTAGTGTACTGTGTCCTCTGCACAGTGTGCACCTAAAGCTACCTGAAGACAATTACTGTGGTTCTGATCCTATTAATGCCACAAGCAGGCACCTGCAGTACTTACAGTTAGTGTACTGTGTCCTCTGCACGGTGTGCACCTCAAGCTACCTGAAGACAATTGCTGGTGTTCTTCTGATCCTATTAGTACCACAGGCAGGCAGCTGCAGTATTTACAGTTAGTTTACTATGTCCTCTGCATAGTGTGCACCTAAAGCTACCTGAAGACACTTGCTGTTGTTCTGATCCTTTTAAAACCACAGGCAGGCAGCTGCAGTATTTACAGTTTGTGTACTGTGTCCTCTGCACGGTGTGCACCTAAAGCTACCGGAAGACAATTGCTGTTGTTCTGATCTTATTAATACCACAGGCAGGCAGCTGCAGTATTTACAGTTAATGTACTGTGTCCTCTGCACGGTGTGCACCTAAAGCTATCTGAAGACAATCGCTGGTTTTATTCTGATCCTATTAGAACCAAAGGCAGACAGCTGCAGTATTTACAGTTAGTGTACTTTGTCCTCTGCACAGTGTGCACCTAAAGCTACCTGAAGACAATTGCTGTTGTTCTGATCTTATTAATAAAACAGGCAGGCAGCTGCAGTATTTTCAGTTAGTGTACTGTGTCCTCTGCAGGGTGTGCACCTAAAGCTATCTGAAGACAATTGCTGGTTTTATTCTGATCCTATTAGAACCAAAGGCAGGCAGCTGCAGTATTTACAGTTAGTGTACAGTGTCCTCTGCACAGTGTGCACCTAAAGCTACCTGAAGACAATTGCTGTTGTTCTGATCTTATTAATAAAACAGGCAGGCAGCTGCAGTATTTTCAGTTAGTGTACTGTGTCCTCTGCAGGGTGTGCACCTAAAGCTACCTGAAGACAATTACTGGTGTTCTTCTGATCCTATTAGTACCACAGGCAGGCAGCTGCAGTATTTACAGTTAGTTTACTGTGTCCTCTGCACAGTGTGCATCTAAAGCTACCTGAAGACAATTGCTGTTGTTCTGATCTTATTAATAGCACAAGCAGGCAGCTGCAATATTTACAGTTAGTGTACTGTGTCCTCTGCACAGTTTGCACCTAAATCTACCTGAAGACAATTGCTGGTATTCTTTTGATCCTATTAGTACCACAGGCAAGCAGCTGCAGTATTTACAGTTAGTGTACTGTGTCCTCTGCACAGTGTGAACCTAAAGATACCTGAAGACAATTGCTGTTGTTCTGATCCTATTAATACCACAGGCAGGCAGCTGCAGTATTTACAGTTAGTGTACTGTGTCCTCTGCACAGTGTGCACCTAAAGCTAACTGAAGACAATTGCTGTTGTTCTGATCTTATTAATACCGCAGAGAGGTAGGCGCAAGATCCACTCAAGAAGAATTACACATCCTAAGCCTGGGTTTGGGGGCTAAAACTCACTTCCTCACTCCGACAAATAGGGTATAAAAGGAGCCTGACAGTAGCCCTGCGGTGTTTTTGAGAGGTGAACGTTCCCGCCCAGACCTGACGTGCAGGGTGGGCGGTGGTAGACAAGGCTTCTGCGCAGGACCCCTCATAGACCCAAGTAGGTCCGGGAGGTCCCTCGTGGAATTAATATAAGAGCCTCCGCATAAGCGGATACCAGCGACTTGCACACCGGTATAAGAGGGTTATAAGAGGGAACTGAGGGAGTTGGCCCCCGACCCCGTCAAGGAGCAAGTTGTAAACAACCACTAGGTCTCATACCTAGGCTTGTATTAATCTTTCGGGGTAGGGTGGAGTACTAGAGGCCTGTGGAGATGAGGGGGAAGGCAACTAAAGGTAATAAAGCTGCAGTATTTACAGTTAGTGTACTGTGTCCTCTGCACAGTGTGCACCTAAAGCTACCTGAAGACAATTGCTGTTGTTCTGATCTTATTAATAGCACAAGCAGGCAGCTGCAGTAATTTCAGTTAGTGTACTGTGCCCTCTGCACAGTGTGCACCTAAAGCTACCTGAAGACAATTGCTGGTGTTCTTCTGATCCTATTAATACCACAGGCAGGCAGCTGCAGTATTTACAGTTAGTGTACTGTGTCCTCTGCATAGTGTGCACCTAAAGCTACCTGAAGACAATTGCTGCTGTTCTGATCCTTTTAAAACCACAGGCAGGCAGCTGCAGTATTTACAGTTAGTGTACTGTGTCCTCTGTACAGTGTGCACCTAAAGCTACCTAAAGACAATTGCTGTTGTTCTGATCTTATTAATACTACAGGCAGGCAGCTGCAGTATTTACAGTTAGTGTACTGTGTCCTCTGCACAGTGTGCACCTAAAGCTACCTGATGACAATTGCTGGTTTCCTTCTGATCCTATTAGTACCAAAGGCAGGCAGCTGCAGTATTAACAGTTAGTGTACTGTTTCCTCTGCATAGTGTGCACCTAAAGCTACCTGAAGACAATTGCTGTTGTTCTGATCCTTTTAAAACCACAGGCAGGCAGCTGCAGTATTTACAGTTAGTGTACTGTGTCCTCTGCACAGTGTGCACCTAAAGCTAACTGAAGACAATTGCTGTTGTTCTGATCTTATTAATACCACAGGCAGCTGCAGTATTTACAGTAAGTGTACTGTGTCCTCTGCACGGTGTGCACCTAAAGCTATCTGAAGACAATTGCTGGTTTTATTCTGATCCTATTGGAACCACAGGCAAGCAGCAGCAGTATTTACAGTTAGTGTACTGTGTCCTCTGCACAGTGTGCACCTAAAGCTACCTGAAGACAATTGCTGGTGTTCTTCTGATCCTATTAGTGCCACAGGCAGGCAGCTGCAGTATTTACAGTTAGTGTACTGTGTCCTCTGCAGAGTGTGCACCTAAAGCTACACAAAGACAATTGCTGGTGTTCTTCTGATCCTATTAGTATCAGAGGCAGGCAGCTGCAGTGTTTATAGTTAGTGTACTGTGTCCTCTGCACAGTGTGCACCTAAAGCTTCCCGAAGACAATTACTGGTGTTCTTCTGATCCTATTAGTACCACAGGCAGGCAGCTGCAGTATTTACAGTTAGTGTACTGTGTCCTCTGTACAGTGTGCACCTAAAGCTACCTGAAGACAATTGCTGTTGTTCTGATTCTTTTAATACCACAGGCAGGCAGCTGCAGTTTTTACAGTTAGTGTACTGTGTCCTCTGCACAGTGTGGACCTAAAGCTACCTGAAGACAATTGCTGTTGTTCTGATCTTATTAATACCGCAGACAGCTGCAGTATTTACAGTTAGTGTACTGTGTCCTCTGCACGATGTGCACCTAAAGCTATCTGAAGACAATTGCAGGTTTTATTCTGATCCTATTAGAACCACAGGCAGGCAGCTGCAGTATTTACAGTTAGTGTACTGTGTCCTCTGCACGGTGTGCACCTAAAGCTATCTGAATACAATTTCTGGTTTTATTCTGATCCTATTAGAACCACAGGCAGGCAGCTACAGTATTTTAAGTTAGTGTGCTGTGTCCTCTGCGCAGTGTGCACCTAAAGCTACCTGAAGACAATTGCTGGTGTTCTTCTGATCCTATTAGTACCACAGGCAGGCAGCTGCAGTATTTACAGTTAGTGTACTATGTCCTCAGCACAGTGTGCACCTAAAGCTACCTGAAGACAATTGCCGTTGTTCTGATCTTATTAATAGCACAAGCAAGCAGCTGCAGTATTTTCAGTTAGTGTACTGTGTCCTCTGCACAGTGTGCACCTAAAGCTACCTGAAGACAATTGCTGGTGTTCTTCTGATCCCATTAATACCACAGGCAGGCAGCTGCAGTATTTACAGTTAGTGTACTGTGTCCTCTGCATAGTGTGCACCTAAAGCTACCTGAAGACAATTGCTGTTGTTCTGATCCTTTTAAAACCACAGGCAGGTAGCTGCAGTATTTACAGTTAGTGTACTGTGCCCTCTGCACAGTGTGCACCTAAAGCTACCTGAAGACAATTGCTGTTGTTCTGATCTTATTAATACCACAGGCAGGCAGCTGCAGTATTTACAGTTAGTGTACTGTATCCTCTGCACAGTGTGCACCTAAAGCTACCTGATGACAATTGCTGGTGTTCTTCTGATCCTATTAGTACCACAGGCAGGCAGCTGCAGTATTTACAGTTAGTGTACTGTTTCCTCTGCATAGTGTGCACCTAAAGCTACCTGAAGACAATTGCTGTTGTTCTGATCCTTTTAAAACCACAGGCAGGCAGCTGCAGTATTTACAGTTAATGTACTGTGTCCTCTGCACAGTGTGAACCTAAAGCTACCTGAAGACAATTGCTGTTGTTCTGATCTTATTAATACAACAGGCAGCTGCAGTATTTACAGTTAGTGTACTGTGTCCTCTGCACGGTGTGCACCTAAAGCTATCTGAAGACAATTGCTGGTTTTATTCTGATCCTATTAGAACCACAGGCAAGCAGCAGCAGTATTTACAGTTAGTGTACTGTGTCCTCTGCGCAGTGTGCACCTAAAGCTACCTGAAGACAATTGCTGGTGTTCTTCTGATCCTATTAGTACCACAGGCAGGCAGCTGCAGTATTTACAGTTAGTGTACTGTGTCCTCTGCAGAGTGTGCACCTAAAGCTACACGAAGACAATTGCTGGTGTTCTTCTGATCCTATTAGTATCAGAGGCAGGCAGCTGCAGTATTTATAGTTAGTGCACTGTGTCCTCTGCACAAAGTGCACCTAAACCTGCCTGAAGACAACTGCAGTCGTTCTGATCCTATTAATACCACAGGCAGGCAGCTTTAGTATTTACAGTTAGTGTACTGTGTCCTCTGCACAGTGTGCATCTAAAGCTACCTGAAGACAATTACTGTTGTTCTGATCCTATTAATACCACAAGCAGGCAGCTGCAGTATTTACAGTTAGTGTACTGTGTCCTCTGCACAGTGTGCACTTAAAGCTACTTGAAGACAATTGCTGGTGTTCTTCTGATCCTATTAGTACCACAGGCAGGCAGCTGCAGTATTTACAGTTAGTGTACTGTGTCCTCTGTATAGTGTGCACCTAAAGCTACCTGAAGACAATTGCTGTTGTTCTGATCCTTTTAAAACCACAGGCAGGCAGCTGCAGTATTTACAGTTAGTGTACTGTGTCCTCTGCACAGTGTGCACCTAAAGCTACCTGAAGACAATTGCTGTTGTTCTGATCTTATTAATACCGCAGGCAGCTGCAGTATTTACAGTTAATGTACTGTGTCCTCTGCACGATGTGCACCTAAAGCTATCTGAAGACAATTGCAGGTATTATTCTGATCCTATTAGAACCACAGGCAGGCAGCTGCAGTATTTTTAGTTAGTGTGCTGTGTCCTCTGTGCAGTGTGCACCTAAAGCTACCTGAAGACAATTGCTGGTGTTCTTCTGATCCTATTAGTACCACAGGCAGGCAGCTGCAGTATTTACAGTTAGTGTACTGTGTCCTCTGCACAGTGTGCACCTAAAGCTACCTGAAGACAATTACTGGTGTTCTTCTGATCCTATTAGTACCACAGGCAGGCAGTTGCACTATTTACAGTTAGTGTACTGTGTCCTCTGTACAGTGTGCACCTAAAGCTACCTGAAGACAATTGCTGTTGTTCTGATCCTTTTAATACCACAGGCAGGCAGCTGCAGTATTTACAGTTAGTGTACTGTGTCCTCTGCACAGTTTGCACCTAACGCAACCTGAAGACAATTGCTGGTGTTCTTCGGATCCTATTAATACCACGGGCAGGCGGCAGCAGTATTTACAGTTAGTGTACTGTGTCCTCTGCACAGTGTGCACCTAAAGCTACCTGAAGACAATTGCTGTTGTTCTGATCTTATTAATACCACAGGCAATCAGCTGCAGTATTTACTAGACATGTGCACACTGAAATATTTTGTTTCGGAATTTCGTTTTCGTCCAAAAGAAAAATTTATTTAGTTACTCCCGAAATTTGTTTTTATGCATTTCGTTTTTCGTAAAAAATTACATTCGTCCAAAAATCTAAATTAATTAAGGTCAAATTTGTCATTGAAGGCTCACGGTGTCTGTCGAATTTTCAAAGAAGATTCGACAGAGCAGCTAAACTGTACGATGCCGCAGTCGTACATTTCCGGTCGAATTTTCCGCTTACAAGCTGGCTGTAGTAGAATTCTAATGTTGTATGACTAGTAATAATTATATTTATTACTAGTCAACCAACATTAGAATTTTTCTATAGCCTATGGGCGAATGCATCTGACTGGAAATGTACGATTGCAGCATCGTACAGTTTAGCCGCTCCGTCAGATCTTCTTAGAACTTTCGACAGACACCATAAGCCAAAGATTTGACGTTTGTATGTTTTTCGTTGCTTTGTCGAATCTTCGGCGTTCATGTTGAATGGTCTACTCTACCCCAACAGTCAGCCAACTTTCAAATTTGTTTCTCAATCTCCATGTGCAATGCTGGGCGTGGCATCCGACGTTGTGTCAGATATTGATATGACATTATAATATAATGCCATATATTCTATAATATAGAATTTTTTTTGTGAGATCCCTTCAAAACTGCCTATGCTGATGCTGAGTGACTATCCTGTTATGCTGAGTGACAATTCTCTTCCTCCTCAATTTTCATGCTGATAGCTTGTAAGAACATTTTTGGTTCTGGGCACTGCCATCAGTGGCTAAGGCCCAATTTTTCTTCCCTTGTTTAACAGGGGTGTGTAATTACAATTTTTGATGCAATACTTTGCAGCAGGGCTCATTCCTGCTCTCCAACTAGAGTATCTGTGAGGGGCTGCAGTGTTGTGGCACCAGCACCAGTGCCCAAGGCCCAATTTTTCTGCCCCTGTTCAACAGGGGTGTATAATTACAATTTTTGATGCAATACTTTGCAGCAAGGCTTATTCCTGTGCTCCAACTAAAGTATCTGTGAGGAGTTGCAGTGTTATGAAAGCAGTGGCTAAGGCCCAATTTTTCTGCCCCTGTTTAACAGGGACATGTAATTACAATTTTTGATGCAATACTTTGCAGAAGGGCTCATTCCTGCTCTCCAACTAGAGTATCTGTGAGGGGTTGCAGTGTTGTGGCACCAGCACCAGTGCCCAACAGGGACATGTAATTACAATTCTTGATCTAATATTTCACAGCAGGGCCCATTAATGCGCCCACCAAGAGTAACTGTGAGGGCTTACAGTGTTGTGGCAACACCACCACCAAAGGCCCAATTTTTCTGCGCCTGTTCAACAGGTGCATGCAATTACAATTCTTGATATAATATTTCACAGCAGGGCCTGTTCCAGCGCCCACCAAGCAAAACTGTGAGGACTTACAGTGTTGTGGCACCAGCACCACCACCACCAAAGTCCAAATTTTTCTACCACTGTTCAACAATGGCATGTAATTACAATTCTTGGTCTAATATTTCACAGCAGGGCCAGTTCCTGCACCCACCAAGAGTAACCGTGAGGGATTACAGTGTTGTGGCAACACCAACACCTAAGGCCCCAATTTCTGCAGAATTTATAGGGCAGGCCTCTACTTTCAAACATCCAACTTACAAACGACTCCTACTTGCAAATGGAAGGAGACAACAGGAATTGAATTGAAATCTACCCCAAGTAAGGGAAATTCTCTCCTGTAAGAGTTAATATGGGAAAAACATGTCTCCTCTCCACTGATGCTTTATCACCAATCCTTGTTTCACTAAAAAACCCAATTTTCAAAAAACATTTGTCATTGGGACAGAAAGTGAGATGAAATCTTCTGAAGAGGTGCACAGAAAGCAAAACAAATGTTACAGGGATGAAAACCCTTCCCTATGTTTTCCAAAAAGCTTAAAAATAGATTTTTTGCCTGGAGCTACACTTTAAAAATTTACTAGTTCTAAATTACAAACAGATTCTACTTAACAACAAACTTACAGTCCCTGTCTTGTTTGCACCGCCTGTATACTGCTGTTCAGAGTATATAGGGCCTGGGGGCCCCACGCCTTTCCTTTTTTTAATTTGGGTGCGGGCTTCCCCTTAATATCCATACAAGACCCAAAGGGCCTGGTAATGGACTAGGGGGGGTACCCATGCCATTTGTCTCACTGATTTTCATCCATATTACCAGGACCTGACATTACATTAAAGCCGCAAGCAGTTTTAAATGACTTGTATTCCTTTACAAATGTCATTTTGTGCAGTGGCTGTTCTAAGCACGGGAAACACGTGCCACTTTACAGGCATACTATAGACACCACCCAGGTACAATATTTAAAGGAATATCTCATTTTCACTTTAAGCATCATTAAAATCACTACTCTCGAAAAAAACGGCTGTTTTTAAAACTTTTTTTGCATTGATACATGTCCCCTGAGGCAGGACCCGGGTCCCCAAACCCTTTTTAGGACAATAACTTGCATATTAGCCTTTAAAATTAGCACTTTTAATTTCAAACGTTCGAGTCCCACAGACTTTATCAGGGTTCTGAAGTTTGCGCAAACTTTCGGTCCGTTTGCAGGTTCTGGTGCAAACCGGCGGGTGTTCGGCTCATCCCTAAACTTGGGCAGTGAAAGTGCATCTAGCCAGGATTGGGGGGAGGATGCATTGGAGGCCTGAGGGTCTGCCAGCAGGTTTTGATAAAAGGAGGAGAACAGTTGCAAAACCTCCTTGGGGTGAGAGGTGAGATTTCCCTTAGAGTCCCAAAGCTTATATGTGTGTGTGGGTTGTATGGATTGCTTCAATTTTCTTGCAAACATGGTCGAAGCTGAATTGCTATGCAATAGAATGCGAGCTCTGGACCACCTGAAGGATTTTTCTGTCTGCTCTGAAAGGAGGGTATCCAGGGCACTCCTCTTTTGATTGATCTGGCTCAGCAATTCTTGAGTGGGGGTTCGGTCATGTTGGTGATAAAATCTATCTAGGTATATCATGAGGGAACAAATGTCTTTAAGCTTCTGGCATTTCCATGCCGAGGACAGCTTCGTAAGCTGTCCTCTCAGCACCACTCTATGTGCCACCCACAAGGATGCTGGGGAAATCTCACCGACATTGTTGAGGAATAAGTAGTTTGTGATGTATTCAGCTATTTGGGTAAGCGCCATCAGGTCTGTGAGCATGGAATCATTGAGACGCCAAGCCTCCATATCCTGGGAAAGACCTATGTGGGAGAAGAAGCATGACACTATGTGGTGGTCTGATCAAGGACACGCATGAATCTTGGCCGAGGTAGAGTTAGCGGCTAACACCAGGGTGGAATAGATGTAGTCCAACCTGGAGTAGCTATTGTGGGGGTGGGAGTAAAAAGTATATTCCCGGTAGACATGTGCACTGCAAAAAAAGTGTTCTTTTTCAGTCTCGTTTCATTCGTTTATATTTTTGTCATTTTTCGGGTCATTCATTATGATTGCAATTCGTACTTTCATACATTTGTACATTCGTACATTCGCACATTCGTACATTCGCACATTCGTACATTCGCATATTCATAAATTCGTACATTCGTACATTCGTGCATTCATGCGTTCATACATTCATAAATTCATAATTTGTAAATTAGAAAATTTGTATATTCGTAAATTCGTACATTTGTAAATTGGAAAATTCGGAAATTTGTAAATTCGAAATTTGAAAATCCAAAAACCCGAAAATTCGAAAATCTGAATTAGTAACTAACTATTAAATTTAGGTATTGTACATTCCTTTTAAATTTGGCTGTTAGTGAACGTAACAAATACAAATTTATCCGAAGTTACGAATTATTCGAAATAATGAATGCTGCATCTAAACAAGTAGAACGGAACAAATTAATACTAAATAATATTAATACAACATTTTTATTATTATTATTGTTATTTATTATTATTAATTCATTATGTTCCATTCGTTTGGAATACGGCATTCGTTATTTCAGATAATTCATAACTTCGGATACATTTGTATGTGTTACGTTCACTAACAGCCGAATTTGAAAGGAATTTACAATACCTATAATTTAATAGTTAGTAATAGTTAAGTTATTATTAGTTAATTATTATTTCAGATTTACAAATTTACGAATTTACAAATTTACGAATTCACTAATTTACTAATTTACGAATGTACAAATTTACGAATTTACGAATTTACTAATAAACAAATGCACGAATGTACTCATTTACAAACGTATAAATTTACAAATGTACGAATTTACGAATGTATGAATTTACGAACGTACGAATGTACAAATTTACAAATTTTCGAATAGTCAAATTTACGAATATTCGGGTTTTCGTTGATTCGGATATTTCCGAAAAACAAATTCAGGACGAAACTAATTGCACATGTCTAATTCCCGGGCCCCCACATTGTGAGCTCTCCAAGTTTCCCACATTTGGTGCATTTTTAGTTGATATTGGAGTGATTTTGGGAAGGCGTTAGTAGAGGGCCCTGTCTAGATCTGAGTGAGCTACTAGGTTGAAGTCCCTTCCTATCAACATATGGGGAGAATGGTACTTATCTATTATTTGAAAAAAACTTCTGAAAAAAGGAAACTTGGGATTCATTTGGTGCATACACTGAGGCAATGGTGATATATTTGCCTTGAATATTGCCCTGAACTATCACAAAGGTGGGTCTCTATAAGTATGTTGTACATCAAACAATACTGAGTTTTGTATGAATATAGCAACTCCTCACGTCTTGGACTCATAGGTGGTATAGTAACCTTGTTGAAAAGTCCTATCAAAATACTGTGGGTGGTTATGAGAGGAAAAATGCGTCTCCTGAAGGAGAAGAATATCAGCACCCAACAGTTTATAGGAAGGAAAGACAAAACAATAAAGGGCGCATTAATAGTGCAATAATTACAATAAATATCATGTTACCTCAATCATGTAAATGAAGTGCATCAGTGTATTTAGGGTAAATAAATCAAATCAAATAATATATAACCAATAAAGTGAATATAGTGTGTAGTACTAACTCCCGAAAGAGCTGCTGAGTTAAGTCGGGCTGTTACCATAACCTTTTTACCTTTAGTTTCACCAATACCAGAACTTAGAGTCCATGATGAGCTTTGTCTCTGACAATGTAGGCACCAGTCACTTTAGTACTTTTTCAATGCTTTAATAGGAAGTAACTTGAAAAAGTAGCAGGAAAGAGGTAGAAGAGTTGCAGGGAAGTTCAAATACCTTTTTCTCTATATCACTGAGGGCTTTAAAGCTCCAGGACAAATATACCTTCAGTCCAAGATTAAATCTTTGACCGCCCGGATAGATCTCTCTCACTGACCTAGCAGCCGGAACGTAGCATGCACAAAAGAAAAGTCTCTGCCACAGACTTGAGAAGAATGATGTAACTGTAAAGTCCTCTGCCACAGGATGTAGTAGTTTTAGATGAACAGCAACACAGTACCAGAACCTTTAAGCCGACCCGGCAGTACTTGTGTGGCAGGTTAGATTAAGATGCGTCCTCCAATCGAGTTACCAAGCCCCTCTTGAGACACCAGCATTCTGCTCGGTCATCTCCAAAGATGGATCCTCCCCTGGGTCTGCTCAATTGTCCAGGTTCTTCCCGCAGGACAGACAGCACAAGACCATCTCCGTAGTAGTAGGCCCCAGACAGGCTTCTGGGCCCACTTGCACGGCTGCAGCAACACAACCCTCCGGCCTGGAGGGCCACGATATAGAACTCCTAGTCACATACCTTTAGGCCAGGAGGGCCAGCAGGTGAAAGAGAAAGAAAAATGGCGTCTGCTCCTTATGTACCTTCTCCCAGAAAGCACAGCAGAGGACCACCTCTGCCAAGTTGCCTCCAAGTAAGAAGAGCACTCAGTATACTTCAGCTTGTTGCTTTCCAACACTGGCCTATGGTGACAATGACACCTACAGGCAACAGTGCGGAACTGCATGCAACACAGCCAATTCTGGAACAGAGGCTAATTTAGCCTTAGATTAATATTGAACTATGTACAGCACAGATGACCCACTAAATTTACATATAAGTGGTAGATTAGAAATCTACCAGAGCTACAAGTGCAAAAAAGTTCAATATATCTTCTTATGAATATGAGAATCTTTTCAATAAATCCAATCACCACATGATAGAGTGCAAATACTATCTTAGTCGTGCTTCACATATTTGCCTTTTTCCATGCCTGAGGGTCACTCTGTGGCCATTACTGTCTGGTGAGCGCTTTGATATACCACATCGGGTGAAGCACCAATAAGATAGTATTTTCACTCTATCATGTGGTGATTGGATTTATTGAGAAGATTCTCATATTCATAAGAAGATATATTGAACTTTTTTGCACTATATTCACTTTATTGGTTATATATGATTTAATTTGATTTATTTCCCTTAAATACACTGATGCACTTTATTTATATGATTGAGGTAACACGATATTTATTGTAATTATTGCACTATTGATGCGCCCTTTATTGTTTTGTCTATTGTCTATTAGTATTTACTAATTTTAGTAGCAGCATCAGGTTGTGAGTGTGCACGTTCATATTTGGCACCATGCCCATTATTTTTCACTTGATAGGAACGAAAGGCCCTTCTCCGTTTGTTCAGGTTGTGGGTGATCACCTTAAGATCCATGGTTTTGTAATGCGGAGAAACATAATTTTAAGGATGAGTCCAAGACGCAAGGTCAGCCAAAGCTCATCTTTGGAAACTAGCCCGTCCATAACTAGTTGCCTTAATAGGCGGATGCGGTAGACAAAACACAAATTAGCATATCTCATATTAACCTTAGACATGAATGTAAATGATATACATGCAGAAATGACTGCAAACTTTTGTAACTATAAACTATGCCAGCATTTAGTAGCATATTGGCCATGGGGGTAAGGGAAGTGACTTTCCACCTGACCAAAAGAACCTTTATAACATGGACCAAATGGTCCAATACTCCAATCAAGTGGTGAGGTCTGTCCGGGCAGTCTAACGACTGTGGCGGGTCAGGTCCTGCAAAAGAAAGATAGTCCAAGGTAAACTGACTAAATGGTATCTAAATTCCAGAATGGACTTGATTGGAGTAGGGGGACAAACAAATGGGCGCGACCAAACTTGGAGTGGAGACTAATAGAAAGTTAATGTGCATGCTAGCCGTATGGTTGCTGCGATCCCACCTGGGGGAAGGTGTAGCCCATATGGCAGACGGACATGGAGTGGATGGCATTCTTGGATGGTCTGCCGCATTAAGGCATCCCAGCTTCACCAAGAGATCTTTGCCTTTCGGGATTGTGGTGACTGTGTAGGTGGTGCCATTATGAGGGACCTGTAGCTTGAAGGGAAAACCCCAATGATATCTGATCCTAGCTGACTGGAGCACAATTGTTATTTCCTTCATTCTCTTGCGCTTGGTGGTAATAGGTGAGATATCTGTGTATATTCGGATTGTGATACCCTCTAGTTGGATATGAGGCATGTTGCACGAGGTTCTAAGAATCTCCTCTTTAATTAAAAAATCTTTCAGGCACAGCACGATATCCCTGTGGGGTCTCTCTGGAGGAATTTTTGGGTGTAGGGCCCTGTGTATCCTGTCACAGGTAAAAGCTGTGACTGGAGATTCAGGGAGAAGTGACTGAAACAATTTTTGCATAGCTGGAAGCAGATCTGTCACTGTTTCTGGGACCCTCCTCAATCTCAGATTGTTACTCCTATTTCTGTTGTCTAGGTCTTCTAGGTGGGCTTGTAACAGTTGTACTGTTTCTGTGAGGGCCTCATGGTCTTTTCTAAGGTCTGTGTGAGCAATAGGGATGAGCTTCGAGTTCGAGTCATGTTCGACTCGAACATCGGCTGTTCGCAAGTTCGAACCCACAGATCCCGGCCCTCCCCCTGTGTGAAATGGTAAGGGGGGTGGGGCCACCCGGTGACCCCGCCCCCTCTGATGCACAGGGACATGACGGGACTTCCCTGTGGCATTCCCCGTGATGCCACAGGGAAGAAGTCCCGTCAAGTCACCGTGCATCAGATGGGGGCAGGGTCACCGGGTGGCCCCGCCCCCGTTTTTTTAAGAACCGTCAGAAGAGGAGAAGCGTCACACAGCGGGAGCCTCCCTCCATGCCACCATGGATGCGGCGTGGCCTGGAGAAGAAGATGAAGAAGAGAAGAAGATGAAGAAGAGAAGAAGATGAAGAGAAGAGTGGGAGCCTCCCTCCATGCCATGGATGCAGAGCGGCCCGAGGAGAAGAAGGGAAGAAGATGCCGCAGAGGAGATGCTGGACGAAAACACCGGAGGAAGAACCAGAAGAGCCAGAAGAACCAGAAGAAGAAGAAGATGGAGGAAGAAACTGAAGGAAGATAGAAGACAGAAGAAAGAAGAAGCATTTAAATAAAGGAATTGTCAAAAACTGTCTCTTGTCATTTTTAACATTTTTGACAGTTTTTTAGTGAAATGGTAGTACTTTTGTTCCCCCTCACCATTTCACACAGGGGGAAGGGCCGGGATCTGGGCGTCCCCTTGTTAAAGGGGGCTTCCAGATTCCGATAAGCCCCCTGTCCGCAGAGCCCCACAACCACCGGCCAGGGTTGTGGGGATGAGGCCCTTGTCCTCATCAACATGGGACAAGGTGTTTTGGGGGGCTACCCCAAAGCACCCTTCCAATGTTGAGGGCATGTGGCCTGGTACAGTTCAGGAGGGGGGGCGCTCTCTCGTCCCCCCTCTTTTCCTGCAGCCTGCCAGGCTGCGTGCTCGGATAAGGGTCTGGTATGGATTCTTGGGGGGGCCCCACGCCGTTTATTTTTTTTTATTTTGGCGCGGGGTTCCCCTTAAAATCCATACCAGACCTGAAGGGCCTGGTATGGAATTTAGGGGGTCCCCCACGTCATTTTTTTTTAAAATTTTGGTTCAGGGGTTCCCCTGTGGGGAATTTCCATGCCATTTTTATCAATGAACTTCTATGTGTATTGTCGGACCGACAATTCATTAATAGCCACGAGTAGTTTTAAATTACTTTTTTTCCTTTGAAATGTCATTTTGCTGTCAGACTGTTCTAAACACGGGAAACATGCGCCCCTTTACAGGCATACTATAGACACCCACCAGGTATGAAATTTAAAGGGATATTACACTTTTATTGTTTTACTTTAAGCATTATTAAATTCACTGCTCCCGAAAAAAACGTCATTTTTTAAAACTTTTTTTGCATTGATCCATGTCCCCTGGGGCAGGACCCAGGTCCCCAAGCACTTTTTATGACAATAACTTGCATATAAGTCTTTAAAATTAGCACTTTTGATTATCCGTGTCCCATAGACTTTAACGGTGTTCGTGTGTTCGAATGTTCTGGTGCGAACCGAACAGGGGGGTGTTCGGCTCATCCCTAGTGAGCAAGGTTAAGCTCATCATGCTTAGTCTCTAGCAGGAATGTGGGTTTGTGGTTTTGAGGTGTTTTGGTGCACTCTAAGTTGACATTTTGTAAAGCTTTGTACTATACAGTGATTTTTACATTCCTTGTGACAGCAATATAAGTGTTTAATAAATAAAAGAAAATTAAAGCAATAGTGTAAAAATAAAAAACAAACAGTGACCGTCCCACACATGTTAAGTATCATTGCAAAAATCAGATAAAGTGGTAACCTGTAAAGGCTTTTATAGCATTGCCTATGGATAGTAAAATTTACGTTGTTTGTTGCCGTTGCATGACAAGCATGACATGTTTGGTATCTAAATAAAATAATGAAAATGTGCACTGCCACTGTTTCCTATGTAACGTGAGGCTGCTGCTATCATTAAATGTGTTTTTTTTTGTTCAATAAATTTTTATTAAAGAAAAATAGAGCAAAGATATACATATATCTCAAAATAGAAACATTTTCAGAAACCAAACAACATAGGTTCCAGTACTCACAAATTACAATGGTTAGCTGTAAGCTAGTAATACAGTAAATGTCCCTGAAGTAATATAAAGAGTTATAGTACTATCTAATTAGACAAAGGATTCTTACTGTGTGAGTACTTTAATCCAAACATAATTAAGAAAAAATATTGCTTTGGTTTAAGGAGAGTAAAGAGTAAGAGAGAACAACAAAGAATGAATACAAAAAATGAGATGATAGGAAAGAAGATAGATGAGATAAAAGAAAAGTAGAAGAGGTTAAAGAAAAGACAGTAAGAGGAGGGTTGCTGGCATGCATGTCGATACATTGAAAAAGGGGTAAATTAATAAAAGTTAAATGTTAAATGGCTAAGTTTAATTGACAGATTTAAGGGGTTTGCGTTATACGGTCCTTATAGGAGGAGGTGGACTGAAATTTTATCCAAGATTCCCAGATTAGAGAATGTTTCTTGGAAGTACCTGTAATATTGTGGGTAATACTCTCCATAAGGTGTACGTTGTCAACCATTTGTAGCCAACTTTTATAGAGGGAGTTGTTGGTTGGCCCCATACAGTGGGAAATAAGGCTTTGGCAGTGTTCAGTAAATGAGGAATGATTGAACGTTTATACAAACTTATGGGAGTTTTTGTAGCATGGAAAAGGATAGTCCATGGGTCATTGGGTATATTGACATCGGAAATCTGGGCAATCAGATCGTGAATGACATCCCAATATGTTCGAATAAGTGGGCAAAACCACCATACGTGCGCATGAGTAGCTTTGTTCCCACAGTTCCTCCAGCACAACAGGGAACTGGCGGGGAACATTTGGTGTAATCTAGCTGAGGTGTAATGCCACCTAGTGAGCAATTTATAGTTGACCTCTGACATTTTTGAGGCCAGGGATGAAGTATGGGCTAATTGTAAGATCTTATCCTTTTGGTTATCAGTAGGGGAGGAATCCAGATCAGTCTGCCATTTATCTAGGAAAGGTGGAAAGTCGGGGTTTTGAAGAGCAATAAGAGCTTTGTAGAATAGAGAAATACCATGTAGAGGAGGGTCTTTTTGGTGAAATATTACTTCTATATCATTTAAATTACTTATACCCCTAAGCGGATTAGGAAGGGAGCTTAAGAAGTGTTGTAGTTGATGGTATAAAGAATATGAGAATATGATGTAATAAGAGAGGCTCTTCCGAACTCCATGATTTAAAGCCTGGGTTAAGTAGACCTGGTAGAAAATATTTGTGGTTGAGAAGAGGTAATAGAGGGGAATCATAATTCCATGAGAATTTTTTGTGTATGGCATCCCATATTTCTAAAGAGGATATGGTAAGAGCCGAGGTAGTTCGAGCAAAGTTCCTGTAAGAACGGGGTATCCAAGGAGCTATTGAGAGATTTATGCCATTTATGCAAATCATAGTTTGTAAAATAGTAAAAAACCCCACCAATACACCTAATGGTAACATTTGAAAGATGAAGAGGATGCAAGGTAATATATTCATTTTAATGATATTTACTTTCCCCAACCATGTGTGTGATAGGCTAGACCATTTTCGTAGATCATCTCTAATCCTATTTAGCAAGGGAATATAATTGTATCGAAAAAGGGATTGGAGACTAGAAGTAAGATAAATACCTAGGTATTTCATGCATTTTGGTTCCCATTTGAAGGGAAAAAGGGGTTTGAGAGAGAGAGCTTTGGATTTGGGGATATTTATGTTTAAAATTTCAGATTTGGATACGTTTATTTTGAAGTTAGAAATTGAGTGAAACATGGAAAATGCAGACATTAAGTTGGGAATCGAAATACGTGGCTGTTGAATAAAAAATAGTACATCGTCAGCATAGGCTGCGTATTTATGGGATCTGTTACCTATTTGTATGCCTTTGATATTAACGTTATTCCTAATTATAACTAAGAAGGGTTCTAAAGTAATAGCAAAAAGGGGAGGGGAGAGAGGGCAGCCCTGCCTGGTTCCATTATGTAAGACAAAGGGGTCACTTAACATTCCATTAATTCTAATTTGTGCTGAGGGATTAGAGTAAAGGGATGAGATACGATGAAACATTTAGGTCCCAGACCAAAGTGTCGTAAGGTCATCTTAAGATATTCCCAGTCCACCCTATCAAAAGCTTTTTCCGCATCGGTGGAAAGGAGTAGGGTGGGCTGGGCGCATCTCTGAACATATTGGATTAGGGAGATTGCACAAAGGGAATTGTCTTTTGCTTCTCTATTGGGTATGAAACCTGATTGGTCTGCTGAGATCCAACTGGGTAATAGGGGGAGTAGGAGATTTGCCATTACTTTGGCAAATAATTTAATGTCAACGTTTATTAATGATATTGGCCTGAAACTGTTACATAGGGTGGGGTCCATATCATGTTTAGGAATGACAGTGATATGAGTTGAAAGGGATTCTGGGCGTAGTCCTGAAGAGTGAGAGACAGAATTTGCATAAGCGGAGAGGCGAGGGAGCAAAATGTCGCTGAATGTCTTGTAATATAAAATAGTGAACCCGTCAGGTCCAGGAGCTTTACCGGGTGGGGAGGACTTCAATGCTGCTTGAAATTCCTCAACCGAGAAATCCTCCTCCATTATTTTAAGGACAGATATGGGCAATTTAGGAAGATTGACTTCTTTAAAGTAGGAAAGCATGCGGTTCCTTCTCTCTTTTTGAGGAAGAGAGGATAAGTCATTTTTAGAATTATAAAGGTCCACATAATACTCTCTAAAGGCTTTAGCAATGTCTGGAGTTGCATGAGCCAGCTCGCCTGTTGAAAGTTTAATTTTGGGAATAAATGATTCAATTGTTTAGTCTTTAATGATCTAGCTAATAATTTACTTGGTTTGTTCCCCCACTCATAAAATTTCTGTGATAAGCGTTGGAATTTTCTCTTGGTATCTAAGTTAAGGAGGGATTTTAATTCCTCTTGTTTAAGTGTGAGGGACTGGAGGTGCTCAATATGCAGAGAGAGTTTATGTTGTTTCTCAAGAACCACTATCTGTTGTAGAACCTGGTTAATTTGTTGAACATGTTCCCTTTTTTTCCTTGCACCAAGCTCAATGAGTCGGCCCCTAATAGTAGCCTTATGAGCTTCCCAAATGATGGAGGGAGAGGTGTCAGTGGGTTTGTTTTCCTTAAAGTATTGCGATAAATGAGAGGCTAACATGGAAACCTCAGCTTCATTAGAAAGAAGGGAGTCATTAAGTTTCCAATTGTTAGTATGCCGTGGTAAGGAAGACATGGTCAACGTCATTGACACAGGTGCATGGTATGAAACAGATACGGTGCCTATGTGAGTAGATTGTAGAAGGGGGAGATGAAAATGATCTAAGAATATATTATCTATTCTGGAGTAGGATTGGTGTGTTGTGGAAAAATGTGAAAAATCCTTCTCCTTGGGATGGAGGAGGCGCCAGACATCCATTAATTGAAGGTCCAGAAGCCTTTTTTAACCACTTGAGCCCCGGACCATTATGCTGCCTAAGGACCAGAGGTCTTTTTCCAATTTGGCACTGCGTCGCTTTAACTGCTAATTGCGCGGTCATGCAATGCTGTACCCAAACGAAATTTGCGTCCTTTTCTTCCCACAAATAGAGCTTTCTTTTGATGGTATTTGATCACCTCTGCGGTTTTTATTTTTTGCGCTATAAACGGAAAAAGACCGAAAATTTTGAAAAAAAATGATATTTTCTACTTTTTGTTATAAAAAAAATCCAATAAACTAAATTTTAGTCATACATTTAGGCCAAAATGTATTCGGCCACATGTCTTTGGTAAAAAAAATGTCAATAAGCGTATATTTATTGGTTTGCGCAAAAGTTATAGCGTCTACAAACTAGGGTACATTTTCTGGAATTTACACAGCTTTTAGTTTATGACTGCCTATGTCATTTCTTGAGGTGCTAAAATGGCAGGGCAGTACAAAACCCCCACAAATGACCCCATTTTGGAAAGTAGACACCCCAAGGAAATTGCTGAGAGGCATGTTGAACCCATTGAATATTTATTTTTTTTGTCCCAAGTGATTGAAAAATGACAAAAAAAAAAAAAAAAAAAATATTTACAAAAAGTTGTCACTAAATGATATATTGCTCACACAGGCCATGGGCCTATGTGGAATTGCACCCCAAAATACATTCAGCTGCTTCTCCTGAGTATGGGGATACCACATGTGTGGGACTTTTTGGGAGCCTAGCCGCGTACGGGGCCCCGAAAACCAATCACCGCCTTCAGGATTTCTAAGGGTGTAAATTTTTGCTTTCACTCTTCACTGCCTATCACAGTTTCGGAGGCCATGGAATGCCCAGGTGGCACAAAACCCCCCAAAATGACCCCATTTTGGAAAGTAGACACCCCAAGCTATTTGCTGAGAGGCATATTGAGTCCATGGAATATTTTATATTTTGACACAAGTTGCGGGAAAGTGACACTTTTTTTTTTTTTTTTTTTTTCATAAAGTTGTCACTAAATGATATATTGCTCACACAGGCCATGGGCATATGTGGAATTGCACCCCAAAATACATTTAGCTGCTTCTACTGAGTATGGGGATACCACATGTGTGGGACTTTTTGGGAGCCTAGCCGCGTACGGGGCCCCGAAAACCAATCACTGCCTTCAGGATTTCTAAGGGTGAAAATTTTTGATTTCACTCTTTACTGCCTATCACAGTTTCGGAGGCCATGGAATGCCCAGGTGGCATAAAACCCCCCCAAATGACCCCATTTTGGAAAGTAGACACCCCAAGCTATTTGCTGAGAGGCATGGTGAGTATTTTGCAGCTCTCATTTGTTTTTGAAAATGAAGAAAGACAAGAAAAAACATTTTTTTTTTTCTTTTTTCAATTTTCAAAACTTTGTGACAAAAAGTGAGGTCTGCAAAATACTCACTATACCTCTCAGCAAATAGCTTGGGGTGTCTACTTTCCAAAATGGGGTCATTTGGGGGGGTTTTGTGCCACCTGGGCATTCCATGGCCTCCGAAACTGTGATAGGCAGTGAAGAGTGAAATCAAAAATTCACGCCCTTAGAAAGCCTGAAGGCGGTGCTTGGTTTTCGGGGTCCCGTACGCGGCTAGGCTCCCAAAAAGTCTCACACATGTGGTATCCCCATACTCAGGAGAAGCAGCAGAATGTATTTTGGGGTGTAATTTCACATATTCCCATGGCATGTTTGAGCAATATATCATTTAGTGACAACTTTGTGCAAAAAAAAAAAAAAAAAATTTGTCTCTTTCCCGCAACTTGTGTCGCAATATAAAATATTCCATGGACTCGACATGCCTCTCAGCAAATAGCTTGGGGTGTCTACTTTCCAAAATGGGGTTTGAACTGTCCTGGCATTTTATGCACAACATTTAGAAGCTTATGTCACACATCACCCACTCTTCTAACCACTTGAAGACAAAGCCCTTTCTGACACTTATTGTTTACATGAAAAAGTTTTTTTTTTTTGCAAAAAAATTACTTTGAACCCCCAAACATTATATATTTTTTTAAAGCAAATGCCCTACAGATTAAAATGGTGGGTGTTTCATTTTTTTTTTTCACACAGTAATTGCGCAGCGATTTTTCAAACGCATTTTTTGGGGAAAAAACACACTTTTTTAAATTTTAATGCACTAAAACACACTATATTGCCCAAATGTTTGATGAAATAAAAAAGATGATCTTAGGCCGAGTACATGGATACCAAACATGACATGCTTTAAAATTGCGCACAAACGTGCAGTGGCAACAAAATAAATACATGTTTAAAAGCCTTCAAAAGCCTTTACAGGTTACCACTTTAGATTTACAGAGGAGGTCTACTGGAAAAATTACTGCACTCGATCTGGCCTTCGCGGTGATACCTCACATGCATGGTGCAATTGCTGTTTACATATGACGCCAGACCGCCGCTTGCGTTCGCCTTAGCGCGAGAGCAGGGGGCGACAGGGGTGCTTTTTTTTTTTTTTTTTTTTTTCTTTATTATTTTTTTGCTTTTTTAATCTTACTTTTAAACTGTTCCTTTCATATTTTTTTTTTAATCATTTTTATTGTTATCTCGGGGAATGTAAATATCCCCTATGATAGCAATAGGTAGTGACAGGTACTCTTTTTTGAAAAAATTGTGGTCTATTAGACCCTAGATCTCTCCTCTGCCCTCAAAGCATCTGACCACACCAAGATCGGTGTGATAAAATGCTTCCCCAATTTCCCAATGGCGCTATTAACATCCGGCGAAATCTAAGTCATGAAATACTCGTAGCTTCCGGTTTCTTAGGCCATAGAGATGTTTGGAGCCACTCTGGTCTCTGATCAGCTCTATGGTCAGCTGGCTGAATCACCGGCTGCATTCTCAGGTTCCCTGTTGAGACAGGAGAGCCAGAGAAAAACACGGAAGACGGTGGGGGTGGGGGGGGCATTCCCTCCCACGGCTTGTAAAGGCAGTCTAGAGGCTAATTAGCCGCTAGGATTGCTTTTACATGAAAGCCGACCGCTGGCTGAAAAGAATGATACCAAGATGATACCTAAACCTGCAAGCATCATTCTGGTATAACCACTCAAAGTCGTGAATGGCGTACCTGAAGACAAAAAAATGGTTAACAATGGTTAACAATAAAGCACAGTAAACAGTAAAGTATAAATAATTACACACCTGAAAAACAAACATGATAAAACATAATAACAATAACAATAACAATAAAACATTGCAGAATAGAATACAGTAAAAAAGAGCAGAACAATAGAGAGAGAGAATAGAGAGAGAGAGAACAATAAAACGACAACTATTTTTTTTTATTTCATATTTTTTTTTTACACTTTTTTTGTAACTAACTTTTATAACGGTAACCGGTTCCAGGTTCGGGTCTCTCAAAATGCGATGGCATCTTGGGAGACCCTGTGAAAGTGTGCCTAGTCTGTGCAATGCTGTACTCTACGCTAATACTCAACTAGTGAATGGTAGCGTTCAAAACATTCACCAATGCAAAGACCAGGATTGTCAGGACAGGAGGGACAATAATAGCGGGTGTCACGCCTATATCCGCGCTTGCTGCAGACACAACATCTTTTTTGGGGGGGTTCGTTGGGTAGGGGTACTCGGGAGGGCATAAAGAAAATGCCTCTCATGCAGCCGACTGCATTTGGTTGGGGATGTGAATGGGGGAAGTACAGGCGCTGCAGAAGTGGTGGGTTCCCAATTAGGATTGGCGAATGCAGCAGGAAGGGCATTATGGGCACGACGGGCCTGTGTTTGTCTTTTTGGTGGCAGCGGGACACTACTTGTGCTTGCCACCTCACCAGCTTGAACTGCACTTATGGGACTCGCCACGTCACCAAGTCTTACTGCAGTGCTGGTTTGACTACGACCGGGGTGTACTAGGCCGCTGGCGCTTGCCAGTTCACCAAAACGCTACCAAAAAACTGTTAGCGATCGCAGGGATCAGGCCTGACTCTGCGAACGCTGCAGTTATGCGTTTAGTGTTTTGTAAGTGACAGTGATCAATCGATACTGCACTTGGGTGGGCTGGGCCGGGCGGAGGGGCAAAACGCAGGTGCTAGCAGGTATCTGGGCTGATCCCGCTAACACTGCATTTTTGGGAACCCTAAACTGCTGGTGACGCTAGTATAGATCTGATCGGATCAGATATTGATCCGTTCAGATACTATACCACTAAGGGAGGTGTACGGTGCGTGCGTGGGTGTTAGCGGTACTGGCGCTAACCTGACGCTGCCTGGGGCTGGTGCTTGCCAGTTCACCAAAACGCTACAAAAAAAACTGTTAGCGATCGCAGGGATCAGGCCTGACTCTGCGAACGCTGCAGTTATGCGTTTAGTGTTCTGTAAGTGACAGTGATCGATCGATACTGCACTTGGGTGCGCTGGGCTGGGCCGGGCGGAGGGGCAAAACGCAGGTGCTAGCAGGTATCCGGGCTGATCCCACTAACACTGCATTTTTGGGAACCCTAAACTGCTGGGGACGCTAGTATAGATCTGATCGGATCAGATATTGATCCGTTCAGATACTATAACACTAAGGGAGGTGTACGGTGCGTGCGTGGGTGTTAGCGGTACTGGCGCTAACCTGACGCTGCCTGGGGCTGGTGCTTGCCAGTTCACCAAAATGCTACCAAAAAAACTGTTAGCAATCGCAGGGATCAGGCCTGACTCTGCGAACGCTGCAGTTATGCGTTTAGTGCCTTGTAAGTGACAGTGATCGATCGATACTGCACTTGGGTGGGCTGGGCGGAGGGGCAAAACGCAGGTGCTAGCAGGTATCTGGGCTGATCCCGCTAACACTGCGTTTTTGGGAACCCTAAACTGCTGGGGACGCTAGTATAGATCTGATCGGATCAGATATTGATCCGATCAGATACTATACCACTAAGGGAGGCGCATGCTGTGTGCGTGGGTGTTAGCGGTACTGGCGCTAATCTGACGCTGCCTGGGGCGACGCATATCACCGCCGGGCGATCGGGGGGCTAAACCTTTATTCGGTAACAAACGGCGGGTGCCCTGACACTATAAAAAAAAAAAAAACTAACCAGCGTCAACCGTAACGGTTATACAGTGATCAGTGGTGAAAGGGTTAACTAGGGGGCAATCAAGGGGTTAAAACATTTATTAGGTAGTATATGGGGGTCCCTGACGCTATAAAACGCTGACGGCGAACCTAAATATTTACCTCACTAACTAGCGTCACCAGCGACACTAATACAGCGATCAGAAAAATGATCGCTTAGCGACACTGGTGACAGGGGGTGATCAAGGGGTTAAAACTTTATTAGGGGGGTTAGGGGGGTACCCTAGACCTACAGGGGGGTAACAGTAACTGTGCTAACACAGTAACTGTCACAAACTGACACTATGCAGTAATCAGAAAAAAAAAAAAAAAAAAAAACTGCTGGTGTCAGTTTGTGACGGGGGGGGGTGATTGGGGGGGGATCGGGGGGCGATCGGGGGGGGGATCGGGGTGTAATGTGTGCCTGGCATGTTCTACTGTGTGTGTGTGTGTTGGTGCACTTACTCACATGTCGTCTCTCCTCGGGCCGGAACGGAAACTACCGACCCGAGGGGAGATTACATCACTTCCTTTGCTGCTGTTTAGCATACAGCAGCAAAGGAGTGTTCCCATTGGCCGGCGGCGATCGCGAGGGGGGGCCACGAACGGATGGCCTCCCCCTCGTCTCTGATCGCCGGGGGACAGAACGGGACCGCCTCGGGCGGCGGGG
Source organism: Aquarana catesbeiana (assembly GCF_042186555.1). Taxonomy (NCBI): domain Eukaryota; kingdom Metazoa; phylum Chordata; class Amphibia; order Anura; family Ranidae; genus Aquarana; species Aquarana catesbeiana. Next base: position 620,099,831 of record NC_133325.1, on the reverse strand, counting down.
GGGTCCGATCGGACCCCCCACCCGCGGAAGGCAAATCACGTACCCTGTACGTGATTTTGCCTGTCCGTGCCGCCTTGCCGACGTACATCGGCGTGAGGCGGTCGTCAAGTGGTTAAACAAATTTCAGTCGTTTGAAAGAGATATTAGAGCGGCCTTGGGACGTATCAATAGTTGGATCTAATGGCATGTTTATGTCTCCCGCTAGGATAGTAAGTCCCTTAGCGAAGTGTGACAGTTTAGCTAGGATTTGTCAGAGAAAAGCAGGCTGATTATGGTTTGGACAATATATATTTGCAAGAGTGCATTGAGTGTTACCTATGAATCCCCTAAGGAAAAGAAAGCAACCATGATCATCCGCTAACATATCAGATAGCCTAAAGGATACATTTCTGCAAAATCCAATGGCTACTCCTTTAGCTTTATTGGTGTCCGATAGGCTATAATACCACTGTGGAAAGTGGGATGATGTTAATTTAACAGGTGTTGTATGGGTTAGATGCATTTCCTGAAGAAAGGCAATGGAACATGTGGCTTGTTTAAGTTCTCGAAAAATTTGGTGTCGCTTAGCAGCGACATTAAGACCCCTGACATTGTAGGATATAATCTTTAACGTAGCCATTGTTAAAATAAAATGTGATCCTTCAGCCTATCTTGCCATGCATGCCAGCAGGGAGGGGGGAGGGGGGGGGAGAAAGGTTATTTGTAGAGAGAGAAGAAGAAAGGAGTAAGATAAGCATATACAGAAATTACATACGTGAATTAAAGAACTTGTGGGAAACAGATGAATAACACGCAGAAATCTGCAGTGGTCCCATTGGGGAAAGAGAGAGTGAGAGGCCATCCCAATCCCTGAACAAGGATTGAATAGAACAACTTTAAGGCCGTTCACACTCGCCAACCCCAGAAGGAGAGTGGGACGGGGTTGCGCTGTAGGGAAGGGGTAGTGAGGGAAGTGTGCCCCGACAGCACATGGCCTGCAAAAAAAAAAAAAATAACTTATAACTATAAGTAAATAATTTGTTCCAGTTAGAAATATGAAAATTATATATGTAGGACCAGGACCATTGTAAACAGTATGTATCCTACAGGGTAACACAGGTGTAGACCAAACTGTAACGTGAACCGAATAACAAGAAAAGAAAAAAAAAGGAAAAAATAGAACATTGGTCAGTTTAATGGTAAGTTAGCCTTGGCCAAGTATATTCAGACAAGAGTAGAAAAAACTGCGGCCAAAACCTGACTCTGTAGAAAAAACCCTGTAGGAGAAAGATTGTTCACATTAATGAAATTAGAATGGATGAAAGAATACACATTTCAAGCATGTTTTTGTGCAGAGCCTGGGAGAGAAGTACGCCTTTTCTTTGAGGGGGTTTTTCTCCAAAGAGGCTCCATTGGGCATGACAATTTGGGGATTGGATCCTGCCAGCCTGGGAGCGCCACGGACAAAAGATGAAGATCCTGCAAGAAAGTTGGGAGTTCCTCAGGAAATCTTAGCGTATGGGAACGGCCATTTTTTGTGGCAATCAGGCAGGCAGGGAAGCCCCATCTGTATGTGATCCCGTCTGAATGTAGGTGATCAAGGAAGGGCTTTAGGGCTCTACGACGGTCCAAAGTATCCTTGGAGAGGTCTGGATATATGGTGATGACTGCCCCGTCAAAGTCAATGTTAGGCAAGCCCCGCATCTTCATCATGATAGCATTTTTATCCTCAAAGTAATGCAAGCGACAGATAACGTCCCTGGGTTGGTCTGAGTTAGCATTACGGGATCTTAGGGCATGATGCACACAGTCAAAGTGCAACGGTTCAGTGACAGGGTTACCCAGGATGGTATTAACAATGCCTCTTATAGATGGTTCAAGATCACTATCTCCAGTTGCCTCCGGCAGACCTCTGACACGTATATTATTTCTATGGTTACGGTTCTCTAGGTCTTCGAGCTTATATAGAGAGGCCCGATGGGCAAATGCCAGCTGGGTAACAGTGTCCTGCAATTCTTTAATGGCTAAGGCTTGTGTGTCCTGCTGTTGCTCTGTTTCCTCCACTCTGACCAAGATATGTGACATATCAGATCTAACAGCAGTTATTTCTTTTTTAATGGGTTTCTCCAAACTGTGAAACATACCTGCAAGTTCTTTTTTGATACCGCTCATGAGGGTAGTCATTTTGGAACCAGCAGAAGATCCAGGATCGTCCATAAGGTCAGAGCGAGATAGAGATAGGAGGAGGCCGGAGAGCTCTCCCTCACCGAGGCAGCATGAGATGATGGAGAGGCGCTTGTTCTCGAGGTTCAAGTCTGGTCACCACGTGCGTTGGCTAAGTATTGCTGGATAGAACCTGTAGAAACTGGAATGGACAGTGATCTCTTGCCTGGACATTTAACTGGAGCAGACTGGAGTTTAGGTGTTTTGGTGGGCATAGCTGGAACTATATGGCTGATAGCTATAAGGGGCACCTCTTACTCACATCTGTTCAATGCCATGCATACATCAAAATATTGTTATCATGCAGAAAGATTCTCATGTAGATAGTATGCAGATAGCAATAAATTCACTTCAACAGCCGCAGAGAGGAGCAAGGAGATTTATCTTGATTAAAGTTTATAGAAACAGGAGCTGTGCAGGTAATGTGTTAGCTGAGAATGAGTTAGGGAGTACTGGGAGCACAAAGATGGCTGCCGGCTTCCAGAAGTAGGCCGGAGCCACAGACTGTCCTAGGGTAGTGGCTGACCGGAGGCTACAGTATCATACAGGTCTCAAGAGGCTCTGCAAGGACTTAAATTCGAGGTCACAGCAATAGGTATATGCCCCAGCACTGTAGGGGGGAGTCTGCTGATGAATGAGTTATTTAAAAGAGCTTTGGTGAGGCAGACAGTGGAGCAGATTGGTAAGGGGAGTAATTGGAGCACCAAGATGGCCGCCGTCCTCCAGGAGCAGGCCGAAGCTGTGGACTTTCCTGCCGGCCGTAGCCGGCCGGGTGAGCGCCATTTCTTATAGGCCCAGCAAGGCCTCTGTAGGGCACAGAATTCGGGTATGATAGTGTGTAGGCGCTGTTAATGAAGCTGGCAGAGGAAAGAATAGGCGGATGACACTTTACTCACTGTGTCCCTGTGATGCGGAGGCCGGACCGGCAGGCCGCAAGATGGCGTCTGGTTGAGGGAAGCCGGTGGCAGAAGAGGGGGTCCCCAGGCAGTATTGAGCCATCACACGAGCCCTCCGTGTCAGCCGATGGCGACCTGACCTAGAAGCCAGGAAAGATGTTTCTCTTATCCTCTGGTCCGCGGGAGATGAGAGCTGCAGGCTCCGGTCACACAACAGGCCCCAAGATGGTGGCAGAAGCACAGGGCTCAGGTCTGACTGCAGGCCAAGAACCAAATAATGCAGTTAGTTCAGCCAATATCTCGCGGGGACAGTAGCAGAAGGAAGCCGGCCTTTTGTGGTATTGAGATGAAGCTTGAGAAGTTTGAAATGAGCTAGGATGGCTGTGGATTCCTGTGCTCTAGACGGAGCTCAGCTTCCACACGTCCTCTCTGTTGCTCGTTCAGATACACCCCCCTCATTAAATGTGTTTCCACATAACAGAATAGAAAATGTGATAGCGCTGCCCAGTGGTGAACAATCAATAATAAAAAACAAAGGTAGTGACTCCCATAAATATTGAGATATCAAAAACTCCTGTGCTATACTGTTGCTATAAACATTGACATCATTGAGAAAAATGCATAAACTCAAATACTGTATGTATAATTATAAGATACCAAGCAGAATAAATTCCTTGATTTGACCATATGAATAGATAGTGGACGTTTTAAGACCAAAACCTACTTCAAAACAGTAGATCAGAATAGATATATACCAACCACAATTTGACATTATACCCCATGGTTATCAAATATCTCAAAAGGACAAATCATGAGACTAAAAATAAATTGTACAGAGAAAAAAATACTCTTACAAACAAGCATCCATGATAGGCCAAAGATTTTTCCAAAAGGTATATAAAAATACCTATATCAAACAACAAATCAAGGAGATAGACCGAATGGATAGAGGATATCTAATAAAAGATAAGCCTAAACAGGATACCTTTATAGATAATATGCTCATCATCCTGAATTATGGAGTACAACATAAAAAAATAGAAAAATTGTTCAAAAAACATTGGCCTACTCTTACAGCAGATAAGCACCTAAGAGAAGTATTACTGGAACACCCAAAATGTACTTAGCGCAAAGCCCCTACATTACGAGATAAGATCTCTAAAAACCTAATAGATTCATCTAAAAAACATGATTTTGTTTTTTTTGTTTTTTTTCCATAAAGATTTTATTGAATATAATGATAAGGAAAAGGAAGAGAGAGAGTACAAACAGTCGTATACAATTGTCACATAACTTCATCAGCTCGTAACAGAATATTCTTAGAACTTAAAGTAACAATGCAAATGAAAAGTCAACCAATAGGGTAATCCAAGATATGTCAGAGTACAAAAAAAATGGGGTCACAGGACGTGGTATGTTATTACAGTATACATTCCCCCCAACTCACATCATCTTCCTGTGAGAATAAAGGAGGGGACTGGACACCAAACCAGGCCTAGCGAGGGTTCAGTGTATATCGAGACCCCACAGGGTGCATGTGCTGAATGTCCTGGAATGCAACAATCAGCAGGTAGAAACCATCATCTTGGAAGTAAGATGAACTAATACTCGAAAAGGAAGGATATAGTGAGGCGAAAAAGGGAGAGAACTGTCAAACGGGAAGAAAAAAAAAAGAAAGGGAGAGTAGAAATAGAAAGAGACAAGGATAGGGAAAGAGGAGGAAAGAATGAGAAGGCCAGGCATGGTGATCCAAAGTGAAATAAGATTCAATAGAAATAGAGGGAGGGAGAGGGGAAGGAAGAAAGGAGGGGGGGTGAGGGGGAGGAAGGGGGGAAGAGAGGAAGGGGGGTAAGGAGGGTAGCAGGTAGACAATAAGAAGGATGAAAATCAGGGATGAGTGATCCTGGGAAATGAGTGGACCCACCCCCCCATACCCAAAAGGAAAAGTCCTCCAAATTTGTAGCTACTGCATTTGCAGGGAAGCCTTTGAAAAGTACTGACGGTACCTTTCAGTGGTCGTGAAGTGCAGCCAGCATGCCCAAGTTGTAGTGAATTTATGGAGTCTGTCTTGAGAGACATGGATAAGCTCTTCCATGTCCTTAGTTTTGGAAATTCTTGCAAACCATTCCCCAATTGATGGAACGCCAGTAGAACGCCAGTGTTTTGGAATGCATAGCCTAGCGGCATTAACCAAGAGCATAGCTAAAGATTTGAAATAGTTCTGTTTAGATAAGGATGTATGATGTAAAAGGAATTGGGCCAGGGTGTAGTCAAGGGTAAATGTAGTAATATGTGTAATTAATTTGTGGACCTCCTTCCAGAAGGGTTGGAGGATCGGGCAGTCCCACCACACATGAAGCATTGTGCCCACTTCCAGTCCGCACCTCCAGCAAGTGTTGGGGATAGTAGACGAAAATTTGTGGAGCCTGGAGGGGGTTCTATACCACCTGGTAGCTATCTTGCACCCATTCTCTTGAGTGGCTACATTTAATGAACCCTTGTGTATGTATTCATAGACCTTGGTCCATTCATCATTTGTTAAGGGTGTCAATAGGTCCCTATTCCATGAAATTTGTGAGGGCGTTAAGCAAGGGGTCAAGGGTTCATTAAGGAAGGTATACAAAAGAGAAATGAGGTGCCTTTGTGGGATTTTACGGTGACACAAGGTTTCAAAAGGGGAGAGCTGTTTAGTCCAGTGTGTTTGACTGATGTGAGTTTCCAGAAAGTGCCTAATTTGCCGATAAGTCCAAAAAGAAAATGATGACGTTTTGGACATTTCTCTGAGTTTATCTAGGGAAACAATTTTCCCATCAGGATAGAAATGCAGGACTAAGACATCTTCATGTGGCCATTCTTTCTGCAAGAAATTGATAGGGGTACCCTGGGAGAACGCAGGATTCCCTCTTAGTGTAGTAAGGGGACCTGGAACTGAGGCTAGGTTTCCATTGGTTGAGGCCTTCCTAAATTCTAATAAAGACGGTTATATTAGCGGATGTGTAGCTATTGATTGTGGCCAGTGTTTAAGGGGTAGCCACGGGAGTAAATGTAGGGAAAGAGGCGATAAGGCATTTTCAAGGACGATCCAAGACTTCTTGTGAGTATGGATATTCCAGTCTGCTATCCTTGTAAGGTGACAAGCTGTATAATATTTGCTTCAGATCCGGCAGCCCAATACCACCCTTGGATTTGGGTAAGGTGAGTCTGGAATATTTAATGCGGGGGGGGGGATCTCTCCATAGAAAGGCCAAGCAAGCTTTTTGGTAAGCTGAAAAAAAAATGGATGGTAGAGCTATTGGGATTGCCTGCATTAGATATAATATACGCAGTAAAATAAGCATTTTAATCAAAGCTGATTGCCCAAACCAGGAAATATTTAACGCTTTCCATTCTTTAAGGAAGTTTTGTGCCTTAAGTAGTGCCATGTGGAAATTTAACACATACAGATTTGATAAGTGGGATGAGATCTGGATCCCGAGGTATGTAAGAGCACTCTTCTGCCAGTGGAAAGGGAAGGATTCTTGGCAATTAGTCATTTCTTGGATAGGAAGAGAAATATTCAGGGCCTGTGACTTTGCGTGGTTGATTTTCAAGTTGGATATTTTGCCAAAAAGGTCAATCTCATGAAGAAGATTTGGGAGAGAGACACGGGGTGCTTGCAATGAAAGCAAAATATCATCGGCAAATGCCGCAACCTTATATTCTCTCCCTTTCACAGAAATGCCTTGAATATCAGGGTTGTTTCTTAATTTTTTGAGAAAGGGTTCTAGGGTAAGAATATAAAGAAGTGGTGATAATGGGCAACCCTGGCGTGTGCCATTACTGATAGGGAAGAAGTTTGACAGGAGGCCATTAACCCTAACCGCAGCTGAGGGTCCGGAGTACAGCGCCATAATAGAGGAAAGTAGGCGATTTCCAATTCCAATCGCCGAGAGAGTTTCGTGCATGTAGTCCCAAGCCATCCTGTCAAACGCCTTCTCGGCGTCAAATGAGAGAAGAAATCCCTGAGTTTTAGAGGAAGATATCCAATGGTATAAGTTTAACCTACCGGGGACAAACCCTACCTGGTCAAGGGAGATGAGGTCTGGCAATAGGGGGAGTAGTCTGTTAGCAAGGATTTTTGCGTATAATTTAATGTCCATGTTCAGTAAGGATATTGGTCTATAGTTTGCAACTGACAAGGGGTCCTTGCCCTCCTTGGGTATGACAGAGATGTGGGCAGCTAGAAGGGTCAAGTTGGGCATCAGATAAGGTGGTCAAGAGGGTGGGGAAGAGAATGTCTGCAAATGTTTTATAGTATTGGAGAGAGTAACCGTCGGGGCCTGGGCTTTTGCCTAATTTCATTTGTTTGGTATCTACTTCTAATTCAGTTAAAGATAAGGGATTGTCAAGGTCTAGTTTAAGTTGAGGGGATATTGGCTTAGGGCTATATCTGGAGAGAAAATTTTTAATGAGTTCTGTGCGGGCCTCCGAACTTTTTGGGAAGATTGTTCAGGGCGGAAGTTATATAGTTTTGGGTAAAAGATCTCAAATTCTTTAGCAATGTCTTCATTTTTGACCAGTAGATCCCCCTTGGGGTTACGTATATGATGAATTCTGGTAGATGCTTTAGAAGATTGAACCGAGCGTGCCAGCAAATGGCCACATTTGTTCCCTTGCTCGTAAAAAATCCTCTGGCCAAGAATGTATCGCCTGCTAGAGCGTTTATCTAGTTCTGCCTTAAGGAGGGAGCGGGTGTGGGTCAGTTCCTGTAAAGTTGCGATTGCCTGAGTTCGTTTGTGAGCTTTTTCCAGGGATCTAATCGACTCAATGAGAGAGTTAATGATTTCTTGATTTAATTTTTTGGCTTTAGTTGCTAAAGAAATTTCTCCCCTGATCACATACTTATGGGCTTCCCAGAGGGAAATAGGAGAGATTCCAGGACTCGAGTTCTCAGTAAAATAGTTTTGGATGCTCATGCGTATGTGATCAAGAGAAACTTGGTCCTTGAGCAGGGAAGGATTAAAATGCCAGATTTTGGTTCTAGGGTGAGTTTCGGGGAAGGACAGTGTAACCGTGATGGGGTGGTGGTCCGATAAGAACATCGGTTCTATGGTAGACTGTTGTAAAAATGGCAGATCCGATTGGGAGAGGAAAAAATAGTCAATTCTAGAATATGTTTGGTGTGGGGCAGAGAAGAATGTGTAATCTTTAACTGTGCTCTGTATGGTAGGGCGGAAGAACCTGAAGAAGAGGTAGTAATGGTTTCAGGGGAACATTGAAGTCCCCTCCGAGGAGAACCAAGCCCTCCTGGAAGGACGCCAGTAGGTCACAAATGCTCCTAAGAAAGGTAACCTGGTGTTCATTAGGGCGAGTGTTATTGGTTTATTCGCGTATGTTCCTTTAAGGAAAATATATCTGCCTGTCGGATCAATCAATGAGTCTGAAAGGAGGAAATTTGCATGTTTGGAGAATAATATAGAGACGCCTTTCGTCTTGGCATCTGGGTTGGTAGCATGAAAGGCCGATCGATATATGTGATTGGCGAGTTTAGGTGTAGCGTCAGAGCAGAAGTGGGTCTCTTGTAGAAAAAGTGAGCTTTGTGTTTAGAAAGTGAAGATAGGACTTGGGAATGTTTCTCAGGTAAATTAAGACCTTTTACATTCAAAGATACACATTTCAACGTCAAGGACAGATCGGTTAATGGTTTAGATCGCATGATTAAGCTTGAATTGTGGTTAGAAGCTGAGACTCTTAAAAGAATATTATGTTATGGATGGACTGGTAATGTGCAGGGACAGCCAAGGAGGGGGCGAGAGTGGGCCCAATCCGATCCCAGAACCACAGGGGTAGAGCGAAAGAAAAGGAGGATTAGTGGGTAGGGAGGAGGTGGGAGAAATGAAGAGGGAGTAGGATCAGGATATAGAGTAGAAGAGAAAGGGAGAAGGTGTTTGGGAGGAGGAGAAGAGAAGAAGAAAGGAAGGAGGGAAACAATAAAACAAAAAAGGAAAAAAAGAGAGAGACAAAACAGGGCATAAACCAGAGGTGAGGCTAGAAATTCTGCCTCACCTAGAGGAAAAGGAACCTGGAGTGTCAGCAAGTGTCCCTAGGGAACCGCTGTGTGGGGAAGTGAGAAAAGACGGGGACCTCAGGTTGATTAGCGGACCCGCTAATATATTAAAGGGAAGAAATAAAGACTGTAGTCCTATGGGGAGCCTACTAACATTTTTACTGTAAGACCACCGAAACCAGAACATTAAACCACTAAGTAGTACTATTAACAATATTAAGAAAAACAAAAAAAAATAAAGAACATAAAGAACATATACCGTGACGTGTCAGCCATGTAGTATGCATGCTTAAATACATTCCTAATTCAAACTATGAGTAAGTAAACAAGAGTAGACTTTTCATGCCCATACAGAAAGCTAGTTACCTTTGTCAGTGAGGGACAAGAACGGCACATCTCAGAAAGAGAGGTAGAGAGGGGAATAGAGAGGGACGGGGAGGGGCAAAGGGGGGATAAGGGGGAAGAAGAAGGGTGGATAGGACAAGAGAACATTAAGCAGTGAATTTGAAAGATCACAATCTACAGCTATGCTGTTTCCGGACTATTAACTGTTTAGTGAAAACCTCAGAGGTGTTGCCCGTCTGGCTAGATACTTTGTCTATGTCAAAAATCCTAAGGTAAGTGGTTGGGTTTCCGAAGACCAGGGATGTTAATCAAGAAAGATATCACCCTTGTCATCTTGTGGGCGAGCTGGGTAAGTGGTGATCCAGAACAGTATGATGAAATGATAGCCACTGAGGGGGGTTTACTGGTCTAGGTAAAATATTTGAGAGTGACATCCCTGATGATCGATGTGATAGGTAACCAACGCTCTCTAAATACATATGAAAGGTATCAAGAAATTTAAAGAGCTTAGTGCAGTATTTCATACAAAGAGCCTCATACCGGAGTTGCCTATGAGGATGAATGAGAGAGATGTATGTTTAACCGTCTGTAGCAATAACCTACTATAGAGAAGGGAAGGCAGTCTGTATTTGATCAGTAACATTTTTGAAGGCCAGAGGACTCTGGAGTAAGTTCCGCTGGGGAGAAAATAGACAGGATCCAATATTTCTAAACCCTAGGAGAGGGTGCTTAATCTCATGTAAAATAGAGGAAGTCTCAGTGCGGCAGGTCATGGTCGGAGTGCTTTAAATCCAGTGCGCCGTTTTCCAGCTATAAGCATGCAGGGCTTGAGGAGTAGAAAGGAGTCACTGCAGTTAGTGTAAAGGTATGGCTAGGGTAGGGAAAAGAAGATAAAGGGGGAGAATGCCGGAGAAGGTAGGATGTTTATCGAGCCAGAGGATCCTGTAGACAGGTCAGCAGCTCAAATTGGGACGATGAGAATTGGAAGTTAGAGTAGTTACTCACTTATGATACAACATGGCTGAATGGGTACAGTTTAGGCGATTTTATGTTTTTTCCTAAACATTGTTATGAATGTGTCAAAACTAAAAGAATGAATAGCAAGAGGGACACCTCTTTGAAGTGACAGCAACAGGAAAGGAATATAAAATCAGGGACTGTATCACATGCAGAACAAAGGGGGTGATATATGTCCTCCAATGCCTGTGTCAGAAACAATACATTGGACGAACCAAACGCCCCATGTGGAAATGAATTGTGGAGCATGTACAAAACATACTCAAAGGCTACCAAAAACATATCATTCCCAAACACTATGCGACTCATCACCATAAAGACCCCTCTTCTTTGCTGTTTTGGGGAATAGAAAAATATCATCACCATTGGAGGGGAAGTAACAAAATGATTACCCTTAGTCAACGTGAATCCTATTGGATACACGAGATGCAGACTTTTTATCCGGCAGGCCATAACGTCGAATTTGATGTCAATTGTTTTGTAAGTAATTTTTGACATATTGATTTTTGTTAATAGGAAGATGTTCCTTGGTCAATTATTAGAGGTATAGGTACAGTTACTCACCTATTTTACACATACTTAAAGAGGAAGTAAACCCTGATGAGTTTACTTCTTCTTTGTTTCCCTGCAAAGGTAAAGCATAATGGGCTACTTTGCATTGCATAGTAGCCCCGTTATGTGTCACTTACCTGACAAGGGAGTCTGCGATGTCACCGATGTCCCTTCTCCTACGAAGCGTCCATCTCCTTTCCGGGTATCGCGGCTTCGGTGCTGTGATTGGCCGGAGCCGCGATGACGTCACTCCCACGCATGCGCACTGGTGCCACCACCAGCGGCATGTTCGCTGTAAGAGACGGCACGCTCAGTGCACCTGTGCACCGTTGTCTATGGTGCATGCGCCATAGACATCGGTGCCTGTCTTTTGGAAATATCTCCTAAACCATGTAGGTTTAGGAGATATTTCTTGCACCTAGAGGTAAGCCTTAATCTAGGCTTACCTGTAGGTAAAAGCAATCTGTAAGGGTTTACAACCACTTTATATAGGAATGATCCATTGTCATTTATGAAGATGTAGTTGTGATACTGGGAGAATTTATTTTTGGTTGCACCGTCTGTTTTTCTTTTTTCTTTTTTTTTTCTATTACTGATTATACATTTTTTATTTTATAATATAGCTACATCTATACTGTATTGTATTCATAGGCAGTCTCCCTGGAAATGGCTACACCTGAAGTTTTTATTTATACAGTATATTTATGAAGTATATTTTACTAATATGCTTTACTCTTTTTACCCCATTCAATTTAGATGAATGTTTTTACTATATCTAAACCTTTTTTGAATGCAATTCATGTATTTAGATGTATTTTTAGCTGGATTGTTATCTGCCATTACATTAGAAATTTGCCTTTAATTAGTACAATGGGCTGGTCTCTGTACTTCATTGCTTATTGGGCCATCATTGTTATGTGTCCCAACTTTTGGCCTGCCCCATGGTCCCCCATCTAGCCATGATTGTGAAGCCCCGCTCTGTTTATCCACTTGCAGCCGTATGGTTCGATTTGTCACCACTGGGGATGTGCTAGGTTTTGTGACAGTCCGGTTTCAATATGCATGCGTGGACCAGATCGACGTCCCTGTTGCGCATGCATGGACTGGATCGGCGATAACAGTTGTGATCACGATCAGTATTTAACATGCTCGCTTTAGCCGCCATGGCTCATCTTCTGAAAAAGCCACATGGGAGAGTAGCATAACACGTAAAGGGGAAGCCAGGCAGCGTGTGTCACCATCTATCTGGATGCTGTGAGACCCTGTTATTTTGTCATTTCATACTGTTTTTTATTAACTCAATAAATGTGAGTGCATTTCCATTATCTTGGCTGGTATTCTCTTATGTAATTTAACCATAATACTGCACTATTGGAGATTGTTTCCTTTATTCTGAGAGTTCTGAGGAGGAATCCCAGCTGGGGAAGTTCTATAATCAGAGGAAGAAGTGAGCAGACCCACTATCTGGTGTACAGGATTGATTACCATTATGCTGTGTTGGCAATTTTGAGGGTCTTGTCATGCGGTGAGCGAGTATTTCACCTGGTGACAGAGCACTCTTCTTATATGGTGGAACACATATTGAAAGAGCAAAATGCACGTTTTTTTTCATATGAAGATGCACTAGAGCACTTTATGTGTGGACTGTTGGGACTCTATTTATAATTTTACATATGTGTTTATGCATTTTTCTCAATGATATCAATGTTTATAGCAACTGTATAGCACAGGAGGTTTTGATAACTCAATATTTATGGGAGTCACTACCCTTTGTTTTTTTTTAAATTATTGATTGTTCACCATTGGGCAGCGCTATCACATGTTTGGTATCTATTTACTAGGTGTAACATCATCTTTTATCATTTACAAAAACATTTGGCTATGTACTTTGGGTTTTTTTGAATTAAAAAAGTTTATTTTTTCCAAAAATATTGTTTGGAAAAACTGCTGTGCAAATACCGTGTGAGATAAAAAAAACCACCAATTTTTTTCTCTAGGGCCTCTGCTTCAAAAATAATATATAATGTTTGGGGGTTCTAAGTAATTTTCTAGTAGAAATTATTGATTATTACATGTAAACAAAAAGTGCCAGAAGAGGCCTGGAGCTGAACACAGTGTATACAGTACAGCAGTCAAGACCATGTATTGTACAATATATTGAGGTATATACAGTGCAGGGGTCAGGACTAGTATATAAATTACATAACGTATACAGATCTGCAGCCCATATGCTGAGAGGCGAATCATAATTTCTGAGCACATTCTGTAAAGATGAGATGAAGATCCTTAGCTCTGCGAGTGTGCCGACAAAGACTGACATGGAACCTACATGTGGGTTTCTGCTTGAAACTGGGGGTAGATAAATGAAGTGGTGAGGGTGCGGGTAAGGTAAGTATTTGTAACAGTAAAGGTTGGCTGAAAAGAAAACGTGTTACTTTGCCCTGAATGGGCACACCGATTCACTCTAAGGTGTCAATTTATGAAGCAGTGAAAATTTTTCACTGCTCCATTCTCCGGCATTCTCAGAGGAGATCTTTCTCCTCTGGATGCCAGTTTATGAAGCGGTGTAGATCACTTCTCCTTTGGAGGAGTGAAGCAATCTACAAATGCTTCCAACAGTGGAGAATGGCCCCTGATACTGGAATCTCATGAGACTTTACAAGATTACAGTACCAGAAATTCACTGAAACACAGAGATGTCCGTTTATTAAGCAGTGATAAATTATCACTGCTCAATACACGGACATTCCCAGAGGAGACCCCCCACCTAGTTAACAAAATATATATACACATAGACATCCTTGGGGGACATGGTAGTGACATGGGGGGAGGGTCTGAACGAGAAAGAAGTCAAAATCTTCCTCCTTCCCCTGGGATTCTCTCTTCACTCCCTGATTCACCAGCTCTGACCTGGTGAATTGGGGAGTGTGAATTCTGACTCAGATTGCCAGTGAAGTGCTGAGATAGCAGCTTCATAAACTGGCCATTTTTATGTCAGTCAATGACGGATTCTCAGTGTGTAGAGATAATCAGTGGAGAACATGTTCTCCTGTTTCATAAACCGTTAATGGACTGTAATCAGCGGCAATCCTTGGGATCACCACTGATCACAGTTTCATAAATGGACAACTAAGTGTGTTAGAGTGTAAAACATTACACTACTAACCAATACATATTTACTTAACACAAAGGTAAATATGTAAAATTAAATAGAGGTGTATTCAGTGTATTTGCAGTTCCAGATCTTTACTCTGACTTTTTAGGGTTTTTTTTTTTTGTGACTCAAAAAAAATGTAATTATCCTTCTTGTTGGAATCCTATCTTATGTAATTATCCTTCTTGTTGGAATCCTTTGCCTCCAGCAAAATTTTTAACCTTTAGTTTCTTATGGCAAACTTTTAGTGAATTTTATTTAAATGTTAATTTGACAAATATGCGACATGGGATTATTAGAGATTTAATAAATTATACATTTTGGATGAAAGTAAATATACACTTCAGTTGTACTGAGTTACAATGTATTGAGGGAGGGAAAGAAGAAGGGAGACTTGAAATATGAGTTGCATTAGCTGAGAAAAGTATATGTTTGGAAAGGATCTATGAGGCTCATTTCAGAAAGGTAACACATCAGGATAAAGATCCTTATTTTTTTTTTAAATGGCTGTTATTTTTAGCTGGGACCAATGAAATTTTAAAATTATTGGCCCATGGCAAATATGAATATCTTTCACCTTTGTGGTAAAGCTTAGTAAATTAAGTTTACAGTAAAACTATATTTTAAGGTATACTTTGATTTTATTATTTAAGCTCCTCATTAGGTGTCCATTTGCTAGACTAAAAGTATATCAAAACACAATCACTAAAATGTTATCAAAGCTTTATCATGGTAATGTATTTCAAAATAAATTTTTCAGTATTTTTAAACCTTCAACTTTCATTAGAGTAATACCTAGTGATCTTGCTGTGAAGGCCCTTGTTCAAGCACATTTGTTATAAGGTGAAAATGCTTTGTTCCTGTCTTTCAAATATGCTACTGTGTTTTCACTTTGTCACAAAGGCTTCCTATAGCTATTTCAAGCCAATTAAGCAGGCATGGCTGACTGGTATCACCACCAGAAAACCTGCCCTTAATAATGCCTAGCAGCACTCATTGGAGTGCATGCATGTAGACAGGATGTGGTTGCAATGATGCTGCCTCAACAGCACTAAGTTTCAAAAAGATGAAAAAACCAAGTATTTTATTTTTAAAAAGTCAATTGTTTATGATTTACAGTGTTATAGCTAACTAAATGTCATTTAGTTAGGGTTTGCATCTACTTGAAGCTCTCCAAGACAATATTGTATCTCATTCCTTCATGGGGCAGCTGTATCTTAATATTTATTTATATATTTTTTATTTACATATTTATTTCTTTGGGAAGAAACATGTCATGGGAATAACTGGAATAGTTTGCATTGTTTAGGTCACAGATACCACTGCATTCAAAACCAAAGAAAAAAAACACTTGTTTATTATCACTGTACACAAAACATACAAGAGATCCACTGAGCTGGCACTTCTGGAAGATCTTCGCAGTTCCAACGCCATAACCAGAACAAAGTCATGTAAACAATCTGCTCACTTCTTTCCTGATTTCTTTATTCCATTGCCAGTGAGAGGCCCCTTCTGGGAGGCCTTATTCTTCAACTCTTGCAGCTTTTTCTGCTCTTCTTTCTGTTTCTGCTTAAAGGCGACATGCTCCTCACCTAACTCCTTGGAGGCTTTCTTAGGCTGCTTCAGTGGCTTCTTCTTAATATGACAATAATTCCCTCTCTGCACTGGAAATAGGTGTCCTCTGCACTGTCTCCTAACATTTATAATTCTGTCATTTAGTGCCCTCACATTCTGATAACCTCTAAGGACTAGAGAGCTAACTATTGAAATGCACATACACAGGATAGGCAGGGAGACTGCTGGGAGTCTGTAAGTTGGCAGGGTGAGATTAAACTTCAGTTAAACTTAGAGAAATGTTTTTTTCTTGGCCTTAGTTTGGTAAAAAAAATTGTGTCCCATAAACTGGTTATTTTCATGTTTTGTAATCCTTTGTTGAATGTCAGTACTTCTGATCTCCTTCAGCCTCTTACAATCACTGTTTTACACTTCCTGGTTGAGTGAGGCACTGGTAATGAGCCTCACATATGCATCCTGAGAAGCATATATAACCAATGCCTTCCCTCTCAGAAGATCTACACTATCACATGTTCCAGGATGCAGACTTAGATTTCCAGGAAATAAAAGGAGATGAATTAATCTGTCCTTGGTAAAAATTGCCACCATGAGAAGAATGTGGAGGAAAAGGAAAATAAAGTATGAAAAGTTTAAAAATCCTGCAATTATCAATAAGTCTATTATCTAGTATGTTATCTATGTGAGAATTTCCATTACTAAATATTTCTAATGGTGCTGTTGTAATTTTTAAGAGAAGGATAAAGTTCCTCTTTAAATGTATTTACACATTTGCAGTCAAATTGGCATAACAACTACTTTAAATGTGTTGCATGTCTTTGTTCACTTAAAAAAAAAGAAATAAACATTGCAGCTTAATATTTTATATGTTATTTTGTGGAAGCTGCAGGACTGAAAAATCTTACTTATAAGGTAGTTCTCCATTATCATTTATAAATTGTATTTGAACACTGTGTGGGGTCATTTACTTAGTGTTCCGGGAAGTACTGGCGCTCTACATATAATAGCACTGATTTCAGGCAATTAAAAGTTCAACAAAGTGAACATGCGCCTGAAAAATCATGCTATTAGTGGCAAAAATGTCTTAGTAAATTTGCAATTGGTGCTAATCGCGATCTGCAAGTGCCAATTGCGAACCCCAGTGAAGTCTATGGGAGCCAAACAGGAAAAATCAAAAGTGCCCAATTTGAAGGTTTATATTATTATTATTATTTCTATTATTATTATAATACACGTTTTTTATAGCGCCAACAGTTTATGCAGCGCTTTACAATGTAGAGGGGGGGCAGCACAATTACAGTATAGTTCAATACAAAATAGACAGGAGGTCCCTGGTCGTACAGCTTACATTCTAAAGGGAGGGGGTGGTGATACAAAATTTAATACAGTAGATGCGGGGAATGATTTGATGGGGGTGGCTCGGGGACAGTTGTTAGGTGTGTGTGGAAAAGGCTTTCCTTAATAAGTGAGTTTTCAAGGATTTCCTAAAGGTGGACAGGTTAGGGGCTGATCGGACATATATGCAAGTAATTGGCCATAAAAGGGGTATGGGGGTCTAAGAACTGCCCTGGGGGACATGTATAAATAAAACAAAATCAAAAGAAAACAATAGTGTTTTCAGGAGCAGTGATTTTAATGATGCTTAAAGTGTAACAATGAAATGAAAAATTTCATGAAAATGAAAATGAAAAAATCATGCCTGAGGTTCCCCCTTAATGTGCTTGTAAAGTGGCACATTTGTAGCATATACAGAACATGCTACAACAAAACTGACATTTCTAAAGAAAAAAATCCCATTTAAAAGGACTCACGGTTAAAATTACAGGTTGGTGGGGACAAGAGCCTCTTCCCAACAGCCCTGGCTGGTGGTTGATGGGGTCTGTGGGTGGGGGGCTTATTGAAATATGGAAGCCCCCTTTAACAACCAACATATCCTGCCCCCCCATGTGAATGAGTATAGGGTACATCATACCCCTACCCATTCACCAAAAAAAGTGTCAAAAAGTCAAAAACCACAAAGACGGCAAGTCCTTTTTTAAAAATGTCTTCTTCTTCTCTCTCTTCTTCCTCCGGTCTTCTCCTTCTTCCTCCAGTCTTCTCCTTCTTCCTCTGGTCTTTTCCTTCCCCTGCTTCTTCCTCTGGTCTTCTCCTTCTTCCTCCGGTCTTCCTCTGGCTTCTTCTTCCCCCACTTTGTCCTCCAGTCTTTTCCTCTTCCTCCGCTGGTGCTCCTGCTGCAGACCCACTGAAAATTTTAAAAAATAACCTATGCTGCTATGGGGCAGATGACATCATTCAGAGACCCCGCTCCTTGTGACTTCACCGCTAGGGCATGATGGGTCAGTGATGTCACAAGGGGACAGAGCCTCTAGATGATGCCATCCGGGTGTCACGCACCATAGTTATATGTGAAATGTGCGCCATGGAAGTGGACAGATTAGCGGGCAGCAGCCTCGGGGAAGGGTAGTTTTTGTATCTTCAGCAGGACAAAAAGTGAAAGAAAAACAGCATGGGGTCCCCCTTCAGGTCCATACCAGGCCCTTCAGATCTAGTATGTATTCGGAGGGGTCCCCCCAAAATCCATACCAGACTCTTATCCGAGCATGCAGCTTGGAGGTCCTGTTACATACCAGACCGCATGGCCTCAACATGAGGGGGTGGGTGCTTTGGGGTGCGCCCCACCCCAAAGCACATGGTCCTCATGTTAATGGGGACCAGGGCCTCTTTCCAACAACCCTGGGCTTTAACAAGGGGGCCCCCAGATCCCACCCCCCCCATGTGAATGGGTAGCAGGTACATTGTACCCCTACCCATTCACTCCAAAAAGTGAAGTGTAAAAGAAAACAAGAGCCAGTTTTTGACAAGTCCTTTACTGTAAAATAGCTCTGAGCTGTCTTCTCCCCGAGCCATCTTCTCCTGCCACTGTCTCTCCCGCCGCCATCTTTTCCTGCTGCTGTCTCTGCCGTCGCTCTCTTCTCCTGCTGATGTCTCCCCCACCACCGTCTTCTTCTCCCACTGCCTCTCTCACCTCCATCTTCTTATGCCGCTGTCTCTCCTGCTGCCGTCTTCTCCTGCCACTGACACTCCCGCTGCTGTGTTCTTCCTTGCTGCCAGTTATCTGCTACATTAAAAAAAGTCACACTTCTTCTTGTTGTGTTGTCGCCCGCTGTCTGGCATCTCTTATCTAGCCATGAGGCATGGACATCCGATGACGTCACCCGGAGAGCCCGCCCCTTGTGTTTTTTTTCTTAACGGGTAACTGGCGGCAAGGAAGAACACAGCAGAGGTGAAGTGGAATCAGCCGGTATTTCTATATACCTGACAAGATCAGCTAGGTATAATCACGGCAATTACCACACTCACAAGACCCACTCAGTACTGCAGTACTGAGGAGATAGCTTCTTTGTGAACACAAGAAGAGATGAGTCAAACTCGATGTTCAAAGCTATCTGATTTAATTCTGGGCGGGTATACAACTTATATACGTTATCATTAGCCAATCATAATATGGAAAATGGGCGGGGTTAATACAGAGGTGTACATTACATATCATTACATATCATTAATTATGCCATCTGCTTTCATGACTCATAGTCATGAGTCCTGCTTCCCTGTGTCATGTCTCAGGGTGGCCCAGACATATTGAGCAACAATTCTTTATTTAGACGGTACAGAATAAAACTGCTTACACAGGATATATTTTCCTATATGTGTACTTTATAGAGAACCTGTTATCAACTAGTTGACTTTAATTAGAGTCTGAATATACAAGTTAAGATATATGAATCCAAAATGGAGTCACCTCTGTTCAGTCATATTACTACAATCCCCTCTTTCAGACACGAAGGTCACAAAGGTGACGAAGGTGACTGACCTCTCTGCTTCTGGCATTATTTCTGTGTGCCTGCTTTGAGTTTGTTATGTGTGTCACAATGCAAAGTCACTATAATACACACAACAATATCCTTAATCCAGGAAAATACTCCATTGATACCAAACCATCCCATGTTACCCAGGGGGCACCAAAGTAATTATTTAGCCTTTTCATCATGTCAATACCCCCTTAGGTTCTCGAGAGGAATCATGCCCAGGTCATGTCCTTTTCCAAAAACAATGACCTGGCATAACAGTGTTTGAGGGGGCATTTAGGATGAACACTAGCCTTGAGCAAGTGACTTTCCTCACTGTCACAGAGACTTCCCATTATCGGAACCAATGAGGCCAAGTAACACCATCCCTTGGAATCATTAAGAATCCATGGATGACATGTTCTTCCACAACAAAATGTATGTGCTGTTGCCCAAGGCCAGTGGCTGTCTGCTTAAGGACGCGTTGGGCACCTTCAGAGAATCCTGCAAGGGCAAGCTGTGAGAGTAGCCTAGCCATCTCAGTATGGGGGTCATAGGTGTAACAAGCCCCTTTGCTCGCTCGGTTCCACTCTCCCGACACTCCTCTGCAGCTATAGAATCAGATTGCAACGTCTGATGGTTCGGTCATCCAATGCTCCGAGATTAGAACTTCAGCTATGTGCCGTTCTAACCCAGTTGTGATAGCTCAGAACAAACACCAGGCAGGCTGTATGTAAGTTCAAACAGGAATCTCTCTTTATTGACAAAATACAGGCTTTTATACACTCAAAGTGTAGGTGCAGACCTCCTGCTCATATTACTCTAACAATACAGCTGTAACCTAATTAACCTAATTAACATGAGCTAATTAACTAATCCCTTTAGACAGACTAGATGACTCAGACATGACCGTTAGGCCAGACTGGCCATCTTGTAGTTCAGAAAATCCAATCAACATTATCACAATCAACATAGACTCTTCTTCACACAATAGCAGAGTTAATTAACACAAATAACAATGGGGATCTAATGACTCTTAGATCCCATAGTAGACTTATTTACAATACACATTTTGGCAGACAATAGACAGACAGGTGTTGGAATTTACATCAGCATCGCCTAACAGTATCTGTCCCAGCATTATGAATCAGCCACTATTCCAATATGGCAAATCCAGGGTCCCCAGACATACAGCTCACAAAGAGCACCGTTCCCCCAAATGCAAGGGCCCCCGATCGATCGGCAAGAGGCTAGCATACAGTCCCTTCCAAAAGTCTTTTTGCCGGCTAGGTCTGTCTCATTTCTCCCCTTTCGGCAGGAGACTAACACAGGAGGAGACCCCAGACGGGTTGACTCCGAAGTTAGTCAGTAGTTCCAGTCCTCTAATGCCTGTACCCACACAGTACCCCAAACAAATTGTTCCAAACAAAGTATTACTCACCCAGCCAACCTCTGCCTCTCTCAGAGAACATATCTGCCGCTGGGGAGAGGCCTGGACTGGCCCTTCTCCCTGGAGTCCTTTCTGCCGCTGGAGAGAAGACAGGGTGTCTGGGCTCACTCTGTCATGCTATTGGGGATCTGGGCCGACTGCCCAGCATCCCTGGGGTATACAGGTGGAGACTGAAGTCCCATCCACCTTCACAGGACATCCATCCTCTGTTAGTTGAGGGCAGAGTTCAGCAGTACTCGGCCCTGTTGCCAGCCCTTCTGCTGGAAACCCCACACCATCTGCTCCGGCTAACTGTTGGGGAGGGATGACGAACACCTCCTCTCCCTTCTCCCCCTGTATCCTGATCTGCTGCTGGGACGTGACCACCTCCTTCTCACCCTGAGCCTCCGGAACCGCCGCAGGTGTAGGGCAGAGATCTTGGACCCTCTATCCGGTTGCCAGCGCTTCAGCTGGGGAAGTTCCTTGTGACTTCACAGATACTTCTGTTGGTGCTGGGCAGAACATAGTGAAGTTTGGCCCTAATAACAGCTCTTCTTCTGCTGGAGGCTCACCAGGTTGTTCTTCCTCAGCAGAAAAGTCTATCAAATCCCCTGTCTCTGCAACTGGTGTCTGGGGATAAAGGTTCACCATCTCCTCTCCGTGGAACCCAGAAGATGCTATCAGTGCTGGGCAGAGGTTAGCAGAGCTCTGCCCTGTTGTCAGCACTTCAGGTTTGGGGACGGCAATCTTCAGATTTTCCACTGCCGATTCTCTGGCATTCTGCTGGACAGGCACATTCCTCCATCCAAGATCATCCAATGCAGAAACACGTTCATCAAGGTCAGTCAGCACTTGCTGCATCCGCCATAAGACCTCCGCCTCCATAGCTGCGGGTGAAGGTTGGCAAAGCACACCGTTACTCTGCCACATTGTCAACTCTTCAGCCAGGATTTCAGAGTTGTCAACTTTCCTGATAGTCCCAGGCAAAGGGAGCACCACCCTGCTGCTGGGCAGAGTCTAACAGCTGTTTGTAGGTGATCTCCAACTCCCATTTCTGAATGGCCAGAAACTCCAAATCTTCCAGTGCCCAGTGCACTTCTGAGACATTCAGTCTCCGCTCTCTGTGCTCCATTATTTCCTCCAAACGCCACTCCCGATCACTTCCAAAGTCAGGGTCCCTGGACAGCGTCCAGTATAACAATTACAGGCCATCGTAGTTAAAGCCTTCCGTGGGGCTGTCATCCGCTGTCCATGGGCACACCTGGGCTACATACCACTGGAGGGCTCTGTAGCTCTCGTTCATCCGCATTTCTGCCCGGATCAGCCTGCTTAACTCGGCTGTCCACTCCTGGTTCGGCTGTTCCCCCAAAAACAGCATTCGCACTTCATACTGCGACCAGTACCTCACATGGACGGAGGGGAGAACTTTTCCCTGGTGTCGCTGCTCACGGGCTAGCGCTTCCTTCCAGAGCTCACAGCGGACAGAATCAAACCATCCTAGCAGGACCTGCTCTGATACTGGTCCTCTGTGCTGTATCTCCTCTCGCAACCTCCTTCTGAATTCCTCATCCATGGTGGCTGGTATTTCTCCTCTCCTGCTATCCTGCTATCTTGGATCCAGGTGATGGTTTGGATGTGTTCACAGCAAGGAAGCACGATCCCACCATTCCCTCCACGGCTCTCAAGTAAGTCTTTCAGCGTGGCTCTCCTGCAGGCTGGTTTGGAGTGTCCCAGTAACTGGAGAGCAAATCCCACTGCTGCCACCAATGTAACGAGCCCCTTTGCTCGCTCGGTTCCACTCTCCCGACACTCCTCTGCAGCTATAGAATCAGATTGCAACGTCTGATGGTTCGGTCATCCAATGCTCCGGGATTAGAACTTCAGCTATGTGCCGTTCTAACCCAGTTGTGATAGCTCAGAACAAACACCAGGCAGTCTGTATGTAAGTTCAAACAGGAATCTCTCTTTATTGACAAAATACAGGCTTTTATACACTCAAAGTGTAGGTGCAGACCTCCTGCTCATATTACTCTAACAATACAGCTGTAACCTAATTAACCTAATTAACATGAGCTAATTAACTAATCCCTTTAGACAGACTAGATGACTCAGACATGACCGTTAGGCCAGACTGGCCGTCTTGTAGTTCAGAAAATCCAATCAACATTATCACAATCAACATAGACTCTTCTTCACACAATAGCAGAGTTAATTAACACAAATAACAATGGGGATCTAATGACTCTTAGATCCCATAGTAGGCTTATTTACAATACACATTTTAGCAGACAATAGACAGACAGGTGTTGAAATTTACATCAGCATCTCCTAACAGTATCTGTCCCAGCATTGTGAATCAGCCACCATTCCAATATGGCAAATCCAGGGTCCCCAGACATACAGCTCACAAAGAGCACCGTTCCCCTAAATGCAAGGGCCCCCGATCGATCGGCAAGAGGCTAGCATACAGTCCCCTCCAAAAGTCTCTTTCCCGGCTAGGTCTGCCACAATAGGTATGCATGAAGGTATATATAGTGTGATGTAGGGCACGATCTAAGGTGTCAAACACTGTGGAGTTCCCTCAGACTTTGAATATCCATCCCCTCTATGTCCAATGAGTGTGTTATTAGTGGTGTTATCCGGTGGGCCACATATAACCTTAAGGGCCCCCCCCAGAACACAGAGGCTGGCGGATGACATGTGAACCAATACATATATAGTACAGTGCTCATGCCAGGATCTCTCGAAACATTATCCAACAGCTGCAGTTTCAAACCATCCTTCACACTGAAGTGGCCGTGCACATCCTGAGCACACTACAACAACAATCCCAATATGTCCCCAACCCTCACCCGGACCACCTTCTAAACATGCAATAATAGAAAACAAACACATAATCTCAGCTGCACAGCAATAGAATGCAAAAAGGAGGAAGGGACGTGACAGTCCATAAAAGCAAGTGAGAGGGGCATAACAGCCTTTAGGCCAAATAAAAATAGTCCCAAAGAAATACACAAAAAGAAAGTCTCTTGGATGGCTTCTGAATGTCCAATAATTAGCAAAAAAAGGAAGGAAAAGGAAATGTCCACATTATAACTCTCATTCTCCTCAACTTTTCCCAAAACCTTTGGTTCAATTCTGTGATCATTCATATGTAGAGACATGAATTCTCTACCCCAAAACACTGCCTCTTTGTAAGGACAGAACTTGATATCCACAGACAAACTGGAACTGATGCGTTGGGCTAGACCTGGGTCTTCAGGCTTGCACATCTGGATCTCTCTCATGTGGTGCTCACTAGAATTTCATACCTCGGGTTTGCGTCATTTGGATCCCCTAAGAACATGTGTCATTCCCAAGAACACTTTCCAGCAGGAGTCTGCCTTTAATCATCTAAGCACCTCCTATGGTATTTGAACAACAAAGATGAAGAACGAAGACTTCCCAGTCTGTAGTCATCTCTTCATCCCAATAGGTATAGGGCAGGGTATGGATGGGGTGTAGGGTATGACTGGGGTGGGCATTTCTTCATGTGTATGGGGCTGTGGGTGAATGCTGGCTGGCTGGGGCAGATACTCCTCATCTGACATGAGTAATCACAGAATCTACCTGATCAATTTAGGCCTTAACCATTGGAGGTATTAAAAATAATATTCTTCATTGACTCAAACATAAGTAAAGCATGCAGGAATGAAAATGTTTCTCAGCAAGGGTTTTCATTATATAGATTCAATATTTTTAACTAAACATTTTTCCAAATTCAGTATTACAGCAGAACTTCAACAAAACTTAAACCCCTTTAGTTTCTTCTATTCCCGGGACCCAAGTGGACCTGAGGGACTTAGAACAGAACATTTTACCCAAACATATATTCTGACTCAGAAGTCTCTCAACTTTGCAAATATGTCTGATCATCAGCAACAAACAAAACATTGATGGATAAATATCATTACTTCATCAACACTTCATGACTGATACTCTGGTAATTCAAAAGGTAAATATCCAGAATAGTCATTCTGATTGCTTATTTTAAACAAATCCTTCCCATCACATTTTAGTACCCCATGGACTCAATATACGCAGCAACATTTTTTTACAAATTTCACCCCTCTGTTACCAGCATGGGCTTAAACACAATATGAAACAACTTGTTGTGTAAATTTTAAACACACACTTAAAATACTTTACTAACCAAAATGATACCCTATGCGTTCATTAAACACAATACTACCACAATACTACCACTCATTCCACATCTATTTAGTCAATCCATTCACCATTCACTCTCCAATTTTTCATATTTTCCCTTCGAACACCTCTAAATACCTTTTAAAACCTTATTATTTTTCCCTATGCACAGAATTACACAACACAGTTACTTTTCTTTTTCTTTACTAACCACAATTCACTGGCGTAGTGCCTGGAATACATAACTTCCTCATTCTTAGCATAATAATAATAATAACATCTTAACCACTTCAGCCCCAGAAGGATTTACCCCCTTCCTGACCAGAGCACTTTTTACAATTTGGCACTGCGTCGCTTTAACTGCTAATTGCGCAGTCATGTAATGCTGTAACCAAACGAAATTTGCGTCCTTTTCTTACCACAAATAGAGCTTTCTTTTGATGGTTTTTGATCACCTCTGCCATTTTTATTTTTTGCGCTATAAATGGAAAAAGACCGAAAATTTTGAAAAAAAATGATATTTTCTACTTTTTGTTATAAAAAAATCCAATAAACTCAATTTTAGTCATACATTTAGGCCAAAATGTATTCGGCCACATGTCTTTGGTAAAAAAATGTCAATAAGCGTATATTTATTGGTTTGCGCAAAAGTTATAGTGTCTATAAACTAGGGTACATTTTCTGGAATTTACACAGCTTTTAGTTTATGACTGCCTATCTCATTTCTTGAGGTGCTAAAATAGCAGGGCAGTACAAAACCCCCCCAAATGACCCCATTTTGGAAAGTAGACACCCCAAGGAAATTGTTGAGATGCATGCTGAGCCCATTGAAAATTCATTTTTTTTGTCCCAAGTGATTGAATAATGACACAAAAAAAAAAATTACAAAAAGTTGTCACTAAATTATATATTGCTCACACAGGCCATGGGCATATGTGGAATTACACACCAAAATACATTTAGCTGCTTCTCCTGAGTATGGGAATACCACATGTGTTGGACTTTTTGGGAGCCTAGCTGCGTACGGGGCCCCGAAAACCAAGCACCGCCTTCAGGATTTCTAAGGGCATACATTTTTTATTTCACTCTTCACTACCTATCACAGTTTTGAAAGGCATAAAATGCCAAGATGGCACAACCCCCCCAAATGACCCCATTTTGGAAAGTAGACACCCCAAGCTATTTGCTGAGAGGCATGTTGAGTCCATGGAATATTTTATATTTTGACACAAGTTGCGGAAAAATTACAAACTTTTTTTTTCTTTTTTTTGCACAAAGTTGTCACTAAATGATATATTACTCACACAGGCCATGGGCATATGTGGAATTGCACCCCAAAATACATTCTGCTGATTCTCCTGACTACAGGGATACCACATGTGTGGGACTTTTTGGGAGCCTAGCCACGTACGGGGCCCCGAAACCAAGCACCGCCTTCAGGATTTCTAAGGGCATAAAGTTTTGATTTCACTCCTCACTACCTATCACAGTTTTGAAGGCCATAAAATGCCAAAATAGCACAACCCCCCACCCAAATGACCCCATTTTGAAAAGTAGACACCCCAAGCTATTTGCTGAGAGGCATGTTGAGTCCATGGAATATTTTATATTTTGACACAAGTTGCGGAAAAATTACAAACTTTTTTTTTCTTTTTTTTGCACAAAGTTGTCACTAAATGATATATTGCTCAAACATGCCATGGACATATGTGGAATTATACCCCAAAATACATTCTGCTGCTTCTCCTGAGTATGGGGATACCACATGTGTTGGACTTTTTGGGAGCCTAGCTGCGTACGGGGCCCCGAAAACCAAGCACCGCCTTCAGGATTTCTAAGGGCATACATTTTTTATTTCACTCTTCACTACCTATCACAGTTTTGAAAGGCATAAAATGCCAAGATGGCACAACCCCCCCAAATGACCCCATTTTGGAAAGTAGACACCCCAAGCTATTTGCTGAGAGGCATGTTGAGTCCATGGAATATTTTATATTTTGACCCAAGTTGCGGGAAAATTACAACCTTTTTTTTTTGCACAAAGTTGTCACTAAATTATATATTGCTCAAACATGCCATGGGTATATGTGGAATTACACCCCAAAATACATTCTGCTACTTCTCCTGAGTACGGTGATACCACATGTGTGGGACGTTTTGGGAGCCTAGCCACGTACAGGGCCCCAAAACCAAGCACCGCCTTCAGGATTTCTAAGGGCGTAAATTTTTGATTTCACTCCTCACTACCTATCACAGTTTTGAAGGCCATAAAATGCCAAGATGGCACAAAACCCCCCAAATGACCCCATTTTGGAAAATAGATGCTCCAAGCTACTTGCTGAGAGGCATGTTGAGTCCATGGAATATTTTATATTTTGCCACAAGTTGCAGGAAAATGACAAACTTTTTTTTTTTGCACAAAGTTGTCACTAAATGATATATTACTCACACAGGCCATGGGCATATGTGGAATTGCACCCCAAAATACATTCTGCTGATTCTCCTGAGTACAGGGATACCACATGTGTGGAACTTTTTGGGAGCCTAGCCACGTACGGGGCCCCGAAAACCAAGCACCGCCTTCAGGATTTCTAAGGGCATAAAGTTTTGATTTCACTCCTCACTACCTATCACGGTTTTGAAGGCCATAAAATGCCAAGATAGCACAACCCCCACCACCCAAATGACCCCATTTTGGAAAGTAGACACCCCAAGCTATTTGCTGAGAGGCATGTTGAGTCCATGGAATATTTTATATTTTGACACAAGTTGCAGGAAAGTGACCAATTTTTTTTTTTTTTTTTTGCACAAAGTTGTCACCAAATGATATATTGCTCAAACATGCCAGGGGCATATGTGGGATTATACCCCAAAATACATTCTGCTGCTTCTCCTGAGTACGGGGATACCACATGTGTGGGACTTTTTGGGAGCCTAGCTTCATACGGGGCCCCGAAAACCAATCACCGCCTTCAGGATTTCTAAGGGCGTAAATTTTTGATTCACTCCTCACTACCTATCACAGTTTCGAAGGCCATAAAATGCCAAGATAGCACAAACCCCCCCAATGACCCCATTTTGGAAAGTGGACACCCCAAGCTATTTGCTGAGAGGCATGGTGAGTATTATGCAGCTCTCATTTGTTTTTGAAAATGAAGAAAGACAAGAAAATGTTTTTTTTTCTTTTTTCAATTTTCAAAACTTTGTGAAAAAAGTGAGGTCTGCAAAATACTCACTATACCTCTCAGCAAATAGCTTGGGGTGTCTACTTTCCAAAATAGGGTCATTTGGGGGGGGGGGGTTGTGCTACCTGGGCATTCCATGGCCTCCGAAACTGTGATAGGCAGTGAAGAGTGAAATTAAAAATTTACGCCCTTAGAAAGCCTGAAGGCGGTGCTTGGTTTTCAGAGTCCCGTACGCGGCTAGGCTCCCAGAAAGTCTCACACATGTGGTATCCCCATACTCAGGAGAAGCAACAGAATGTATTTTGGGGTGTAATTTCACATATTCCCATGGCATGTTTGAGCAATATATCATTTAGTGACAACTTTGTGCAAAGAAAAAAATATCTTTTTCCCGCAACTTGTGTCACAATATAAAATATACCATGGACTCGACATGCCTCTCAGCAAATAGTTTGGGGTGTCTACTTTCCAAAATGGGGTCATTTGGGGGGGTTTGAACTGTCCTGGCATTTTATGCACAACATTTAGAAGCTTATGTCACACATCACCCACTCTTCTAACCACTTTCTGACACTTTGTGTTTACATTAAATTTTTTTTTTTTGCAAGAAAATTACTTTGAACCCCCAAACATTATATATTTTTTTAAAGCAAATGCCCTACAGATTAAAATGGTGGGTGTTTCTTTTTTTTCACACAGTATTTTTGCGCAACGATTTTTCAAACGTTTTTTTTGGGAAAAAACACACCTTTTTAAATTTTAATGCACTAAAACACACTATATTGCCCAAATGTTTGATGAAATAAAAAAGATGATCTTAGGCCGAGTACATGGATACCAAACATGACATACTTTAAAATTGCGCACAAACGTGCAGTGGCGACAAACTAAATACATTTTTAAAAGCCTTTAAAAGCCTTTACAGGTTACCACTTTATATTTACAGAGGAGGTCTACTGTTAAAATTACTGCCCTCGATCTGACCTTCACGGTGATACCTCACATGCATGGTGCAATTGCTGTTTACATTTGACGCCAGACCGACGCGTTCGCCTTTGCGTGAGAGCAGGGGGGGGCAGGGGTACTTTTTTTCTTATTTTTTTGCTTTTTTATCTTATTTTTAAACTGTTCTGTTCATTTTTTTTATTTTTTTAATCATTTTTATTGTTATCTCAGGGAATGTAAATATCCCCTATGATAGCAATAGGTAGTGACAGGTACTCTTTTTTGAAAAAATTGGGGTCTATTAGAACCTAGATCTCTCCTCTGCCCTCAAAGCATCTGACCACACCAAGATCGGTGTGATAAAATGCTTTCCCAATTTCCCAATGGCTCTGTTTACATCCGGCGAAATCTAAGTCATGAAATGCTTGTAGCTTCCGGTTTCTTAGGCCATAGAGATGATTGGAGCCATTATGGTCCCTGATTAGCTCTATGGTTAGCTGGCCGAATCACCGGCTGCATTCTCGGGTTCCCTATTGGGACAGGAGAGCCAGAGAAAAACATGAAAGACAGTGGGGGGGCATTCCCTCCCACTGCTTGTAAAAGCAGTCTAGAGGCTAATTAGCCACTAGGATTGCTTTTACATGAAAGCCGACTGCTGGCTGAAAAGAATGATACCAAGATGATACCTAAACCTGCAGGCATCATTCTGGTATAACCACTCAAAGTCCAGCAACATACCAGTACATTGCTGGTCCTTTTTGGGCATATATTGTAAACTTTTTTTTCATGCAGCCTGTGGGCTGAACGAAAAAAAGATATTGATCAGTGGGTATGCCCACCATTAGAATACCTCCCTTCATCCACCCACTTCTAATGATGGGCATACATGCACCGTTTATATATGCCAAAGCATGGGGGCATCCTCCCGCAAAAGGTAGGAGCAAATCGCTCCTCCACCCACTGCTGCCCCCACGCTTCGGCACATATGCTGAAGTATGTAACTGTGGTGGTGAAATCACCTCCGGCAGCGCTGGAGTCAGGGCTTTATGTATCGTGGGAGCAAACGCTGTTGCTGTCAAGATGAATAAATCTGCTCTGCAGCTGAATGGCGTACCTGCTAAGCAAATGATGGTTAACAATAAAACAAAGTAACATTACAGTATAACAGGAATGCCCCATACACACGGTCGGACTTTGTTCGGACATTCCGACAACAAAATCCTAGGATTTTTTCCGACGGATGTTGGCTCAAACTTGTCTTGCATACACATGGTCACACAAAGTTGTCGGAAAATCCGATCGTTCTATACGCGGTGACGTAAAACACGTACGTCGGGACTATAAACAGGGCAGTGGCCAATAGCTTTCATCTCTTTATTTATTCTGAGCATGCGTGGCACTTTGTCCGTCGGATTTGTGTACACACGATAGGAATTTCCGACAACGGATTTTGTTGTCGGAAAATTTTATCTCCTGCTCTCCAACTTTGTGTGTCGGAAAATCCGATGGAAAATGTCCGATGGAGCCCACACACGGTCGGAATTTCTGACAACACGCTCCGATCGGACATTTTCCATCGGAAAATCCGACCGTGTGTACGGGGCATAAGACTTATCATACCTGCAAAGCAAATACAAAAAAAATAGTAAAAAATAAAACATTTTAAACGCAACCTGTGCCTAAAATATATATATGCCGAAGCATGGGGGCATCCTCCCGCAAAAGGCAGGAGCAAATCGCTCCTCCACCCACTGCTGCCCCCACACTTCGGCATATATGCTGAAGTATGTAACTGTGGTGGTGAAATCACCTCCGACAGCACTGGAGTCACGGCTTTATGTATCGTGGGAGCAAACGCTGTTGCTGTCAAGATAAATAAATCTGCTCTGCAGCTGAATGGCGTACCTGCTAAGCAAATGATGGTTAACAATAAAACAAAGTAACATTACAGTAAGACTTACCATACCTGCAAAGCAAATACAAAAAAAAATTGTAAAAAATAAAACATTTAAACGCAACCTGTGCCTAAAATATATATATGCCGAAGCATGGGGGCATCCTCCCACAAAAGGCAGGAGCAAATTGCTCCTCCACCCACTGCTGCCCCCACGCTTCGGCATATATGCTGAAGTATGTAACTGTGGTGGTGAAATCACCTCCGACAGTGCTGGAGTCACGGCTTTATGTATTGTGGGAGCAAACGCTGTTGCTGTCAAGATAAATAAATCCGCTCTGCAGCTGAATGGCGTACCTGAAAACAAAAAAATGGTTACTAAACATGATAAAAACATAACAACAGTAAAACATTGCAGAATAGAATACAGTAAAAAAGAGAAGAACAATAGAGAGAGAATATAGAGAGAGAACAATAAAACAACAACTATTTTTGGTTTTCATTATTTTATATTTTTTTGTGTTTTTTTTTTTTTTACACTTTTTTTGTAACTTTAACTTTTGTAACTGGTACCAGGTTTGGGTCTCTCAAAATGCGATGGCATCTTGGGAGACCCTGTGAAAGTGTGTCCTAGTCTGTGCAATGCTGTACCCTACGCTAATACTAAACTAGTGTATGGTAGCGTTCAAAACATTCACCAATGCAAAGACCAGGATTGTCAGGACAGAAGGGACAATAATACCGGGTGTCACGCCTAAATCCGCGCTTGCTGCAGACACGACATGTTTTTTGGGGGGCTCGTTGGGTAGGGGTACTCAGGAGGACATAAAGAAAATGCCTCTCATGCAGCCGGCTTACTGCATTTGGTTGGGAAAGGTGAGGTGGAGCACCGTCTGGAAACAGAAGGGCTCTGACGATCTCTTCCTGGAATTTAAGGAAGGATCCAGTCCATCCTGAAGCTCTGTATAGCACATAAGCGTTCAGCAAAACCAATTGAAATAAATAAACAGACACTTTTTTGTACCAGCGTCTGGCCTTACGGGCAATTAGGTACGGCGCCAACAACTGGTCGTTGAGGTCCACCCACTCCCATATTTTGGTTATATTCATGGACACAGAGGGATTTCTCCACAACACCAGTCGCCGTAGTAATTTGGACAGCCGTGTCTGCATGAAGGGAGGTAAGAACAAAAACATTCTTATTGTCCCTCCACTTCATAGCGTGCAAATTATTACACTGCAAGCAGGCTCTCTCCCCCAGCCTAAGACGGGAATCTACAAGCTGCTGGGGAAAGCCCCGGCGATTCGTTCGCACGGTGCCACATGCTCCAATCTGATGATCAAAAAGGTGACTAAAAAGTGGCACGCTCGTGTAATAATTGTCCACGTACAAGTGGTACCCCTTTCCGAGTAAGGGTGACACCAAGTCCCACACTATCTTGCCAGCACTTCCTATGTAGTCAGGGCAGTTTGTCGGCTCTACGTGACTATCTTTGCCCTCATAAACCATAAAACTACATGTATTGCCTGTGGCCCTGTCACAGAGCTTATACATCTTGACCCCGTATATGGCACGCTTGCTGGGAAGGTACTGTTTGAATGACAAGCGGCCAGAAAATGTAATCAGGGACTCATCAACGCAGACAACTTGATGGGGAGTAAACAAGTCTGCAAAACGTTGGTCGAAGTGGTTTACGAGGGGCCGAATTTTGTAGAGCAGATTGTATTCAGGGTCTCCACGAGGACGACAGTGTTCATTGTTGTTGAAGTGCATGAACTGCAAAATCTGCTCGTATCGTGCCCTGGTCATGGAGGCAGAGAACAAGGGCATATGGTGAATTGGGTCAGTGGACCAATATGACCGCAACTCACTCTTTTTAGTTATGCCCATGTTGAGGGAAAGGCCCAGAAAGAGCTTAAATTCGGAGACTGTAATTGGTCTCCAATCTCTGGCAAGGGAGGACTGGGGAATAGTGGCGATGTGTTGACCAGCGTATAAATTGCTTTGGTCCACAATAGATCTATAGAGATCTTCGGTGAAAAACAGTGAATAAAAATCAAGTGGCGTAAAATTAACTGTTTCCACCTGAATTCCAGGTTGGCCAGTGAATGGGGGAAGTACAGGTGCTGCAGAAGTGGTGGGTACCCAATTCTAATTGGCGAATGCAGCAGGAAGGGCACTATGGGCACGACGGGCCTGTGTTCATCTTCTTGGTGGCAGTGGGACATTACTTGTGCTTGCCACCTCGCCAGCTTGAACTGCACTTATGGGACTCGCCACGTCACCACGTGATACTGCAGTGCTGGTTGTACGACCAGGGTGTACTAGGCTGCTGGTGCTTGCCAGTTCACCAGAAGGAATAGCAGCGCTAGTACTGCTCTGCTCCATACGAGAGCCCTGCGGTTCTTGCACTTCAAGGACAGAAGAAGAAGATTGGGGTCTGGTACGCCTGACCTTGGCAGGGACCACAACTCCATCGTCAGAGCTATCTGTCATGGAGCCGCTGTCATCTACAAGATCTATTCTGAGCCTGAATCTGACAGATGAGTGACTTCCTCTTCACTATCTGTCATGCTCAGAAACATGTAGGCCTCTTCACTAGTGTACCTTCGATTTGCCATTTTGGGCTCTAAATTTAGGGGTACACTAGTGAGACTCACAGGCAAAAAAGCTCCTGACTGTTAGCGACTGATTCAAAAGGCTACCAAAAAACTGTTAGTGATCGCAGGGATCAGGCCTGACTCTGTGAACGCTGCAGTTATGTGTGCTTAGTGTTTGGTAAGTGTCAGTGATCGATCGATACTGCACTTGGGTGGGCTGGGCTGGGCCGAGGGGCAAAACACAGGTGCTAGCAGGTATCTGGGCTGATCCCGCTAACACTGTGTTTTTGGGAACCCTAAACTGCTGGGGACGCTAGTATAGATCTGATCGGTTCAGATATCGATCCGTTCAGATACTATAGCACTAAGGGAGGTGTATGCTGTGTGCCTGGGTGTTAGCGGTACTGGCGCTAAACTGACGCTGCCTGGGGCGACGCAGACCTCATCTCAACCTTAAAAACATAACTTATATCACCGCCGGGCAATTAGGGGGTTAAACTTTTATTAGGTAATAAACAGCGGGTGCCCTAAAACTATAATAAACTATAATAAACAATCTAACTAACCAGCATCACCCGTAACAGTTATACAGTGATCACTGGTGAAAGGGTTAACTAGGGGGCAATCAGGGGATTAAAACCTTTAGTAGGTAGTATATGGGGGTCCCTGTCGCTATAAAACGCTGACGGCGGACCTATATACTTACCTCCCTAACTAGCGTCACCTGTGTCACTAATACAGCGATCAGAAAAACATTTGCTTAGTGACACTGGCAACGGGGGGGGTGATCACGGGGTTAACCTTTATTAGGGGGGTTAGGGCGGTACTCTAGACCTAAAGGGGGCTAACCCTAACTTCCCTAACACTTATAACTGTCACAAACTGACACCAATGCAAAAAAAAATTGCTATTGGTGTCACTGTGACAGGGGGTACAGGGGGGTGATCGGGGGGTGATCGGGGGCTGACTGGGGGGTGAAAAGTGTGCCTGCGTGTTCTACTGTACGTGTAGTGTTGGTGCAACCCACATTGATGTTTTCTCTCCTCGGCGCCGGAACGAAAAAGACCGGCTCGAGGAGAGATGACATCACTTCCTCTGCCGCTGTTTACATTACAGCAGCAGAGGAGGAATTTCATTCACGGGGAGCGATCGCGAGGGGGTGGCCATGAATGAGTGGCCTCCCCCTCAGCCTGTAATGCTTCCCCACTGATGCTGACCGCCTCGGGCACGGGGGGGGCACGATGCGCCCCCAGCCCGCGGGAGGCAGATCACGTACCAGGTACGTGATTTTGCCTGCCCGTGCCATTCTGCCACAGTATATCTGCGTTAGGCGGTCGGCAAGTGGTTAAACACAATTAACCCCATTTGCACAAATGTCATTCCCTTGCTTTATAACAGGCAATGTCCCTATACAATGCAAAACTCCCATTTTTTCTTTTTCGACATCAACAAATGTGCTCGTCGGTCCAACTTCCCCTTATGCAACGTACACACGGTCGGGCTTTTCGACCGGACCGGTCCGACAAACTTTCCAACGGATTTTTGACAGACTTCCGCCGGACTTTTTTTACGAACGGACTTGCCTACACACGACCGGACTACAGACAGCCTTGCCTACACACGACCCCAAAGCACCTTGTCCTCATGTTGATGAGGACAAGGGCCTCTTCCTGACAACCCTGGCCGTTGGTTGTCAGGGTCTGCGAGCAGGGGGCTTATCGGAATCCGATAGCAGCCCCCCTCACCCTATGTGAATGAGTATGGGGTACATCGTACCCCTACCCATTTACCTAGGGAAAAAGTGTCAATAAAAAAACACACTAGACAGCTTTTTAAAGTAATTTTGGGGGCT
Source organism: Aquarana catesbeiana (assembly GCF_042186555.1). Lineage (NCBI taxonomy): Eukaryota > Metazoa > Chordata > Amphibia > Anura > Ranidae > Aquarana > Aquarana catesbeiana. The sequence goes on along the minus strand of NC_133325.1, from coordinate 620,064,108 downwards.
TCGGGGGTCTTCTTCCGACTTTGCTTGGGGGGTCTTCTTCCGACTTTGGTTGTCTCGCCGGTGTCTTCTCCCGATGTCCGGTTCATCTCCGCTCTCTCCGGCATCTTCTCCCAATGTCCGGTTCTTCTCTGCTCTCTCCGGCCTCCCGATATTCGGTTCTTCTCCTGGTGTTCGGCCTCTTCTCCTGCTCTCCGGTTCTTCTGCCGGGCTCCTCCGCTATCTTCTGCTCTTTTGCTGCTCTTCTTCCCTCTTCTCTTCTTCCGATGTTGACACAACGCTCTCTCCTGGTGTGTGAGTGGTGCGCGATGATTATAGGCGGTGACCCCACCCCTTTATAACATCACAGTCCCTGTGCATGCTGGGACTGTAAGTTCATAAGAAGGCATGGTCAACATCACCCGTTGACCATGCCCCCTTATGACCTCACAGTCCCAGCATGCCCCTGGACTGTGACATCATAAGGGGGTGGAGTCACCACCTATATAAGTCATTGCGGAGCGCTCCACACAGCATTACAGTGGGAGAGAGTGTTGTGTCAACATTGGAAGAGGAGAAGAGGGAAGAAGACGATGAATAAGTCCGTGCCACCACTAGCAAAAGAGCGGCAAAAGAGCAGAAGATAGCGGAGGCGCCCGGCAGAAGAACTGGAGAGTGGGAGAAGAGTCCAAACACTGGGAGAAGAACCGAACATCGGGAGAAGAGGCCAGAGAGAGTGGAGAAGCACCGGACATCAGGAGAAGATGCCAGAGAGAGCGGAGAAGAACCAGACATCAGGAGAAGATGCCAGAGAGACCCCCGAAGTCGGAAGAAGACCCCCGGAGCTGTCTAATAAACTACTTAAAAAATCTGTCTAGTGTGTTTTTTTTATTGACACTTTTTCCCTAGGGGAATGGGTAGGGGTACGATGTACCCCATACTCATTCACATAGGGTGGGGGGCCGGGATCTAGGGGCCCCCTTATTAAAGGGGCTCCCAGATTCCGATAAGCCCCCCACCCGCAGACAACCAACGGCCAGGGTTGTTGGGAAGAGGCCCTTGTCCTCATTAACATGGGGACAAGGTGCTTTGGGGTGGGGGGCCCGCAGGGTGCCCCCTCCCCCAAGGCACCCACCCCCCCATGTTGAGGGCATGTGGCCTGGTACGGTTCAGGAGGGGGGCGCTCGCTCATCCCCACCTCCTTTTCTGACCGGCCGGGTTACGTGCTCGGATAGGGGTCCGGTATAGATTTTGGGGGGACCCCACACCGTTTTTTCGGTGTAGGGGGTTCCTCTTAAAATCCATACCAGACCTAAGGGACATCAACGCCTCTTGCTCGCCGCAATAGGAAAATGTGTTTTTCCTATTGCAGCAAGCGCGAGATGCAGTACCCTGCCCTTGCGTCGTATCTGGTCAGTCGGACCAGCATACAGACGAAGGGCTTTCTGTTAGGAACTGAGTTCAGGGGGAGTTACAATGTAAAGATATGAAGCAGGCTTCAAATCTAAAGTTCGTCGGATTTCCGACCGAAACGGTCTGTCGGAAATCCGATGCAGACCACGCACGGTCAGATTGTCCGTCGGATTCGGACCGTCGGATCAGTCCAGTCGGAAAGTCCTCCCGTGTGTACATGCCATCAAACATACAATCTATTGTTTTATAACATATTTTTTTCCCTACATAAAACACCACTCTAGGTTCTGTTCTTTGATAACAGTATAATGACATTTATTGAACACCTCGGAACCCAGGGCAATTATATCAATCCGATCTATAACACACTTGCCGATACCAAAAAACCACCTTTCAATTTCAATAACGCAAGAATAAACAACTTACACAACTAAACCAGTCCCTAAAACCAGACTTGAGGGCTCCCCGTTCCAACCATGTGACCCAAGTCGCAGCGACTCCAAAGAATGCCCTTTCGTTACTTTGTTCCGACTTTGTCGCGACTTGTTCCCAGCAGTTTTCACTGGTTACATGAAATCGCACTGCAAAGTCACATCGCAAATCCTGTGACTTTTGGGCTGCAACAGTGAAAACAGAGCCCAACTGAAACAATCAAAACACCCCATGTATAAGTTGAAATGTTACTCCCAAAGAAATTGTATCTGATCAGATTCCTCAAAAAAACAAAAACATTTGGTACCAGCGCATACATATAATTTTATTAGTGACGTGTCATATTCCCCTTTTAATGTTCCCAAATAACTATGCAGTGGGCATGAGCATAATATGTGCCCAACACATTTCATGAACAGACTGACGATAGTTGCAACATTTTAACAATAAACATGTACTTTTATAGATAACTTTTCTGAATCAAATCCTTCTTTAACATTTATTCTCCACCTCACCAAGTCTCTCTGACTCGCTGACTATGGAATGCAAATATAGCAGTATGCTCTCCACAAAAGCGGTGGTGAAGGCCTGGTCAGTGGTTTGATCCCCTCTTCCACCAGAAGCAAAATGCAGATCTCTGCGAGCGGATATGTACCTCATGCATTGTGCTAAACAGTACTTTGGACAGGAGGAATCACTAAAATAGTAACTTGCCCTTGTCCAGATCCGTGATTCAATCCTCTTAAAGCACCACACACAAATGAGTACCCTACTCTGTCCCTCTCACCTGCACACTTTAGCAAAGCTCTCTGTCTTGACAGGATCATAGGACATATATCAACAATCCAACAATTCATCTGCATTCAGAAGAAAAAACAACTTATACTCTACATTGGAATTCCAAGACAAGACAAAAATTCACATACACATAAAATTAAGCGTTTCCCTCTATTTAACAACAACTTTCCCCTACCTATGTGTCCGTCTTATGAAACTGCGAACAGCGGAGACTCCAAGGATCTCCACTAATCACAGTCCACAAACAATCCATGAAACAGAGACAATCATGGGAGAAGTGTTTGGACACGTTCTCCCCCCGATGATCTCCACACACTGAGAATCCTCACTGATTGACACAGAAACGGTCAGTCCAAAAAGCTGCGACCCCAGTGCCTCACTGGCGATCCGTATCAGAACTCACACCCCCAAACTCACCAGCCCAGAGGTGGAGAATCGGGGAGCGAAGAGGGAATGTGGGGAAATCCGAGGGGAAAGGAGGAAGATTTATAACTTCCCTACACCTCATTCAGACCCCCAAAACAGTAACCATGTCCCCCTTTAAGTGTACCAAGCAGCGACAATTTTATCACTGACATCTCGGTGTTTCTGTGAATCTCTGGTACCGTAATCCTGCAAAATCTCACGAGATCCCAGCATCAGGGGCTGCTTATTGCACAAGGTGGGGTGCTTTCAACAAAGGTTCTAGCCTCCCCACCAGCTCTCTCTCTTTTTACCCTTGGTTGCACCTTTTCCTGTACAAGCAGGTGTGGGTGCCCTCCCCGAAGCCTCGGTCTCACAGTCCTCCTCCCCTACATCAGATATGTATGGTGCAGTAGAGGCACCATGCCCCGATGCCACCTGGGAATCAGTCCCCACCACCCTTTGTACCTGTGCCTGTTGCCGAACAGTGATCTGCCCTGATTTGCACATCTTACCGACCCACCTTTATCGCCTCATTATAACTTCTGCAAACAACAATAAACAAACAAACAAACAAACAAACAAACAAACAAACAAACAAACAAACAGACAGGGTAAGTCTACACAAAAATCCTTATTTTAATAACACCTTTTATCTGATAATCCAAATTAAACTAGCTGTGACACTTTAAAATCCTTATTTTAAACAAAACTCCTTCTGTGTTAATTAGGTGCTTAAAACCTCCTGTCTCGGCTATTCCTTTAAGGTCATTTCCTCGAAGATACTTCGTAGTTAATAAATACATGACCACAAATATCTCTCGGACTTGCTACAGAAAATCATGAAAGAATCAATCCTTCAAGCTCGGTATGCCATGCCAGTAAAATGTCCCAACATTCAACGTCCCTTTAAATCTGAAACAACTCTGACTGCTAACTTCCTGTTTTTACATGTACTTTCCTTCACTTACTTTTTTCTTTCTCTATGTGTCAGTTTTAAAACAGCTTTGAAATCAGCTTGTCTAAAAAGAACAATGCATTGAAAAAACCTTGTAACGGTGATTTCCTACTACACTCCTAACAAACAACCTACACCATTCCTCTCACATATATTACAAGTGATTAATACACACAAAATAGGAACAGTGATAATGTGCAGGGATTCGAACCAGGTCCTCCCCCCATTTCTAGATAAATCACCTTTTACACCATCCAAAATAACCTCTAGATTACCTTTTTCTCAACTTCTTTCCAAATACAATCTGGTAGATTCGTGGAGAGAAAGTAACCCAATGAAAAAGAAATTCACTTATTTCTCGCACCCTCATCAAACCTTCACCAGAATAGATCATATTTTTCTAACAATAGGAATGATACCAGAAATTATTGCATCAGATATAATTCCGATTCCGTGGTCTGACCATAATGCAGTATACACTACTATAGCCTCAGCCATACCAAAAGCGCATGACCCAACGTGGTACTTACCGGACATAATGCTCAAATACCCACTACATCAGATGGCCATTGAACAAGCTTTAAAGGAATACATATCAATTAATAATACAACAGACATTTCCCCAATAACACTGTGGGAAGCTCATAAGCCTGTCTTGCGTGGTACAATACAAAGACAAATGGCACTATTTAAACGGGAACGCAAAAATCTAGCAAAAAAACTAGAACTCAATTTTAATGCAGCCTACATATCATTCCAAGATAATCCATCTCAGAGTACAAAATCTCATCTGGAAAAATCTAGATTGGAATACGATCTATTTCTCACTGAGTCAGTTGATAAATCCCTCAAACGCTCCAAACACAATTTCTACATGAATACAAACAAATCAGGTACATATTTGGCTCGGGCATTAAATTCAACTAACAAATCTTTCAAACCAATACGTTTGAAATTATCAAAAAATGTTTATACTTGTAATCCAGTTAAAATAGTCCATAAATTTCACTCACATCTCGCAACTTTATACAATGAATTTAATCCTACAGAGGCTGAATCCTTCTTCTCAAAAATAACCTTACCTGAGTTGTCTCAGAATCAAAAAAGCAGTTTGGATGAGCCTATAACTATAGATGAAGTTGCTAACGCCATAAAAGACCTAAAACTTAACAAAAGACCAGGCCCAGACGGCTACTAGGCTTTATACTATAAAACATTCTCAGAAATACTCTCTCCCATTCTCACTGAAACTTTTAACAAACTTCTAGAAGGACATTCTTTTCGGCAAGAAACACTAATGGCAATTGTTTGTATGATCCCAAAACCCCTTTCTGATGATACTTCCTGTGTGAATTATCGGCCTATCTCTCTGTTAAACCTTGATATTAAATTATTAGCAAAAATAATAGCAAAACGCCTCAATAGCATTATAGGAAAATTAATACATAGAGATCAAGTAGGCTTCATGCCAAATAGACAGGCAGGCGATAATATACGCAGGGCAGTGTTATTGGCACATATTGCTAAAAAACAGAAAATCCCTTTATGTTTTCTATCTCTCGATATTAACCACTTCAGCCCCGGAAGGTTTTACCCCCTTCCTGACCAGAGCACTTTTTACAATTCGGCACTGCGTCGCTTTAACTGCTAATTGCGCGGTCATGCAATGCTGTACCCAAACGAAATTTGCGTCCTTTTCTTCCCACAAATAGAGCTTTCTTTTGATAGTATTTGATCACCTCTGCCGTTTTTATTTTTTGCGCTATACACGGCAAAAGACCGAAAATTTTGAAAAAAAATGATATTTTCTACTTTTTGTTCTAAAAAAAATCCAATAAACTCAATTTTAGTCATACATTTAGGCCAAAATGTATTCGGCCACATGTCTTTGGTAAAAAAAATGTCAATAAGTGTATATTTATTGGTTTGCGCAAAAGTTATAGCGTCTACAAACTAGGGTACATTTTCTGGAATTTACACAGCCTTTAATTTATGACTGCCTATGTCGTTTCTTGAGGTGCTAAAATGGCAGGGCAGTACAAAACCCCCACAAATGACCCCATTTTGGAAAGTAGACACCCCAAGGAATTTGCTGAGAGGCATGTTGAGCCCATTGAATATTCATTTTTTTTGTCCCAAGTGATTGAACAATGACAAAAAAAAAAAAAAAATTACAAAAAGTTGTCACTAAATGATATATTGCTCACACAGGCCATGGGCATATGTGGAATTGCACCCCAAAATACATTTAGCTGCTTCTCCTGAGTATGGGGATACCACATGTGTGGGACTTTTTGGGAGCCTAGCCGCGTACGGGGCCCCGAAAACCAATCACTGCCTTCAGGATTTCTAAGGGCGTACATTTTTGATTTTACTCCTCACTACCTATCACAGTTTTGAAGGCCATAAAATGCCCAGATGACATAAAACCCCCCCAAATGACCCCATTTTGGAAAGTAGACACCCCAAGCTATTTGCTTTGAGGCATGTTGAGTCCATGGAATGTTTTATATTTTGACACAAGTTGCGGGAAAGTGACAAATTTTTTTTTTTTTTTTTGCACAAAGTTGTCACTAAATGATATATTGCTCACACAGGCCATGGGCATATGTGGAATTGCACCCCAAAATACATTTAGCTGCTTCTCCTGAGTATGGGGATACCACATGTGTGGGACTTTTTGGGAGCCTAGCCGCGTACGGGACCCCGAAAACCAATCACTGCCTTCAGGATTTCTAAGGGCGTACGTTTTTGATTTTACTCCTCACTGCCTATCACAGTTTCGGAGGCCATGGAATGCCCAGGTGGCACAAACCCCCCCAAATGACCCCATTTTGGAAAGTAGACACCCCAAGCTATTTGCTGAGAGGCATGGTGAGTATTTTGCAGCTCTCATTTGTTTTTGAAAATAAAGAAAGACGAGAAAAAAATTTTTTTTTTTTTCTTTTTTAAATTTTCAAAACTTTGTGACAAAAAGTGAGGTCTGCAAAATACTCACTATACCTCTCATCAAATAGCTTGGGGTGTCTACTTTCCAAAATGGGGTCATTTGGGGGGTTTTTTTGCCACCTGGGCATTCCATGGCCTCCGAAACTGTGATAGGCAGTGAAGAGTGAAATCAAAAATTTACGGCCTTAGAAAGCCTGAAGGCGGTGCTTGGTTTTCAGGGTCCCGTACGCGGCTAGGCTCCCAAAAAGTCTCACACATGTGGTATCCCCATACTCAGGAGAAGCAGCAGAATGTATTTTGGGGTGTAATTTCACATATTCCCATGGCATGTTTGAGCAATATATCATTTAGTGACAACTTTGCGCAAAAAAAAATAAAAAAAATAAAAAATTGTCTCTTTCCCGCAACTTGTGTCACAATATAAATTATTCCATGGACTCAACATGACTCTCAGCAAATAGCTTGGGGTGTCTACTTTCCAAAATGGGGTCATTTGGGGGGGTTTTGAACTGTCCTGGCATTTTATGCACAACATCTAGAAGCTTATGTCACACATCACCCACACTTCTAACCACTTGAAGACAAAGCCCTTTCTGACACTTATTGTTTACATAAAAAAATAATTTTTTTTTGCAAGAAAATTACTTTGAACCCCCAAACATTATATATTTTTTTTAAAGCAAATGCACTACAGATTAAAATGGTGGGTGTTTCATTTTTTTTTTTCACACAGTATTTGCGCAGCGATTTTTCAAACGCATTTTTTGGGGAAAAAACACACTTTTTTACATTTTAATGCACTAAAACACACTATATTGCCCAAATGTTTGATGAAATAAAAAAGATGATCTTAGGCCGAGTACATGGATACCAAACATGACATGCTTTAAAATTGCGCACAAACGTGCAGTGGCGACAAACTAAATACATTTTTAAAAGCCTTTAAAAGCCTTTACAGGTTACCACTTTAGATTTACAGAGGAGGTCTACTGCTAAACTTACTGCCCTCGATCTAACCTTCGCGGCGATACCTCACATGCATGGTGCAATTGCTGTTTACATTTGACGCCAGACCGACACTTGCGTTCGCCTTAGCGCGAGAGCAGGGGGGACAGGGGTGCTTTTTTTTTTTTTTTTTTTTTTTTTCTTTATTATTATTATTTTTTTATCTTATTTTTAAACTGTTCCTTTCATTTTTTTTTTTTTTAATCATTTTTATTGTTATCTCAGGGAATGTAAATATCCCCTATCATAGCAATAGGTAGTGACAGGTACTCTTTTTTGCAAAAATTGGGGTCTATTAGACCCGAGATTTCTCCTCTGCCCTCAAAGCATCTGACCACACCAAGATCGGTGTGATAAAATGCTTTCCCAATTTCCCAATGGCGCTGTTTACATCCGGCGAAATCTAAGTCATAAAATGCTCGTAGCTTCCGGTTTCTTAGGCCATAGAGATGTTTGGAGCCACTCTGGTCTCTGATCAGCTCTATGGTCAGCTGGCTGAATCACCGGCTGCATTTTCAGGTTCCCTGTTGAGACAGGAGAGCCAGAGAAAAACACGGAAGACGTTGGGGGGGAGGGGCATTCCCTCCCACTGCTTGTAAAAGCAGTCTAGAGGCTAATTAGCCGCTAGGATTGCTTTTACATGAAAGCCGACCGCTGGCTGAAAAGAATGATACCAAGATGATACCTAAACCTGCAGGCATCATTCTGCTATAACCACTCAAAGTCGTGAATGGCGTACCTGAAGACAAAAAAATGGTTAACAATAAAGCACAGTAAACGGTAAGGTATAAAAAATTGCATACCTGAAAAGCAAACATGATAAAACATAATAACAATAAAACATTGCAGAATAGAATACAGTAAAAAAGAGCAGAACAATAGAGAGAGAATAGAGAGAGAGAGAACAATAAAACGACAACTATTTTTTTTTATTTTATATTTTTGTATGTGTTTTTTTTTTTTTTTTTTTTTTTTACACTTTTTTTTGTAACTAACTTTTATAACTGTAACCGGTTCCAGGTTCGGGTCTCTCAAAATGCGATGGCATCTTGGGAGACCCTGTGAAAGTGTGCCTAGTCTGTGCAATGCTGTACCCTACGCTAATACTCAACTAGTGAATGGTAGCGTTCAAAACATTCACCAATGCAAAGACCAGGATTGTCAGGACAGGAGAGACAATAATAGCGGGTGTCACGCCTATATCCGCGCTTGCTGCAGACACGACATCTTTTTTGGGGGGGTTCGTTGGGTAGGGGTACTCGGGAGGACATAAAGAAAATGCCTCTCATGCAGCCGACTGCATTTGGTTGGGGATGTGAATGGGGGAAGTACGGGCGCTGCAGAAGCGGTGGGTTCCCAATTCGGATTGGCGAATGCAGCAGGAAGGGCACTATGGGCACGACGGGCCTGTGTTTGTCTTCTTGGTGGCAGCGGGACACTACTTGTGCTTGCCACCTCACCAGCTTGAACTGCACTTATGGGACTCGCCACGTCACCAAGTGTTACTGCAGTGCTGGTTTGACTACGACCGGGGTGTACTAGGCCGCTGGTGCTTGCCAGTTCACCAAAACGCTACCAAAAAAACTGTTAGCGATCGCAAGGATCAGGCCTGACTCTGCGAACGCTGCAGTTATGCGTTTAGTGTTTTGTAAGTGTCAGTGATCGATCGATACTGCACTTGGGTGGGCTGGGCTGGGCCGGGCGGAGGGGCAAAACGCAGGTGCTAGCAGGTATCTGGGCTGATCCCGCTAACACTGCGTTTGTGGGAACCCTAAACTGCTGGGGACGCTAGTATAGATCTGATCGGATCAGATATTGATCCGATCAGATACTATACCACTAAGGGAGGCGTATGCTGCGTGCGTGGGTGTTAGCGGTACTGGCGCTAACCTGACACTGCTTGGGGCTGGTGCTTGCCAGTTCACCAAAACGCTACCAAAAAAACTGTTAGCGATCGCAGGGATCAGGCCTGACTATGCGAACGCTGCAGTTATGCGTTTAGTGTTTTGGAAGTGACAGTGATCGATCGATACTGCACTTGGGTGGGCCGGGCAGAGGGGCAAAACGCAGGTGCTAGCGGGTATCTGGGCTGATCCCGCTAACACTGCGTTTTTGGGAACCCTAAACTGCTGGGGACGCTAGTATAGATCTGATCGGATCAGATATTGATCCGTACAGATACTATACCACTAAGGGAGGCGTATGCTGCGTGCGTGGGTGTTAGCGGTACTGGCGCTAATCTGATGCTGCCTGGGGCGACGCATATCACCGCCGGGCGATCAGGGGGCTAAACTTTTATTCGGTAATAAACGGCGGGTGCCCTGACACTATAAAAAATAAACGAACTAACCAGCGTCACTCGTAACAGTTATACGGTGATCAGTGGTGAAAGGGTTAACTAGGGGGCAATCAAGGGGTTAAAACATTTATTAGGTAGTATATGGGGGTCCCTGTCGCTATAAAACGCTGACGGCGAACCTAAATATTTACCTCACTAACTAGCGTCACCAGCGACACTAATACAGCGATCAGAAAAATGATCGCTTAGTGACACTGGTGACAGGGGGTGATCAAGGGGTTAAAACTTTATTAGGGGGGGTTAGGGGGGTATCCTAGACCTAAAGGGGGGTAATACTCACTGCCCTAACACTGTAACTGTCACAAACTGACACTATGCAGTAATCAGAAAAAAAAAAAAAAAAAATACTGCTAATGTCAGTTTGTGACGGGGGGGGGGGGTGATTGGGGGGGGATCGGGGGGCGATCGGGGGGGGATCGGGGGTGTAAGGTATGCCTGGCATGTTCTACTGTGTGTGTTTGTGTTGTGTGCACTTACATGTCTTCTCTCCTCGGCGCTAGAACGGAAACTGCCGAGCCGAGGAGAGATGACATCACATCCTCTGCCTGTGTGAAACTACACACAGGCAGAGGAGGATTCCCATTGGCTGGGAGCGATCGCGAGGGGGGGGCCACGATCGGATGGTCTCCCCCTCGCCTCCCGACGCTCCCAGTCAGATGCTGACCGCCGCTGGCACCGGGGGGGGTCCGATCGGACCCCCCGCCCGCGGGAGGCAGATCACGTACAGGTACGTGATTCTGCCTGCCCGTGCCATTCTGCCGACGTATATCTACGTTAGGCGGTCGGCAAGTGGTTAAGAGGGCATTTGACACAGTATCCTGGCAATATATGCAATATTCATTACAAAAATGGGGTTTTGGACCCCACTTTTTAACATGGATCAAAGCATTATATAATAAACCCAAAGCCTATATAAAATACGCTGGATACAAATCTGATGCCTTTAATATCGAAAGAGGTACCCGACAGGGTTGCCCATTATCTCCCTTATTATTTGCCCTTATACTCGAACCCATGGCCCAATACATCAGAACAAACCAAACTATAACTGGCATTGAAGTAGGAGGTATTACACACAAATGATGTATATTTGCAGACGATATATTACTTTTTCTATCATCACCACAGGTCTCTGGTCCTAACTTAATACCAGCTCTTGATGGATTTGCAGCCCTATCCGGCCTTATGATTAATCCTAAGAAATGCCTAGTGCTTAATATTTCGCTCACAAACATGGAATTGATCCCGGCTAGGGCTGCACTCCCATTCACATGGGCAGAAAAATCAATCCCATATCTTGGAATTCATTTAACAGCATCTCATTCTGACTTATTCTCAACCAATTATCCTCCTGTATTAAGACAGATCGCAAATCCAATAAAACAATGGTCGCAACTTCCTTTATCCTGGATAGGGAAGATTAATGCAATCAAAATGACTATTCTACCCAAATTGCTTTATCTATTCAGAGTCCTCCCTATTCCAATTCCTTCCTATTTTTTGAGAATAGTACAAAAAAGAGCAACTTCATTTATATGGGGCTCTTCTAAACCACGTTTACCTATACACACACTACATCTTCCCAAAAATAAAGGAGGCCTGGGATACCCTAATTTTACTAACTACTACAGAGCAGCACATTTGGCCAGTCTGTCCAAATACCATGCAAAACAGGAAATCCCATTATGGGTATTTATAGAGGCTTCAGAAAATGACCCTCTATTAATATCAAACTTGTAATGGTTTGATCCTAAAGACCGCTTTAAAATTCATAATCCCATAACTAAACACTTCTTATCTCTCTGGGATAAACTAAAAACCAAATATCAGTTACAATCTCCACACAATCCTCTCCTTTCTTTTTTCAGAAATCCGGCCTCTTATCCGGCATGGATCTACCCAAATTCTTTTAAAGCTTGGACAACATCAGGCATTCAGACACTAAATGACTTCATAGCATCTAAATCATTCCTTTCATTCCCATCACTTAGAGAAAAATATGATCTACCAAACTCTGAGATATTTAGATATCTCCAAATCAAAAATTTCTATACACCATTCCTAAAGGGGGATACACCATTATCCCAATTATCTATTTTTGAATCAATCTGTACAAAAGATCCATTTGCTAGACTAGACTAGATTTGCTAGACTGGTCTAACATATGGCTCACATCTAAGTCATCCTCACCCAACATCTTAGCACTGGAGACAAATTATAAAGTCCTAACTCGCTGGTACCTTGTACCCGCTAGAGTGGCAAAATATTCACCTAATACCTCAGCTCTTTGTTTTCGAGGATGCCCAGAAATAGGCACACATTTACACATATGGTGGACGTGCCCAGTAATCCAAACCTTCTGGAAGGAAGTCTTCGTGATTGCATCTAAAATATTTAAAAAAATAATACAACCAGATCCATATATAACTTTACTTAATCTAAAACCGGAATGGTTAACACACTCTCAATTCAAACTTATGATCCAACTAATAACGGCTGCAAAACAAACAGTGGCCAAAGCATGGAAATCTCCTACGTTGGTACTAGCAGAAACAATTCACAGAATGAATAATACAATGTCCCATGCTAAGATGGTAGCCATCGATCAAAATCAAATTCCAAAATTTGAAAAATTTTGGCATCCTTGGATAAAACAACAGTTCCTGTCAAATTTCAATGACTCTGTCCTGTTGCCATGGTAACAGATTAAATGACTTACAGAGACACCCATTCTAAGGCTTCAAAGAGAACTAAAAAGAATAATAAACTGACGAGCGGGACAACCTTGTGGACCATACCTCTGCCTTTCTACCCTTTTTCTTCTTTCTCTTTCCTTTTCTCCACCTTACAATTAAAGCTCATTATCAGAATTTATTTGACCTATATACACTCTACCTGTAAACAATATATATAGTAGGTATAAATCATTTAAATACCTACAAAAGTAACTAAGGAAATGATATATATCTTTAATTTAGGTTTACGTGAACCCAATGTTTAATATTTGAAATTTCATGATATTTACCTATATAATCCCTACTGTAAAACAATGAGCTTACTTTATAGATCCTTGTAAACTTACTTTATGTATCTTTATAATATTGTATACTCAATAAACTTCTTTTGACAAGGAAAAAACCTTGTAAAATGCAAACCTTCTTAAATAAATAACTCAAATCTCTCTTTACCTTCTCAACTTCACTTGCTTTACCCTCTACAATGTAGGATGTTTTTATTAAACACTTTTTAAACTACTCACGTACTAATCTCATCACACCGTTACCTTACACAAACCCCCTTCCAACTAACACATTTCTTCACAAGCTTCAAAAATACCACTCTTTTCTTTCTCCACAGAGTTACCAGACCATGTTAACATGAACAAACAAATTACGCATTTTTCAAACAGAATCAAGCACTTATAATTCCAAAGCTCTATAACCAAAATACTAGCAAAGGGGAGAAGTCATATTATTCATATAACAGTACTCACAACTTCCACAATACCTGAACATAACAAGGGAAATTTACTTCACTATAAATTAATTTGCCCCTTTTGGGACATCATATAACACAGTGAAAACCCCATACAGCCCTGTATCCCACACAACAGATATCTTATACTTTTATGTTGCAAATGTGATAGACAAGAAAAGACAGATAGAGCAAAAGTTTGTGGGTCCCGGTAGTAATTGCCTTATTACACCCTTATATTATTCTCCTTCACCAAAAAGGAGCGTAATATTACGTTTTAAAACTTCTCACAGGCCTACCTAAAGCCAGGGGCTTCCCAAAAGCCACACTACATTTTAAACTTCTTAAAAGGCTTACCTAAAGCCAGGGGCTTCGCAAAAGCCACTTCTTAACAGCATGGTCCGTCTCACACTTCTCTTTTTTTTTTTCAAAAGACTAAAGTTTTATCAGAGCTGAGGCAAGAAAAACCTTACCACAGGTGAGCCTTACTTAAATTCAGTCCTAAATACAAAAATCTCAGCAGTGCCTCCAAACTGAAGTGGAATCAACCAGTATTTCTATATACCTGACAAGACCAGCTAGGTATAATCACGGCAATTACCACACTCACAAGACCCACTCAGTACTGCAGTACTGAGGAGATAGCTTCTTTGTGAACACAAGAAGAGATGAGTCAAAGTCGATGTTCAAAGCTATCTGATTTAATTCTGGGTGGGTATACAACTTATATACATTATCATTAGCCAATAATAATATGGAGAATGGGTGGGGTTAATACAGAGGTGTACATTACATATAATTACATATCATTAATTATGCCATCTGCTTTCATAACTCGTAGTCACGAGTCCTGCTTCCCTGTGTCATGTCTCATGACACAAGAAGGGTGGCCCAGACATATTGAGCAACAATTCTTTATTTAGACAGTACAGGATAAAACTGCTTACACAAGCTATATTTTCCTATATGTGTGCTTTATAGAGAACCTGTTATCAACTAGTTGACTTTAACTAGAGTCTGAATATATAAGTTAAGATATATGAATCCAAAATGGAGTCACCTCTGTTCAGTCATATTACTACGCTGTCTCCCCCACCGCTGTCTTCTTCTCCTGCTGCCTTTCCCACCTCCATCTTCTTCTGCCGCTGTCTCTCCTGCCACCATCTTCTCCTGCCGCTGTCTCTCCCACTGCTGTGTTCTTCCTTGCTGCCAGTTACCTGCTAAAGTCACACTTCTTCTGTGGCTGTCTTCCTCCGTTGTGTTGTCGCCCGCTGTCTGGCATCTCTTATCTAGCCATGAGGCATGGCCATCCGATGATGTCACCCGGAGAGCCCGCCCCCTGTGTTTTTTTTTTTTTTTTAAGGGTAATTGGTGGCAAGGAAGAACACAGCAGCGGGAAAGAGGGCACCGGAAGAGACAGTGGCAGGAGAAGATGGCAGCGGAAGAGACGATGGCAGGAGAAGATGGCGGCAGGAGAGGATACAAACAAACTACATTGACACACACTGCAGAAATTAATTAGCAGAAACTTTCCTTTTCATCTAAAACATTGCATAGCAGTGGTAAGTCTAACATGTGAGATTTATATGTTTAACAACATAGGGAGAACAGACAACTTTTCTACATGAAGTGGCATGTTTGGGATTTGAACTAGCAACCTCAGCATTGCTAAGCAGAAGTGCTAACCTGTTAGCCACTGTGCTGCCACACATGAAGCTCTCCTACACATAAATACTTCATTTCTTTGGACCTATAGGTGATGGAATTACAATAGTCAGGAGTTATTCTTCTTGATTTATTCTGTGATATTTGGTGGTTCTGGGTGTGTGTGAGTGTAGAATAGTGATATTACCCTCTGATTTTTGGGAATGACATTTTGATTTCTGATGTTGGTACACATATCACATTTTTTGGGCTCAATTTATGATTATTTGGAAATATTCAAAAACACACACAATTGTGACTCATTTTAAATTTGCATTAGCAATGGTATTGTTTGTGGTTTGTAAAGACACCTGTGTGAGTTTGGGTAAAGATTTCTGTGAGAAGTGAGAGAGAAAAATATATTTCACCAAAACATGAAAACATTCTACATTCTAGAATTGTTAACCACTTGCCGACCGATGTGAAGGAAGAAAAAAGTCCGGACAGCCGCACACCAGGAGAATATAATCCAACGAAATTTCTTTATTGTAAAATCAGGAACAAATCATGTACAAAGCACCATGGATAGAATGTACAGATAATCAGCTAACGCGTTTCACGCTCTGCGGAGCTTTTACTCATGGATTATATTCTCCTGGTGTGCGGCTGTCCGGACTTTTTTCTTCCTTCACAAAATGGATTAGCATTAGCCAGCACCTGGGGCTTTTCAACTCTGGAGAGCAACATTCAGTTTATACCTGGTTTGGATACAACCTGGTGTGGGGAAAACGCTTGTGCTGCACTTGCCGACCGCTGTCAGCACATATACGTTGGCAGAATGGCACAGCTGGGCAAAGTAACGTACCTGTACGTTACTTTGAAATTCCCACTGTGGACGCGCACGCGCCGCCGCGAGCTCCGTGGCCATGCCCGCAGGACCCGTGGACTCGATCAGCACTGGGATGTGTGTGATGGAAAAATCTGGACAGCCGCACTCCGGATTGGAAAAGTGAAAAATAAAATCCTCTTTATTGAAAAAGTAATAACATGATTAAAATCCGTACATGGCTTTGTTGGGATAATGCAGCATAACCGCTAACACGTTTCACGCTCCCATAGAGCGCTTACTCATAGCTGGTTTGTACAAAAGTGATCACGACTTATATACACATAATTTGTCTACCACATGACTACATATTGATTATCTGATTCTAAACAGCTGGTCGTTAGTCTGTGTGGGATTTTTTTGGCATAGATGTAATTGGATGTGCATCCTATAGTGGAATCACTAATGAAGACATGAATATATAAATGAAATGTGTTCATGTTGACAAATGTCAACATATATGAATGATAAAAAATTCTTTTCAAGGTTTTCGAAAAAACATATTTGTTGTTTTCCAAAATCACAAGAATGAGATGAGTGCTGGAATTTGACGTTCAAACGTATAAATTATCATACGGATAGGCGCAAGTATGGGCAAACTATGTGAACTGGTGGCTGCGGTATAATGTAAATGGTGTATAGAGTGAAAATTGGGTCTATATGCATGTGGTAAAAAAAATGTGCATCCAACACCACTATCGGTGTCAAAAAAAATTCAGCACTGATCAGCACTGGGATACCCACGATTATGTCACGGAGCTAAAGAACGGGGATATGCCGATGTAAACAGCATCTCCCCGTTCTGCCTAGTGACAGGACACCAATTGTCTGCTCCCTGTCATCAGGAGCAGCGATCAGTGTCATGTCACTGCTAGCCCATCCCCCCCACAGTTACAATCACTGCCCAGGACACACTTAACCCCTCCCCACCCCCTAGTGGTTAATCCCTTCACTGCCAGTGATATTTTTACAGTAATCAATGCAATTTTATAGCATTGATTGCTGTATTAATGCCAATGGTCCCAAAAAAAGTGTCAAAATTGTCCGATGTGTCTGCAATAATGTCGCAGTCATAATAAAAATCGTTGATTGCTGCCATTACTAGTAAAAAAAACATATTAATAAAATGCCATAAAACTATCCCCTATTTTGCAGATGCTATAACTTTTGCGCAAACCAATCAATAGACGCTTATTTTGATTTTTTTTACCAAAAATATGTCGAAGAATACGTATCAGCCTAAACTGAAGAAAAAAAAAATTTTCATATATTTTTGAGGGATATTTATTATAGCAAAAAGTAAAAAATAATGCGTTTTTTTCAAAATTGTTGCTATTGTTTTGTTTATAGCGCAAAAAATAAAAACCGCAGAAGTGATCAAATACCACCAAAAAGCTCTATTTGTGGGAAAAAAAGGACGTCAATATTGTTTGGGAGCCACGTCGCACGACTTCGCAATTGTCAGTTAAAGCGACTCAGTGCCGAATCGCAAAAAGTGCTCTGGTCAGGAAGGGGGTAAATTCTTCCGGGGCTGAAGTGGTTAAAAACAAAATAGATGAAGAAGAAGTAACATTGTTGCAATGACAATTTCTCTGAGAGAAAGATACATTTCATCTCAACATGAAAAGTATTTATTTGGGGAAGTTACAATTGTACCATTAGAATCAATGGCTGAAACTTGCATTGGGCTACATAACTCTAATTTTCACTCTCAAAAAACACTTTTTAACCCAGCGCTCATTTTGGTATTTACTACAATTTTTGGTAAAAAAAGACATGGGAGTTAAAATGAGAGTTGTTTGCAGGTCTGAGCATGCTCATTTGTGCTGGCACCTAGTTGTAAAGAGACAGGGAATTTATCTCTTCTTATGCCCTGTACACATGATCGGACATTGATCAGACATTCTGACAACAAAATCCATAGTTTTTTTCTGACGGAAGTTGGCTCAAACTTGTCTTGCATACACACGGTCGCACAAAGTTGTCGGAAAATCTGATTGTTCTGAACGCAGTGACGTAAACCACGTACGTCGGGACTATAAACGGGGCAGTAGCCAATAGTTTTCGTCTCTTAATTTATTCTGAGCATGCGTGGCACTTTGTGCGTCAGATTTGTGTACACACGATCGGAATTTAAACGATCGGATTTTGTTGTTGGAAAATTTTATATCCTGCTCTCAAACTTTGTGTGTCAGAAATTCCAACGGAAAAAGTCTGATGGGGCCCACACACGGTCGGAATTTCCGACAACACAATCCGATCGCACGTTTTCCATCGGAAAATCCGACCGTGTGTACAGGGCATTAGACTTTTTCAGATATTTCAGTGTATATAACACTTTTTAACACAGTTTAAAAGCAGATTGTCTTTAAACAATATACCACATATTTTAGTACCATTTAGGCGATCATATCATGCTCTAAACATTATTTCTATGTGCTCCAGGTCCTAGCAAGAGTAAAGGTTTGGGCGCTATCTGTTGTCTAGGAGCTATAGTAAATTTGGTTTTGTGAATTTTTTTTCCCCCAGCGCTATTGTGAATTCAGTTTGGAGTTAATTACCACGATCACAGTAATTTGAGCACTAATTAGCGTGCGGCACCATAATAATAGATCCCCTTAACAAAGAGTTAAAGATTTAGAAGCCTTGCATGTTAATGAGAGGGAAGTCATCCTGTCATAAAGCTTTCTATTGGAGCAGGCTGTATAATACTGTATTTGTTCAGAAATGCTTGCAGTCAGCTGTGACACCTTCTTCTAAGAAACATCTGAAAGGTAAGACTTTTTTTTTCTCTTTTTTAGGCATGTTGCGTAAGTGGGAACACATAACAAACATTTAGGGTTTGATTTACTAGAACTGGGGAGCTCTGCATAGAAATCAGCTTCCAGTTATTTTTGTCAAAGTTTAAAGGATACGCTCCCCTTTGGGAACATGTTACACCTATTTTTAGGGTGGAATTTTTAACATGTTCCCGCATGTTGCGCAGTCTGCAGCAGATACTGAGCCATTCTGTTGTTCTTATTTATTGAGCCTGGGATTTACAGAAATACAAGATATTTTTGATGGATGTTTAAACCGGGGAGCGTTTGTAGGTGATCGGGACACCAGATAAGGAGAGGAGAATGGAGGATTGTCACCACGGACCATTGCTGCTGGATTCAGTTTACAGGCTTGATACCCCTGCAGGGGTGAATTTTTCCGGTGAGTGAGGGCACAAGTGGGGGTCCTTTGGAAGGCTGGGAGCACTTTCCACACCAGGAATATTGTTATGTGAATGAAGAGACACATCACTGCACTTTAAGAAGAACTTTTTATGGAATTTCTTCTTTTTTTGGGACACTTGTTTTTATGAACTGATCACTTTTCTTATGTTTTAAGCACTATTGTGTGTACATATGAACAAAGGAGTTTTACCAATATGTTTTAGCACCATTGTGTGTACTTATCAGCAAAGGACTTTTATTAATAAGTGTTTTTCAAATAATTTTATATTTTCTTCATATTTATATACTCACTTTTAGGGATGATTTAATTTTTATCATTTATCTTTATCACCTAATTTTTTCAGTGTTTGCATTCTATGATACTACACACTGCACTTTATAGATTGTGGTCAGGTTTTTTATACATGCACATATATTTTGTCTACACATCTGGAACTTTTATCATTCTTATACACATACAATTTATTATTTATTACTTATTATTTTTATTTCACACTTATATATTGTTGTGCACATCATAGTGGACCCAGGCGAACAGCGCCAATCACCCCAATTTAGTACTCTATGTTCCCGCTCCTGCAACCACGCGGGGATCTGCTTCCTCTGTTTGACAACAGTGTGGGTAGAAGTTCCCCGTATCAGCTGTCACTTTTTGAAAAGAGTGCAGCCATGACAGGCTCTGCCCACATGGCCGCATAATTCATTCACAAAGTTCTAAATGAACTACAAGTACCAACATCCCTTGCGGCTGTCAGCTTGTAGTTCTCAATAAACTACCATGGCACTGTTCAGTGCTGTGGATTGATTCTCCTTGTCAGTGTGAAACTGCCTACCTGTGCGTTGTATGGGCTGAAAGCTTACACTGACAGTCTGCAGGAATCCTTCATGGCGCCAGCGATCTCCTGAAAGGCTCCTAGGCTCCTAAAAAAAAATAATACAATTATAATATATTATATATAATAAATGCACTTTTTTTTTTTTTTTTGCAGGTAAAAAAATGTGCATTTATTATCTTTTTTTAAAAGGTGAACTTATCCTTTAATTAAATAAGCTGAAGATGCTTGGCTACCATGCCCAGCTACACCAGATTTTGCACTTTCTAGTTTTAATAGATCAACCCCATAGTGGGTTTTTCTCAAAATTGTGGGCAAAAGTAGAAATAGGCATTAAATGGTAAATTCACCTTTTCACATGGTGTGGGTGTTTGAAACTTAGCTACAGAACTGTGGTTGATCACCTTTCAAAACTGAGGTTTTGAAAGGGGAACTGACTCCAAATATCCTGGTGCCCCCCCAGGCTCTCTGTCCATAATGGCTATGATGCCTTGTGTCTCTGGAGCATTACTCAAAACACCACAATGCATAGCTCTGGAGTGAGTATCCACCCATAATGCTAGTAATGGCAAATGCTCATTGATCGGCACAGCCCAAGTGACCATACTGACAAATGAGAAGCACATCTGAGTCTTCTTATTTTGGTAAGTGCTTCCCATTCGTCAGCTTATTCACGTGGTAGCACTGACTAATGAGCACTTGCCATTGGCATTATGATGGATACTCACTCAGGGGCTGTGCATTGCAGTGTATAGTGTAGCTATGACATATGGCAGCTATGGCAGCATGGCCGCTATGTGCAGTGGGGTCCAGAGGGGTGGCCAGAATATTTGGAGGTAGTTCAGTTTGGAAAAATGTATTTTCTAAAAGAAAAAAAAAGCATGGTAGTGGTTTTTAATACACAATGCTTCAGCAAAACAAATGTCATCCAGTTGGGGCTTACATCTACTTTAATTCCCTTAGGAGTACCATCTTGCATATCATATATGATATATAATATGCATGATATGTGTTGTCTTTTTATTATAATCTTAAAATAAATAAAAAATAAAGACTATTTAAAAGTAGTTGCCATATAAGAACTATACTTTTCTATTCGGCATAGAAAAAACCTTCACAAAGTTTAAAAACAAGTTATATCATTTATACATTTGCTTTGCTTCGCAGTGAATTATTAATCCTCTAGATACGATCCACATAGTTTATTATACAATGAGTAGATACAGGGTTATCAGATGCCCTTGTTCTTAAAATGAATGATCACAATAACTCTTGTAGCAAGAAAAAAGAGTATTCAGCC
This sequence comes from Aquarana catesbeiana, assembly GCF_042186555.1. NCBI lineage: Eukaryota > Metazoa > Chordata > Amphibia > Anura > Ranidae > Aquarana > Aquarana catesbeiana. The sequence goes on along the minus strand of NC_133325.1, from coordinate 620,042,455 downwards.
CAAACAGATATTTTTCTTCTGCTGAAAAAAAAATCTTTATAAACCAACCTTCACAGATTTGCTGATGACAAAGGGGGAATTCAGTCTTGTATGCTTTAGTTTTAGCTGCATATGTGACATAAAAGTAATGGTTTTAAATATGACACAATAATATTATGTGTGCAACTTACAGAATGAAACATAAAATCAAAAAGAACATACACTGCTGTATACATTTGTTTATTAATTCATTTTTTGTGATACAATATATTGTATCACAAAAAAATGAATTAATAAATAAAACAAATACATCAATAGTAAATATTGTCAACCCAGCTTGCTGTTATAAACATGCATTCCTTGCACACTATGAACTAATACTAACTATAATGTGAACAGTGCCCAAAACCTATAATGTTAATTGTCCCACTCAATGAATAAATACATCATTAACAACTTTGTTAAACTTAGAGTGCTCAAGACAATATTATTGTGCAAATTGCAAATTCCAGTGATCCAATGCTCAAATCAGTAATAATGTGCAAAATATAAGTTCCTCTATCAAACCATGCTCAAGTGAAAGAATATCAAGTATCCAAAAAAGATGTGCCTAATGATCTATCACTTCTTGTGATTATAAACAGCATGTCAGCTCTAGACAGCTTGCAGTTTGATCAATATTCCTATCACACACATTCCTGGTGAAAATGGCTCATAAAATGGTGGGTGCTGCAGCGATTACCAGTTGGGTCCTGGAAGCATCAAATCAAGCCTACGTATTTACCAGCACACCATGGATCAGCAGTTACTCGTCCAAAAAAGTTTTAATGCTTTTGCATCAATGCCTTTGCTCCAGTGTCTGCAAGCAGTCTAGAAAATTTTTAACAAAGAAAGGTCACATCACAAAGGAAGGTGCAATGTTTCAGAGCCGCGCAGGACCCCTTCGTCAGGCATGTCATCACATGCCTGACGAAGGGGTCCTGCGCGGCTCCAAAACGTTGCACCTTCCTTTGTGATGTGACCTTTCTTCATTAAAACTTTTCTAGACAGCTTGCAGATAATGGAGCAAAGGTGCACTGCAGAGTTTACTTGGGTCCATTCTCCTATTATTCTTGTGGCTGTTGGAGGCAGAATTTAGAGTCCATCCTGCTAAAGAGTGCATTTAGAACTGCTTATTTAACAATAAGAGGTCAAAGGATTCAGGTGAGTGAGCACTTTGAAGAGACATGGAAGAACATGTGGGTGACTTTTGAAGAGCTGGCATGCTGTTTATAATCACAAGAAGTGATAGATTGTGTGGCACAGTTTTAGGACACTTGATAACATTTCATTTGAGTACAAAATGATAGTGGAACTTGTATTTTGCACATTATTATCAATTTGCACTTTATTCCTAATAGCATTTTATTCTTAATAATTGGAATTTAGCATTTGCAAACCAATATTGTCTTGAGCATGGTTCAGCAGGGACTGGACAAACCTGGCTGTACACAAGTCAATTCATTGACTGGCTTGTGTATAACCAGCCCATCGGGTTAGTGCAATTAATGCTGCCAGCTATAGTCAACAACACTAATCATTGCCTGGTGACATGCCAGCAGGGAAGGCCATTGCTGTAAGGTGAGACTTGAGTTCAAGTCCAGGAGCCTTGCAATTGTATTCATATATTCTTAGCAGAGCTCTGCTTCAATACCTTTTTAGTAGAATATGAGACTGATGTACGCTGTACTAAGGGAGTTGACAATTTTGACTCAATAAATTGAGTATAGATTCGCTTAATTTATCCAAGCATGTGAAAAGCGTGCATGTGAAATTTCTGTTTATTAATTTATCTGCACATAATTGGCTATTCAAGGTGAACACAGCTCCAATTTATTGAGTCAAGATCCTCAACTCCTTTAATAAATCTAAATTTCTCTGCTTTGCTATTTTCCTTTTATATTGTTTGCCAGGCTCAATTTTGCTCACCGGGTCTGATCTTAAAGACTCCTCTGGGTTATCTTTACTAGTGCCCCAGACTCAAATGCAGCATTGGGATTAATTTACCAAAGGATTTAAGAATCTTTACTTAATAAATTGTAGCTGCGTTCACTTTGAATTTCCAATTATGTGCAGAATAAACAAATAAACAAACAGGAAGTGCTTTTCACATGATTAGATTTTGAAGATTCTTAACTGCTTTATTATTGTGGTTCCAAAGACTGAAGGTGTTTTACCTTCATGCATTCTATGCATGAAGGTTAAAAAAAACTCCAATGTGCTGTTCCCCTTTCAGCCCACTCTAATACTTACCTAAGCCTGATTTTGATCCAGCGATTTGCATGAATGTAGTGACTCACCTGGTTCTATGGTCTCCCCCTCCTTTATTGGCTGAGATGCAGCCAATGGCTCCTGCTGCTATCAATCACATCCAGTAGGCGGGGGACAGGGCTGGAAGTCTTGCTATGGGGAGGGGCCTAGAGCACTGGCAGGGGCCCAGAGAAGAAGAGGAAACCATTGCAGAGCAGGTAAATATGACATGTTTGTTATTAAAAGATATTCCTTTTACAAACACTTTTAATTAGCCATTAATGCATCCCTCTGTATCAGTATCCCTTATGACTGCTGCCTTCTTTTCTTCTTTACTACATTCTTGTGGTATTTTCTTGTTGTTTAACATAATTTGTTTTTCCATAATCTGCTTTCGCTGCTGCATGTGTCTGTCCTATATTTGTATGTGACTGTGTATGTGTCTATAGTTTGATTTTTTTTAATCATTTTCTAGGTCTTTATTTCCATCTTATGCTATGTTCTATGCCATGTATTTGTGGAAATCTGCCTTTAACCTTTTTGTTGTAGGAGACATTTTCAACTTTTTTGTTACTAAAAATAATTTTTAGTTTGAAGATTAGTTGCAACAGAGTTAATTTTAGTGCAAATGAACACAAACAAACCCATTTTTGGTAAAATATAAAATATGAGGCTGTGCCAAATAAATAGATACCCAGCATGTCAAGGCTTGCATTATTCTTTTGCTGATCTCATACTGTAAGTAATAAAAGAAACCTGTTTAATACATCTGGGAGACCATTCAAGTAGAAGGGGTTTCAAACTACAATTAGCATCATCAAACGCTCTGACAAACATTTTTTTTCTGAAATTCATACATTTAAATAAAATTATTGTACAGCCAGCTTTAATCAACTAATTATGGGATTATCGTGTTAAATCAAATGCTAAACAAAACATACTGATTAACTAAACAAGTTGAAACTGTTCACTGAAAAAAACAATCAAATACATTACAAAGCTTACAGAGTCTCTGGGGTAAACAGTGCCAAATATGATTGTGCTCCAGTGACTAATACCTGTACACTGCTCAAATGTCATCAGGGGATGGTAAAAAACGGCCGGTGTCAATAGCCACCGAGGGATCAATTGCCCTCCATCCCAAAGAAAAACCAAGTAGTTAGTAGGATAATAGTCAAATCATGCCACCACAGATGGATATGTCCAAAAAAGTTACTTATTGAGACTAAAACCATAAGAACATGTACCACATCGACAGCCATATATATAAAATTAAATAAAGCTTACATGTTGTCTGGTACCTCCGTGGTGTTTGGTAAAGCCAAATAGATGGAAACAATAAAGAGTTATCCCTCTCAAAGGCAGCCGCACCTATGGCGGTCATTCTCCAGGGCATGTCACTAGTGGACACTCCAAACCACTCAGGGAAAGCACCAATGGAAAGGTCTGTGTGCCAGTTGGGACTGCATAGCTGGAAACTACATCACCAGAAATTGAGTCACACCTAGCTGCGCCACCGGAAGTGACATGCCGTTGATGCTCTTGAAGGTACAGGGGAAGGATGTACACACCTGGCATCTCTGAGTCAATGCATTTTGGGGCATGGCCACTTTATTAAGTCACGGATATGGAGACTAAAGGGCAGGTAAAATAGGCTAGGACTGGGGGCAGAGGCGTGGCGACGGCAGGATGATTGACAGCTACCACAGTCACTCCAAACACTATGGCATCACCCCTTAGCCAAAAACATAACATTAAACTGAATCCAGCCCTATATAATGGTGGCAGCTTACAAATAATGGACACTGAATATCAGTACATCCAAGATTAAAGATTACTTAGTTGGTATACTTAAGAAAGTTGATTGATTGAATAAACTGATTGAAGAAACGGATAAAGTTAACAATACTTGTAATTCAAAAAAACATAATATGATAAAATACAATGTCTGGCATAAGTCACTCCTATATAGCAACCTAAGACACAATTCTAAAAATCAAAATAAAAAAATTTAAATATTGTTTCACTGAGAAAAATGTTTTTCACTATCCAATCAGGTGAAATGCATATTTGTATTTGTTTATTGGTATTTTACCCTTTTTTGTGCCAATCTTGCCCTAGCTGTCTTGTCTTTCATTCTGTACTATAAGGTTGGCCATGCTTTATACAATTTTATTGTTCAACTTCCTTTAGATTTATCTTCAGCCATGTAGTGCAAGGGCCTGCCTGATTGCATACAAATTTAAAGTGTTTAGGTTTGACCTCATATTATATGGTTTTGGTAAATCGAAAGGAAAATTGTACAAGATAATTGTATAATGTATGGCCAGCCTAAGCATTGAATTTAGAGTCCCTGCTCCAGTACAGTTATACAGTGGGTCAATCACTCCCCCATTTGTCCATTCACAAACTGTCTTGTATTTTTTTTTACAAAATACCATGTATTCTTTGGTTGGACAAGGGGGATCAAGACATCCATCAACAGAACAATTTATTCTCTGTAAAATAAGAATACAATATATTTTGAATATGTGAGTTGGGAAATAAGTGACCCAATATTATCACTGTATTTGAGCTGAAACGGTAAGTTTTAGAGCTGAAGTGCAGTGCTTACAGTAGTGTGCGGGATTATTGAAATTAATGCTATGTACACACGGACATTCCGACAACAAAACAGTGGATTTTTTTTCCTACGGTTGTTGGCTCACACTTGTCTTGCATGTACACGGTCACACAAATGTTGTTGGAAATTCTGATCGCCAAGAACGCGCTTACGTACAACACATACGACAGGACTATAAAAAGGAAGTTCAATAGCCAGTGCGCCACCCTTTGGGCTCCTTCTGCTAATCTCCTTGTTAGTAGAAGTTTGGTGAGAGACGATTCATGCTTTTCAGCCACGTGCTTTTCAGTTCGTATCTGTTCTTCGGTTTGTGCTTGTGGGTCTGTTCCTGTTATTCAGTGCGTGTTGTCAGTTCGTATCTGTTTTTCAGTGCGATTTTGTCCGTTCGTTTCTGATTTTCAGATCATTCTTTTCAGGTTCTTTCTGATTTTCAGTGAGTTAGCTACCTGAAGCCAGGTGCTTGTGTAGGCTCTTGACATATTTCCAGTTACTGTACTGTGTACCCTGCACAGTTGCACCTACAGTATAGCTACCTGAAGCAAGGGGCTTGTGTAGGCTCTTGACGTATTTCCAGTTACTGTACTGTGTACCCTGCACAGTTGCACCTACAGTATAGCTACCTGAAGCCAGGTGCTTGTGTAGGCTCTTGATGTATCTCCAGTTACTGTACTGTGTACCCTGCACAGCTGCACCTACAGTATAACTACCTGAAGCCAGGTGCTTGTGTGGGCTCTTGACATATTTCCAGTTACTGTACTGTGTACCCTGCACAGTTGCACCTACAGTATAGCTACCTGAAGCCATGTGCTTGTGTGGGCTCTTAACGTATTTCCAGTTACTGTACTGTGTACCCTGCACAGTTGCACCTACAGTATAGCTACCTGAAGACAAGTGCAGGTGTTCTCATACTAATAATACTACAGGCAGGCAGTTGATTCTGCTAGCTGCAGTATAATCGGTATATATATACATCCCAGTTTTGTGCAGCTACATCTCACTGCAGGCCAATAGTATGTCTGGAAGGCCAACAAGGAGAGGCAGACAGTCACAAGCCAATAAAAGAGGGCAAGCAGGCTCTGTGTCTAGAGGCAACAGTGCTGGTCGTGGACACGGTGCATCCTCATCAGCACGTGGCCGTGGGACATGCTTGGCCTTTTTTTCAGCAGCTGGCCGTGTTGAGCCACAAAATGCGGAAGACTTGGTCGAGTGGATGACCAAGCCATCCTCATCCTCCTCATCCTCTCTCACTCAGGCTCAGGGTAGTTGTCTGGCAAAGCAGCTGCCAATGCGGCCTCTTCCCTCGGCTCAATGGCATCAGTGACTCCTTCCCTAGCCCCACCATGTCCTCCTGAGGAGTCCCCCGAACAGTTTGACCACAGTGTTGGGTACATGCTCCAGGAGGATGCCCAGCGTTTTGAAGGCTCTGATGATGGTACTCAGCTAGAGGAAGACAGTAACATGAGCCCAGAAAGAGGGGGTGCCCAAGAAGGACAGCAATCATGCAGTCATGTTCCCCCTGCTGCAGCATACTGCCAGGTTTGCTCCAGTGATGAGGAGGGAGGGGATGGTGAGGTCACTGACTCCACATGGGTGCCTGATAGGAGAGAGGAGAAGGCACATCACCAATGAAACAGGATGCCCTCCAGGGGCCAGCCTAAGGGCAGCACACTGACTGCATCACACCGCAGAGCTCCACATGTGCAGGGCGCTGCTGTCTCTGTGCATTATTCCAAAAGTTCTGTGGTGTGGGCCTTTTTTGAGATGAGTGCATCAGATCCCACTGCTGCTATTTGCAACATATGTCTCAAGCGTATCTCGCGTGGCCAAAACATCTCCCGCTTGGGCACCACATGCTTGACCAGACATATGTTGACCTGCCATGCAGTTCGTTGGCAAGCATACCTAAAAGACCCACACCAAAGAACAAAGAGGATCTCTCCTTGCTCCTCATCAGCTGGGATCTCCAACCCCACTATACCTTCACTCCTCTCTGAGACCTGCACTGAGAGGAATGAAGGTGTAGAATTAGATGTGTCACAGCCAAGTACTTACGGGCAATCTGCTATCAGTACATTGATGTCAGATTGTACCAGGCAAGTTTCCCTGCCCCAGCTGCTGCACCGCAGACAGAAGTTCGCTCCCAGCCATCCACATGCCCAGCGGTTGAATGCTAGCTTGGCAAAACTGCTAGCACTTCAACTGCTACCTTTTCAGTTGGTAGACTCTGCCCCCTTCAGTGAGTTTGTGGAATGTTCGGTTCCTCAGTGGCAGGTTCCAAAACACCACTTTTTCTCATGGAAGGTGATTCCGGCTCTATACCGGCATGTGGAAGGCAATATCTTGGCCTTGCTGGACAGGGCTGTCAGCGGTAAGGTGCATATTACCACTGACTCATGGTCCAGCAGGCATGGACAGGGACGTTACCTAAGTTTCACGGCGCATTGGGTGACTCTGCTGGCAGCTGGGAAAGATGCAGGACAAGGTGCAGTAGTGTTGGAGGTTGTTCCGCCACCACGCCTCCAAAATGCTACTACTGATGATTCTGTCACACCTCTCTCCTCTATCCCCTCCTCTTCTTCTTCCTCCATGGCCTCTTCCTGTGCTTTGTCCTCAGAACCAGCAGTGCTCCGTAGGCATTCAAGGGGTTACGCAAGTACGCAGGCCAAAAGATGCCATGCGGTGCTTGAGCTGGTGTGCTTGGGGGACAGGAGCCACACTGGGGCAGAGATTCTGTCAGCTCTGCAGGGGCAGGTTCAGAGGTGGTTGACGCCATGCCAACTTAAGCCAGGAATGGTGGTTTGCGACAATGGCACCAACCTCCTCTCTGCTCTCCGACAGGGACAACTGACCCATGTGCCCTGTTAGGATCATGTCCTTAACTTGGTGGTGCAGCGGTTCTTGGGCAGGTACCCAGGCTTACAGGATGTCCTGAGGCAGGCCATGAAAGTCTGTGTGCATTTCTGCCGGTCATATAATGCCAGTGCTCGGCTGGAAGACCTCCAAAAGGAATTTAACCTGCCCAAGAACCGCCTAATCTGTGACATGCCCACCAGGTGGAAATCAACATTGGCCATGCTGCAGTGGCTGCACACGCAGCAGAGGGCCATCAATGAGTACCTGTGTGAGTATGGCACCAGGACAGGGTCAGGGGAGCTTGTTTTTTTTTTCCCCACGCCAGTGGGCCATGATCAAGGATGCATGCACTGTCCTGTCACCATTTGAGGAGGCCACGAGGATGGTGAGCAGTGAAAGTGTATGCATCAGTGACACTGTCCACCTGTTGGAGCACACACTGCGTGGAATAATGGACAGGGCACTTGAGGCAGAACAGAGGAAGGAAGAGGAGGACTTCCTTAGCTCTTAAGGCCCCTTTTATCCAGACAGTGTTCCTGCGTGCCCGCTGATCACACAGGAAGAGGACGAGGAAGAGGAGGAGGATTGTGTCAGCATGGAGGTGGAGCCTGGCACTCAGCATCAGCAGCAGTCTTTAAGGGATCATTTACAGTCCCAAGAAACCCATGGACTTGTACGTGGCTGGGAGGAGGTGGCTGCGGATCATGTTGTCCTTAGTGACCCAGAGGACTCAGGACCGAATGCCTCAGCAAACCTATGCTGCATGGCCTCCCTGATCCTGCAAAGCCTGCCGAAGGATCCCTGTATTTGTGGTATCGAGGAGAGGGATCAATACTGGCTGGCAACCCTCCTTGATCCACGTGACAAGAGTAAGGTTGCGTACCTTATCTTGCCGTCACAGAGGGAGCAGAGGATGAAACATCTTCGGGAGGCCTTGCAGAAAGGTCTGTGCAACGCATTCTGGGACTGGGAGGTTACAAACTTGTGTTCCTGTACAACATGTTGCCAAGGCTTCGGTCAGTCAAAGAAGGAGCAGTGGAGAAGGTGGCCATCTGACCGATGTGTTCAGACAATTTTTTAGTCTGCAGCCCCAAGGTATGATCGGTTCCAGCAACCATCGCCAGTGTCTGTTTTACATGGTGCAGGAATACCTAGGGGCAAGATCTGACTTGGACACCTTTCCCACCAAAAATCCTCTGGGTTACTGGGTCTTGAGGATGGATCACTGGCCAGAGCTTGCACAGTATGCATTTGAGCTACTGGCCTGTCCTGCATCCAGCGTTCTTTTGGAACGCACATTCAGTGCTGCTGGAGGCTTTGTAACCGATCACAGGGTGCGCCTGTCCAACGACTCGCTCGATCGACTGACCTTCATAAAAATGAATCAGTCTTGGATCACCACCAGATATCAAGCACCTGATGCTGATGTAACCAAATAAATTTTTTTTTGAAATGTCAGATCCCTTCAAGACTGCCTATGCTGATGCTGAGTGACTATCTTTTTATGCTGAGTGACTATCCTCTTCCTCCTCAATGATCATGCTCATAGCTTGTAAGAATATTTTTGTTTCTGGGTGCCGCCACCAGTGGATAAGGCCCAATTTTTCAGCCCCTGTTTAACAGGGGCGTGTAATTACAATTTTTGATGCAATTCTTTGCAGCAGGGCCCATTCCTGCGCTCCAACTAGAGTATCTGTGAGGGGTTGCAGTGTTGTGGCACCAGTGCCTAAGGCCCAATTTTTCACCCCCTGTTTAACAGGGGTGTGTAATTGCAATTTTTGATGCAATTCTTTGCAGCAGGGCTCATTCCTGCACTTCAACTAGAGTATCTGTGAGGGGTTGCAGTGTTGTGGCACCAGTGCCTAAGGCCGAATTTTTCTGTCCCTGTTCAACAGGGACATGTAATTACAATTCTTGATCTAATATTTCACAGCAGGGCCCGTTCCAGCGCCCACGAAGAGTAATGCCCCGTACACACGGTCGGATTTTCTGATGGAAAATGTCCGATCGGAGCGTGTTGTCGGAAATTCCGACCATGTGTGGGCTCCATCGGACATTTTCCATCGGATTTTCCGACACACAAAGTTGGAGAGCAGGAGATAAAATTTTCCGACAACAAAATCCGTTGTCGGAAATTCCGATCGTGTGTACACAAATCTGACGGACAAAGTGCCATGCATGCTCAGAATAAATAAAGAGATGAAAGCTATTGGCCACTGCCCCGTTTATATTCCCGACGTACGTGTTTTACGTCACCGCGTTCAGAACGATCGGATTTTCTGACAACTTTGTGTGACCGTGTGTATGCAAGACAAGTTTGAGCCAACATCCGTCGGAAAAAATCCTAGGATTTTGTTGTCGGAATGTCTGAACAAAGTCCGACCGTGTGTACGGGCCATAACTGTGAGACTTACAGTTTTGTGGCACCAGCAAAACCACCACCACCAAAGGCCCAATTTTTCTGCCCCTGTTCAACAGGTACATGTAATTACAATTCTTGATCTAATATTTCACAGCAGGGCCTGTTCCAGTGCCCACCAAGAGTAACTATGAGGACTTACAGTGTTGTGGCACTAGCACCACCACCATCACCAAAGGCCCAATTTTTCTGCCCCTGCTCAACAGAGGCATGTAATTACAATTCTTGATCTAATATTTCACAGCAGGGCCCTGTGAGGCCTTACAGTGTTGTGGCAACACCAACACCTAAGGCCACAATTTCTGCAGAGTATATAGGACAGGCCCCTACTTTCAAACATCCAGTGAACTACAAGTGAACTTGTAGTGCAAAGTGGATTTGCCTTTAGTAAATACCCCCATTGTCACTGTAAACTACACCAACTTACTACAAAAACTGGTATTGAGCATTGAAAGAAGAAGCCACACATTGTTGAGTATAAAACATTTTACTCAAAGCACATTCACAAGTGCATTAGAAAAGGGTTTTTTAACAAACCAACATCTTTGGTGTATAACATTTTTATGCTTGACAGTAGAAATATCCTTTTTTGGGTTAAACAGGCTTGTTTAAAACCATAAAATACACAACTCAGGAACTTACAAAGTTCAACTTGGATAAATTTAAGGCAATATGTGACATTAGTTTGTCATAACTGTGTTCATTTTGCCTTCATCAGATAGGGTGATGTCACCCCTGTACAATCCAAATTTTGAAGATGCACACAAAATGAAAATGGGGATTTCCCTCCTGATGCCATGCCTAATGTCAACATGTTCTAGCTCCCATCATGGGGGATCAATGGACGTGTTTTGGGGGTGCAACCCCTTCCTCTCATCTACTTGAGTTTCGAGGAAGGGGTTGCACCCACAAAACGCGTACATTGATATCCCGTGATGGAAGATAGCACATATTGACACACTGTGTGCATCTTCAAAATTTGGCTTTCAAATTACTTTAAAACTTTTTGAAAATAAAAAAATATAATGACAAAATGTAAAACATTTTGGGTGTTTTATATTCTGCCTAAAACATCAGTGATGTTGTTGAGTCCTTTTTCCTTGTCAAAAGAAGTTTATTGAGTATACAATGTTATAAAGATACATAAAGTAAGTTTACAAGGATCTATAAAGTAAGCTCATTGTTTTACAGTAGGGTTTATATAGGTAAATATCATGAAATTTCAAATATTAAACATTGGGTTCACGTAAACCTAAATTAAAGATATATATCATTTCCTTAGTTACTTTTGTAGGTATTTAAATGATTTATACCTACTATACATATTGTTTACAAGTAGAGTGTATATAGGTCAAATAAATTCTGATAATGAGCTTTAATCGTAAGGTGGAGAAAAGGAAAGAGAAAGAAGAAAAAGGGTTGAAAGGTAGAGGTATGGTCCACAAGGTTGTCCCGCTCGTCAGTTTATTATTCTTTTTAGTTCTCTTTGAAGCCTTAGAATGGGTGTCTCTGTAAGTCATTTAATCTGTTACCATGGCAACAGGACAGAGTCATTGAAGTTTGACAGGAACTGTTGTTTTATCCAAGGATGCCAAAGTTTTTCAAATTTTGGAATTTGATTTTGATCGATGGCTACCATCTTAGCATGGGACATTGTATTATTCATTCTGTGAATTGTTTCTGCTAGTACCAATGTAGGAGATTTCCATGCCTTGGCCACTGTTTGTTTTGCAGCCGTTATTAGTTGGATCATAAGTTTGAATTGAGAGAGTGTTAACCATTCCGGTTTTAGATTAAGTAAAGTTAAATATGGATCTGGTTGTATTATTTTTTTAAATATTTTAGATGCAATCACAAAGACTTCCTTCCAGAAGGTTTGGATTACTGGGCACGTCCACCATATGTGTAAATATGTGCCTATTTCTGGGCATCCTCGAAAACAAAGAGTTGAGGTATTAGGTGAATATTTTGCCACTCTAGCGGGTACAAGGTACCAGCGAGTTAGGACTTTATAATTTGTCTCCAGTGCTAAGATGTTGGGTGAAGATGACTTAGATGTGAGCCATATATTAGACCAGTCCGTGTCTTCTAAAGTTCGTCCCAGGTCCTCCTCCCACCTCTGAACGTAAGAGGGTCTATTAAGATTTGCTACTCCATATAATTGATTATAAAGTGATGAAATTGTACCTTTAGCAAATGGATCTTTTGTACAGATTGATTCAAAAATGGATAATTGGGATAATGGTGTATCCCCCTTTAGGAATGGTGTATAGAAATTTTTGATTTGGAGATATCTAAATATCTCAGAGTTTGGTAGATCATATTTTTCTCTAAGCGATGGGAATGAAAGGAATGATTTAGATGCTATGAAGTCATTTAGTGTCTGAATGCCTGATGTTGTCCAAACTTTAAAAGAATTTGGGTAGATCCATGCCGGATAAAAGGCCGGATTTCTGATAAAAGAAAGGAGAGGATTGTGTGGAGATTGTAACTGATATTTGGTTTTTAGTTTATCCCAGAGAGATAAGAAGTGTTTAGTTATGGGATTATGAATTTTAAAGCGGTCTTTAGGATCAAGCCATAATAAATTTGATATTAATAGAGGGTCATTTTCTGAAGCCTCTATAAATACCCATAATGGGATTTCCTGTTTTGCATGGTATTTGGACAGACTGGCCAAATGTGCTGCTCTGTAGTAGTTAGTAAAATTAGGGTATCCCAGGCCTCCTTTATTTTTGGGAAGATGTAGTGTGTGTATAGGTATACGTGGTTTAGAAGAGCCCCATATAAACAAAGTTGCTCTTTTTTGTACTATTCTCAAAAAATTGGAAGGAATTGGAATAGGGAGGACTCTGAATAGATAAAGCAATTTGGGTAGAATAGTCATTTTGATTGCATTAATCTTCCCTATCCAGGATAAAGGAAGTTGCGACCATTGTTTTATTAGATTTGTGATCTGTCTGAATACAGGAGGATAATTGGTTGAGAATAAGTCAGAATGAGATGCTGTTAAATAAATTCCAAGATATGGGATTGATTTTTCTGCCCATGTGAATGGAAGTGCAGCCCTAGCCGGGATCAATTCCATGTTTGTGAGTGAAATATTAAGCACTAGGCATTTCTTAGGATTAATCATAAGGCCGGATAGGGCTGCAAATCCATCAAGAGCTGGTATTAAGTTAGGACCAGAGACCTGTGGTGATGATAGAAAAAGTAATATATCGTCTGCAAATATACATAATTTGTGTGTAATACCTCCTACTTCAATGCCAGTTATAGTTTGGTTTGTTCTGATGTATTGGGCCATGGGTTCGAGTATAAGGGCAAATAATAAGGGAGATAATGGGCAACCCTGTCGGGTACCTCTTTCGATATTAAAGGCTTCAGATTTGTATCCAGCATATTTTATATAGGCTTTGGGTTTATTATATAATGCTTTGATCCATGTTAAAAAGTGGGGTCCAAAACCCCATTTTTGTAATGAATATTGCATATATTGCCAGGATACTGTGTCAAATGCCCTCTTAATATCGAAAGATAGAAAACATAAAGGGATTTTCCGTTTTTTAGCAATATGTGCCAATAACACTGCCCTGCGTATATTATCGCCTGCCTGTCTATTTGGCATGAAGCCTACTTGATCTCTATGTATTAATTTTCCTATAATGCTATTGAGGCGTTTTGCTATTATTTTTGCTAATAATTTAATATCGAGGTTTAACAGAGAGATAGGCCGATAATTCACACAGGAAGTATCATCAGAAAGGGGTTTTGGGATCATACAAACAATTGCCATTAGTGTTTCTTGCCGAAAAGAATGTCCATCTAGAAGTTTGTTAAAAGTTTCAGTGAGAATGGGAGAGAGTATTTCTGAGAATGTTTTATAGTATAAAGCCGAGTAGCCGTCTGGGCCTGGTCTTTTGTTAAGTTTTAGGTCTTTTATGGCGTTAGCAACTTCATCTATAGTTATAGGCTCATCCAAACTGCTTTTTTGATTCTGAGATAACTCAGGTAAGGTTATTTTTGAGAAGAAGGATTCAGCTTCTGTAGGATTAAATTCATTGTTTGTCTTGTATAAAGTTGCGAGATGTGAGTGAAATTTATGGACTATTTTAACTGGATTACAAGTGTAAACATTTTTTGATAATTTCAAACGTATTGGTTTGAAAGATTTGTTAGTTGAATTTAATGCCCGAGCCAAATATGTACCTGGTTTGTTTGTATTCATGTAGAAATTGTGTTTGGAGCGTTTGAGGTTGAGTCCTTTTTCAATATCATTGATGTTTTCCTTTATCTTCTCTAATTCCTGATTGCACACCATGATCTCCCCAATGAGGATGTGTGCACTTGCACTGGTGAAATTAGTTTTTTCTTCCACAACATCCACCACATCACCTAAAAATAGATAAATATGCATGCATACATCTATTATCTGAAGCTGAGGTCTCAGACACTGATCTGTAGTGGTCACTATTTCGCCCAATTCCTGAACCTCTCCCTCCACATCTTCTTCAGGGTGTGTGTGGATTTCCCCTTCTTTAGGATGTGTGGTGTTCTTGGTGTCCTCAGATGTTGACACAAATAAGGTATACTTAGAACACAGATATTTGAGGCAATAAATAGGAATATGAAACATCGCTTGGAAGTGTCATACAATTGTCTGTTTTGGCAGAGTTCCAAGCTGAAAACATGTTTTTTTCCCTTTCTAAAGCTGCAATATTTACCTGTTTTGGTCACGTTTCACACATGGAGACACCCCTAGTATCCACTGGAGCACCTGTGTGGGATACCCTAAAAAGTTTGTTCTGGTGTCCCACACCAGTGCTCCTGCGTCCAGATGTGTAAACAGCTGCTGAGTGTCCTCTCCTTACATTACACTGAATCCAGCCTGCATCTCATTCTAGTTACAAACACATCTAGACAACAATGTACTAAACTTCTTTTCATACAAATACGCCTGAACAAATGTAGACAACGATGTTTACTGTGAACGAACTATGTTTACTGTGAACAACGATTACTGTCCCCACGCCATTTTAAAATGTACAACAGTAAAGAAAAGTAGACATGTGCATTCATCCAAATGCATTTTCGTCTGAATTATGGTTATTTTCATTATTGTTTTAACAAACGTTAATGAACGTGCAGAATCTGAAAACCGAAAGATCTGACATAAACAAATGCTTTATTTTCATTTTTGTTGCGACAACAGTTCGATATAGATAGGAGATTCGACATGACGCTGACAATAGCGATCTGTGTCCACCATACCTGTGGTTGAATGTGCCTAACCTTAGCTCTATTAGTCCAAGATTATTCTACATAGAGAGAAAAGATTTGACATAGAGAGAAAAGATTCATCATTATAGAGACAATAGCAAAAAAGGTTGAATGTGCCTAACCTAACTCTATTAGTCCAAGATTATTCGACATAGAGAGCAAAGATTCGACATAAAGATTCGACGAAGCAGTCAATGTGAGTGGACATTTATTGGCAAATGCTCCGCCCATAGGCTATAGAAGAATTCTAATGTTGGTTGACTAGTAATAATAATTAATAAATATAATTATTGCCAGTGTCATGCAACATTAGAATTCTACTACAGCTTGTAGGCGGAACATTCGACCGGAAATGTACTATTGCGGCGTCGTACAGTTTAGCTGCTCCGTCGAATTTTCTTAGAACATTAGACCAACACCATAAGCCTTCAATGACAGATTCGACCTTAATTATATCGGATTTTCAATTGAATGCATTTTTTTTAATGAAACAAAATAAATAAAAACGAATTTCGGGAGTAACTAAATACATTTATTTTCAGACTAAAACCAAATTCCGAAACAAAATGTACAGGGAACTCACATTTATGAAGTTATCAGTAAGCGTTTAGTTTAAATTAACCCATCATGGGGGTGATCATCAGGTTTGCCTGTCTTTTCCTGCTTGCTGGGCACTGGCTGCCCGCTGTAGACACTGCAAGATGGTAAAAGCCGGACGCGGTGGAGTAAAACTCAAAACAAGGCTTGGGCACAGTTGGAAGGCAAGTGAGGAGAGATGACGTCACTGGTAAGCGGCATGTTTCTTGAGCGTACAGGCTGTGAATGACGTGGCAGCCGTGCTCCTTCTTCAAGCTGCTGATGTCAGATTGTGTGGGCAGGTATGCTGTACAAAACCATCTGGGGTTTTTGCCATATAAAGGTATCACTTCTGTTGCTTCAACACCTGCGATCCACACTCACCATTTTGGAAGTTGGGAACATGTAAGATGTAAGCTTCTACTATTTCACCTGCACCTGGGCCGTGACTTTTATATTGTTGATTATTAAATTTTCATTTAACACCTTTATTGTAAATTAAAAAATGGTCTTTTCTGCAGACTCCAGCATTGTGTTGGGACTAGGGTGCTACAAATACCAGTGTCATTTAGCAGCTATAACATTGGACACATAATACAATTTTATAGAGCCTTTTACATTTTTTTCCTTTCCCTCAAGGTTTTTTGTGCACTTCTATATAATTGTGTTTTTGGATATTTTTGCATGCAAGGCTATAGTAAGCACCATCAATTTGTAAATGTTTTACCAGTACACAGTGTTTGTAGAATATCTCCAGTTGCACTGAAATGGGGTCCAAAAATATTTGTATGTAAAGGTGCATTTCGCACATGGCTTTTTATAACTGGTTGTGATGTATGCACTTCCAAGATTTTTAATAATTGGCAGGATGGAGCACACTTTATGATCAGTGGACAGTTAGTCAAATTACTTTTACAGGTAATATGCAGGCTTTCATTTAACTGGAGATCATTAAATCTAGCTGTAGCAGCTGTCGAAGTTAGGCAAACCTGAGCCTAGCGATAAACCCCACTGAGATCCGCAGAACCAAATATTGTCCATGACATCACATCCCCCAGGCTGCTCTGCACTGTATTTACATTACCAGTACTGCCATTAAGTAGCTCTGTCATTTAGCAACAGGAATGCAGTGAGTAACGATTAGTGGGTGTCAGGTTGTCATAATTGAGGTGGATTACATTGATTGGCAACATAATTCATGCTTTATTACAATGGGAGACATTAAAAAAACATTTTTTTTGGGTGTATGCTTTTTTTTCAAATAAAGAACTTTGTCAAAGGGTATGTATACAGTATGTATTTACTTGGTCTTGGGGTTTGGCCAGATTCTATTATCCCTATACATTAGAATTTCCAGGGGACAAACCACATAAAACATATGAACAACTAGATTTACTTTATTATTAAAATGAAAATTGAGTTTATTGTAAGCCAAATAAAACCAAAGAAGGTTTAACTGGGCCTTGATGCTGCCCCTCAAGGGTTTTGCTACTCTCCTTCCAAATTGCCTCGTGCACAGTATAGTTTTTTATGCAAATTTTCATTGCTACTTTCTGTATAATCTTGCAGAGAGCATCAAGATAGCTTCCTTCAGGAACCGAAGCAATACTGCATGCTAAATGGTTAGCTCGTCACCAGCTTCTAGACTGTGTTAACAAGCTTCCCAGAGTAAGTGCCATGACTCAAACCCACTAGTTTGTTATAGGACTACAACTTAACATAAGCAGTTCCTAATGAGTACATAGATATGTAATTATCAAAGTTCTAGATATAAAGGGTTAGGGTTATAGATAGAGAGGTTACCTTTATGTTAGCCCATACTTGAAAATGTCTAGGACTATTCTTTTCTACCACTCCCCATCAAACCCAGAGAAAGAGAGAGACAGAGAGAGAGAGGAGAGAGACAAATACAGTACTCAGCATTGAGAAGAGGAAACTCCACATCCTACTCTGGGAAGTGGACCCTATGGTGAAAATAGCTGCACAATATGTGACAGCATGCCACAGACTGAGAGGGCCGGCAGGTGTGAAAAAGAAATAGAAGTGTTAATAGTTTATTTTTATTAATTAACAAAATTGAAAATAAATGAGCAGAAGAGAAATCCAAATCAAATCAATATCTGGCGTGACCCCCCTTTGCCTTCAAAATGGCATCACTGCTTCAAGTTTTCTAGGTACACTTGCACACAGTTTTTGAAAAAACTTGGCAGGTAGGCTGTTCCAAAAATCTTGGAGAACAAAGCCCTTGTTCACGAAAAGCTGGAGAGAACTACAATAATGAATGTTTGCAGTCAACAGTGAGGCATGATGGAGGTTCCTTGCAAATTTAGGGCTGCATTTTTGCAAAAAGAGTTGGAAATTTGATGAATGGGGTCCTCAATGCTGAGAAATACAGGCAGATATTTATCCATCATGCCATACCATCAGGCATGTGATTGACTCCAAATTTATTCTGTAGCAGGAAAATTACCCCAAACATACAGCCAATGTCATTAAGAACTATCTTCAGTGTAAAGAAGAACAAGGATTTCCGGAAGTGCTCAATGGCCTCTTTTCTTGCACTCAGATTGTGTAGATCAGCTTGAATAATGGAGGTCATTTGTGTAGCTGTTTGAGCAAGGCCCCTGGAGAGTAGGGATGAGCCAAACACCCCCCCCTTTTTCGGTTCCCAGCAGAACATATGAACAGGCAAAAAATTTGTTCGAACACGAGAACACCATTAAAGTCTATGGGACACAAACATGAATAATCAAAAGTGCTAATTTTAAAGGTTTATATGCAAGTTATTGTCATAAAAAGTGTTTGGGGACCTGGGTCCTGCCCCAGGGGACATGTATCAATGCAAAAAAAAGTTTTAAAAATGGCCATTTTTTCGGGAGCAGTGATTTTACTAATGCTTAAAGTGAAACAATAAAAGTGAAATATTCCTTTAAATTTCGTACCTTGGGGGGGAGTTTAGAGTATGCCTGTAAAGTGGTGCATGTTTCCCGTGTTTACAACACTCCCTGCACAAAATGACATTTCTAAAGGAAAAAACATCATCTAAAAGTATTTGCGGCTATAATGAATTGTTGGGTCTTGGCAATACACATAAAAGTCATTGAAAAAAATGGCATGAGATTCCCCCACAGACCATTACCAGGCCCTTTGGGTTTGGTATGAATATTAAGGGGAATCCCAAACCAAAATTAAAAAAAAAATTGTGTGGGGGTCCCCCCAAAAATCCACACCAGACCCTTATCCGAGCACGCAACCTGGCATGCAGCAGAAAAAGAGGGGGGATGAGAGAACGCCCCCCCCCTCCTGAACTGTACCTGGCCACATGCCCTCAACATGGGGAGGGTGCTTTGGGGTAGCCCCCCAAAGGACCTTGTCCCCATGTTGATGGGGACAAGGGCCTCATCCCCACAACCCTTGCCCGGTAATTGTGGGGGTCTGCGGGCGGAGGGCTTATCGGAATCTGGATGCCCCTTTAACAAGGACACCCCCAGATCCCAGCCTCCCCCCTGTGTGAAATGGTACCGGGGTACATATGTACCCTTACCATTTCAAAAAAAGTCTCAAAATGGTAAAAATGACATGACACGGCGACGGACCAAAAAAGCGATCCACCTCCATGGGAGGCACCCACCATAATGTTCGACCCAAATATAAAGCTCATCCCTACTGGAGAACATTTTAGAGAAAGTGGCCATGAGTGTAGTAAGATCAGTGGGGTTAGCTGTTAGAGGCAGGGTTAGACCGGCATGCATAACCAGGCTTTTGTCTATGTCTCCTATGGGGGTTAATAACAGTTCAGTGTTCTCTCTATGAGAGATTCTGTTGATGTTGGAGAGGGGACAGGGTCACTGAGTGTACTCATTGCGGGGGGTTTCCAGGAAGGTGGCTGATTATGTGGCGGACTCAGCACCATCATCCATGTCTTCTTCCTCTGCTGCAGCCTCGTGGAGTGTGCCAGGTGCCATCTTGGATCTCTCTGAGGCCCAGGATCAGCGTTCAGCTGACAGGCTAAATCTCTTCATGCTCCCCTACTTGACATGCAGTATCTCCCAGTCCATTCCAGGATCAATAGGGCCCAGTGTGGTGCGGTATTGCTTGGTCAGAACCCTGTAGCATGGGTCAGATGGCCAGAGTGGGACAGAGCCCCTCGAATCAGGCGACCATTACACTGGCGCTTTTTTAAACATGCATTTTGGCCTTTTAGTTTGACACTTTGTTAACATGCATTTTGCTTTGCTTTTTATGCATATTTTGGCAAACAGCACATTTGCTAGCCACTTTTGGGGTACATTAACAAATAATGGCACCACAGGCATATCATGCATTTTGCATGTGTTTACAGAATGCACACAAAAATGCAGGTAAAAAAATGCCAAAATACATGTTAAAAAAAGCACCAAAATGCACATAAAATTTGCTAAAATGTGTTTTAAAAAACAAGCCAAAATGTGTGTTAAAAAAATCAAAAACTGTACCAAAATGTGCATAAAAAAGGCCCAAAAAGCCAAATTGAACATTTTTTGAGCATGAAGCATTGTGCATTTTGGCACGTTGGTAGTGTATTTGTCAATGACAAAATGTGTGGCAAAATGCATATCTGATAACTGCATTTGGGGTGCCATTAACAATAAATGGCACCCAAAAGCGCATTGTGTATTTCGACCCAATTTTACAGCAATTTGGAATACATTATAACTATACTGTGTGTGATTGTACTATATATATATATATATATATATATATATATATATATATATATATACGCACATAAACATATATAGTTATTGTTTATGACAATCTAATGTTAAAAACAAGCTTGCTGTTGCTGATATTAGGAAGAAAGGCGCCTCCTTCCTCACATCACAGCAGCTTCTCACCCAAATCCTCCACCTCTGAGCTGGAGAATCTGGGACGGAGATATTTTACAGAGATGGCCAGTGAGATCTTCAGATCTCACCTTCATAAACTGGTCATCTGTGTAAAAGTGAATGACAGAAGGGTGTGTCCTGTGATGAGAAGTGAAGAACATGTTCTCCACTCCTCATCTCAGCTTCATGAACTGACACATCTGAGATATCATCAGGATCTCGGCTATTCTCTGTTTTATAAACGTACACCCAAGCCATACAATTACCAGAGCTAACCAGGATCTACAAGATCAACTAGAATAGGCTCATGAGAAAATTGATGACCTGGAAAATAGGACTAGGTGCAAAAATTTTAGAATTAGAGGAGTTCCAGAATCTATCAAGGACTCTTCCAAGGCAGTCCGCACCCTTATCAAGGACCTCATCCCCAAAATACCAGAGCATCGCTTGGAGCTAGATAGAGCTCATAGAGCACTACAACCACCCTGTGCTGATGGTCCCCCCTGATGTATCTCCATTTGTCCATGAATGTAATGGGTTTAGAGTGTAGAATCTCTGATAGCAGTTTTTAGGGGTATTGGAGTGAAGGATATGACGTAGCAAAAGGGTTTTTTCTTCTGGTGCCCAGGATTTAAATCCCGAATCCAATAATCCTGGTAGAAAGTGATTGTGGTTGAGAAGAAGCATCAGAGGGAAGTCATGTGTCCAGGAGAACTTTTTGTGTAGTGCATCCCTGTCAGGGAAATTTGGTTGTATGCAAAGCACACAGCCAAATCTCCTGTTTCTAATCATAATAACAATTTTGTCTAATGATATAAATGCATCTCACCTTTTGATCATATGTCTTTCCTCTGGTGTGTGCCTCATGCTCACAAATAATCACATCCTCATGCTTCCAGTTCCAAAAAACACACTGCAGCCAGCCTCCTCAGCTGTCTGAGTGAGCCACTTTATTAGCATATCAATAGCAAGTCCCAAAGCTTGAGGGTTCGGCCTCCAACAGCCAATAACACCTCTTACAAAGCTTGTGACCTCACAGGATATGACCTCACAGGATATCAATGACCATATAAGGATTTAACAACACAGGAAAATGCAACAACCAATGAACAATGACTATAGGAGTCTTATGGGTGTGAGCAGAGACAGGGTGCATGTATGTTTTTAGAAGCCGTTGATAGAAATTTCCGTTGATAGAAATCTCTATTATACATTGTTCCAGAGAACAATGTATACCTGGATTATTCTACTGTCTTTGTGGACGAGAGATTATCGGCAGGCGCACACTCATTGGGCCACAAATGTGTTGATCAGGCACACAGGGGCAACATGAGAGCACACTCGATAAACCGATAATGTCTTTGCAGAGCGAACACACCCCCATCAGACGATCGTTCTGTGCATCGCACAGGGGCCCTTAGCTGGCGGACATGTGGCCCACTCCACAAACATTTCTCTACATCCCCAAAGAGCTTTTCACTACCAAACAGATCTCAACCAGCGTTGGTCTGCCCCAGTCAGCTCTTTAGAGCGGGCTACGATTGAACACACACTGGGAGAATTATGACAATACATTAATATAAAATTTTCCACAACAATCCCACATGTCTAGGGAGGAGGTGGTGAGTGACAAGGCCGTTCGGGCAAGTTTCCTGGAGGATCGGGGTATCCAGGGAGCAACAGAAAGGTCCAGGCCACTTAAGAAGTGTTCTAGCTGCTCCCATAGTTTAGAGCCCCTAGCATATTTCCAATCTGCCAATCTTGACAACACAACAGCGTGGTAGTAAGCTTTAAGGTTTGGAAGGGCCAGTCCCCCAGAACATTTGGAGTGAAATAGTACCTGTCTGGATACTCTGGGGTGTCTGTCCCCCCAAATAATGCGGGAGACCATGGTCTGCAGTAAGGTAAAGAACCCTATAGGATAACTCAGTGGGATCATTTGGAAAATGAAGAGAATACGGGGTAAAACATTAATTTTAATAATATTTACTTCACCCAACCAGGAATGAGACAGGTTAGACCATTTCCTAAGATCTTTTCTAATACTGTTTAATAGGGGCATATAGTTATGTTTAAAGAGGGAGTGGAGATTAGGGGTAAGGTATACGCCTAGGTATTTCATGTTCTTTTGTTCCCATCTAAAGGGGAAGAGAGGTTTCAATGAATCCGCCTCTGATCTGGAGAGATTGATGTTCAGGATTTCAGATTTGGAGAGGTTTATTTTGAAGTTGGATATCATTTGGAAGGTAGAAAAGGCTGACATTAGGTTTGGGAGTGAAATACATGGTTGTTGAATGAAGAATAGGATGTCATCAGCATAAGCTGCATATTTATGAATTCTATTGCCTACATGGATGCTAATTATACTAGCATTGTGTCTAATTGTGGCCAAGAAGGGTTCTAAAGTAATGGCGAAGAGGAGAGGGGACAGGGGGCAACCTTGCCTAGTACCATTGTGTAGGGTAAAAGGGTCGCTCAGTGTGCCATTTATGCAAATTTGTGCAGTGGGGTTGGAGTAGAGGGAGGAGATACAATGAAACATCTTGGGGCCTAAGCCAAAGTAACGTAGGGTCATCTTGAGGTAGTCCCAATCCACCCTATCAAAAGCTTTTTCAGCATTAGTGGAAAGGAGTTGGGTGGGTTGGGCACATCTACATATGTATTGAAATAGGGATATGGTTCATAAGGAATTATCTTTGGCTTCTCTGTTGAGTATAAAACCAGTTTGGTCTGCTGAAATCCATCTGGGTAGTAGGGGGTGTAGCTGATTTGCCATTACTTTGACATATAACTTAACATCTACATTTAATAGTGAAATTGGCCTGTAGCTGCTACAAAGGGTGGGGTCTTTGCCGGGTTTGGGGATGACAGTTATTTGGGCTGAGAGGGATTTTGGGTGTATACCTGAGGAGTGGGAGATTGAGTTAGCATAGGCTGTGAGGCGGGGAAGTAGAATGTCGCTAAATGTTTTATAGTATAAAATGGTGTACGCGTCTGGTCCAGGGGCTTTTCCAGAGGGAGAGGATTTCAAAGCGATTTGGAATTCTTCAACAGAGAAGTCAGTTTCCATTTCATTAAGGACCGATCGATACAGTTTAGGTAGATTAGCATCTTTCAGATAGAAGAGCATGCGACTGCGTTTCTCTTTTTGAGATAGGGAGAATAGACTGTTTGTAACGTTGTAAAGGTCTGCATAAAATTCCCTAAATGCTTTGGCGATAGGGGTTGCATGTGCAAGCTCTCCCGTCGGAAGTGTAATTTTGGGAATAAATGACTTAGACTGCTTTACTCTAAGGGATCTGGCAAGTTGTTTCTGTGGTTTATTCCCCCACTCATAGAGTTTTTGTGATATGTGTTGGAATATGTGTTGAGGAGGTTCTTCGGTTCCTCATGTTTGAGTGTGAGGGCTTCGAGATGTTTGGTATGTAATGAGGTTTATGTTGTTTGTCGAGGTTAGCTAGTTGTTGCAAAACCTGTTCAATCTCTTGACCATGCTTCCTTTTTTTCCTTGCACCAAGTTCGATAAGTCTACCTCTCATAGTAGCTTTATGAGCTTCTCACACAATTGAGGGAGAAATCTCAGAAGGTTTATTCTCCCTGAAATATTGTGTCAGGTGATAGGACAGCATAGAGACCTTTGTGATTAGAGAGGAGAGAGTCATTGAGTTTCCAGTTATTAGTGCGCTGTGTTAAAGTGGGCATGGTCAGACGCATCAATACAGGTGCGTGATCTAATATAGATGCAGTGCATATGTGGGTTGAGTGCAAAAGAGGGAGGTGAAAGTGGTCCAGAAAGATATTATCTATTCTGGAGTAGGATTGATGCGTTTTGGAAAAATGGGAGAAATCTTTTTCTTTGGGATGAAGTAGGTTCCAGACGTCCAGTAATTGAAGGTCTAGGAGCCTTTTTTTGACATAAGCTAAATGTTTGAACGGAATGTTGGAGCGGCCTTGGGAGGTGTCTAGTGTGGGGTCAAATGGCATGTTTATATTGCCTGCAAGGATCACTATTCCTTTGGCAAATTGCGATAATTTTGTGAGAGTGTGGGAGAAAAAGGCAGGTTGGTTACGATTAAGGCAATAAACATTTGCTAGGGTGCACTGGGTGTTGCCTAGAAAGCCCTTAAGGAAGAGAAAGTGACCATGATCATCCGCTAACATATCTGTGAAACGAAAGGATACATTCCCACTGAACCCAATGGCTACGCCCATGGCTTTGTTGGTATCAGGTAAACTATTGTAAGAAACAAAGAAAGGAGGCGCCTCTGGGTGCAGACTTAAAAACTATTTTAATAAAAAGAGCAGCAACAGAGATTGCACTCACATTTGTGTTGAGTTAAAAAGGCATATGAGAGTCCCATATGTAACTGGAGGGGTGCGTGAGGTCGATCATCCCTTCCATGGATGTATAATCAGACTGGTCTTTCATATGCACTGTGTCCACCGGCCGGCAATGATGGAGATCAGAATGAGGCTTGGAAGGCAAACAGCAATCCAGGCGAGGGGCGATGACATCACACACATGCGACGCATGACTGGCATGAATGGCATGACGGCTGCACTCCTTTGTCAAGCTAGTTACTATGGGACTAATACAGAGAATATATGGGAGGAAGTGAGGGGAGTGGTCATGAGAAGAAGCTGTATGGAGTAGGGGGAGTGGTCATGAGAGGAAGCTGTATGGAGTAGTGTCAGCAATGAAGGATGTGTGAGGAAAAAAAAAGCTAGTTACTATGGGACTAGTTGAGAGAATATATGGGAGGAAGTGAGGGGAGTGAACATGAGAGGAAGCTGTATGGAGTAGTGTCAGCAATGAAGGACATGTGAGAAAAAAAAAATGTCATGGGATGTAGAGTATAATAGATGGTATAGTCCAGAAAGAGACTATAGTGACTATAGTGACTATCCCTCTAAAATGATGTAATATATGGGATATGGGAGAACAGTCATTTGAAAAGGGGGAAAGAGGGGGGGGGGAGGAAAGAAAGAAGAGGGGGAACAAAAAATGGGGGGTTATGAAATAGGAAAAAGGGGAGGGGGAAGGGGGGAGGGGGGAAGGGGAGGTGAGAAGAAATGAGGAGGGGAAGGGAAAGAAAAAACAAAGAAGGACATGTGTACACACGCCATGTGCAAACTGATATAACATGATAAACTGGTGATATGATCATGAAAAAAACACACACGTAAGCAAATATATGCGCGCAGGCATCACAGAATGGCAGATGTGTCAATGCACTCATTGATGCCTCCAGGTGAGAGGACATCCAGACGATAGATCCAATAGGTCTCCCTTGCGCACAATTTCTTGAACCTTTCGGCAGGCGAGAGAGACCTAGGGATCTGTTCTATAACCCAAACAGATAACCCCAGAGTGGAACCCTTGTGAACTGTGGCAAAATGTCTGGGCACACTGTGGGGTCTGTACCACCCTCAATGTACCTCCTATGCTCCCCAAAACGCTGTCTGAGGGGCCAAATGGTGCGGCCAACGTATATGAGGCCACAGGGGCAAGTCAGACCACATACCACAAGAGCCGATGAACAATTGAAAAAAATCTTTCAGAAAATAAGTGTGGCCTTTGGTGGAGAAAGATTTTTGACCGTGCTGAACAAAATGGCACGTTTTGCAAAGTTTCTTGCGGCATTGGTACATCCCTACCAATGAGCGGAGTGATGGGCGGGAAGGTAGGGGTGATTTTCAATTTGAGATAGATTAGATAGATTTGAGGTGAGGGTCCTGCTGAAGAATGTCCCAATGTTTCAGCAGGATCCTCTCCATCTTTTTATGTTGAGAATGAAAAGTCGTGATGAATCGGATGGGACAGTCTGTAGAAGGAGGATTAGGGCGTGAGGGTTTCCCATGGAGATATAGTTCATAAGCTCTTTCTACTATATCTGCAGTGTATTCCTTCTCAGAAAATTTGTTTTTAAGGTGTACACTGGATTCAATATAGTCAACATCCCTAGTGCAATTCTGAGTCGACAAAATTGACCTTTGGGAATGTTTTTGATCCATGGTGGGTAATGACAGCTTTTGTAATGAAGATATTAGTTGCCACTGGTGGGCTTAGTATAATTTCTGGCATATATGACATGGTCGTCATGTTGAAGTTCCAAATCCAGAAAAGCTAAGGAGATCTGATCACTTTCATGTGTAAAAGATAATCCATAGGTGTTATTATTGCAATGTGCAATGAACGGATGGATAAGATCTAAAGGACCATCCCAAATGATGATAATGTCATCAATATATCGGCCAAAAAAAATTGTGTTGGCGGAAAAAGGATTATTTTGGTAAATGTACTGATTTTCAGATAAACTATAATACCATTGTGGAAAGTGTGGCAAGTTCAATGTAACCGGTGTTGAGTGGGTTAAATGCATTTCCTGAAGAAAGGCAATAGAGCATGTGGATTTCTTCAGTTCACAAAATACTTGGTGCCGTTTCATGGCCACATTTAGGCCCCTGACATTGTAGGAAGTAATAGTTAGCGTAGCCATTATAACAGAGGAGTGCGACCCTTTAGCTTATTCGTCCATGCATGCCAACAAGCAGGGGGAAGTAAAAAATAGAGGTAAACCAGAGGGGAGAGAAAGAAGAAAAAGAGCATATATAGAGAGTATATTCTTATGCTGATAAACAAATCTGTGGTGGTCCCTGTGGGGAGAGAGAGCAAGCAGCCATCCAGATCTTCAAAGAGAGACCAGATAAAGCACTTTGTAGGCTCCCTGTACTTGGCAACCCCAGGAGGAGGGGGGCAGGGGACATATTGTGGAATAGATGCATGGGAGCAGTGTGCCCCGTCAGCACTCAGCCTGTATGTGGTAAGAAAAGAAAAGCTCTAGAATTTTTTGTTCTTTGTTTAAAAAGGAGAAAATAAGAACACAATGAACCTGATGAAATAACCTGTAAATAAACCAAACAAACAGGATGATAGGCAAAGCAGTAATACCCAATATAGTGTCAAACCTGTGCCAGTTGCGTAGACTCAGGTGAAGCTGCATAAGTGTCTCAAAAGTGTAGTAATGGTGTTTTAAGCCCAGTTGCGTTAGACACTCAGTTATGCAAAGGGAATTTGGGTAGGTCAGATTTCAGCCATGTTTTTGGGAGGAGCCTGGAATCGAGGTGCGTTTCTTTTTTGATGTAGTTTTCCACCACTGGGGGTCTAGAGGGACTGAGAATTTAGGAATGGAGTCTTGCCATCCTGGGAGTTCCACTGGTGGCAAGTTAAGATCCTGTAGGAAGGTTGAGAGCTCTTCAGGGAACCGGAGGGTAAGCCCCATCTGTATGTGATCCCGTCAGTGTGAAATTTATCGAGGAGCAGTTTCAGGGCGCTGCGGAGATCTAGGGTCTCCTTGGAGAGGTCTGGGAAGATGTTGATGACCGCCCCATCAAAGTCAATGTTAAGGGTGTTCCGCAATTTGGTCATGATGGCATTTTTGTCTTCAAAATAGTGGAGATGGCAAATAACATCTCTAGGTTGGTCTCATGTAACATTGCGGGGCCTCAGATCATGGTGCACTCGATCGAATTGCAGAGGGTCAGTGACAGGGTTGCCCAGTATAGTGTTAAGGATACCACAGAACGATATTTCAAGATCGTTATCCCTGGTTGCTTCTGGTAACCCCCTGATATGCAGATTATTTCTGCGATTATGATTCTCCAGATGTTTGAGTTTATACAGGGAGGCACGGTGGGCAAAGGCTAGTTGTGTGACAGTCTCCTGCAGTTCTTTAATGGCCGTTGCATGAGAGTCCTGACACTGCTCTGTCTCCTCTATTCTGACCAGTATATGTGACATGTCTGCTCTTACTGCAGTGATTTCCTTTTTAATATACTTTTCTAGGCTGTAAAACATCCCTGCAAGTTCTTTTTTGAGCCCACTCACCAGTGATGTCATTCCGGAGTCAGCAGGGGACCTGGGGTCATCCATGAGATCCGAGCAGCAGGAGGAGGCAGGGGAGCTCTCCCGAATGGAGGCAGCGTGTGAGGAGGGAGATATACTCGACCTTGAGGCTCTGGCCTGTCCGCCTCGTGTGTCGGGGCTGGATCTTTCTGTGGCTAGATACTGCTTGATGGAGCCGACGGCAGATGGGTGAGTCACTGATTCCTTCCCAGACCTTTTGCCAAGTATAGATTTTTATAGGTTTAGGCGTTCTAGCAGGCATTACTAGAGCTGTAAGGCCGATGGCTGGACAGAGCTCTCCTTATCCACATCTGTAAGCCACGCCCCTTCCAAAGAGGTTATTGATTCCAATGGTAGATATCTTCTCCTAGTGGGTACCATCAATGATTCCACTTTTACATTTGTATCCTACTACACTCCAAATCGAGGGCAAGCCGAATTCTTCTCATCCTTGATGAAAACTCTCTCCCCACACTTTTCAGGTATTGTAATCATGGGGGGGTGAATCGAATGTAGCCCTAGATCAGACCCTCGATAAGTCAGGAGATGAATGAGCTCAGCTCCTCCATCCTCCAAAATATAGCATTCATATAGCTAAGCTCATTCACTCCCATGGTTTGGTAGACATATGAAGGGAATTAAACCCCTTCACAAAAGACTACACACACTTTTCAGCCCTGCACTGCTCCTACTCTAGGATAGATCACATTTTTCTTTCTGCCACTGCGATTCCATGCATCTCAAAATCATTAATCAGAGACTCTCCACTCTCTGACCACGCCCTGGTCCCGATGTATATATCAAAACCCCAGGGACCTCACAGGTCCTTTTGATGGCGCATCAATGAAGACTTGTTGAGTGACCTAATACAAACCGTGATACTATCTAAAGAGCTCAAGACATTTTTTGACACAAACGACATGAAGGGTATTTCCCCTGCAACACTCTGGGCCACTCACAAGGCTGTCATTAAGGGTAGGCTTATATAGATTACCTCTCAACGCAATCGGGAAAAAAGAGCCCAAATTTCCAATCTTGAAAAAGATTTTCTAAAGATATCCAAAAACCATAAATGTAACCCGACAGCCTCGATTACACAATTAGAATCAGCAAGTTTATCCCTCAATATTGCGCTCACCAGCCAAGTCAAAAAGGATATACCTTGGGCTATTGCCCAGCATTATCTGCTGAAGGACAAAATAGGCTCCAGTCTAGCTAACAGGTTGACCCCTAAACCATGATCTGTTTACTTCCCCAAAATTTGCTCCCTTACGTGTTCCCTCACTCAGAATCGGATAATATAATGATCGCTTTCAACAAGTTCTATTCAACGCTATACCAGGCAAACACTTAGGCCTCTTCGAAAGAGTTGATTGACTTTCTTGACGTGATCCCCCTACCCAAACGAACTTCCGCACCCCACTCTGACCTTGAAGAACCTATCACAGAGTCAGAAGTGTTAGAAGTCATCAAAAATCTTAAAAATGGATCAGCCCCAGGACCTGATGGGTTCTCTGTCTGTTATTACAAGACATTCACCCCAACCCTCTCTCCGTATTTGACGAAACTTTTCAACCCTCTTCAGAAGGGTTTACACATTGACAGTGACACTAGTTCAGCATACATATTGGTCATTCCTAAACTAGGCAAAGATGGTTCTGAGGTTAGTAATTATAGACCAATCTCTTTGATCAATGACGATCTCAAAATTCTAACGAAAAATTTAGCCAATAGACTGTCAGCCTTCATAAACCTGTATGTACATAAAGATCAGGTGGGATTTATCCCAGGGAGACAGGGGCCAGATCAAATATGGAGAGCTATCAATATCACTATTATGTTCGGGCTGAGATGGGGGATCCCATCAAGAGGGCTACCTCTTGTCTATCGATTTACAGAAGGCATTTGATACAGTGGAGTGGCCATTTTTATTTGAGGTTTTTTCCAGGTGGGGTTTTGGGCCTCATTTTCTAGGGATCCTCAGGGTCCTATATTCTAATCCCAGTGCAAGTGTGAGACTTCAGGGCCAATACTCGAAGCGGTTCCCTATAACAAAAGCCAAAAGACAGGGTTGTCCATTGTCGCCTTTAATATTTGCAATCGCTATTGAGACATTGGCAATTGGCATCAGGAACCACCCGGACATCCGTGGGGTCCAGTGTGGCCCGAAGACTCACAAGTGTGCCTTATTTGTGGACGATTTATTACTCTTACTCACATCACCTTTAATTTCTACACCAAAGGTCCTGTCTTTATTACATAAATTTGGGAAGGTGTCCGGTTTACAAGTTAACCTTTCAAAATCTATAGCACTCAACATTACGACCCCAACTACTGCTTGAGAGACCTAAGAAACATTTTCCCTTCCACTGGAGCTCTTCTCTCCCCTATTTGGGGGTCAACCTGAAAGCTGATGTCAGACAACTATACAGCTCTAACTACCCCGCAATCTATAAAAAACTAATCTCCGACTTGGACACGTGGTTTAAATGTGATCTATCCTGGTTGGGCAGAGTTACCTCTGTCAAAATGACCTTACTGCTGCATTTATTGTACCTCTTCAGATCATTACCTATCCCGATTTTAAAATCTCAACTTAATAAATTCCAATCCAAAGTTATCAAATTTATTTGGGGCTCCAAAGGCTATGTCCTAGGAGTGTTCGCCTCAGACTACGAACTCAGGGGGGCTTGGGCATTCCAGACTTATGGAAGTACTATCAGGCAGCTCAACTTGCCCAATTTTCCATAATCTACACAAGGGGTAATGCACCTGATTGGGTCAATATGGAGAGACAATCCATCCCCAGACACACCATAGGTTATCTCCTCTGGTGTCCCACTAAAAGCAGACCACCGATTATTGCCTAGCACAACTCACATGATGCTAGACCCGCACTCAAATCTGAACTCCCCCTTTAACTCACCTCTTTCATAATCCTCTTTTTCCACCAGGCTTTGATATTAGAGCTTTCAATTGGTGGTTAAATAAAGGGCTATTTAGGATAGAGCACTTCTTCTCCTCTATGGAGCCTTTAACTTTGAACCACTGCATCAGCAAGCTAGAGATGCCCCAATCAGAGAAATTTAGACTAACACAAATCCGCCATTTTTTTACTCTCTATTTTGGAAGACTAGACCAGACACCCTGAGAACAATGGTGCTCTGAAATCAAGGATCAGAGGGGGGTCATATCTTTGATATATTCATTGGCAGAGACTTCAGGAAAAGCTTTGCATGTATTATTATGGGAACAGAAATTAAATATAGACTGGAATACAGAAACCTGGGATCATCAATTTACACAGTCCTTTAAGCACTTCCTGCCTGGCCTATAGCAGAACGATGGTCGGGCGGTGGTTCAGTTCTTCTGACTGGGCATCGTAGGATGCCCTGCAGGATAACAGCCACCGTGCACCCGTGGGGGTGCACATCGCAGCAATCAGTGGTGCCATGTGTCAGTGTGACACACCGCTACACCGATCTTGGTAAAAAGCCTCCGACGGAGGCTTTTTACTACGTGATCAGCCGTGTCCAATCATGGCTGATCACAATGTAAACAGGAAAAGCCGGTGATCGGCTTTTCCTCACTCGCGTCTGACAGACACGAGTAGAGGAGAGCCGATCAGCGGCTCTCCTGACAGGGGGGTCTGCACTGATTGTTTATCAGTGCAGCCCCCCCTCGGATGCCCACACTAGACCACCAAGGAAGCCACTAGGACCACCAGGGAAGCTCCTAACATGTGGATGGCCAGGTACATCCCCCATGGCCATCCACATGTGAAAATTAATGATCCACATATGCCAATCAGTGCCCACAAATGGGCACTGACTGGCACATCTATGGCACAATAAAAATTAGTGATGCCCAGCAATACCACCCATCAGTGTCATCAGTGCCATCCATCAGTGTCCATCAGTGCCACCTATCAGTGTCCATCCGTGCCCATCAGTGCACAACTATCAATGCCCATCTGTGCCACCTATCGGTGCCACCCATAAGTACCCTTCAGTGCCAGCCATAAGTACCCATCAGTGCCACCTATGAGTGCCCATCAGTGCCGCCTATGAGTGCCCATCAGTGCCGCATACCAGTGCCACCTATCAGTGCCCATCAGTGCCACCTATCAGTGCCCATCAGTGCCACCTATCAGTGCCCATCATCAGTGCTCATTAGTGCCACCTCATCAGTGCCACCTCATTGGTGCCACCTCATCAGTGCCCATCAGTGCTGCCTTATCATTGCCCATCAGTGCAGCCATATCAGTGCCCATCTTTGAAGAAGAAAACTTACTTATTAACAAAAAATTTTAACAGAAACAAAGAAAAACTTTTTTTTTCAAAATTTTCAGGCCTTTTTTATTTGTTGCGCAAAAAATAAAAATCGCAGAGGTGATCAAATACCACCAAAAGAAATCTCTATTTGTGGGAACAAAATTATAAAAAATGTGTTTGGTTACAGTGTAGCATAACTGCGCAATTGTCATTCAATTTGCGACAGCACTGAAAGCTGAAAATTGGCTTGGGCAGGAAGGTGTATAAGTGCCTGGTATTGAAGTGGTTAAAGGTATTGTAAACGTTTCTTTAGAAGAGGCTAGTATCAAACTTCTAACATGCTGGTATCTTGTCCCCTCTCGCCTAGCTCAGATCTTCCCGGGGGCATCCTCCCTCTGTTT
The DNA here is from genome assembly GCF_042186555.1 of Aquarana catesbeiana. Classification (NCBI taxonomy): domain Eukaryota; kingdom Metazoa; phylum Chordata; class Amphibia; order Anura; family Ranidae; genus Aquarana; species Aquarana catesbeiana. Next base: position 620,008,987 of record NC_133325.1, on the reverse strand, counting down.
TAGGGGTTATGGACATTTAGGTGATCCACTCCATACTTGGTTGAACTGTCCCCACATAAGGGGTTTCTGGAACAAGATATTCAACCTGTTGCGGAAGGTCACAGGTCTGGCTATTCCTAAATCAACGCTCATTGCTTTACTGAGCGAAAAAGTAGATAAGATCACCATACGCTCTCAAATACTGATCTATTTTATATTGTTGGGGGCAAAGATCACCATTGCCCGGGCCTGGAAACAGCCAAATGCGTCCTTCCTGGCAGCAAACAGCAAAATCACTTGGATAATGATCCAGGAAAAAAGGAATTAGTATTAACCAAGACAAAGTCAAGAGATTTGACGCGATTTGGGATCCCTGGACCGAACGTGTGCTCTCCTCTTTCTAAACACAAACTAACCAGCCCGATCTATTTCCTCCTCGGTGTATATACTGTCCTCTATATACCCCTTCCTCTCCTCTTCTAAGCTCCTCTTTTCTTTTTCTTCCTCTTTCTTCTTACTCTTTGTTTTTAACTGGTTTTCTTTTATCTTGATCAGTCCAAAGTTTGGTCTACAACTTGGTTTTGCTCCATATTTGTTTATTTTAAATGTTCTAAAGGACATGTCAGAGAGCACTACATTAATAATCCCTTATAGCTACATGTGTGATGTGTTATGCCATTAAACTTCACAGACCTTCCAGTATTAGTATACTGTCTCTCAAGGTCCAGGAAGTTCATAGTCTCATGGCCACCCTCGAGGTTCTTAAAAGGTTAAGATTAATGAATATGCTTAATCACTTTGCGATTTCACACCATCAACTCCCCTTTGATAGATGAGCATCTGAAGGGTGGGCCATCCTTTGATAACCATTTGCACTCTCCCGCCTCTAGTAACCTGGTTTCTGTTATGTTCCCTATTACAGTACCCTTAATGGAAACTCAATATTACAAAAGGGTTCTAGGTTCATGTTTAAGAAAGCATTTTGTTACTATAATTGTAGTACATTGATCTCAGTCTGATGCTCCTCCCTACCTAATTCCCCTTGCACTTTTTCCCATAACCCGGTTCCTCTCCCTTGTATATGCTTGTCTTGTATTTTGCTGTTTCCAAATGTAGACTCCCTTTGTGAGCCTTTTGTATAAGCTTTGTTATTATTATATCTTTGAATAAAAATATTAAAAGAAAAAAATTGCCAGTGCTTATTATTTTCATGTAATTACATGGTCTTTTTAACTTTGGTTTCACTTTCAGTTGCTCTGTAATCACACAGGTATGTATGGAGATCACAGGCAGCCCTCCCTCTTCTACTCAGATCTCGGTTGTTCTCAGAGGAACAACTTCTTCTCTCTTCTCCTTCTGAGAACAAATGTTCTCCGCTTCATAAACAGGGTGCTAGAGGAGAAGATTTTTCCATGAGGACTGCTGAGAACTGAAATTAGATTAATTATCTCTGTTTGATAAATGTACACCTTGGTCTCCACAGAGCCCAATCTCAACATCATCTAGTCCATCTGAGATTCCATGAAGCGACAGAAGGATTTGAGGCAACCTACGACCACAGACGATCCGTGGTTAGTTCTCCAAGATGTTTGGAACAATTTGCCTGATGGGATACTTCAAAAACTATGTGCAAGTATACATAGAAAAATTGAAGAATTGATGCTTCTTTGAAGGCAAAGGGTGGTCACACCAAATATTACATATATATATATATATATATATATAGTGAGGATGGAAAGTATTCAGACCCCCTTAAATTTTTGCACTCTTTGTTATATTGCAGCCATTTGCTAAAGTCATTTAAGTTAATTTTAACACAGCACCCCATATTGACAGAAAAACACAGAACTGTCGACATTTTTGCAGATTTATTAAAAAAGAAAAACTGAAATATCACATGGTCCTAAGTATTCAGACCCTTTGTTGTGACGCTCATATATTTAACTCAGGTGCTGTCCATTTTTCTGATCATCCTTGAGATGGTTCTACACCTTCATTTGAGTCCAGCTGTGTTTGATTATACTGATTGGACTTGATTAGGAAAGCCACACACCTATCTATATAAGACCTTACAGCTCACAGTGCATGTCAGAACAAATGAGAATCATGAGGTCAAAGGAACTGCCTGAAGAGCTCAGAGACAGAATTGTGGCAAGGCACAGATCTGGCCAAGGTTACAAAAACATTTCTGATGCACTTAAGGTTCCTAAGAGCACAGTGGCCTCCATAATCATGAAATGGAAGACATTTGGGGTGACCAGAACCCTTCCTAGAGCTGGCCGTCCGGCCAAACTGAGCTATCGGGGGAGAAGAGCCTTGGTGAGAGAGGTAAAGAAGAACCCAAAGATCACTGTGGCTGAGCTCCAGAGATGCAGTCAGGAGATGGGAGAAAGTTGTAGAAAATCAACCATCACTGCAGCCCTCCACCAGTCGGGGCTTTATGGCAGAGTGGCCCGACGGAAGCCTCTCCTCAGTGCAAGACACATAAAAGCCTGCATGGAGTTTGCTAAAAAACACCTGAAGGACTCCAAGATGGTGAGAAATAAGATTCTTTGGTCTGATGAGACCAATAAAGAACTTTTTGGTCTTAATTCTAAGTGGTATGTATGGAGAAAACCAGGCACTGCTCATCACCTGTCCAATACAGTCCCAAAAGTGAAGCATGGTGGTGGCAGCATCATGCTCTGGGGGTGTTTTTCAGCTGCAGGGACAGGACGACTGGTTGCAATTGAGGGAAAGATGAATGCAGCATCATGCTCTTGGGGTGTTTTTCAGCTGCAGGGACAGGACGACTAGTTGCAATCGAGGGAAAGATGAATGCGGCCGAGTACAGGATTATCCTGGACGAAAACCTTCTCCAGAGTGCTCAGGACCGCAGACTGGGCTGAAGGTTTACCTTCCAACAAGACAATGACCCTAAGAACACAGCTAAAATAACGAAGGAGTGGCTTCACAACAACTCCGTGACTGTTCTTGAATGGCCCAGCCAGAGCCCTGACTTAAACCCAATTGAGCATCTCTGGAGAGACCTAAAAATGGCTGTCCACCAACGTTTACCATCCAACCTGACAGAACTGGAGAGGATCTGCAAGGAGGAATAGCAGAGGATCCCCAAATCCAGGTGTGAAAAACTTGTTGCATCAATCCCAAAAAAACTCATGGCTGTATTAGATCAAAAGGGTGCTTCTACTAAATACTGAGCAAAGGGTCTGAATACTTAGGACCATGTGATATTTCAGTTTTTTGTTTTCAATAAATCTGGAAAAATGTCAATAATTCTGTGTTTTTCTGTCAATATGGGGTGCTGTGTGTACATTAATGAGGAAAAAAATGAACTTAAATGATTTTAGCAAATGGCTGCAATATAACAAAGAGTGAAAAATTTAAGGGGGTCTGAATACTTTCCGTCCCCACTGTATATACAGTATACAGTATATAAAGTGGCATTGGGGAGATTAAACTCAAGCAGTAGGTGCGATTACAATGAGTTGCGCCAGTCCAAAACTGTATTTTAGGGCATGGCAGCCTGCTTTAATTAAATAGAGGGAAAGTTCATATGCACATTAGTTACCCATGCAGGGGTTTCTTCCACACAAAACCCAAACAATGAAAATGCCAAGCCATCTGGCTCATTTGTTGGCAGCACCGCTGCTCCTCTTACCAGTCCCCCTGACTGTGTTGTCCAGCTCTCCTGGATCACTTGGCTCTCTTAGCCTTCAGACGCAGCGCCCCGCTGCACTGCCCATTTTTGGCCTGTGGATTGGGGTTCTTCTGACACCCCAGTAGGAGCTAACATGACTCCTGAAATGAGACCTCCCATATCCTGGCTGCTAGCTGGGGCACCTCTGATCCCTTGGTGGAACCTTCTGTCTTTTGACTTCTGGCTGGGGCACTTCTGACCCCTCAGTAAAACCCTCTGTCTCTTGGCTCCTGGCTGGGGTCCCCTGACCCCTGGTGGAGACCTTATGTCTCCCACACTAGGAGAGGTCTCCAAATTGGAAGCTCTGAGCTGTCTTCAGACCTGAGTATATAATGACCCTGCACACCTGTGTAAATTTTTTGTTTATTTAAAATCTTGCAAACATACAGCTTGTTATTAAAAACATATTTACATATATACAAAAATATTAATTAAAACACATATATACATAAATAAACAAAAACAAACAAGCTTACATCAGCAAATAACAGAAAATATTTTTTTTTTTACGAAAATAACATAAATAGAGCTATTTATAAATAAACATAATTTTATTATCAGTAAACCACTAAATTATGCAAAACACAAACCTATCTCAACCTAATCACACCTTTATGCCGCATACACATGATCAGACATTCCGACAACGAAATCCTGAATTTATTTCCGACGGATGTTGGCTCAAACTTGTCTTGCATACACACGGTCGCACAAATGTTGTCAGAAATTCCGATCGTCAAGAAAGCGCTGATGTACAACACGTACGATGGCACTATAAAAGGGAAGTTCAATAGCCAGTGCACCACCCTTTGGGCTTCTTCTGCTAATCTCGTGTTAGTAGCAGTTTGGTGAGAGACGGTTCGCGCTTTTCAGCCTCGTGCTTTTCAGATCATTACTGCTTTTCAGTTTGTGCTTGTGGGTTTGTATCTGGTTTTCAGTGCATGTAGTCAGTTCGCATCTGGTTTTCAGTGCATATTTTTATAGTACATATTTGATTTTCGGTGCGTTCTTGTCCGCTCGTTTCTGATTTTCAGCTCTCTTTTCACAGGCCTTTCTGATTTTAAGTGCGTTCTGTTAGCTTGCTCTGACGAGCTGACCATTTTGAAGCTATGTTGCGGGTACGTACTCATCGTAGAATTCATGCTGTGCAGGGGCTTGGTGTTGGGGTTTTTACTTTGACCGAAGCCCAGTCCATGAACAGGGCGGGGAGGAGTTCATGGATGAAGAATTGGTTACTCCAGCGTGACCAATTCTCGCACATGCCTTTGTTGCGGGAGATCCGTGAGAATAATCCTGATGATTTCAGGAATTATCTCTGGATGACGGACCCTGTTTTTCACCGTTTGTTGGCTTTGCTGTCCCCTTATATTACAAAGCAGGACACCTGCATGTGGCAAGCCATCACTCCCGAGCAGAGGCTAGTCGCCACGCTGCGGTACTTGGCGACGGGGAGAAGTCTGCAGGACATCAAGTTCTTGGCAGGCATCCCCCCCCCAGGCTCTGGGGATCATTATTCCAGAGACCTGTTCTGCCATCATACAGGTCCTGCAGAAGGACTATATAGATTTCTCCTTTAACATCACTTTCTATGTATTTAATGTTTGCTAATGTATTGTATTTCATTCATCATTCCCTAATTACCATGATTGTAATATGCTGTGAATGTCTACGGACGGCTCCAGAGTGGTGCTTGGGATTGCCACCTCCGGAAGACAACATGGCTGGTCTGCCATTTGTCTTTATCCCTGATAAAGCATTTGGGCTGGTTGATTACTTGATGCAGCCGTTCCCGATGACAATCCTCACCCCTGGAGCAGAGGGTTTTTAACTACCTGCTGGCCAGAGCCAGAAGAGTGGTGGAGAATGCTTTTGGGATAATGGCCAGCCGGTTTCGCATATTCCTTACACCAATCAACATGGCAGAATATAAACTTAACCATTTAATACTTGCATGCTGCATTCTACACAACTTTTTAAGAAGAAATTCTATGAACTATGTGGCCTCAGTTGGGCCTGAGGCCGGATTTCAAGAACAAACCCTGATGGCGCTTGAAGCTGGCCATCCTGGCTTGCCCCCTAAAGCGCCTGCGAGGTCTGTCTAAAATATCTGGAGTACTTTGCGGGTAGGGGGGCCATTGATATGCCAGAAAATGTTTAAGAAACATTTTTAAAATACATTTTTAATTTAAACTGAAATAATATTTCCTTTGATTTACTGCTTGTGTTTCTTTTAGTGGTCTCCTAGGTTATCCAATGGGCTTTTCTTTTTGCCCATTTCCTTCAATAGTGCAAACGTAATTTTTTGATACATGAGGTGACAATCTCTTCTTCAGCTAACAATTATGTTGTGGGTCTGCTACACACACACCTTGTTTTTGTTGTTAATGTATGTAATGCATTACTGATAAAAATATTCATCATTTTCAGCACCATTAATTAATTTTTTTGAGCCACGAAAAAATGGCCTGATTGCGGCAAATTTTAAAACACTGTGGGTGTTATTTACTAAAGGAAAATTCACTTTGCACTACAAGTGCACTGCAAAGGTGTACTGGAAACTGCACTGAAAGTGCACTTGTAGTGCAAAGTGGATTTGCCTTTAGTAAATAACCCCCATTGTCAATGTAAACACCAACTTACTCCAAAAACTGGTATGGATCATTGAAAGAAGAAGCCACATATTGTTGAGTAGAATACATGTACGTTGGAAAAGGGATTTTGAACAAACCAACATATTTTTCGAATAACATTTTTTTGTTTGACAGTAGAAATATGTGACATTAGTATGTCATAACTGTGTTGATTTTGCCTTCATCAGATGGGGTGATGTCACCCCTGTAAAATCCACATTTTGAAGATGCACACAAATTGAGAGTCAAAATGGGGATTTCCCTCCTGATCCCATGCATAATGTCAATATGTTTTAGCTCCCAGCATGGGGGATCAATGGACGTTTTTCGGGGGTGCAACCCCTTCCTCTCATCTACTTTAGTTGCGAGGAAGGGGTTGCACCCACAAAACGCATACATTGATATCCCGTGATGGCAGATAGCACATGTTGACACACTGTGTGCATCTTCAAAATTTGGCTTTCAATATACTTTAAAAAAAGTTAGAAAAACAATAAAAATATAAACAAATTGACTAATTTTAGTGTGTTTTAGGTTCTGCCTAAAACATCAATGATGTTTTTGAGTCTTTTTTCCACATCATTGATGTCTTCCTTGATCTTCTGTAAATCCCGATTGCACACCATGATCTCCCCGATGAGGATCTGTGCACTTGCACTTGTGAAATTAGATTTTTCTTGCACAACATCCACATCACCTAAAATTAAAAAAAACACACCATATATTATAAATATGCAGGCATACATCTATTACCTGAAGCTGTGTTCTCAGACACTTACCTGTTGTGGTCACTATTTCACCCAATTCATAAACCTCTACTTCCTCTACATCCTCTGGTTGTGGTGTAGGGATTTCCCCTTCTTTAGGGTTGTGGGTCCCTGGTGTCTTCTGATGTCCTGAGTCTTTTCTCCCCTATGTGAATAAAAAAGGTATACTTAGCACACAGATATTTGAGGCCAGAAATAGTAATATGAAACATTGCTTGGAAGTGTCATACAATTGTCTTTTTTGGCAGAGTTCCAAGCTAAAGACATTTTTTATCTCCCTTTCTAAAACTGCAATACTTACCTTTTTTGGTCAAGTTTCACACATGGACACACCCCTAGTATCCACTGGAGCACCTGTGTGGGACACCCTAAAAAGTTTGTTCTGGTGTCCCACATTATTGCTCCTGCGTCTGATGGTTTTGAATGTGGTGACGTACAGCAGGTACGACGGAACTAGAAAAAGGAAGTTCAAGCCCCACTATGCCACCCTTTGGGCTTATTCTGCTAATCTCATGTTTATCTCGTGTTAATAGAAATTTAGTTAGAGACGATTTGCGCTTTTCACACTTCAGCTTATTTCGATCGTTTTCTGCGGTTCAGTTTGTGCTTGTGAGGTTTGTATCTGTTTTTCAGTGCGTGTTGGTCAGTTCATAACATGTTGCGTGGACGTACTCGTTCTCGAGTTCCTGCTGCGTGGGGACTTGGTGTTGGGGTTAATACTTTGACCCGAGTCCAGTCCATGAACAGGGCGAGGAGGAGTTCATGGATGAAGAATTGGTTGCGCCAGCGTGACCAATTCTCGTACATGCCTTTGATCCGTGAGAATAATCCTGAGGATTTCAGGAATTATGTCAGGATGACAGACCCCATTTTTGAACGTCTGCTGGCTATGCTGACCCCCTATATCAGCAGGCAGGATACCTGCAAGAGGCAAGCCATCACTGTGGAGCAGAGGCTAGTTACCACTTTATGTTACTTGGCGACTGGGAGAAGTCTTCAGGACTTGAAGTTCTCGACAGACATCTCCCCCCAGGCTCTGGGGATCATAATCCCAGAGACCTGTTCTGCTATTATTCAGGTCCTGCAGAAGGACTATATGAAGGTAAGTTTTATCCTTTAACTTTACATGATATGTATTTAATGTTTGCTAATGCATTGTCTAAATGTCCTCGTTACCTAATTACCATGTTTGGAATATGCTGTGAATGTCCCCTTTATCTACATGCATGCCTGTTTTTTAACATTAATCATTTTTTGCACTACATGCATATTTACCTTAAATAACCTCCCCACCATGCAATCCTGGATCCATTTATACCTCTAGCCTATAGTCCCTTGAACAATGTATATTGTCAGCTCCATTGTACTGTTTTACCCTCCCCCACCCCCTCAAATGTTAGTAACTGTCAGGTGTGTTCTTGGCCCCAATTAGAACCCCTCCCCCACCCCCTCAAATGTTAGCAACTGTCAGGTGTGTTCTTGGCCCCAATTAGAACCCCTCCCCGACCCCCTCAAATGTTTGCAACTGTCAGGTGTTTTTTTTGCCCAAATTAGAACCCCTCCCCCCACATACAAATTGATCAATGATCCATCAGAGGGGGTAAGTAATCTTATAAGTGGCCCTTATGGTTTTTTTATCAAAAAATAACACATATTAATAATATTAAACTGCTGTTGTTCAAGAATGTCTTTGTGTAATCTGATATCAAAGTTATGTTTAAAAGTACTTATATTCTTTTTTTTCTTGTTTGACTCAGTTTCCTGCGAACACACAGGAATGGCAGACTGTGGTCTCCCAGTTCGCTGACCGTTGGGACTTTCTCAACTGTGTCTGGGCGATCGATGGGAAGCATGTCCGCATTGTGCCACCACCCCATTCGGGGTCTTATTTCTACAACTATAAGAGGTTCCATAGTGTAGTTTTGATGGTGGTGGTCTTGACACAATTGGACTTTATGTTTGTGGACGTGGGGAAGAATGGCCGGATGTCTGACGGAGGAGTCTTTGCACCGAGCTGTGCCAGCGTCTCCAGACTGGTGGCCTGGGATTGCCACCTGATGACCAGCACATGGATGGACTCCCCTCAGTTTTCATCTCTGATGAAGCATTAGCTCTCGACGAGCACTTGATGAGGCCGTTCCCCCAAAGGACACTCACCCCTGAGAGGAGGGTATTTAATTACCGGCTGGCCAGAGCAAAAAGAGTTGTGGAGAATGCCTTTGGGATTCTGGCCAGCCAGTTCCGTTTGTTCCTCTCCGCAATAAATCTTGCAGAATATAAGATCAATTATGTCATCATGGCTTGCTGCATTCTGCATAATTTCTTGAGACGTCATTCTTTGACATACATAACTTCTGTTGGGTCTGAGGCCAGACTTGGTGTTGAAGAACCACTCACAGGCCTGGAAAGTGGCCGTATTGGCTTGGCCCCCCAAACCGCCCGTCAAGTCCGTGACAGATATGTCAATTATTTTAATGGTCGGGGGGCCATTGCAATGCAACAAGAGCTTTAAGATTTTATTTAAAATAATAAAATAAATTTGAGCAACAATCTCTTGTTTTGATTCTTGTTTGCATTTAGTTTTGTCTGTCTCCTAGTGCACTTGTAGTCGCAAGTGCATTTAACTTTAGTTAATAAGGCCCTTTGTCACTGTAACCACACAAAAAAATAACAAACTGTTATTGATAAATAATAAGCCACACACATTGTAGTAGTAAAAACATTTTACTGTGCACATTGAAAGGTGCATTTTGTTTGAACGTTTTTATTTATTTTTTTTGTAACAATATTTTTTATAAAATGTTTTAGTTTAGGCATATTTGTAAAAATAATACATTGTTTACAAAATTTGGCTTGACAACAGGGTTTTTAAAAACATCTTTATAACGGTGCTGGTGATGTCACCCATGTAAAACAATAAATTTGCAGATGCTCACAATTTGTGATGAAAAAAAGGTTCAAGTCAACATGTGCTATCTCCCATCTTGGGGGAGCAATGGACGTGTTTTGTGTGTGCAACCCCTTTGTTCCTCTCACAAACTAACATTATTCTGATGAAGGGGTTGCAAACACAAAACAAGTACATTGATATCCCCGATGGAAGATAGCACATGATGACACACCATGTGCATCTTCAAAATTTTTACATTAGTATTTATCAAGTTCAAACATTTTTTTAAAATAAAACTTGACAATGAAATGAAGAACATGATTGATGTTTTTAGGCAAAAAGTTATTAGATTCTGCCCAAAACATCAATCGTGTTCTTCATTTCCTGTTGCATGGTGTCCAGCCGATTTCTCATGCTGTTAATTTGGTCACGCATTCCATCAATTTGGCCATTCCACCCTATTATCTGGCCAATGAGTCTTTTTGTGCACTGTCTGTGCTAAATGGCTCTGCCGCTTGGCCTTCCACAACCAGAACATCACCTAAAATGTGTGGATAAAAAAATTTGTAAAATATGCATGCTTAAATAGATTAACTTAAAGTGGAGTTCCACCCACTTTTACAACTCTTCAGCATCCCTCACTAAACTGTGCACTGCAAATGAATTGGATATTTTTTTTTTTTTTCTCAGCACCTACTGTATATCTGCTGTATTCATTTTTCACTTCCTCCTCCCTAGCCGTGGCTCATCACATCATTTCCTGTTTGCAATGTCTTCTGGGAAGGGGCGGCAACTTCCTCTGACACTGCCGTTGCTATGGAAACCTGACCTGAAACCTATTACACTGCTTGTGCTGCACTGAGCGTGTGCGAGATCTGCAAGGATGAGATCCAGGAAGAAATACAGTCTGGCTTCAGATGCCCACACTTAAGATGGCCACGGCCTGCTGTAAGTTTATAAAATAACAAACTACTGCTATAAACAAACAAAACAGATCTTAGTTTACACACTAGCTTTACTAGAATACATTAAGCTTGTGTATTATATGGGTATTTTTATTTAAAAAGTATAATTTTGGCCGGAACACCACTTTAAGCTGGGGTGTCAGTCACTCACTTGGTGGGGTGGAAATATCACACACTTCTTCCACCTCTCCTTCCTCCAGCTCGTCGGGTGGGTGTGGTCTTGGGCTGGGGCTTGGGGTAATTTCAGCTTCAGGCTGGTGACTTGGGGGTCCTAGGATCCTCGGACTGTTGTCTGAGTCTTTTCTCTATGAGAATTAAACAAAAGGTATAGTTAAAACACAGTGATATTTCAGTCTTGAAAAATGAATATGAACAGTTGGTTAGAAGTTGTGGACAATTGTCATTTTGTTGCCCCAAAAATTTGGAAGACAGGATTAAAATTCACTCTGAGCAAAAATGAAAAACAATACACATTTTCATGCAAGTTTCACAGATGCAGACAGCTCAAATATCCCCTGGAGCCCCTATGTGTATTACCCCCCAAAATTTTCTCTGGTGTCACATAGTACACTAGTGCTCGTGAGTCCAGATGTGGAAACAGCTGCTGTGTCCTGTCCTAACATTACACTGAATCATTTTTGAAGAAGCATTATAGTTTCAAACACATCTACACAACATCACCACATTTTTGGAATACGACAAATTATCAAGACCTAAATGTATGTCCAACCCTGTACCATCGTATTTGGCGAAAAACAAATGTCATTTTCTTAGTATCATATGTATTTTCAAAAGAACGGTGTTTACGAACATTGCTGTACAAACGAAAAGCATATGGATTAGCATGCAAATTAAGTATCTCAATAGGAACACACAGCAAGTACTTACTTTTTTTAAGCAGCTTCTTTATTCGCAAATATTATTCAGGCTCCCTAGTTTTGAGGTCAGACCACCGCTTCCTCAATTGTTCTTCAGCCTGTTTAATGCCAAATTTTTGTTCAAGAGCTGTGACAACTGAGGACATTATTTTGTCCTTCCGCATATTGGGTCGAGTGTACGGTCCTTTTTTGCCATCATAATCCTCCCTTCTCAATATGGACACCATCTCCACCATCACTTCAAAGGCCATGTTGGTGGCCTTATATCTCCTCCGGGATCTTGATGGTTGTGGCTCTGGGCTTTCCTCCGCGCTACTTGCAGATAATCTCTCCTCCATCTTTCTCTGTATACTCCCACTGCGCAATGAAGAGTGAAGGGGCAGGGACGGGTGACGCAGGCGTAGCATGACACATGCACAGTGTATATAAAGCTATTACGCTGGCCTACGTATGTCCGAGTGGAAGTAGTGAGCGTCAGAAACGAAGGTTAGATTAAACGTGGGTGTGTGTTTGGTGAATGTGTTTGGTGTGTGTGTGTGTGTGTATATGTGTACCCTAGATTCTGCAAAAAAATACTGGGAGTTTGGACTGACATTACAGTTTTTATCTTGTGTCTTGTCTTTCAGCAAAAATGAATCCCTTTTACGGAGGAAGAATTTTTGACACGTTTCATTGATTTGTATCAAGAAAAAATAAACCTTTGGGAGGTCAAGCACCCATTATATTCGAATAGAGATGCAAGGAAGGCCACACTGGGCACACTTTTGGAATTTGTGAAGACTCGAGTCCCCCAGGCAGACCTTAAGTTTCTGGATAGTAAAATTGGTATCTTGTGCAATATGTACAGGCGGGAACACAATAAGATCCAGAAGTCGCACAGATCCGCAGCAGCAGCAGACCAGGTTTATGTCCCCAAGCTGTGGTACTACCAAAAACTGCGATTTCTGGATGACCAGACAGAAGCAAGGCAATCACTTTCGACCCTTCCCTCCAGCCTTCCCTCCACCATTCCCTCCAGCCTTCCCTCCACCCTTCCCTCTAGCCTTCCCTCCACCTCCACCCTTCCCTCCACTCCAGCTGAGGACTCCCAGGAAGAACTGGGCCCTTTCATCCTTGATGAAGTGGATGTGCCCAGCTTCAGCCAGGTATACTTTTTTGGTGAATTTGGGATTGTGTAAATATTTTTTTTTTTCAAAAAGATTTTATTGATTTTTACAGATTAACAAAGAATATGATACATACATCTCATTCAATAGGGATACAAACATTACAATATGTATTCACGTTCCGTTTTAGCCAGCTCACCTAATGTGGACGATGTCAGGTCCATGTGTGAGGAAAGAAAATGCAGTCCAAACTTTCTAAAATTCTGAGTGCTAGATCAATATTCTTGAGATGTGAGGACAGCTCTATATGGCTAGGTCGGAAGGGGTGCAAGGGGCATATCAACACTAACAAGGGCTAGTCCCGGTTCCATTCACCCCTAAAGGGACCATCGCTGTGAATGGGCTATATGAAAACACATAGTGAGTGGGATCGGAATTCATGGTGTGGTTAGAAGTGAAATGTAGTCCCATTAGGTGATCGGTTTGTCAGTATGACAATGTTAGATAGGAGAATCTGACATCGGGAGCTGGAAGCCCATAGTAGTAGTGTGGGATAGGTGAGAGTATGAGCAAAGGGATACGAGTCTAGGGTGTTCATAAAGGAGATGGGGTTGGGGAGACATTGAAGGTGAAAAATGGGGTATAGGATGGGAACGGGGGTAGGCGGCATAGCGGATTAGGGTGTTCCAGAATCGGAGGTAGTTGGGATCAGTGTGGCGGGTGTGTAGGAGTTGGGGGCGGAGTGGTCTGTGTGAGGGATTGTTTGTAATGTATCCAACTTGCCCATGTGGTATTGAATTTGGTAGGGTTATCGTTGGCTTGGCATATGAGATTTTCCATATCTGCTATTTTGTCTACCTGACGGATCCAATCTTGAACTGTGGGGGGTGTCGTATTCCTCCAGAGGGCAGGGATGCATAGATTGGCAGCGTTGATGAGGTGTATGGTAAGCGATTTTTTGTAGGACCCAGGGGAGTCAGGGGAGTGGTGGAGTAAATATCGTTCAGGGGAGAAGGCCGGTGTGTATGTGGTGATTCGTGAGATCAGCTGGTGAATTTCCACCCAAAAAGGCTGTATAAGTTTGCAATTCCACCATATGTGCAATAGGGTGCCTTTGGTTGTACCACACCTCCAACAAGTTGGGGGGATGGTCGGGTGAAAGTGATGGACCTTGTCGGGTTTCCTGTACCATTTAGAGAACAATTTGTATCTGTTTTCCTGTATTGAGACGTTGATGGAGCCTTTGTGAATGAGGGTGAATATATGATCCCATTCCTGAGAGGATAGATCCAGTGATAGGTCAGATTCCCATTGTTGCACTAGTTTGTCATTTTTGACCCTATGTTGTGAAAACAGGAGAGAGTAAGTTGCGGATATCAGATGACCCTGGGGTTCCGCATTGGAGCAGAGGAGTTCTAGTGGGGAGTGTTCTCTGTGCAAATGAGAGGCAGTTTGAGGAGCTTGAAGGAGATGTCTCAGTTGTAGGTATTTGAAGAAGGGTATGTGGTAATTGAATAGTTTTGCGGAGAGATCTTGGTGAGAAAGGAGCGTACCATTTCGAAAGCAACTATAGGCCCTGGCTTGAGTGGTAGTTGTGCCCAGGGTGGGGTCTCTAAGCGCTAGGCCCGAAGGGAAGTCCGGGTTGTTGTCTAGTGGTGTCATGGGGCCCAGTGAGGGTATGATGGTGAGTGATTTGCACGCCTTTTTAAAAATTGTTAGGGTGGTGCCAATGGAGGGGTGGGATGCGAAGTCTTTGGGTACGTGTCTGCTATTAATCCATGGAGAATGGGCAATAGGGAGACTCGCGAAGGAGTCTTCCAGATTGATCCAGTCTTTGGAAGAGCGGTGTACATGCCAGTCAACTAGTCTAGTTAAGTGACATGCTCAGTGGTATTTTAGGAGATCCGGGAGCCCTAGGCCCCCTAAGCGTTTGGGAAGGACTAGTCTATCCCAACCAAGCCTCGGGTGTTTGGATGCCCATATAAAGATCCTGCAGATATGTTTGTAAGATGAGAAGAAGGATAACGGTAATTTAATTGGTATAGCTTGGAGGAGATAGAGGAGTCTGGGCAAAACATTCATCTTCAATATGGCAATCCTGCCCAGCCAGGAGAAGGAGCCCAGATGCCACTTCTGGAGGTCTCTCTGGATGGACAGAATCAATGGGAGGAAATTACTGGTATAGAGATCCTTTAAATTGGTGGTAATTTTAATTCCAAGGTAAGAGATGGCCGATTGCTCCCAGCCAAAAGGAAAATTGAGTTTACAGAGATTAACCGTGTCAGTCGTCAGGGTAATATTGAGAGCTTTGGACTTCTCAAAATTAATTTGTAGATTGGAGAGGATTTTAAAGAGTTTAAAGTCAGCTAGGAGGTTGGGGATGGATGTGATGGGGTCAGTCAGGAAGAGTAAGATGCCATCGGCGTATGCCGCCATTTTGTACTGTTTGTGATGGATAGCAATGCCTTTGATGGCGTGGTTATCTCTCAGTCTGCGGAGCATGGGTTCCATGGTCAGTATTAGGGATGAGCCGAACACCCCCCCGGTTCGGTTCGCACCAGAACCTGCGAACGGACCGAAAGTTCGCACGAACGTTAGAACCCCATTGACGTCTATGGGACTCGAACGTTCGAAATCAAAAGTGCTCATTTTAAAGGCTAATTTGCATGGTATTGTCCTAAAAAGGGTTTGGGGACCCGGGTCCTACCCCAGGGGACATGTATCAATGCAAAAAAAACTTTTAAAAACGGCCGTTTTTTCGGGAGCAGTGATTTTAATGATGCTTAAAGTAAAAAAAAAAAGTGAAATATTCCTTTAAACATCGTACCTGAGGGGTGTCTATAGTATGCCTGTAAAGTGACGCGTGTTTCCCGTGTTTAGAACAGTCCCTGCACCAAATGTCATTTTTAAAGGAAAAAATCTCATTTAAAACTGCTTGCGGGTTTAATGTAATGTCGGGTCCTGGCAATATGGATGAAAATCAATGAGACAAACGGCATGGGTACCCCCCAGTCCATTACCAGGCCCTTTGGGTCTTGTATGGATATTAAGGGGAACCCCGCACCCAAATTAAAATAAGGAAAGGTGTGGGGCCACCAGGCCCTATATACTCTGAACAGCAGTATACAGGCTGTAGGTTTGTTGTTAAGTAGAATCTCTTTGTAATTTTGAACGGGTACATTTTTAACGTGTTTAGCTCCAGCCAAAAAATCTTTTTTAAGCTTTTTGGAAAACATAGGGAAGGGTTATCACCCCTGTGACATTTGTTTTGCTGTCTTTCCTCCTCTTCAGAAGATTTCACCTCACTTTTTGTCCCAATGGATTGGAAAGCATCAGTGGAAAGGAGAAATGTTTTTCCCATATTAACTCTTACAGGAGAGAATTTCCCTTCCTAGGGGTAGATTTATTCTCACTTCCTGTTGTCTCCTTCCGTTTGCAAGTAGGAGTCGTTTGTAAGTTAGTTGTTTGAAAGTAGGGTCCTGCTCTATATACTCAGCAGAAATTTGGGCCTTAGGTGTTGCTGTGGCCACAACACTGTAAGCCCTCACAGGGCTCTGCTGTGAAATATTAGATCAAGAATTGTAATTACATGCCCCTGTTGAACAGGAGCTGAAAAATTAGGCCTTAGGCACTGGTGCTGGTGCCACAATACTGCAACCCCTCACAGACACTCTAGTTGGAATGCAGAAACGAGCCCTGCTGCAAAGTATTACATCAAAAATCGTAATTACACGCCCCTGTTAAACAGGGGCTGAAAAATTGTGCCTTAGGCACTGGTGGTGGCACCCAGAACCAAAAATGTTCTTACAAGCTATCAGCGTGATGATTGAGGAGGAAGAGGATAATTACTCAGGGATAGTAACTCAGCATCAGCATAGGCAGTCTTTGAAGGGATCTGAGATTTCAAAAAAAATTATTCGGTTACATCAGCATCAGGTGCTTGGTAGCTGGTGGTGATCCAAGACTCATTCATTTTTATGAAGGTCAGTCGATCGACCGAGTCAGTGGACAGACGCACCCTGTGATCGGTTACCACGCCTCCAGCAGCACTGAATGTGCGTTCCGAAAGAACGCTGGATGCAGGACAGGCCAGTAGCTCAATTGCATACTGTGCAAGCTCTGGCCAGTGATCCATCCTCAAGACCCAGTAACCCAGAGGATTTTCGGTGGGAAAGGTGTCCAAGTCTGATCTTGCCCCTAGGTATTCCTGCACCATGTAAAACAGACGCTGACGATGGTTGCTGGAACCGATCATACCTTGGGGCTGCGGACCAAAAAATTGTCTGAACGCATCGGTCAGACGGCCACCTTCTCCACACCTCCTTCTTTGACTGACCGAAGCCTCAGCAACACGTTGTCCAGAAACAGGAGTTTGTAACCTCCCAGTCTCTGGGAACACGTTGCACAGACCTTTCTGCAAGGCCTCCCGAAGATGTTTCATCCTCTGCTCCCTCTGCGATGGCAAGATAAGGTCCGCAACCTTACCCTTGTAACGTGGATCAAGGAGGGTTGCCAGCCAGTATTGGTCCTTCTCCTTGATACCACGAATACGAGGATCCTTACGCAGGCTTTGCAGGATCAGGGAGGCCATGCAGCGTAGGTTTGCTGAGGCATTCGGTCCGGAGTCCTCTGGGTCACTAAGGACGACATGGTCCGCAGCCACCTCCTCCCAGCCACGTACAAGTCCATGTGTTTCTTGGGACTGATCCCTTAAAGACTGCTGCTGATGCTGAGTGCCAGGCTCCACCTCCATACTGACACAATCTTCCTCCTCCTCCTCCTCCTCTTCCTCCTCGTCCTCTTCCTGTGTGATCGACGGGCACGCAGGAACACTGTCTGGATAAAGGGGGTCTTGAGAGCTAAGGAAGTCCTCCTCTTCCTGCCTCTGTTCTGCCTCAAGTGCCCTGTCCATTATTCCACGCAGCGTGTGCTCCAACAGGTGGACAAGGGGGACAGTGTCACTGATGCATGCACTGTCACTGCTCACCATCCTCGTGGCCTCCTCAAATGGTGACAGGACAGTGCATGCATCCCTGATCATGGCCCACTGGCGTGGGGAAAAAAACCAAGCTCCCCTGACCCTGTCCTGGTGCCATAGTCGCACAGGTACTCATTGATGGCCCTCTGCTGCGTGTGCAGCCGCTGCAGCATGGCCAACGTTGAGTTCCACCTGGTGGGCATGTCACAGATTAGGCGGTTCTTGGGCAGGTTAAACTCCTTTTGGAGGTCCGTCAGCCGAGCACTGGCATTATATGACCGGCGGAAATGCACACAGACTTTCCTGGCCTGCCTCAGGACATCCTGTAAGCCCGGGTACCTGCCTAAGAACCGCTGCACCACCAAGTTAAGGACGTGAGCCAAACAGGGCACATGGGTCATTTGTCCCTGTCGGAGGGCAGAGAGGAAGTTGGTGCCATTGTCGCAAACCACCATTCCTGCCTTAAGTTGGCATGGCGTCAACCACCTCTGAACCTGCCCCTGCAGAGCTGACAGAACCTCTGCCCCAGTGTGGCTCCTGTCCCCCAAGCACACCAGCTCAAGCACCGCATGGCATCTTTTGGCCTGCGTACTTGCGTAGCCCCTTGAACGACTACGGAGCACCGCTGGTTCCGAGGAAGAGGCCATGGAGGAAGAAGAAGAGGAGGGGGTGGAGGAGAGAGGTGTGTCACAATCATTAGCATTTTGGAGGCGTGGTGGCGGAACAACCTCCAACACTACTGCACCTTGTCCTGCATCCTTCCCAGCTGCCAGCAGAGTCACCCAATGCGCCGTGAAACTTAGGTAACGTCCCTGTCCATGCCTGCTGGACCATGAGTCAGCGGTAATATGCACCTTACCGCTGACCGCCCTGTCCAGCGAGGCATGGACATTGCCTTCCACATGCTGGTAGAGAGCCGGAATCACCTTCCGTGAGAAAAAGTGGCGTTTGGGTACCTGCCACTGAGGAACCGCACATTCCACAAACTCACGGAAGGGGGCAGAGTCTACCAACTGAAAAGGCAGCAGTTGAAGTGCTAGCAATTTTGCCAAGCTAGCATTCAACCGTTGGGCATGTGGATGGCTGGGAGCAAACTTCTTTCGGCGGTGCAGCAGCTGGGGCAGGGAAATTTGCCTGGTACAATCTGACGTCGGTGTACCAAAATCAGATTGCCCACAAGTACGTGGCTGTGACACACCTAATTCTACACCTTTATTCCTCTCAGTGCAGGTCTCAGAGAGGACTGAAGGTCTAGTGGGGTTGGAAATCTCAGCTGATGAGGAGCAAGCAGAGGTCCTCTTTGTTCTTTGGTGTGGGTCTTTTAGATACGCTTGCCAACGAACTGCATGGCAGGTCAACATATGTCTGGTCAAGCATGTGGTACCCAAGCGGGAGATGTTTTGGCCACGCGAGATACGCTTGAGACATATGTTGCAAATAGCAGCGGTGCGATCTGATGCACTCGTCTCAAAAAAGGCCCACACCAAAGAACTTTTTGAATAACGCGCAGAGACTGCAGCGCCCTGCACATGTGGAGCTTTGGGGTGTGATGCAGTCAATGTGCTGCCCTTAGGCTGGCCCCTGGAGGGCATCCTGCCTCGTTGGTGATGTGCCGCCTCCTCCTCCTCTCTCCTATCAGGCACCCACGTTGAGTCAGTGACCTCATCATCCCCTCCCTCCTCATCACTGGAGCAAACCTGGCAGTATGCTGCAGCAGGGGGAGCATGACTGCCAGATTGCTGTCCTTCTTGGGCACCCCCTCTGTCCGTGCTCGTGTTACTGCCTTCATCGAGCTCAGTATCATCATCAGAGCCTTCCAAACGCTGGGCATCCTCCTGGAGCATGTACCCAACACTGTGGTCAAACAGTTCGAGGGACTCCTCAGGAGGACATGGTGGGGCTAGGGAAGGAGTCACTGATGACATTGAGCCGAGGGAAGAGGCCGCTGCTTTGCCAGACAAAGTACCCTGGGCATGGGTGAGAGAGGATGAGGAGGATGAGGATGGCTTGGTCATCCACTCGACCAAGTCTTCCGCATGTTGCGGCTCAACATGGCCAGCTGCCGAAAAAAAGGCCAAGCGTGTCCCATGGCCACGTGCTGATGAGGATGCACCGTCTCCACGACCAGCACTAGACACAGAGCCTGTTTGCCCTCTCTTATTGGCTTGTGACTGTCTGCCTCTCCTTCTTGGCCTTCCAGACATACTAATGGCCTGTAGCTGCACTAAGCTGGGATAGAATATATATATATATATATATATATATATATATATATATATATATATATATATATATATATATATATATATATATATATATATATATGTACTGATACTGCAGCTAGCAAAATCAACTGCCTGCCTGTAGTATGAGAACACCACCAACCTTCTACAGGTAGCTTTAGCTGAACACTGTGAGGTGGACGCACCCCACTAACTTGTAGGTTTAGCAAAACACTGTGAGCAGGACGCACTGCACTAACTGTAAATAGTCTAGCTGCCTGACTGTGGTACTAATAGGATCAAAAGAACACCAGCAATTTTCTTCAGGTAGCTGTATTTACTGTAACAAGACAAGCCTGCCTGTCAGTAAGAAGATAACAGAAACGGATCTAGCTGAACACTGTGAGCAGGACGCACCCCACTAGCTTGTAGGTTTAGCTGAACACTGTGAGGTGGACGCACCCCACTAACTTGTAGGTTTAGCTGAACACTGTGAGCAGGACGCACCCCACTAACTTGTAGGTTTAGCAGAACACTGTGAGCAGGACGCACTGCACTAACTGTAAATAGTCTAGCTGCCTGACTGTGGTACTAATAGGATCAAAAGAACACCAGCAATTTTCTTTAAAATACTGTAACAAGACAAGCCTGCTTGTCAGTAAGAAGATAACAGGAACGGATCTACCTGAACACTGTGAGCAGGACGCACCCCACTAGCTTGTAGGTTTAGCTGAACACTGTGAGGTGGACGCACCCCACTAACTTGTAGGTTTAGCTGAACACTGTGAGCAGGACGCACCCCACTAACTTGTAGGTTTAGCAGAACACTGTGAGCAGGACGCACTGCACTAACTGTAAATAGTCTAGCTGCCTGACTGTGGTACTAATAGGATCAAAAGAACACCAGCAATTTTCTTCAGGTAGCTGTATTTACTGTAACAAGACAAGCCTGCCTGTCAGTAAGAAGATAACAGAAATGGATCTAGCTGAACACTGTGAGCAGGACGCACCCCACTAGCTTGTAGGTTTAGCTGAACACTGTGAGGTGGACGCACCCCACTAACTTGTAGGTTTAGCTGAACACTGTGAGCAGGACGCACCCCACTTACTTGTAGGTTTAGCAGAACACTGTGGGCAGGACGCACTGCACTAACTGTAAATAGTCTAGCTGCCTGACTGTGGTACTAATAGGATCAAAAGAACACCAGTAATTTTCTTTAAAATACTGTAACAAGACAAGCCTGCCTGTCAGTAAGAAGATAACAGGAACGGATCTAGCTGAACACTGTGAGCAGGACGCACTGCACTAAATGTAAATAGTCTAGCTGCCTGACTGTGGTACTAATAGGATCAAAAGAACACCAGTAATTTTCTTCAAAATACTGTAACAAGACAAGCCTGCCTGTCAGTAGGAATATAACAGGAACGGATCTAGCTGAACACTGTGAGCAGGACGCACTGCACTAAATGTAAATAGTCTAGAAGATAACAGGAACGGATCTAGCTAAACTGAATACAGTGTATATATATATATATATATGCAACACCTGGGATGCATATATATATACACAATACACTTTAAGTGCAGCTAACTGACTGTCCTGCCTAATCTAGCTAACTCAAATGAAATGACACTGTCTCTCTCTCTCTAAGCACACCGGAACACACTGCACAGGGCCGCCGTGCAGGCGGCCTTATATAGTGTGGGGCGTGTACTAAATCCCCTGAGCCATAATTGGCCAAAGCCTCCTTGGCTTTGGCCAATTATGGCTCTCTGTTAAGGCGGCGCTGTGATTGGCCAAGCATGCGGGTCATAGTGCATGCTTGGCCAATCATCAGCAAGCAATGCACTGCGATGCCGCAGTGAATTATGGGCCGTGACGCGCCACACGAATTTGGCGCGAACGGCCCATATCGTTCGCAATTCGGCGAACGATCGAACAGCCGATGTTCGAGTCGAACATGGGTTCGACTCGAACACGAAGCTCATCCCTAGTCAGTATGAATATAAGCGCTGATTGAGGGCATCCTAGACGTGTTCCGTTGGATACAGAGAAGGCGTCTGACAGCCCACCATTGATCCTTAACCCAGCCGTCGAGGAGGAATATATGGCTAAGATCATTTGAAGCATACGAGGTGGCAGACCAATCGCTTGTAGGGTGGCCGCCATGTAGTCCCAGGTCACCCTGTCGAACGCCTTCTCTGCATCCAAGGAGAGAAAGAAGCCCGGTGTGGACGTTCTAGTGAGCCAGTGGTGGATGTTCAGGGCTTTAAAGGTGTTGTCTCTGGCCTCGCGGCCTGGGGCAAAACCAACCTTTTCAAGCGAGATTAGAGAGGGGAGGAAAGGTAAAATACGATTAGCCAGTGCTTTCGTGTAGAGTTTGAGATCCACATTTAATAGGGAAATGGGGTGGTAGTTCGTCACTAGCGTGGAGTCCTTACCTTGTTTGGGAATAAGTGTGATGTGGGCTGCGAGCATCTCTTTATATGTATCCGATGCAGGCAACAGGGTGTTGAGGGCTGTAACTAGGTGTGGAAGGAGAATGGTCGAGAAGGATTTATAATAGCTGACCGAAAGGCCATCAGGGCCGGGGCTTTTGCCTGTCTTCATTTGTTTTAAGGTTCTGAGGAGTTTGTCCACGAAGAGAGGAAGGTCTAGCGATTGTGCGTCTTCCGGAGAAAGGGGAGTCGGGCCATGTTGTGCTAGAAAGTCCAAGATGGCTGTTTTTTGGTCTATCGGAATGTCAGTAGTGTGAGTTGGAGGCAAATTATACAATTTAGTGAAATATTGAACAAATTGTGCTGAAATATCTTCATTGGTAACCAAAGTCTCCCCGGCCGGGTTGGAGATTTTGTGGATAGTATGTGAAGCCTTTTTAGATTGGAGAGCCCTAGCTAATAGTTTACCGGCTTTGTTGCCAAATTCATAGTATAGTTTTTGCGTCAGTGCAAATTTGCGTTTCAGCGTCTTGTTAAGCGTGTCTAGAAGTTCCTCTCTAGCCTGTGTCAGTTCGTTCAGCGAAGCAGTTGCTTGAGAAGCTTTGTGTGTCTGTTTGAGCGTGCGTATACGCACGGTTAGTTCCGCAATGCGAGCATGTTTAAGTTTGTTGTGGTGTGCCGTTATAGACAACAGTTCGCCTCGAATGATGCATTTGTGGGCATTCCATGTGGTCATGGGTGCGGTGTCAGGAGAGGTGTTGTTGGTGAAGTAGTCAGAGAGGCACGAGATCAGCCTGCGTGTGTTGATCTCGTCTGTCAGTAAGGAGCTGTCCAGGCGCCAAATACGTGTCTTCGTGCACGATGTTGGTAGTTGTAAAGTCATAGAGACAGGGTTATGGTCCAATAGGAGGGACGGGTCTATGGTGGCTTTAGTGAGGTATGTCAGGTCGTTCTGGGAGAGAAAGAAGTGGTCCAATCTGGAGTACTTATTGTGGGGCGGTGAAAAGAAGGTGAAGTCCCTCTCCTTAGGGTGCAACATACGCCAGGGGTCATGAAGAAGTAGGTTGCTTAATTGCAGTTTGATGGCCCGTAGAGCCTGGTACGTAAGGGAGGATAATAAGTGGTAGGACCTCTGCGCTACTATGTAAACGTGCTAAGAAATCAAATGTGTGCAAGATCATGAACGTGATGCTGCAAAATCAATAGTGCTCACTGAATCACCATAGAATATATGTTGTAGGTAAGATTTCGCGCAAACACATAAAGTGAATAATATTAATAAGTGTTGGCTGATATGTCACGTGAATTGTGTACAACCAATAAAAACAAAAATAATAAAAAAGTGTCCAATGGTGATAAGATAGTAAGTGATGGCCTTTAGCTTCCAGTTAGACAATGGAGTATTTAGTCAGCTGGGTGATGGACTTCCACAATTACACAGTAGTCAAATAAACTCCTTCCCTCTATAACAGGTCTCCCATTGCCCTTACCTTAAAGGGCTTAAGATAAAGCCTTAGTGTGGATGGAGGGTGATGGTCTAGAAGTGGTATGGTGGTGTCCACTGGTTGTTGGTTCCTGGTGAGTGAATGCTTTGGCCGCTTCTTGTTAGGGGCGATTCAAGATCCTGGGCTCCAGGTCAACCAAGCAAGGAAAAAAGAACAAGGGGGCTCCCAATGGTGTAGTTCATTTTTTAAAATTTATTTAATCAAAAAGGAAAAAATTTTCCAAACAGTGAATAAAAAAGTGAATAAAAACATCCACACTGTGGATACAATGTGGGGCGGTGACAAGCAAAGATGGCGGCGGAACGCCGTCACCTGGTGCAAAACTTCCGGTTCACACTAACAGCACTTCTGGGTCAAAACAGCGTGTAGTGTTGTGTGCGATGGCTAGCGGGATCCTACGCGTTGCGTCACGTGACCTCGTGACTTCATCCCTGATGAAGTCACGAGGTCACGTGACGCAACGCGTAGGATCCCGCTAGCCATCGCACACAACACTACACGCTGTTTTGACCCAGAAGTGCTGTTAGTGTGAACCGGAAGTTTTGCACCAGGTGACGGCGTTCCGCCGCCATCTTTGCTTGTCACCGCCCCACACTGTATCCACAGTGTGGATGTTTTTATTCACTTTTTTATTCACTGTTTGAAAATTTTTGATTAAATAAATTTTAAAAAACGAACTACACCATTGGGAGCCCCCTTGTTCTTTTTTCCTTGCTTGGTTGACCTGGAGCCCAGGATCTTGAATCACCCCTAACAAGAAGCGGCCAAAGCATCCACTCACCAGGAACCAACAACCAGTGGACACCACCATACCACTTCTAGACCATCACCCTCCATCCACACTAAGGCTTTATCTTAAGCCCTTTAAGGTAAAGGCAATGGGAGACCTGTTATAGAGGGAAGGAGTTTATTTGACTACTGTGTAATTGTGGAAGTCCATCACCCAGCTGACTAAATACTCCATTGTCTAACTGGAAGCTAAAGGCCATCACTTACTATCTTATCACCATTGGACACTTTTTTATTATTTTTTATTGTTTTTATTGGTTGTACACAATTCACGTGACATATCAGCCAACACTTATTAATATTATTCACTTTATGTGTTTGCGCGAAATCTTACCTACAACACGTAAGGGAGGATGCCCCGGTCGAAGTTTCAATGGCCGGGGTCAGAGGGACATTGAAATCTCCGCCGACAATAAGGGTTCCAAATTGGAAGCTGGAGAGCAATTGTAGAGTCGTGCGGAAGAAGGCGACTTGGCCAGAGTTGGGGGCATATATGTTGGCTATAGTAAAAGGTAAGTGATGTAGAGTGCCTTTTATAAAAAGGTATCTGCCTAGAGGATCTCGTAGTGTGTCAGTTACCTGGAAGGGACAGTGTTTAGAAATGAGGATAGTTACGCCTTTGGATTTCGCCTCAGCGTTGGAGGCATGGATCGCAGTGGGGAAGTAGTGATTATGTAATTTGGGGATGGAGTCCATCCGCAAATGTATTTCCTGTATGAGTGCAATTTGTGCTTTAGACTGTTGAAGGGAGAGTAGAAGTTTAGAGCGTTTTTCAGGAGTGTTAAGACCCCTGATGTTGATAGAGTATAATTTAAGTGATTGGGGTAGGGATGGTGATACACCCTGAGCGGGAGGGGTGTCCAATGAGGCCGCCATCATGGAAAAATGGGAAGGAAGAAAAGGGGTGGGGAAGGGGGTTGAAGTCTGTTGCGGAAGGTGTGAACGTGGAGTGAGCGTGGGGTTAGTGTGGGGGTGACCGAAGAGGTGTGGATCTATGTGTCCTCTCGCCTCCTAAGTGTGAGATCGATACGGTACAGGAAACCTGTGTGGGGGTTGGCCAGAAACAGGGCAATGGAGAGAGTGTGGGAGTATAGGATCAAAAGAGAGGACAAGGTCCGCCGCCACAGGATGACGTGTAGTTAGTAATGAAGGTAAAAAGCCTAAGGGGCATTATTCCGGGTCTTATGATTAAGACTTTGGTGAGTGTGTGGGAAGGTGCAGTAAGCACCGGGGGGTACATAGAGAGCCAAAATACAGTAAAACAATCAAGGTGAATATTTAAACTTACTGAACTCTGGGGTCAACCACCCGCCTTGAACTGCAGGAGAGGGCAGATTACTGTCTATGCCAATTCCTGCAGTGCAGTGACATACACCAACAAGGATGTGAGGCAGCGGTAACGGCAGGGGGTGTGAGCCAGAGCCAGAAACATAAATGCCCTAAGGGCAGGAACCTTATACATAGAAACAGGCTGAATTGTGTCTTTAATCAAGTACACTACTGAGTAGGAAAGGAGTGATAAATCTAGTATTGAGATGTCAGCAAAACAAGTAACAGTTAAACCGGTGAGTATTGTGTGGCATAAGAGCCAAAAAACTGTAAAAAATAATACCGGAGTAGTCCATACGCGTGGAAGGGGAGAGATGAACGGCAGCAGAGCGAGTTTTCCAGTAGTTTGCAGGCATATGTCTGGAGTATGGTGTCTTCCATAGTAAGTCTCTCCCGGTTCGGATGGATATTGGGCAGAGGGGAGCTGTCCGAAGTGAGTCCGGGATGACCGGAAAGCTGCTGTGGGGGCAAGTTGTTGGATGGGTGAAAATCACCGGAGCCAGGGGTTCAGCTCTGTGGGTTGATTGAAGAGTGTCTCCGCTAGGTACAGGAAGTCAGATGGAGGACATGTGAGTTGTCAGCGAAATTTGGTTGTACACAAAGCACGCAGCCAAATCTCCTGTTTCTAATCATAATAACAATTTCGTCTAAATGATATAATACCATCTCACCTTTTAATCATATCCATCCTCTGGTGTGTGCCCCATCCAACCAACTAGACAAATAATCACATCCTCCTCGTTCAAGTTCCAAAAACACACTGCTAGCCAGCCTCCCTTAGCTGTCTGCATGAGCCACTTTATTAGCATATCAATAGGAGGTCCCAAAAGCTCGAGGGTTCCGCCTCCAACAGCCAAACACCTCTAACAAAGCTTGTGACCTCACAGGATGTGAGTGACCATATAAGGATTTAACAGCAGAACACAAAACAACCAATTACTACAGGACATGATACAATATACTAAATGATGATGACTAAAGTTTCTCGTGCATGGATGAGAGATTATCTGCAGGTGTAGGTCATGGCACCCCAAACATGTTGATCAGGCATACCAGGGGTGACAAGAGCAAAACACCTCTAAACTGATAATGTCTTTGCAGAGTGAACGCATCCCCACCAGACGATCGTTCTGTGCATTGCACAGGGGCCCTTTTGCTGGCGGACATGTCCTCTCTCCGCAAACACCTCTCTCCAAACACCAGGAAGTTTTCCACTACCTAACAGGTCTCAGCCAGCATCGATCTGCCCCAGTCAGTTCTTTAGAACGGGCTGTGGTTGATCAGACACACTGGGAGACTTATGACAACACATTAATATAAAATTTTCCACAACAGTCCCTCCTCTTGTCATATGATCCCATGTGTCCCTCGATGAATCCTGATCTTCTTCTTAGTCCATAAAAAGTTAAACACGGCTTGACATGTAGACTCTGTTGGAGATGACGTGGTGAGCTGTAGTAGTCGCCGGTCGGTCTGGGATCCTCTGTGTCTTGTACGTGGGTCGGGCTTTGGGGCATCTCATCAGGGAAGATGTGGTCATCCGCTCAGGCTCTGGTCACGCGTCCAATCAGGCAACAGGAGCACCTCATCATGGCATATAGAAGGAATAGAAACAAAAACAACATGAGTATATATACCCCTACTTCCTTCACTATGATCCGCTGCAAGATAAAAATTAAATCTCCAACGATTCCCAAACCCTTAAAAAGGATTCCAACCTTCACTATCTATAGCTCTGGCTTTGTCTTGTAGGGATCTAAACCTTATCCATATGGGCCTGAACTTTGTCACTACTACCCCCGATCCAGATATAACAATCTTTACTTATGAATTCCCAGAAACCCCCCTTGGAATGTGGGAACTTCCTTGTAGCTTCAACAGTTACATGAAACATCCCATCCTCAATGGATGAGAAATTGTTCAAGCGTTTCATAAGCTCAAGCCCCCACAAGCAATTCCCTTCCAGCTGTCCCTGCCATTCTTACCTTCTCTCGCGCCATCAGATCCTCACGATTGGCCGTGACATAAGATGCTGGGACGAGTTTCATCAGCACACATGAACCTCTTGCCTTACGGGAAATTACCTTATAAGCTGCAGATCCGCATTAATACCAAACTTCAGTTGTAGCACACTTGTGGGCTACCTAGTTATCCCGATACCAAAGCTGGCAAGAACCAGAGCTATTGTTAAAATTATAATTAATTTTACCCTCTAGAAATGTTTTGTTAAGTTCTTTTGACAGGTGTCTGTTTGGATTTTACTAGTCTGTCAAAACTCCTCACACCAATATGAATGTCACATATAGCATGTACCGTCGCCATCACTGGGGCACTAATACCCGACCATGTGTCCTGTTCTCTTTCTTAGCTAGTTGGGATGCTTTTCATCGTTACCCTTGCCAAAATTTATTAAACAAAAAAATATAAATGAACAAAGATACTCCTCTACTCTTTTGTAGTTGATCCGCTTCTTGCAGTGGCTGGTGTGGTCTCATCCCTCAAACTTCTTTACAATGACCCAGTCACCTGGTTGGAAAGAATGTAAACTGGTTATTGTGTCAGGGTCCGGGATGGACTCGTGAACCCTGTGGTGGACCTTTTGAAGTTCATGTTACAGTGATTGCACCTACCCCATCAGCTGAGAATGTAGTTGACAGCTAATGAGGAAAGTACAATTCTGTTTTTGGTTGACCTTCAAACAAACCTCATACGACAATAACCCAGACATCGGGACTGTGGTCACTGCATAACCTGTGCGTGGTTTACCATCCGGGGTGTAATACCTGGAACCAGTGACAAAAAGGTTCTTAGCATCTGGGATGGGAGCCTCTTTCACCAGACTGCTGCTTGCTGATTCAAATTCCATCAAAGAAAGACAGTCTTGGCACAAATTTGGTTAGAATTAGAGCGGTTAGTATTGTTGGTTTGAAAATGTGTTATTCTCATCACTCTCATCCCCCCTTTTCTTCCCTCCTCATTACAAACTGGAGGAAGACATGCAGGGTTTAGAATGGTGCAGAATAAAACAGTGAAATAGCCTATGATACTTTTACCTTCTTATACACCTGTACACACACTTCCAGAAACTCTTTGGACCTGAAAAGATACTTATAAAGAAAAGTTATTACTCTATCCTTCAAAGAATGGTAAACAATACAATATTCATGTACATTGGTAAATTGTCACTGACATTCCACAAAACCGACAATAACTAAACCCTCTGTAAATCTTACTTTCACGTTTTTTTTTTTTTCTAAAATACAACAGCCGCGACACGCAAGAGGGCTGTCACGGGAGGTTCAAACATCTTGTTACCACATACAAACAATGAGACAAAGAAAAACATTTAGATACAAATGTGGGGGAGATATTTCATAGTTCCCAAAAACAAAAAAATGAAAAAATAAAAACGACCAGATGGAATGCTGCCTTCATTCTTTTAGCGATAGAAAAAGAATACAATTTGAAAGGCATGAGAGCATTTCAAAATCTTTGCATGGACCAGCCACACAAAGTTCAAAAACAGGCCTGTGTATTTTTAATCACACAAATGTATACTACGCATCCATCAACTCACTCAACATTACAGATTTCTGAAGCCGCAGTCGCGCAACATCAACTCCAGAGGGATACCCAAAATAGTATCCTTGGCCACCTATGTCAATCTTTCTGGAGTTTAATGGCCTTTTTCCTCAGAACTAGACTCCACATGCTCTTGTGCATCCGTCTGACTGTGGGAAGCCTTGCATTCCTTCCCTTGCATGGACTGCCATTGCCCATGGCGATTCAAATCGGCTTATCGTCTTACACCTGCGTCCAGGGAAAACCCTTGCACCCATTTCGGAGACCACCGCCCGGTGCCTTCTTACACGGTGGATTGACAGACTACAAACTAGTCACTCAACTAGAAACACTAAAACGAGGCATCAACTCTATGGCTTGTTGTCCCAACACGTTTGGCACAGAACTATGCCAAATGATTCACCAACAACCACAGATCAACCCCCGAATTATGTCTCAACCCCTCACAGTGTATGCATACACAAGCACATTGCACTGTACGACCGTACACTGCGTCGCCAGACGAACATACACAGAGCACTTTTGTCTGCTGTTTTTTTTTTTTTTTTTTTACAAAACACTGCGGCTTCTCTCTGTACCTCGATATTACAACAATAACTTGGATGCCTCCTGTTTGCTCTCTACCCAAAACTGTATTACAGTATGAACCTTAATATAATTTAA
Organism: Aquarana catesbeiana; assembly: GCF_042186555.1. Lineage (NCBI taxonomy): Eukaryota > Metazoa > Chordata > Amphibia > Anura > Ranidae > Aquarana > Aquarana catesbeiana. The sequence continues at coordinate 619,978,564 of NC_133325.1, read as the reverse complement.
AAATAATAATAATTTTGTCCTTCCAAACACAAGTCAAAAGACCCCAAGCCCCTCCCACCAACTTCCTGTTGCACACCTGAGTAGGAAGAGGGAGGGGGAGGGGAAGCCTTGAATAGCTTCATATTTTGTCTATCAAAACATTAGAAAAATCTATGGCTAACATCAACAGATAAAAACTTTGTCCCAGAGTGGGTGGAATAAGCCCCCATATTGTAAATGGGAGGGAATCCCCCTTGACTCACATATCCCCTAGGAAAACCACAAGTTTTGACCGAAATACCACACAACAGTGTAACAAAAGCCAAAAACTGAAACTCCTGCAAAAAGATGGCTGAAGGAGTTCTTTTCCCTTCCACGGCAGCCACAAACAAAATGGTGCCATTAACACATGAAATTTAGTTGTTGATCCCGCCAAAATCGAGATTTCTTCACTAGAAACATAAACTTCTTTAAAACAACTGGTATAAAAACCTAAATGATTCTACTGGAACTGGAATTCAGTACAAACCCAGAGATATTTCGCTCAAGACTAAAATCAGCAGAAACAAAAAGGCAGTTGCAGCAATCGAAAATCGGTCCACGGCAAAATGGTGAATGAAACCAGGACTACAGAAAAATGGCCGACATTAACAAATGACAAGACAAACCAGGATTTCTTAAACAATACACTATTTGACTCTGAGAGTTAGAACTCCCCCCATGTTATTACCTAGAAACCTGAGACCCCCACAGTGTGTAAACAGCTCCTATTGTGATGTCCCAACAATGCATGGGCACTTGGATATGCGACAGGCATTTCAACTTAAAACCAATAATTTACAAAATGGTGCCTAAAAGCCAGATTGTAGCTTAAAGCACATGGCTTTGCACACACAAATGAATACACAATGGAGCAGCTCCAGGGGAGCTCACAGGTCTTCAAAATGGCCGCCGATGCACATGGTGACCACAACAAAGGCCAGACCCCAACAAAATGGCGCATTTTCCCGCCAAAACTGACCAAGATGGATAAACATTTCAAAGTTCACACACAAAGGAAAAGAAAATGGCCAACCGCAGTCACATGGTAGACAACAACAACAAGAGAACAAAAGGAAGTAGCAGACAAAAACCATTTTCCTGCCAAAACCAAAAATGTCTCCCCAAAAACTTACACATTTGAGATACTAAATGAACGCTTAGACAAACATTTAAAAGTGTTAAAGTTACAAAAAGCACAACTTAGGAACACATGCTATCCAACGAAACAACCAAGCCACATAACCCGCAATTACACGGCTGTAACATACACTCAAACTCAGTTCACATCAGCTTTCACAGGAACCAAGACATTGAAAGATACAGACAGTGAATGCTTGCAATGTCTGTTCAGAACATTATAGTTCCCTTCCCCCAGGGCGTAGCCCCTTTCAATACAAAAACAACAATGCCTGCCCCTTCACTAAACTCATCTTTACAAACAGGTTCAGCTACTTACAAAACTACTCAGCCACACACACACACATTGTAGGCTGCAAATAATATCAATTCATACATTTATATTTCTCATATTCATTACAAACTTGCTACACAGCATCAGTCATACACACACACAGTCTCCTTACACAAAGATTCGAGATACAAATCACACACACGCACACACACACAAGCAGGCACACACACACACCGAGAGGCACACACCAGACATACAATCAAACTTCCAGCATTATTTCAAAAGACGAAAAATTTGTTCTTTTTGCGAAGCAGACCCTCCCCAGCACATTTTAATGATCCGATTCTGAAGGAGGTTCTGTTCACTCCTACGTTCTGGCTCGCCATGCTGTCAGCGAAATTTGGTTGTATATGGAAAAATGCAGCGCATGTACAAATGAGTATAGGTCTTTAAAATGGTGAAACAGTCAAGAAATAACTAATTGACCACAGGTGCCTTGAAACACAAACGTCCATAGATGGATGTAAATGTCCAACCGCACAGGAGGTATAAGTACTCCAAGGGGTGGTGATGGTCTGATGGTTGTCAGAAAACACCTGGCATCATACAGCGACTTCCCAACCGAGAAACCGGGTCCCAATGGGTCATTCAGAGAAAGTGCAAAAAAGCCTCTTACCAGATCCTGTGGATTCCCATGTCAGCGACAGGGAATCGCATGCGCAGTTTGTCACAAATGACATGGAATGGGAGCTCAGGAATCGCCAATCTCTTGGATTGTGGTCTGTATGAATCTCGGCCGGCAACCGGATGGGTCCTCACAACGAACCGTCCTCACACCGAACCGTCCCAGCGTGCATCAGAAGTTTCACAAACGGTCCCCCGAAAGGAGCAGTTGGAGGGACTGGATCTCATGCGGTAAATGTGGAAACAAAAAGAATGTGCCTCCACATGGTGCAGATAAAAAAGGGTGTTTTTATTGACAAAAACGACCATACACAAATAAAACCGTGATCACGGTGGATAAAAACAAATGGGCAACAAAGAGAGTGGTGTATGTACCCGACGCGTTTCGACCTAGGGGTCTTCAACAGGGGCATAGACCACTCACTCCAAGTTGCCAAATATATATAATAAAATTATTTAGAGAAGGACCAATCACAAGGGCTGAAAAACCAGGAGATTGGATTGGGTGAATACAATCACATGACTTGCTTGAATGTCTAGACATAAAGATCATACACAATTTCTATATAAATAAATGAATGACATTAAGGTGAAGCTCAGGAGACTGTATAAAGGTCTACAAGCAGAAAAATACATCACTCTATGATCTCTCTAACAAAAATAAAGCATTTAAAGATTAAATGAAAACAGCACTCCTCTGCTGACAGTCCGGCAGAATGTACCGCCCTGTCAGCCAGAGGAGCCAATCCTCAATAAGAAGACAAAAGGTGTTAAATAAAGCTGACCAATAGGCCGCTATGTATGAGCCGGCCTCTATCCCTGAACGCCCACATGACCAGTCTGTGTAGGAAATGATGTCACGTCCGTGGGCGTGTCTGACGTCTCACTCTCACATGACTCACTGGGCCAATCAGAGAGCAAACATCCCACTCAACTCTGCTGTACGTACAATCAGTACACCGCAGAGGGATGGGACTTAAATAGATACACCTAGCGTCCCGGCAATGCAATCCAGCAAGCAACGGACGCTGAATGAGACAAAACAGCATCTCTATGGTGTCTGTGTAAAAAAATGTGTTATGTAGCAGACCGGGACCCGATGACCCGGAAGTGTGCATAGAACTCCAGTGAACCAGAAGTGTATAGGAGGTGGGGACAATTTCTATATAAATAAATGAATGACATTAAGGTGAAGCTCAGGAGACTGTATAAAGGTCTACAAGCAGAAAAATATATCACTCTATGATCTCTCTAACAAAAATAAAGCATTTAAAGATTAAATGAAAACAGCACTCCTCTGCTGACAGTCCGGCAGAATGTACCGCCCTATCAGCCAGAGGAGCCAATCCTCAATAAGAAGACAAAAGGTGTTAAATAAAGCTGACCAATAGGCCGCTATGTATGAGCCGGCCTCTATCCCTGAACGCCCACATGACCAGTCTGTGTAGGAAATGATGTCACGTCCGTGGGCGTGTCTGACGTCTCACTCTCACATGACTCACTGGGCCAATCAGAGAGCAAACATCCCACTCAACTCTGCTGTACGTACAATCCGTACACCGCAGAGGGATGGGACTTAAATAAATACACCTACTACACCTACTATAAATACACCTACACACTATATGTGTCCCCACTTCCAATACACTTCTGGTTCACTGGAGTTCTATGCACACTTCCGGGTCATCGGGTCCCGGTCTGCTGCATAACACATTTTTTTACACAGACACCATAGAGATGCTGTTTTGTCTCATTCAGCGTCCGTTGCTTGCTGGATTGCATTGCCGGGACGCTAGGTGTATTTATTTAAGTCCCATCCCTCTGCGGTGTACGGATTGTACGTACAGCAGAGTTGAGTGGGATGTTTGCTCTCTGATTGGCCCAGTGAGTCATGTGAGAGTGAGACGTCAGACACGCCCACGGACGTGACATCATTTCCTACACAGACTGGTCATGTGGGCGTTCAGGGATAGAGGCCGGCTCATACATAGCGGCCTATTGGTCAGCTTTATTTAACACCTTTTGTCTTCTTATTGAGGATTGGCTCCTCTGGCTGACAGGGCGGTACATTCTGCCGGACTGTCAGCAGAGGAGTGCTGTTTTCATTTAATCTTTAAATGCTTTATTTTTGTTAGAGAGATCATAGAGTGATATATTTTTCTGCTTGTAGACCTTTATACAGTCTCCTGAGCTTCACCTTAATGTCATTCATTTATTTATATAGAAATTGTCCCCACCTCCAATACACTTCTGGTTCACTGGAGTTCTATGCACACTTCCGGGTCATCGGGTCCCGGTCTGCTGCATAACACATTTTTTTACACAGACACCATAGAGATGCTGTTTTGTCTCATTCAGCGTCCGTTGCTTGCTGGATTGCATTGCCAGGACGCTAGGTGTATCTATTTAAGTCCCATCCCTCTGCGGTGTACTGATTGTACGTACAGCAGAGTTGAGTGGGATGTTTGCTCTCTGATTGGCCCAGTGAGTCATGTGAGAGTGAGACGTCAGACACGCCCACGGACGTGACATCATTTCCTACACAGACTGGTCATGTGGGCGTTCAGGGATAGAGGCCGGCTCATACATAGCGGCCTATTGGTCAGCTTTATTTAACACCTTTTGTCTTCTTATTGAGGATTGGCTCCTCTGGCTGACAGGGCGGTACATTCTGCCGGACTGTCAGCAGAGGAGTGCTGTTTTCATTTAATCTTTAAATGCTTTATTTTTGTTAGAGAGATCATAGAGTGATGTATTTTTCTGCTTGTAGACCTTTATACAGTCTCCTGAGCTTCACCTTAATGTCATTCATTTATTTATATAGAAATTGTGTATGATCTTTATGTCTAGACATTCAAGCAAGTCATGTGATTGTATTCACCCAATCCAATCTCCTGGTTTTTCAGCCCTTGTGATTGGTCCTTCTCTAAATAATTTTATTATATATATTTGGCAACTTGGAGTGAGTGGTCTATGCCCCTGTTGAAGACCCCTAGGTCAAAACGCGTCGGATACATACACCATTCTTTTTGTTGCCCATTTGTTTTTATCCACCGTGATCACGCTTTTATTTGTGTATGGTCGTTTTTGTCAATAAAAACACCCTTTTTTATCTGCACCATGTGGAGGCACATTCTTTTTGTTTCCACATTTACTGCATGAGATCCAGTCCCTCCAACTGCTCCTTTCGGGGGACCGTTTGTGAAACTTCTGATGCACGCTGGGACGGTTCGGTGTGAGGACGGTTCGTTGTGAGGACCCATCCGGTTGCCGGCCGAGATCCATCTAGACCACAATCCAAGAGATTGGCGATTCCTGAGCTCCCATTCCACGTCATTTGTGACAAACTGCGCATGCGATTCCCTGTCGCTGACATGGGAATCCACAGGATCTGGTAAGAGGCTTTTTTGCACTTTCTCTGAATGACCCATTGGGACCCGGTTTCTCGGTTGGGAAGTCGCTGTATGATGCCAGGTGTTTTCTGACAACCATCAGACCATCACCACCCCTTGGAGTACTTATACCTCCTGTGCGGTTGGACATTTACATCCATCTATGGACGTTTGTGTTTCAAGGCACCTGTGGTCAATTAGTTATTTCTTGACTGTTTCACCATTTTAAAGACCTATACTCATTTGTACATGCGCTGCATTTTTCCATATGCCTATTTTGTTGTTTTTGTCAAACTGTATGCAGCAGCTTTCATTAATTTTACTGGTTAGCGCGGTGTTTTCTATTTACCTCTGAAATTTGGTTGTACACAAAGCACGCAGCCAAATCTCCTGTTTCTAATCATAATAACAATTTCGTCTAAATGATATAATACCATCTCACCTTTTGATCGTATCCATCCTCTGGTGTGTGCCCCATCCAACCAACTAGACAAATAATCACATCCTCCTCGTTCAAGTTCCAAAAACACACTGCTAGCCAGCCTCCCTTAGCTGTCTGCGTGAGCCACTTTATTAGCATATCAATAGGAGGTCCCAAAAGCTCGAGGGTTCCGCCTCCAACAGCCAAACACCTCTTACAAAGCTTGTGACCTCACAGGATGTGAGTGACCATATAAGAATTTAACAGCAGAACACAAAACAACCAATTACTACAGGACATGATACAATATACTAAATGACGATGACTAAAGTTCCTCGTGCATGGATGAGAGATTATCTGCAGGTGTAGGTCATGGCACCCCAAACATGTTGATCAGGCATACCAGGGGTGACAAGAGCAAAACACCTCTAAACCGATAATGTCTTTGCAGAGTGAACGCATCCCCACCAGACGATCGTTCTGTGCATTGCACAGGGGCCCTTTTGCTGGCGGACATGTCCTCTCTCCGCAAACACCTCTCTCCAAACACCAGGAAGTTTTCCACTACCTAACAGGTCTCAGCCAGCATCGATCTGCCCCAGTCAGTTCTTTAGAACGGGCTGTGGTTGATCAGACACACTGGGAGACTTATGACAACACATTACTATAAAATTTTCCACAACAGAGTCTGCAATGCGACTGGGGCGGGATTCGTTGCTGAAGTGCATTGTGGTAGATGTAGTCTTGGACCAAGCAGTGCAGCAAAATTCCGCAGTGAAGTGGTGGAGTCGTCAGCCAAGGGAGATTGGAGCTGAAAGTGGTCATGAGGCTGATGAACGAGAGGGCAAAGGGAGGAGTATCTGCCGTGACGATATTGCGGACAGGCATGTGAGGGAGCCGGATGTGCAGGCGATTATACCGGAGTTCTCCATTTGCAGCCTGGTCTGGCCATGACTAAAACATTTCAATAAAAAGTAGAAAAATGAAAAGTAAGAGAAAAAATAAACTATAACAGGAACAAAGATAAAAACAGACCGTGCTGTGGTCTAACTGCTTAGACATGCTGAGGGACAGAGCCACTTCCCTTAGCCTTTAGCGGTCCCTGCGGGTTCTCCTGGACCTTGGCGAAATAGTGGGGCTGGCATTACGGGTACCCGAGCGTTACATGGTGTGGTCCCGCAGTGTAGAAAGAGAGCATCTCCTGCGATGCATAGAATTTTGTGCATCCATGGGTTCTTCCCTGAGCGTCTCCCGGGTGGGGGGCATGGGTCGGAAAGCTGCGTACCAGTTAGGTACCGGTACCAACGGAATGCCAGGTGTGGCACAGAAGTGAGGAAGGTCTTCAGGTACTTTGAGGATTGCAGTGCGGCCATGAGCGGACGCCGAGAGGCAGAAGGGGAACTTCCATTTATAGAGTATTTGTTTCTCACGCAGGACATCTAGCAGGGGTTTTAGGTCGCGCCTATGCTGAAGTGTGATGCCAGAGAGGTCTTGGTAGATTTGCACAAGCGCTCCCTCATGGAGTATCTGCTGTCTGCCCCTAGCAGTTTTGATGATGTCCTCTTTCAGTTTAAAATCCACAATGCAGCAGATTATGTCTCGAGGGGGGTCTGTCTCCCTGCCTTTGGGGCGTAAGGCACGGTGTATTCTTTCCATTGCAATAGGAGTTTGGGGAGGACGATGAAGAAGATTATTGAAGAGGCTTACTACAGCTTGTGAGATCTGCTCCCCCTCGATCGATTCCGGTAGGCCTCTGAGTCGTAGGTTATGCTTCCGGCCTCGATTTTCGAGGTCTTCGAGGTGCCTCTGCATATCTCGCATCTGCATAGTATGGGAATCAATGTTCTCAGTGACAGAGTGTAAGGTGACTTCCTGACGTTCTGTCTTTCTTTACACTATATGCACGCTGTCATTGAGTGCACGGAGATCTAACCTCAATTCTGAAATGGCGGCGGAGAGTGTTTCTTTAATATCATCTGCTATGGAGCAGAGGTCCTGCAGATTTATAGGCGGTTGGGGTCTGAGATCAATCCCGACTTCCCCTCCGTGCGGAAGCAGGGGTTGTGGAGGCACAGAGGGTTGTTCGGCTGTGTGGGAGGCTGTGTGGAATGAGCTGGCATGTGGCGGGAAGGCGCCATGTTGCCTCTGCCGGTCCGGAACATCTCCGGGATATTCTGAACCTGTGAGCCCTCCAGGTCTCTGGGGGATCCCGAGCGGGAGGCCGAAGAGGTCTGGGAAGCTGTCCCCATAGCGGAATGATGAGTCTGAGAGAAATTACCTCAGCTTATGAGCAGTTTTCTCCTGTGGCGGACGGAGCTCAGGGATCAGACGTCTGTCTCCATGCCAGGTTAGGCCACGCCCCAGGGATTGTGTAAATATTAATGATGTAAACCTAAAAATTTTTTAAGTGCTTCACCAAAAATTACTTCATCACAATTATTAATATGTAGACATATCACTAGACAGTAGTGGCCAAAAATATACTTCAAATATTGGTGAGCAACTAGAATAATGGTGGGGTCAAAAAGATAGCCTTTACTATTTGTTTAGAATTATATTTGGAAGTCATGAGCTGAAAATTGTTTGTGATTGCGTAACCCAAAATTACAACTACCGGTATGTCCCTTTTTTACCCAGGATGAGCTGAGCCAGGAGGAAGCCATGTCCAGAGGTATACAGGAGGAGGCCTTGCCCAGTGGGAGAGAGGAGGAGGCCGAGGCTGGGCCTAGTAGAAGCCTCACGGAATGTCAGGTGCCTCCCCTCCGCATTAGCACAAAAAGGCCCAGGAAGATGATCCGAACTGAGGAGGAATCACTAGCCCTCATTTGGGAAGCCAGCCAAATCCTGAGCATACCACCCAATGCTGAAGAGGCCTATGGAACATATATGGCCACCAGATTGCTGGAACTAGAAAATGGGCAACGCCTCCTCTGTGAGGGTCTTATTTTTCAAACGTATCAGAAGGGCTTGAGAGGAGAGCTTACTGAAAAAACATATATAGCAGATGAAGCCACTCCTCCTTCTACTCCTCCTCCTCCTCCTCCTGCCCCAAGTACACCACCAGAGGCACAGCCTCCAAGGAAGGCTGCAGAGAAGCGTGGAGGGAAGGCTGCTGGGTAGCATGCAGGGAAGGCTCCACGGAAGAGTCGAAGGTGTTTGCCTGGCTTCTGTCTGGTCTGACTTCTGACTGTGCTCCCTAGTCGCAAGATACCAATTTTATTGTCCTAAAACTTGATGTGTGTCCTGGGGGACAAAAGGCTTCACACATTCCAGAAGTGTTTCCAGTGTTGCCTTCCTCATTTCTGTTTTGACCAAAATAAATGTATATTTTCGTTACCTTACATTATTGACTATGTGTTTTGATTCAAAAAGGACATTTGGTTTGTGAGTAGGCAGGTACAGGTCAAAAAGACTATCTGGGTTATTTACAAAAGGCTAAATCATTTGGCAATTCAAGTGCAAAGTACTAGTGCAAAGTGCACTTTATAAATTGCACTGCAAGTGCACTTGTTGGAAGTGCAGTCGCTGTAAATCCGAGGGGAAGATCTGAAATGAGGGGAAGCTCTGCTGATTTTATCATACAATCATGTGCAAGAGAAATGTTGTTTTTTTTTGGGGTTCCTTGCATGTGCCCCTCGGATCCACAGTGAATGCACTTGCAAATGCTCGTTCAGTGCAATTCCAAGTACAATTTGCACTTGTAGTGAAAAATGAATTTGCCTTTTGAAAATAACACCCCTATGTCTAATTAACAAGGGTAAAATAGATATTGTTTAAATCACCCAAAAATAAAGATGAGTCCAAAAAATAATTTTCTAATTTAGTTCTGGAGATCTGGCTTTTAAAAAATATCATATTAGTCATGGCATGAGGATAAATCATGAAGAAAGTTGTTTGTGAGAACTCTGTGTGAATATAAGCAGCAAAACAACTTCATTTCTCTCGCATTATAAAGAAAGAATGCGCTGTATTAAAAGATCACAGAAGAGGAATGTGCTAGCTTCAATACGAAGGCTAGTTTTACCAGACCGAGCGCTTCCGTCTTGTACTTGCTTCAGAGCATGCGTCAGTTTGGGTCCATCGAACTAGCACACAGACGACCGGTTTGTACGCTAGAAAGCAGAGTCCGTCGGACAGATTTGAAACATGTTTCAAATCTAAGTCCGTCAAACTTTTGAGAAAACAAAGTCCACTCGAGCCCACACACGATCGAATTGTCCGTCGAAATCCGGTACGCCGGACCAAGTATGCTGTAAAGTCCGATCGTGTGTACGCGGCATTAGCGATTGAGGCCTATATTGGGACAATATTATGCGAGTTTAGCCTGACATTAGGGTTTGTCTTGAGTTGTGTCTTGCAGATAAAATGGATTGATTCAATGATCACGACTTCCTCCCCCAATTCATTGATATGTACAGAGAGCTGCCCTGTCTGTGGCAGGTGAAACACCCTTTTTATACTAATAGAATAAGGAGGAAGGCAGCACTGGATAAATTGCTTGAATTTGTGAAGCCGCAGATCCCCGCGACATCAACTATTCGAAGTGCAAAATTGGTGGCCCGAGGAGCACATATAATAGGGAGCACAAGAAGGTCCAAGATTCCATGAGATCAGGAGCAGCAGCAGATGACATTTATGTACCCAGGCTGTGGTACTATGACAGACTGTGACACTGCGTTTTTTGTCAGACTAGGCTGAAATCAGGCCATCACTCTCAACACTTCATTCCACTCTTCCTTCCACCTCAGATGAGGCATTCGATGTACAACCTGGGCCTTCCACCCAGGAAGAAGATGTGGAGGATGTGAGTCAGGTATAGCATTGTTCAGCATATTTCTCTAAATTGTGTGTGATTGATGAACAATAAACTAAAACTATGTCCCTTTTTCATACACAGGAAAGCCTTAGCCAGGAGGGAGCTGTGGAAAGTGGCAGCCAGGAGGTGGCAGGGGAAAGTGGCAGCCAGGAGGTGGCTGCTATAAGTGGCAGCCAGGAGGTGGCGAGGGTAAATGGCAGCCAGGAGGTGGCCGGGCCCAGTAGCCTGACTGAATCCCAGGTCCCTCCCCTCCGCCTTCAACAAAAAAGGCCCAGGAAGGGGAGGAACATGGAGGAGTCATCACTTGGGTTAATTCAGCAGGCTTTTGTGGCCCTCAGAACCCCCCAGTCTTTTTTAGGCCTATGCCTGCATGACTGCCAACAAAATGCAGGAAATAGAGGTGGGCCAATGCCTCATTTGTGAGGAAGTGATATATATGGCCCTAAATAAGGCGTTGAGGGGCGAACTCACAAGCAAAACCCACCTGTGTGAGTTGGACCATCCTTCTCCTCCCCCACCTCCACCTCCTGCCAGCGTGGAAGCGTGGAAGGAAAACAAGAGAATGATGGCCTGGGTTTGGTCTGGCAAAAGATGCAGGCTGTTTTAAGCCCACAGCCTGGGGACATATATGTCATCTGCTGCTGTTCCTGATCTGTCAGAGTCCTGGACCGCATTGTGCTCCCTATTTAATGGACTCCTCAGGCTACCAACTTTGCCTGTCAAATAATTGATGTGTGCCCTGGGTTACAAAGGCGTCGCTAATTTCACCAGTTTATCCAGTGTTGCTTTCCTCTTTATTTTGTTATGACCCCTTAATAAATGTCTATTTTTTGAACAAATCATTGGCTATGTGTTTTAATTAAAAAAGGACAGTTTGTTTGTGAGTAGGCAGGTACATTTCAAAAATACAATGTCAAATTAACAAGGGACACCAACACCAACCAACCTCCTTGAGGTTAAAAAATACAAGATAATAATGGTGTTGTGGTAACTTGACACACAAAACGACAAAAAATATTATGGAGATCGCTACAAAAAAAATCAGGAGATCTTGATATTTTTTAAAAAAAGGAGATCACTATAAACAAAAATTATAAACATTATTCTGGAGATCTGGAGAAAAAATAAAAATGATTATTCATGAGATCACGAGAAATAATAAAGAAATCAATTTGTGAGAACTCTGTGTGAATATCAGCAGCAAAACAACTTCATTATTCTAGCATTATAAAGAAGAGAATGTGCTGCATTAAAAGATTAAAATTTTCAGCGTGACGAATGTGCTATCTCCATTACGATTACTAGTTTTACCAGACCGAGCGCTTCCATCTTGTACTTGATTCAGAGCATGCATGGAATTTGGTGCGTTGGAATTGTCTACACACGCTCGGAATTTCCAGCAATGGATTTTGTTGGCGGAAAATTTGAAAACCAGCTCTCAAATTTTTGTTGTCGGAAATTCCGACAAAAAATGTCTGATGGAGCCTACACACAGTCGGAATTTCCGACAACAAGCTCCCATGGAACATTTGTTGTCGGAAATTCCGACCGTGTGTACGTGGCATTAGGCTAAGAAACGATTAAACATTTACCAATGCATGCATCCTTTTTCCAAGAATCTGATCTTATAAAAATCTAGAGGATGTGAAAGGATAGAAAGAATATCCACACACCTAGAGACTGACAGACAGAAGCTACGGGGACCTGACATTCCTCCATGCCTTTCTCTAGACCTCCCACCACCACCACAAATCCTTCTCAAGACCCCAAATCTTCCTAACCTCACCCAGAATGTTGTGTACCACCACCTTGACAGAAGTGACTTTTTTCCTGAGTGGAAACCTGACACTGTGAATTCCACGTGTAGTAACGGACTACTAAACTAACTAGAAAAAGTGTCTCAAAATCAAAATCCCAGTGAGTTTGATAGTCCCCATACGCTGACTCCTCATAACTCAAGTGGGAAAGGAAAGGGATACTCAGAGCCCCACCCACCCACTTATAGACTTCTATTTTGGAACTGCAATGAAGCAAGAAATGGTCCATTATCTCCTCCACCCCATCACACTCCACTCTTGGAGAGCGATGCTTCAGGTTGCCCTTCACATAAAATTAAAGGTTTTTTTCAGATTCATGAAACACAGACCCTCCTCATTTCAGGGCCTGGGCAATCCCTCAAGGCCAGTGGCTCACTAAAGGCAGATTCAACAAACCTCCTCTCCAGGGCCTTCCTAGGAAGAGACTTAATTGCCATAACTTACTACTTCAGAAGCATTTTCAGGCACAGGGCAACATAAAGGCGGGAGCTTACCATTTCAAACCCTCAGGCTTCTCACTGGCCCACCATTCTCCCAAGTTTGCAAAAAAATACCTAAACCAGGACTGAAAAATACCAACACACCCAGGCATTCCTCTGCCAGCGTGTTACCAAAATTATGTTTTAAAAACTTCAGAGAAAAGAAAACCACCAGGTTGACCATACCTAGGCCACCCATCTGCCTGGGAAGGTAGGTTAGAGACCTCTTAATGAGGCTCAGTCTGTTTTCCCATAACAGCTGGAAGAAACAGCTGTTGATTTTCACATAGAGAGACACTAGCAAAATACAGAAGCTGACATACAGAAATACCGGGATCAGGTAAATTTAATCAGGTCAATACTTTCCCTGTAAGAGAGCTTCCAATTCCATGTATCTTGTAGCCTGCTTACCCAGTTTGCAAAGCTATAATTTGATGCCAAAAAATGTAATTTCTTCTCAGGACTGTGGGAAGGTGTCTGGAAGCTCAAAGTCTTCGCCTTCCTCTCCCATCCAGAAAACCTTGTGATTATCTTGGTATCTAGGCAACATTTTTCTCCCCAATCTATGCAAGTGATATAATTTGTAGTTTAGCTGTGTGCATTTTAACCACTTGACAACCGTCTCACGCTGATGTACGTCAGCAGAATGGTACCTGGTATGTGATTGCCTTCCCGCGGGCGGGGGGTCCGATCGGACCCCCCCGGTGCCAGAGGCGGTCGTCATCTTTTCCCAGGCGATGAGAGGTGAGGGGGAGGCCATCCATTCGTAGCCACCCCCTCCCGATCGCTCCCGGCGAATGAAAATCTTTCCTGTGCCTCTGTAATGTAAACAGAGGCACAGGAAGTGATGTCATCCCTCCTCGAGCCGGTCTTTTCGATCCGGAGCCGAGGAGAGAAGACATCAAGTAAGTTACACCAACACTACACTTCCAGTAGAACACGCCAGGCACACTTGTCACCCCCCTTCACCCCCGATCACCCCCCGATCACCCCCCTGTACCCCCTGTCACACTGACACCAATAGCAGTTTTTTTTTGCTTTGGTGTCAGTTTGTTATAAGTGTTAGGGCAGTTAGGTTAGCCCTCTTTAGGTCTGGGGTACCCCCCTTTGGGTCCAGGGTACCCCCCTAACCCCCCTAATAAAGGTTAACCCCGTGATCACCCCCCGACGCCAGTGTCGCTAAGCGATCGTTTTTCTGATCGCTGTATTAGTGACACAGGTGACGCTAGTTAGGGATGTAAGTGTATAGGCTCGCTGTCAGTGTTTTATAGCGACAGGGACCCCCATATACTACCAACTAAAGGTTTTAACCTCCTGATTGCCCCCTAGTTAACCCTTTCACCAGCGATCACCGTATAAGTGTTACGGGTGACGCTGGTTGGTTAGTTTGTTTTTTGTAGTTTATTATAGTTTTAGGGCACCCGCCGTTTATTACCTAATAAAGGTTTAACCCCCAATTGCCCGGCGGTGATATAAGTTACGTTTTCAGGATCAGATAAGGTCTGCGTCGCCCCAGGCAGTGTCAGGTTAGCGCCAGTACCACTAACACCCACGCACGCAGCATACACCTCCCTTAGTGCTATAGTATCTGAACGGATCGATATCTGATCCGATCAGATCTATACTCCCCAGCAGTTTAGGGTTCCCATAAACGCAGTGTTAGCGGGATCAGCCCAGATACCTGCTAGCACCTGCGTTTTGCCCCTCGGCCCAGTCCAGCCCAGCCCACCCAAGTGCAGTATCGATTGATCACTGACACTTACAAAACACTAAGCACACATAACTGCAGCGTTCGCAGAGTCAGGCCTGATCCCTGCGATTGCTAACAGTTTTTTGGTAGCGTTTTTATACAGTCGCTAACAGTCAGGAGCTTTTTTGCCTGTGAGTCTCACTAGTGTACCCCTAAATTTAGAGCCCAAAATGGCAAATCGAAGGTACACTAGTGAAGAGGCCTACACGTTTCTGAGCATGACAGATAGTGAAGAGGAAGTCACTCATCTGTCAGATTCAGGCTCAGAATACGATCCTGTAGAGGACAGCGGCTCCATGACAGATAGCTCTGACGACGGAGTTGTGGTCCCTGCTAAGGTCAGGCGTACCAGACCCCAATCTTCTTCTTCTGTCCTTGAAGTGCAAGAACCGCAGGGCTCTCGTATGGATCAGAGAAGTACTAGTGCCGCTATTCCTTCTGGTGAACTGGCAAGCACCAGCGGCCTAGTACACCCTGGTCGAACATCCAGCACTGCAGTAACACTTGGTGACGTGGCGAGTCCCATAAGTGCAGTTCAAGCTGGTGAGGTGGCAAGCACTAGTAGTGTCCCGCTGCCACCAAGAAGACAAAGACAGGCCCGTCGAGCCCATAGTGCCCTTCCTGCTGCATTCGCCAATCCGAATTGGGAACCCACCACTTCTGCAGCACCCGTACTTCCCCCATTCACTGGCCAACCCGGAGTTCAGGTGGAAACAGTTGATTTTACGCCACTGGATTTTTTTTCGCTGTTTTTCACCGAAGATCTCTATAGATCTATTGTGGACCAAAGCAATTTGTACGCTGGTCAACACATCGCCACTATTCCCCAGTCCTCCCTTGTCAGAGATTGGAGAATTACGGTCTCCGAATTTAAGATCTTTCTGGGCCTTTCCCTCAACATGGGCTTGAATAAAAAGAGTAAGTTGCGGTCATATTGGTCCACTGACCCAATTTACCATGCGCCCGTGTTCTCTGCCTCCATGGCCAGGGCACGATACGAGCAGATTTTGCGGTTCATGCACTTCAACGACAATGAACTCTGTCGTCCTCATGGAGACCCTGGATACGATCGGCTCTACAAAATTCGGCCCCTCGTAAACCACTTCAACCAACGTTTTGCAGACTTGTTTACTCCCCATCAAGTTGTCTGCGTTGATGAGTCCCTGATTAAATTTTCTGGCCGCTTGTCATTCAAACAGTACCTTCCCAGCAAGCGTGCCAGATACGGGGTCAAGATGTATAAGCTCTGTGACAGGGCCACAGGCTATATATGTAGTTTTATGGTTTACGAGGGCAAAGATAGTCACGTAGAGCCGACAAACTGCTCTGACTACATAGGAAGCGCTGGCAAGATAGTGTGGGACTTGGTGTCACCCTTATTCGGAAAGGGGTACCTTTTGTACGTGGACAATTATTACACGAGCGTGCCACTTTTTAGTCACCTTTTTGATCAACAGATTGGAGCATGTGGCACCGTGCGACCTAATCGCCGGGGCTTTCCCCAGCGGCTTGTAGATTCCCATCTACATCCCCCATAGGCTGGGGGAGAGAGCCTGCTTGAAGTGTAATAACTTGCTCGCTATGAAGTGGAGGGACAATAAGAATGTTTTCGTTCTTACCTCTCTTCATGCAGAAACGACGGTCCAAATAACTATGGCGACTGTGTTGTGGAGAAACCCCTCTGTGTCCACGAATATAACCAAAATATGGGAGGGGTGGACCTCAACGACCAGATGTTGGCACCGTACCTAGTTGCCCGTAAGGCCAGACGCTGGTACAAAAAAGTGTCTATTTATTTATTTCAATTGGCTTTGCTGAATGCTCATGTGCTATACAGAACTTCAGGACGGACTGGATCCTTCCTTAAATTCCAGGAAGAGATCGTCAGAGCCCTTCTTTATCCAGACGGTGCTCCACCTCACCTTCCCCAACCAAATGCAGTAAGCCGGCTGCATGAGAGGCATTTTCAATATGTCCTCCCGAGTACCCCTACCCAACGAGCCCCCCAAAAAAGATGTTGTGTCTGTAGCAAGCGCGGATTTAGGCGTGACACCCGGTATTATTGTCCCTCCTGTCCTGACAATCCTAGTCTTTGCATGGGTGAATGTTTTTTTTTCAACAATAGTTTTTATTCATTTTTCAGTATTACAGAAGATGAAAAGCCTTGAAAAGTTAGTACATTACAAGTACATATTTCAAAGAAAAAAGAAAGAAATGTATGGAGAAAGTCTGACTTTTTTTTTTTTGTTTTCTCATCATTCTTATACATATATTTGTTCTATAAAACGTTATCTATAACAACACTTATCTTATCATTCCTCTTAACCTTTGGTCTGTCCTTCCATCCCGATCGCCCCTCTGGGAACTAACTGCGATCGGGAGTGAGGATCCGCCTGTTGTGTATCCTCTACCATTCCCTTTTTTGTAAAGTAAGTGTATATTTCCAGAAGTATGTACTGTCATCTTCTTATGTAATTAGAAATAAACTGTTAGAGGATTTAACTTGAAACTGGGGAATTGTAAAATTAAAATAAAAATTAAAAAGGAATCAAAAAGGTGGGGAAAGAGGGGAGTAGGAACTAATTTCCTGAGGATGGATTTCTATGTTGATTTTTACTTACGTAAAAATTTTTTTTTTCATTTATAATTTATGGTTTTATTTTCCCATTTTATGTCCACTTAAAAATGTTGTTTTGTAGTTTTATTATAGTTTTTATACCATTCTATCCATGGTTCCCAATGTTTAATGAATTCTGCGTATTTCCCTTCTCTATAAGCTAGCATGCTTTCATAGGTAAAGTGAGTTGTGAGTGTGCGAACTACATCTGCGATGTCCGGGAGATTAGGGGATCTCCAGAGTCTAAGTATCACCAACTTGGCTGCTAGGAATAAGTGTGTAGTAAATGATCTGAATAGGTAGGGGATGTTTTCAATGCCTAAGTTTAAAATGGCCAATTCTGGTGAAAGTTGGATGGTTGTTCCTATGACTTGTTGAAGAATTATGAATACTTTGGGCCAAAATGCTGCTAACTTCCCACATGTCCACAGTATGTGGAACAGGGTTCCTGTTTGTGAGCAATTTCTCCAGCATAACGGAGGTGTTGAGGGATCAAATTTTGCTAGTCTGTATGGCGTTAAATACCACCTTTGTGTAATTTTATGGGATAGTTCCCACATGTTTGTACTTTTGGTGGCTGAGTATATGTATTGTAATGCTTTGTGCCACTGGTTTTCAGTATATGATGTTTCTAGGTCTCTTTCCCATGCTATCATAGGGTTAGATTTTTCTAGGATAGATTTGTTGCCAAAAAAATCATAGAATAGTGAAATTCCTCCCTTGCGATTCGCTGTGGAGGTAAGATAGATATGTATTTTCCAAAATAGCTTGCATTGTAGGAGTTTGTTATTCCTGAGGAATGAGGATATACGTTCAGAGGCTGGAAGGTCAAATTCTGATTGTAGTTGTATGAAAGATTTTAATTTATCATCTTTGAATAGGTTGGATATCCATTTTATTCCTGTAGAAGACCACTTGGTTAAGCATAAGTTAGGGACAGTTATTGCTATTGCTTCAATAGGTATATCTAGATGAATAGTGGGTGTTGGTATAGGATTGATTGCTGTTAATTTTTTCCAGCAAGCTTGTGTGGCTAGTATTGTGGGGGATAAATAGTTATATTTTTGGACTTGGAAAGGTGAGGCCAGAATGAAGTAGTATAGGTTCCCCCCTGGTATTTGAGATTGTTCTAGGGTTCCCCAGAGTGGTGTTGCATGATTAGGAAACCACCCTCTGATCTGCGCTAATACTGCCGCCGTGTGGTAGTCCCCAAAAATTGGAGCTCCCACTCCTCCTGCTTTTTTTGCTTTGCTGAGTTTAGAGAAGGAGCTACGTTCTTTTTTACCCTCCCATAAAAAGGTAGTTAGTATACGTTGTAGATTTTTAAAAAAGGTTTTTGGTACTGGTATGGGAATTGTTCTAAAAATATACAATATTTGAGGTAATATTTGCATCTTAAATGCTGCGAGTCTACCTGACCATGATAGTATAAGTTTGCTAAGTTTTTGTGTTCCTTCTCTTACCTTCCCTTCAAGTGGTAGATAGTTTGCTTTAAACAGTTGTTCAGGATGTGAGGTAAGGTTAATCCCCAAATAATTGATCATGTGATTGTTCCATATATATGGGTATTTAGCTTGTAATTCTATTTTGTTTTGTTGGGATACTCCTAGATCTAGTATGTACGATTTGGTATCATTCACTTTATAATATGACACTTTGCCGTAGTCCCTGAGTAGGGAGCATACTTTCTCCAAGGAAGACACCGGATCAGTAAGCATCAAGATCACATCATCAGCGAAAAGACTTATGACGTGTTTTCTTTTATTGATCGTAAAGCCTTGTATTTGAGGTGATTGTCTAATTTTGGCTGCTAGTGGTTCCATGAGTAAATTGAAAATGAGGGGGGACAAGGGGCACCCCTGCCTCGTGCCATTTGATATCCCGAAGGATCTAGATAACATGCCTGATGTGTATACTCTTGCTGACGGAACAGTGTACAAGGCCAGGATGGCGGATAGGATGTGTCCTGTTAGTCCGAATTTCTCTAGGGTTTGTGACAAGTATAGCCAATGCACCCTATCAAACGCCTTCTCCGCATCCAATGCTAGAAGCAGAGAGGGCGTTCGAGTTCTCCTAGCTATGTGGATTATATTTATTAGGCGTCTGGTCGCATCTGATGCTTGTCTTCCTTTTGTAAAACCTGATTGGTCTGAGTCAATTAAGGTAGGGAGTATATTTATCATTCTAAGTGCTATCATTTTGGCGTAGATTTTCAAATCATTGTTTAGTAATGAAATTGGTCAGAAATTTTGGGGTTGATCCGGCGTCTTCCCAGGTTTAGGTAATGTCACAATAATTGCTTCGAGCATTTCAGGAGGGAAGGAAGCAGAGGCAGCAGCTTTATCATACACTTTAAGGATGTGCGGACTTAAAATCGACTGGAAGTTCCTATAGTACTCGCCTGTTAGACCATCTGGTCCTGGTGATTTGTTGTTTGGGAGTGTTTTTATAGTGTTTAGTAATTCTGTCATGGAAAATGGTAAGTTGAGCGTTTGTAGTTGAGATGGTGTGAGTGTGGGAAGATCTATGTTAGAAAGAAAGTCATTTATTGTTTCTGGTGTGGGTTGCGGTGTTTTATCATCTTTGTGTAGGTTATATAGAAATCCGTAATAGTCGCTAAATGCATCTGCGATACCTTGTGGATCATATATTTTTTGCTTTGTATTCGGATGTATAATGTGCGCTACTTTGGTCTTAAAGCGTTGTCCTTGTATCCTCCTTGCCAATGCTTTACCAGCTTTATTGCTAGTGGAATAAAAGGACGTTTTTGATTGTTTTTCTGTTTGTTCGTATGTTTGAATTAATACTATTCTGAGATTATGTCTTAATTCAGTAAATTTAGAGCTTATAGAGGGGGTGGGGTTGTTTTTATTAAAAGCTTCTAAAGTGTCAATTTCCTTTAGTAAATTCGCGATTTTTTGCTGCCGCTGCTTCCTGAGCCTTGCTCCTATTTGTATAAATATTCCCCTTATATATGCCTTATGGGCATTCCATACTAGATAGGCATCATTCGTAGATGGTGAATTGACCCGAAAATAACTGGACAAGCGGTCTTCCAATAATTTTTTAGTTTTAGGGTCTTGGATGATGTGGGAGTTAGCACGCCACATATAAGCGGCGGTGGTAGGGTAAGAGTCCTTAAGTGTAAGTAAAACAGGAGCATGGTCTGACCACGCTATTGTTCCTATTTTTACCTGAGTCACTTTTTGCAATAGCCACTTGTCTGTTAGGATCAGGTCAATTCTTGTATATGTACAGTGTCTATGTGAAAAGAAAGAATAATCCCTTTCACTGGCGTGTAGACAACGCCAAGTATCGAATAAGTCATGTGATCGTAAAAAATTATTTAGAGAATATGTTCTTTTAGTAGGGGCTGTAGTAGAGTCCATTTGTGGATCCGGAACAATGTTAAAGTCCCCGCACATTATGAGAGAGCCTTGGTGTAAGTTCTTTACTTTCCTCATGAGCCCATGTAAGAATTTGATTTATTGGGTACGTAAACATTGAGTAGGGTGTATCGGATGTTGTTGATATCGCATATTATAATGAGATAGCGACCTGCTGTGTCCGTCGTAGTGGAGATTAGGTTAAAAGCGATTGTATCCTTTACTGCAATCATCACTCCTCTTTTTTTTGCTGGCATGTTAGAGAAGAAAAAATGTTGGAAGGATTTATGCAAACATTTAGGTGGTGCCTTTTGGTGGAAGTGGGTCTCTTGGACGCATAATATATCGCATTTAGATGTATCTGCTTCTCTCCATAGAGATGCTCTCTTAGCTCGGTGGTTTAACCCGTGGGCGTTTACTGAGAGAATGTTAATTGGCATCTTGGTATTTTAAGTGGTGTGTTTGTGTCTGATGATAAACGTACTCACAGTTAGGAGTAGTGGAAGGTTGTATGATTCTTGGCGTTGTGCTTTTGTTCTTCTTGTGGACATTCATGTTGATTTCGTGAGTATCTTGAACGTGGTAAGGGTAGTCGCTGAATTCTTCTGGATAGAATGGTGGGAATAGTTCCTGTAAAATAGGGAAAAGTGGAAAGCAAAACAAAAGAAGAAAACCAAATAAACTAAAACTTAAAAGGAGGGTTATGTTAACCCTTGTGCAGACCATGTCTGCTCAGGCTTTGGGAGCTTGTGGTGTGGTATAAGCTCCAATAAGCGGGGCCCTGTATTGGGCTAATGATATGAGGCCTACCATTCTAGGCTTAGGGTGCCTGCTATCATTTGTAATCTGCGGCTTGCTGCCAATCTGGAGGGACTTTGTTGAGGTTCCTATCGTCAGAGGAGGGTGTACGTTCATCTGAGATGATTTTCCACTTTTGCAGCAGTTGGTATCCCTTAGATGGGGATGTGATTACATGGTTCACTCCATCTTTAGTGATTAGCAGTTTAGTTGGATAGCCCCATTTGTAGGTAATGCTATGGTTCCTTAATGCTTTGGTAATGTTATTCAAATTCTTGCGCAGCTGCAAGGTAAATTGTGACAAATCTGCATAGAATTGTAATGCGGCGTATTCTGTGTCACGGTGCTCCCCTTTGCGTGTAATTGTCATCAGGCGCTCTTTTGATTGGTAGAAGTGCATTCTGAATAATACATCTCTAGGTACATTTTCTGGGATAAATGAGGGTTTAGGCAGTCTATGTATCCTATCTATGGATAGTTCTATGGCCGGTATTTCGGGCATAAGGGTGGTTAGCATTGCAGTCGCATAGGTGCGCAGATCTGAAGGTTGCACATTTTCCGGTATTCCACGGATCTTAACATTATTGCGTCTGGATCTGTCTTCTAAATCTGCTAATTTAGCTTTGATCCATGTTTGTTCTTCTTCCGCTGTATCGTGTGCGTCTACTAGGTCGTTAATGGTGGTGGCATAGTCCCCCATTCTGGTCTCAATATGATCTACTCTTTCTCCCACTGCAGTTAGTTCTGTGTTAAACTTCCTCATGCATGCCATCATGTCGGTGTGCAATGTGCTTCTTAAAGATATGAGCATGTCTTTTAGTGTGGTGTCTGACACTGGCTGGTTCAGCGTGGGGAAGGAGACTATGGAGTCTGGGAGCTCTCTTGTGTCCTCTTGTGAGTCTGCATTAGATCTTACCTCACAATTCTGTGTCCCAGATTCATCCATTCTGAAGCATGCTTTGGCCGGACTTCTGTTTAGTGGTGATGAGGGTTGTGAGGAGTCTTCCATGTTGAAAGCACGCCTGTAGTCCTGGGAGTCGCAGCTCTGTGAGTGTTTGTGAGCCGCGCGCTGTGATGAAGAGGAGCCGGCGCCATCTTGTCCATGAGGCCGCTGTGGCTGTGTATAATAGCCCGTCAGCTTTTTCGGGCGGTGTTCCGCCTGCCGTTTTCTGGGCATGTTCCCGGAAGGTTGGGGGAGTGATCCGCCGGTATTAGAGGTTTTTAGTGTGCCTCTAGTCGCTGTGAGCCGCTATTTCTTCCCGCTGTGTGCTGGAGCTCAGGAGTCACACCGCCATCTCGGTGGAGTCCAGGCCACGCCCCCCCATGGGTGAATGTTTTGAACGCTACCATACACTAGTGGAGTATTAGCGTAGGGTACAGCACTGCACAGACTAGGACACACTTTCACAGGGTCTCCCAAGATGCCATCGCATTTTGAGAGACCCAAACCTGGTACCAGTTAAAAAAGTTAAAGTTACAAAAAAAAAAAAAACACAAAAAAAATATAAAATAAAAAAAACAAAAATAGTTGTAGTTCTCTCTCTATTCTCTCTCTATTGTTCTGCTCTTTTTTATTGTGTTCTATACTGCAATGTTTTATTGTTATGTTTTTATCATGTTTGCTTCATAGGTATGCAATTTTTTTATACTTTGTTTTTTTATCGTTAACCACTTTTTCGTTTGCAGGTACGCCATTCAGTTGCAGCGCGGATTTATTTATCTTGACAGCAACAGCGTTTGCTCCCACGATATATAAAGCCGTGACTCCAGCGCTGTCGGAGGTGATTTCACCACCACAGTTACATACTTCGGCATATATGCCGAAGCGTGGGGGCAGCAGTGGGTTGAGGAGCGATTTGCTCCTACCTTTTGCGGGAGGATGCCCCCATGCTTTGGCATATATAAATGGTGCATGTATGCCCATCATTAGAAGTGGGTGGATGAAGGGAGGTATTCTAATGGTGGGCATACCCACCGATCAATATCTTTTTTTTGTTCAGCCCACAGGCTGCATGAAAAAAAAGTTTACAATATATGCCCAACAAGGACCAGCAACGTACTGGTATGTTGCTGGACTTTGGGTGGTTATACCAGAATGATGCCTGCAGGTTTAGGTATCATCTTGGTATCATTCTTTTCAGCCAGTGGTCGGCTTTCATGTAAAAGCAATCCTAGTGGCTAATTAGCCTCTAGACTGCTTTTACAAGCAGTGGGAGGGAATGCCCCCCCCACCGTCTTCCATGTTTTTCTCTGGCTCTCCTGTCCCAACAGGGAACCTGAGAATGCAGCCGGTGATTCAGCCAGCTCACCATAGAGCTGATCAGAGACCAGAGTGGCTCCAAACATCTCTATGGCCTAGGAAACCGGAAGCTACGAGCATTTCATGACTTAGATTTCGCCAGATGTAAATTGGGAAAGCATTTTATCACACCGATCTTGGTGTGGTCAGATGCTTTGAGGGCAGAGGAGAGATCTAGGGTCTAATAGACCCCAATTTTTTAAAAAAGAGTACCTGTCACTACCTATTGCTATCATAGGGGATATTTACATTCCCTGAGATAACAATAAAAATGATTTAAAAACATAAAAATGAAAGGAACAGTTTAAAAATAAGATAAAAAAATCAAAAAAATAATAAAGAAAAAAAAAAAAAAAAAAAAGCACCCCTGTCCCCCCCTGCTCTCGCGCAAAGGCGAACGCAAGCGTCGGTCTGGCGTCAAATGTAGACAGCAATTGCACCATGCATGTGAGGTGTCACCGCGAAGGTCAGATTGAGGGCAGTAATTTTAGCAGTAGACCTCCTCTGCAAATCTAAAGTGGTAACCTGTAAAGGCTTTTAAAGGCTTTTAAAAATGTATTTAGTTTGTCGCCACTGCACATTTGTGCGCAATTTTAAAGCATGTCATGTTTGGTATCCATGTACTCGGCCTAAGATCATCTTTTTTATTTCATCAAAAATTTGGGCAATATAGTGTGTTTTAGTGCATTAAAATTTAAAAAAGTGTGTTTTTCCTCCAAAAATGCGTTTGAAAAATCGCTGTGCAATTACTGTGTGAAAAAAAAAATGAAACACCCACCATTTTAATCTGTAGGGCATTTGCTTTAAAAAAATATATAATGTTTGGGGGTTCAAAGTAATTTTCTTGCAAAAAAAAAATAATTTTTTCATGTAAACAAAAAGTGTCAGAAAGGGCGTTGTCTTCAAGTGGTTAGAAGAGTGGGTGATGTGTGAAGCTTCTAAATGTTGTGCATAATATGCCAGGACAGTTCAACTCCCCCCCCAAATGACCCCATTTTGGGAAGTAGACACCCCAAGCTATTTGCTGAGAGGCATGTCAAGTCCATGGAATATTTTATATTGTGACGCAAGTTGCGGGAAAAAGACAATTTTTTTTTTTTTTTTATGCACAAAGTTGTCACTAAATGATATATTGCTCAAACATGCAATGGGGATATCTGAAATTACACCCCAAAATAAATTCTGTTGCTTCTCCTGAGTACGGGGATACCACATGTGTGAGACTTTTTGGGAGCCTAGCCGTGTACGGGACCCCGAAAACCAAGCACCGCCTTCAGGCTTTCTAAGGGCGTAAATTTTTTATTTCACTCTTCACTGCCTATCACAGTTTCGGAGGCCATGGAATGCCCAGATGGCACAACCCCCCCCCCCCCAAATGACCCCATTTTGGAAAATAGACACCCCAAGCTATTTGCTGAGAGGTATAGTAAGTATTTTGCAGACCTCACTTTTTGTCACAAACTTTTGAAAATTGAAAAAAGAAAAAGAAAATACATTTTTCTTGTCTTTCTTCATTTTCAAAAACAACTGAGAGCTGCAAAATACTCACCATGCCTCTCAGCAAATAGCTTGGGGTGTCTACTTTCCAAAATGGGGTCATTTTGGGGGGTTTTGTGCTATCTTGGCATTTTATTCAGCCAGCTGACCATAGAGCTGATCAGAGACCAGAGTGGCTCCAAACATCTCTATGGCCTAGGAAACCGGAAGCTACGAGCATTTCATGACTTAAACAGCGCCATTGGGAAATTGGGAAAGCATTTTATCACACCGATCTTGGTGTGGTCAGATGCTTTGAGGGCAGAGGAGAGATCTAGGGTCTAATAGACCCCAATTTTAAAAAAAAAGAGTACCTGTCACTACCTATTGCTATCATAGGGGATATTTACATTCCCTGAGATAACAATAAAAATGATTTAAAAACATAAAAATGAAAGGAACAGTTTAAAAATAAGATAAAAAAATAAAAAAAAAATAAAGAAAAAAAAAAAAAAGCACCCCTGCCCCCCCCTGCTCTCGCGCAAAGGCGAACGCAAGCATCGGTCTGGCGTCAAATGTAGACAGCAATTGCACCATGCATGTGAGGTGTCACCGCGAAGGTCAGATCGAGGGCAGTCATTTTAGCAGTAGACCTCCTCTGTAAATCTAAAGTGGTAACCTGTAAAGGCTTTTAAAGGCTTTTAAAAATGTATTTAGTTTGTCGCCACTGCACATTTGTGCACAATTTTAACCACTTCCCGCCCGCCCTATAGCGGATTGACGTCTGGGAAGTGGTTCTGTTATCCTGACTGGACGTCATATGACGTCCAGCAGGATAACATGCCGCAGCGCGCCCCCGGGGGCGCGCATCGCGGCGATCGGTGGAGCGGTGTGTCAGTCTGACACACCGCTACACTGATCTTGGTAAAAAGCCTCCGGCGGAGGCTCTTTACCACGTGATCAGCCGTGTCCAATCACGGCTGATCACGCTGTCAACAGGAAGAGCCGTTGATCGGCTCTTCCTCACTCGCGTCTGACAGACGCAAGTAGAGGAGAGCCGATCGGCGGCTCTCCTGGCAGGGGGGGTCTGCGCTGATTGTTTATCAGCGCAGCCCCCCCTCAGATCACCCCACTGGACTACCAGGGATGCCACTAGGACCACCAGGGAAGGGGCAACGTGGATGGCCAGGTATGTACCCCATGGCCATCCACATGTGCCCAATCTGTGCCAATCAGTGCCCACAAATGGCACTATTATGTCAATGATCTGCCCAGCAATGCCCAGATCTGCCCAGCAATGCTTTATCAGTGCCACCTGTCATTGCCCATCTGTGCCACCTGTCATTGCCCATTGGTGCCATCTGTCAGTGCCCATCTGTGCCCATCAGTGCCCATCAGTGCCAAACATCAGTGCCACACATAAGTACCCATCAGTGCCACCCATATATACCAATCAATGCCACCTACGAGAGCCCATCAGTGCCGCCTATGTGTGCCCATCAGTGCCACCTATGAGTGCCCATCAGTGCCGCATACCAGTGCCACCTATCAGTGCCCATCAGTGCCACCAATCAGTGCCCATCAGTGCCGCCTATCAGTGCCCATCATCAGTGCCCGTAAGTGCCACCTCATCAGTGCCACCTCATTGGTGCCACCTCATCAGTGCCCATCAGTGCAGCCATATCAGTGCCAATTATTGAAGGAGAAAGCGTACTTATTTACAAAAAAATTTAACAGAAACAAAGAAAAACTTGGTTTTTTTCGAAATTTTCGGTCTTTTTTTATTTGTTGCGCAAAAAATAAAAACCGCAGAGGTGATCAAATACAACCAAAAGAAAGCTCTATTTGTGGGAACAAAATGATAAAAAATTTGTTTGGGTACAGTGTAGCATGACCGCGCAATTGTCATTCAAATTGCAACAGCGCTGAAAGGTGAAAATTGGGCTGGGCAGGAAGGTGTCTAAGTGCCTGGTATTGGAGTGGTTAAAGCATTTCACTCTTCACTTCCTATCACAGTTTCGGAGGCCATGGAATGCCCAGATGGCACAACCTCCCCCCCCCCCCAAATGACCCCATTTTGGAAAATAGACACCCCAAGCTATTTGCTGAGAGGTATAGTAAGTATTTTGCAGACCTCACTTTTTGTCACAAACTTTTGAAAATTGAAAAAAGAAAAAGAAAATACATTTTTCTTGTCTTTCTTCATTTTCAAAAACAACTGAGAGCTGCAAAATACTCACCATGCCTCTCAGCAAATAGCTTGGGGTGTCTACTTTCCAAAATGGGGTCATTTTGGGGGGTTTTGTGCTATCTTGGCATTTTATGGCCTTCGAAACTGTGATAGGTAGTGAGGAGTGAAATCAAAAATTTACGCCCTTAGAAATCCTGAAGGCGGTGATTGGATTTCGGGCCCCGTATGAAGCTAGGCTCCCAAAAAGTCCCACACATGTGGTATCCCCGTACTCAGGAGAAGCAGCAGAATATATTTTGGGGTGTAATTCCACATATGCCCATGGCATGTTTGAGCAATATATCATTTAGTGACAACTTTGTGCAAAAAAAAAAAAATTGTCACTTTCCCGCAACTTGTGTCAAAATATAAAATATTCCATGGACTCAACATGCCTCTCAGCAAATAGCTTGGGGTGTCTACTTTCCAAAATGGGGCCATTTGGGGGGGGTTGTGCCATCTGGGCATTTTATGGCCTTCAAAACTGTGATAGGTAGTGAGGAGTGAAATCACAACTTTACGCCCTTAGAAATCCTGAAGGCGGTGCTTGGTTTTCGGAGCCCCGTATGCGGCTAGGCTCCCAAAAAGTCCAACACATGTGGTATCCCCATACTCAGGAGAAGCAGCTAAATGTATTTTGGGGTGCAATTCCACATATGCCCATGGCCTGTGTGAGAAATATATCATTTAGTGACAACTTTGTGCAAAAAAAAAAATTGTCACTTTCCCGCAACTTGTGGTAAAAAATAAAATATTCCATGGACTCAACATGCCTCTCAGCAAATAGCTTGGGGTGTCTACTTTCCAAAATGGGGTCATTTGGGGGGGTTTTATGCCATCTTGGCATTTTATGGCCTTCAAAACTGTGATAGGTAGTGAGGAGTGAAATCAAAAATGTATGCCCTTAGAAATCCTGAAGGCGGTGCTTGGTTTTCGGGGCCCCGTACGCGGCTAGGCTCCCAAAAAGTCCTAAACATATGGTATCCCCCTACTCAGGAGAAGCAGCTGAATGTATTTTGGGGTGCAATTCCACATAGGACCATGGCCTGTGTGAGCAATATATCATTTAGTGACAACTTTTTGTAAATATTTTTTTTTTTTGTCATTATTCAATCACTTGGGACAAAAAAAATAAATATTCAATGGGTTCAACATGCCTCTCAGCAATTTCCTTGGGGTGTCTGCTTTCTAAAATGGGGTCATTTGGGGGGGGTTTGTACTGCCCTGCCATTTTAGCACCTCAAGAAATGACATAGGCAGTCATAAACTAAAAGCTGTGTAAATTCCAGAAAATGTACCCTAGTTTGTAGACGCTATAACTTTTGCGCAAACCAATAAATATACGATTATTGACTTTTTTTACCAAAGACATGTGGCCGAATACATTTTGGCCTAAATGTATGACTAAAATTGAGTTTATTGGATTTTTTTTTATAACAAAAAGTAGAAAATATCATTTTTTTTCAAAATGTTTGGTCTTTTTCCGTATATAGCGCAAAAAATAAAAATGGCAGAGGTGATCAAATACCATCAAAAGAAAGCTCTATTTGTGGGAAGTAAAGTAAATTTCGTTTGGGTACAGCATTGCATGACCGCGCAATTATCAGTTAAAGCGACGCAGTGCCAAATTGGAAAAAGTCCTCTGGTCCTTATGCAGCATAATGGTCCGGGGCTGAAGTGGTTAATAGTTGTGTGTATATGAATGACTGATTGACTAAATGGTATTTTCTCTTCCAGCAGAAAAAGTGGACTATGCTTCTCTCCCCTGAATCTTTAGAGGTCTGCATTTAGCACACCAACCGTAAGAAAGTGTGTTTAATGTTCACTAAGCTTTTAGCTGCTTGCCACCTTCTCACTGTTGGTTGTAAACATTAAATATTTAAAGTGGAACTACACCCAAAAGAGGAAATTCTGCTCTTTTTGCTACCCCCGCTAAATTTGGAAGATTTTTTTGGGGGGAAGCGGGTACCTTGATTTGACAGGTACGCACTTCTGGATTGCTGCGCTGCGCTGGTTTGACTGGAAGTTCTCCTCTCCACGCACAACCTTCTGGGACACATCCTACAAGGCTGCAAGATCATTCACAAAGTGCAGCTCACACATGCACAATGGGTAGCCTGTTGTGAAGCCATAAGGAGTCTCAGCCAGCTGCCCACAGTTAAAATGCTGATGCCTGAGACTGGGAGGAACCAGCCAGGGTGAGGATGGCCCTGGATCCTTGGACAGGTGAGTGTCTGTTTCTCAAAAGTCAGCATTTAACACTAGAGATGGGCATTACAAATACTTGGTTATGCCCTTTGTCTTGTGCCCCATCTAGGTTCCAAAAATTTGTTAACAAAATCTTCAGGGATCTGCTTTATCAATTTGTTGTCATCTAGCTGGATGACATTCTCATCTTTTTGGAATATCTGTTGTTCACAGAAACCATGTCAGATTGTACTTCAGCGCCTTCGAGAAAATAATCTGTACATCAAGCTGGAGAAATGTTCTTTTGAATGTTCTGAGGTCCTGTCGGTCTTCATATGGATCCTGGAAAGGTCTCGGCCATTACCAATTGGCCTCTTCCTGCTGGCCTCAAGGCCACACAGAAATTTCTTGGACAGGTGCCTGCATAGAGACTGGAGCAGCAGCAGGGATGGCCTGCAACACAACACAATCTGGAAAAAATATTACCAACAAGTGGACTGACTGCATCTTCTGAATTCATGGCCTTCGCCTACTGTCAGAAACCATGAATCAGACCGAGACAGAAGTAGAGTTTATCACACTTGTTTAATAATAATAAAAAGGTAAACAGACTAAGCATAGTCAATACATAGCCAGAGTTCAGTAACCAGATCGGGTAGTCAGCCAATGCCAATGTCAGAGAGCCAGAGATCAACGTAGTAGTACAGCAAGCAGGATCAGGAGCCAGAAGGGACATTATCTGAGCAAGTCTTCAACAGGAACACAGGAGAAAGTCTCAGAGAAGTGACCAAAGGCGAAGGCAGAGATGAAGTGAGCTGGATGGCTTTAAGTAGCCAGGACTGGCGAGCAGATCATCAACAGCTTAGTCACTGTGGAGAGAAAGGAGCTGGCAAATAGCTGACAGCTGAGCGGCCAGCTCAGAGAAGAAAGGGCTGAGCCCAGCCCTGACAGTACCCCCTCCTCAATGACCCCTCCCCCTCGGAGGACCACCGGGCTTGAGGGGAAAACATCTATGGAAACCATGGAGGAGGACAGGGGCATGTACGTCGGAGGATGAGACCCAAGAGCGTTCCTCCGGACCGTACCCCTTCCAATGCACCAGGTACTGTATGCGCCCACGGAACCTACGAGAGTCAACAATGGATTGTACTTCATACTCCTCATGGTTCTCAACCTGTATAGGGTGAGGACGTTGCACCAAAGTGGTAAAGCAGTTGCAGACCAAAGGTTTCAATAAGGAGACATGAAACACATTAGAGATGCGCATACAAGGAAGAAGGTCTAACGTGTAAGCCACTGGGTTAATTCTGCGAAGGATACGGAAAGGCCCAATAAACCGAGGTGCAAACTTCAAAGAAGGAACATGAAGTTGGAGGTTGCGAGATGACAGCAAGATTCTGTCCCCAACCTGGTAGGAAGGGGCAGGCAGGCGTCTGCGGTCAGCATGGAGTCTGTGCCTACCGCTAGCATGTTGCAAAGCCTCCTGGACTTGTGTCCAAGTGGAACGAAGGCCACGGAGATGCTCCTCTAATGCAGGAATACTCTGTGGAACAAATGAGGCGGGCAACACAGAAGGTTGGAAGCTGAATTCAAGGCACTATTGTGAGCAAACTCCGCCCATGGTAAGAGGTCTGACCAGTTGTTATGATGGTCAGAAATATAGCAATGTAGGAATTGCTCCAAGGACTGATTGGCTCGTTCTGCGGCCCCATTAGACTGCGGGTGATATGCAGAGGAGAAAGCAAGCTGAATACCCAACTGTGCACAAAAGGCTTGCCAGAGCCGGGACACAAACTGACTACCCCTGTCTGAGACATAATTATATAAAAATATGGTGCACTAATCTTCTAATGTTGGTGTGCAATTGTGCTATATGTTGTGATAATGCCTCAAAGTTCCAAACCACTACATAAAAGTGCCAAGTGCTAAAAATAATCAATATATAAATGTTGATATACAATCGTGATGTATGTTATGATGCTGCCTCAAATCCCAAACCACTGCGTAAAAAGTGCCAAGTGCTGTGAAATAATCAATGAATAAATGTACTAAATCCTGAATAAATTCCTATAAAACAACAAACAACATGGTAAGAGGTCTGACCAGTTGTTATGATGGTCAGAAATATAGCAAAGTAGGAATTGCACCAAGGACTGATTGGCTCGTTCTGCGGCCCCATTAGACTGCGGGTGATACGCAGAGGAGAAAGCAAGCTGAATACCCAACTGTGCACAAAAGGCTTGCCAGAGCCGGGACACAAACTGACTACCCCTGTCTGAGACAATCACCTTGGGTAGCCCATGTAAGCAGAAGATCCCCCAAGCAAAAATAGAAGCCAGTTCCTTAGAAGTAGGCAACTTCTTGAGTGGGATACAATGGAACATTTTCGAGAACCGGTCAACCACCATAAGGATAACTGTATTGCCCTGGGAGTTGGGTAACTCCACAATGAAATCCATAGATAAGTGGGTCCAGGGCCTCTCTCTATTGATTATGGGTTGTAGGGGGCCCACTGGTAGGTGTCATGGAGTCTTACACTGAGCACACATGGAACAGGCAGCTACGAAGGCGGTTACATCAACACGTAGACTAGGCCACCAGAATTGTTGGGAAATGGCCCAAAAAAGTTGATTCTTCCCAGGGTGGCCAGCAGCCTTGGGAGAATGGTAAGTCTGGAGCACAGCAGTACGGAGACTCTTGGGAACAAAGCAGCGGTCACAAGGTGTCTCAGAAGGAGCATCGACCTGAGCAGCAAGAATTTTGTCACCCAAAGGAGAAGTAAGACTGGTACAAACCATAGTCAGAATACGGTCAGGAGGAATCACAGGAACCAAAACCGACTCCATTTTGGAAGTGGAGGAAAATTATTGTGACAAGGCGTCAGCCCTTACACTCTTATTACCGGGTAAGAATGAGACAATGTAATTAAAACTTGACAAGAAAAGAGCCCATCGCACCCTTCTTGGAGAGAGGCGCTTAGGCTCAGACAAGAATGTGAGATTCTTATGGTCAGTAAGAATGAGAACCGGCACAGTGGTACCTTCAAGGAGATGTCTCCATTCTTTCAGGGCTAAAATGATCGCCAACAGCTCTCTGTCACCAATCTCTTAATTGCACTCTGCCGGTGATAATTCTTGGAAAAGTAGCCACATGGATGCATAGCGCACTCAGAGTTAGGACGTTGAAACAGAAGGGTGCCAACTCCAGTCTCAGAAGCATCAACTTCTAGGATAAAAGGCAACGTAGGATCAGGGTGTGCCAACACAGGAGCAGAAACAAAGGCAGCCTTGAGACTCTCAAAGGCTTTAATGGACTCCAGAGACCAACTCTGTGAGTTGCCGTCTTTCCTGGTAATATCAGTCAGGGGCTTGACCAGAGACGAGAAGTTACGAATAAACTTCCGATAATAGTTGGCAAAGTCAAGAAAACGCTGCAGAGGACGTAAACTCACGGGTTGAGACCACTGTAGGACCGCTGAAAGTTTCTCTGGGTCCATCGAAAAACCAGCAGTGGAAAAGACATAGCCCAGGAATATAACCTGTTCACAATGGAATTCACACTTTTCCAATTTACAATAGAGATTGTTCTCTATTAGTCTCTGAAGCACACGACAGACATCTGTGTGGTGGCTCTCCAGGGACTTGGAAAATATGAGGATATCGTCAAGATTAGGGATGAGCCGAACACCCCCCTGTTCGGTTCGCACCAGAACATGCGAACAGGAAAAAAGTTCGCTCGAACACGCGAACACCGTTAAAGTCTATGGGACACAAACATAAATAATCAAAAGTGCCATATTGTCATAAAAAGTGTTTGGGGACCCGGGTCCTGCCCCAGGGGACATGGATCAATGCAAAAAAAAGTTTTAAAAATGGCCATTTTTTCAGGAGCAGTGATTTTAATAATGCTTAAAGTCAAACAATAAAAGTGTAATATCCCTTTAAATTTCATACCTGGGGGGTGTCTATAGTATGCCTGTAAAGGGGCGCATGTTTCCCGTGTTTAGAACAGTCTGACAGCAAAATGACATTTGGAAGGAAAAAACCCATTTAAAACTACCCGCGGCTATTGCATTGCCGACAATACACATAGAAGTTCATTGATAAAAACGGCATGGGAATTCCCCACAGGGAAACCCCGAACCAAAATTTAAAAAAAAAATGACGTGGGAGTCCCCCTAAATTTTATACCAGGCCCTTCAGGTCTGGTATGGATATTAAGGGGAACCCCGGCCAAAATTTTTTAAAAAAATGACGTGGGGTTCCCCCTAAATTCCATACCAGACCCTTCAGGTCTGGTATGGATTTTAAGGGGCACCCCGCGCCAAAAAAAAAAACGGCGTGGGGTCCCCCCCAAAAATCCATACCAGACCCTTATCCGAGCACGCAACCTGGCAGGCCGCAGGAAAAGAGGGGGGGACGAGAGTGCGGCCCCCCATCCTGAACCGTACCAGGCCACATGCCCTCAACATTGGGAGGGTGCTTTGGGGTAGCCCCCCAAAACACCTTGTCCCCATGTTGATGAGGACAAGGGCCTCATTCCCACAACCCTGGCCAGTGGTTGTGGGGGTCTGCGGGTGGGGGGCTTATCGGAATCTGGAAGCCCCCTTTAACAAGGGGACCCCCAGATCCCACCCCCCCCCGTGTGAAATGGTAAGGGGGTACTTACCCCTACCATTTCACTAAAAAACTGTCAAAAATGTTAAAAATGACGAGACGGTTTTTGACAATTCCTTTATTTAAATGCTTCTTCTTTCTTCTATCTTCCTTAATCTTCTTCTTCTTCTGGTTCTTCTGGCTCTTCTGGTTCTTCCTCCGGCGTTCTCGTCCAGCATCTCCTCCGTGGCGTCTTCTATCTTCTTCTCCTCGGGCCGCTCCGCACCCATGGCATGGGGGGAGGCTCCCGCTCTTCTCTTCATCTTCTTCTTCATCCTCTTCTCTTCTTCCTTCTTCTCTTCTTCTCTTCTTCATTTTCTTCTCCGGGCCTCTCCGCACCCATGCTGGCATGGAGGGAGGCTCCCGCTGTGTGACGGAGTCTCCTCGTCTGACGGTTCTTAAATAACGGGGGCGGGGCCACCCGGTGACCCCGCCCCCTCTGACGCATGGTGACTTGACGGGACTTCCCTGTGACATCACAGGGAATGCCACAGGGAAGTCCCGTCATGTCCCGTGCGTCAGAGGGGGCGGGGTCACCGGGTGGCCCCGCCCCCCATTATTTAAGAACCGTCAGACGAGTAGACGCCGTCACACAGCGGGAGCCTCCCTCCATGCCAGCATGGATGTGGAGCGGCCCGGAGAAGAAAATGAAGAAGAGAAGAAGAGAAGAAGGAAGAAGAGAAGAGGATGAAGAAGAAGATGAAGTGAAGAGCGGGAGCCTCCCCCCATGCCATGGGTGTGGAGCGGCCCGAGGAGAAGAAGATAGAAGATGCCGTGGAGGAGATGCTGGACGAGAACGCCGGAGGAAGAACCAGAAGAGCCAGAAGAACCAGAAGAAGAAGAAGATGAAGGAAGATAGAAGAAAGAAGAAGCATTTAAATAAAGGAATTGTCAAAAACTGTCTCTTGTCATTTTTAACATTTTTGACAGTTTTTTAGTGAAATGGTAGGGGTAAGTACCCCCTTACCATTTCACACAGGGGGGGGGCCGGGATCTGGGGGTCCCCTTGTTAAAGGGGGCTTCCAGATTCCGATAAGCCCCCCACCCGCAGACCCCCACAACCACCGGCCAGGGTTGTGGGGATGAGGCCCTTGTCCTCATCAACATGGGGACAAGGTGTTTTGGGGGGCTACCAATGTTGAGGGCATGTGGCCTGGTACGGTTCAGGAGGGGGGGCACACTCTTGTCCCCCCCTCTTTTCCTGCAGCCTGCCAGGTTGCGTGCTCGGATAAGGGTCTGGTATGGATTTTTGGGGGGACCCCACGCCGTTTTTTTTTTTTGGCGCGGGGTTCCCCTTAAAATCCATACCAGAACTGAAGGGTCTGGTATGGAATTTAGGGGGAACCCCACGTCATTCTTTTTTAAATTTTGGCCGGGGTCCCCCTTAATATCCATACCAGACCTGAAGGGCCTGGTATGGAATTTAGGGGGGCTCCCACGTCATTTTTTTTTTTCATTTTGGTTCGGGGTTTCCCTGTGGGGAATTCCCATGCCGTTTTTATCAATGAACTTCTATGTGTATTGTCGGCAATGCAATAGCCACGGGTAGTTTTAAATGGGTTTTTTCCTTCCAAATGTCATTTTGCTGTCAGACTGTTCTAAACACGGGAAACATGCGCCCCTTTACAGGCATACTATAGACACCCCCCAGGTACGAAATTTAAAGGGATATTACACTTTTATTGTTTGACTTTAAGCATTATTAAAATCACTGCTCCTGAAAAAACGGCCGTTTTTAAAACTTTTTTTTGCATTGATCCATGTCCCCTGGGGCAGGACCCGGGTCCCCAAACACTTTTTATGACAATAACTTGCATATAAACCTTTAAAATTAGCACTTTTGATTTCTCCCATAGACTTTTAAAGGGTGTTCTGCGGCATTCGAATTTGACGCGAACACCCCAAATCGTTCGCTGTTCGGCGAACTTGCGAACAGCCAATGTTCGAGTCGAACATGAGTTCGACTCGAACTCGAAGCTCATCCCTAGTCAAGATAAACCATCACACATAACTGCAACAAATCTCGGAGGACATTGTTAATGAACTCCTGGAAAACTGCTGGAGCATTACAAAGGCCAAAAGGCATTACGAGATACTCATAATGACCTGATCTGGTATTAAACACAGTTTTCCACTCGTCGCCCTCCTTAATCCTGACAAGATTGTATGCCCCTCCCAAATCAAGCTTTGTGAAAACCGCTGCTCCCTCGAGGTGGTCAAATAACCCTGTAATCAATGGAATGGGATAGGCATTCTTAATCGTGAAACGATTGGGACCCCTATAATCGATATAAGGTCTCAGTCCACCACTCTTCTTCTTCACAAAAAAGAAACCAGCACCAGCAGGAGATGAGGATTTGTGGATGAAACCTTGAGAAAGTGCGTCTGCAACATACTTCTCCATGGTCTTAGCCTCCAAGACCGTCAAAGGGTAAACCCGGCCACGCAAGCAACCTCTGCTGCCAGAGTACGGAATTCAATGGTGTAATCGGCAACAGTTCTCGTACTCTGTTTGTTGGACATGAGGCTCTTGTCAGCAGAAGCAGAGCGTGCGGGAATGTCAAATACCATTGTGAAGGAAGCCACAAATTCTGGGTAACTCAGGACCACGGGTTTTTGCGTCTCCCATAGAGGGTTTGCCCAGGCCAAGGTTCCCTCAGAAAGCAAAGATATCACAAAACCTACTTTGCTTCTGTCCGTGGGAAACGCTTGGGGCAGCATCTCAAAGTATATCTCAACCTGGTTGAGAAACCCTCTGCATTGAACTGGATTGCCCCCAAATCTCTGGGGAAGCAGAGCAGAACCAGACATGCCTCTTATAGAGGTAATATTCGAGGCAGGTGCCTGCACAGAGACTGGAGCAGCAGCAGGGATGGCCTGCAAAACAGGTTGTACCGGAGCAGCCATAGTGGAAGATTCCAGGTGAGCCGTGTGACTCAGGAGTGTTTGTAACGCCAAGACAAACTGATCCTGGTCATCCAATCTGGAAACAATATTACCAACAAGTGGACTGACTGCATCTTCTAAATTCATTGCCTTCGCCTACTGTCAGAAACCATGAATCAGACAGAAGTACAGTTTATCACACTTGTTTAATAACAATAAAAAGGTAAACAGACTGAGCGTAGTCAATACATAGCCAGAGTTCAGTAACCAGATTGGGTAGTCAGCCAATGCCAATGTCAGAGAGCCAAAGATCAACATAGTAGTACAGCAAGCAGGATCAGGAGCCAGAAGGGATGTCATCCGAGCAAGTCTTCAACAGGAATGCAGGAGAAAGTCTCAGAGATGTGACCAAAGGCGAAGGCAGAGATGAAGTGAGCTGGACAGCTTTAAGTAGCCAGGACTGATGAGCAGATCATCAACAGCTAAATCACTGTGGAGAGAAAGAAGCTGGCAATTAGCTGACAGCTGAGCGGCCAGCTCAGAGAAGAAAGGGCTGAGCCCAGCCCTGACAAACAGTCGGGCTGATGCACTCTCTAAAGCCTCATACACACAATCAGATTTTCTGATGGGAATTGTGTGAGGACAGGTTGCTGCCAGAAAATCTGACCGTTTGTACGCTCCATCGGACCATTATTGTCAGATTTTCTGTGAACAAATTTCAGAAGGCAGGCTTTAAAATTTTCCGAGGACAAATGTCTGTTGTCGGATCTTCCGAGCGTGTGTACACAAGTCCTTCGGTCAAATGTCCAAAGTACAAACACGCATGCTCAGAAGCAAGGATGAGCCAGAATCGGTCGGTCTTGTAAACTAGCATTCGTAATGGAAAATTAACATTCGTGACCTGGCAAATTATGAAATCTCGAAATGCAGTGCACATTCTCTTCTTATTTAATGGGCTAATAATGAAGCTGCTTTGCTGGTGATACTGATGGAGTTATTGCAAACACATTTTCAAAGGCTTTTTTTTCTAGTGATATCAAGAATAATATTTTTATGCTTGTTATTTTTTTTTGGTGCAGGTTACCACAACACCATTATCCCGTAGTTTTTAAGATCAAAGGTACAACTATGTTGGTGTCCCTTGTTAAGTTTACGTTGTATTTTTTAAAATGTAACTGCCTACTCCCAAACTGTCATTTGTAAATAAAACACATAGCCAAGTATTATTCGCTACATTTTTTTTTATTGTGCATCAAAAAATAAATAAATAAATAAAATTAGACATGCTATCTGCCAATAGAACTTAAAAAAGTGCATTCTATGCATCCAAAAATATACCAAATCAAAACATTATTCAACCAAAAAATAAAATAAAAGCATCATGCATGTGTCCTGCTTCTTAATATAGGGGGTCAACAATGCCAAGATTTGGTGAAAGCAGGGGTCCGTTATCTGGAGATAATTCCGAAAATCATCTGGATTATTCTCCTGGAGCTCCCGCAGCAAAGGCATATGACATAATTGGTAACGATTAATAAAGCAACCAATTTTTGGTCCAAGAAATCCTCCTCCTCCTGTTCCTGGACTGGACTTGGTTCAAAGCAATAACTCCAAGGCCAATAATAAATAACACGTTATCTCCTCTGATTCTGCAACATGGCTGGTTGACGGACGGCCGTTCAGAAACAAACTGAAAAGCACGAAATGAAAAGCACGAAATGAAAAGCGCAAATGAAAAGCACAACATGAAAAGCACAAATCAACACTCACCAAACTTCTACTAACATGAAATTAGCAGAAAGAGCCCAAATGGTGGCGCTAAAGAGCTGAAAAACCACGTAGTACGTCACTACGTTCATGTTTGTTGGCCGACAATTGTGTGCCATTTGTATGCAAGACAAGTTTAGGGCCAACGCCCTTCAGACAAAAGTCCGAGGTTTTGTTTGCGGAAGCCTGTACGAGGCTTTAGTCTTTTAAAGTTCAGGATGTGGAACCTACCCCTGAACCGGAGCCGATCTTTCCTACCTCATGCATTCTTGCCCATTCTACCACCCTAGAGTCAAAAATTCCTCCTGGCAAGACCTTCATCCCCACAGAGCTAAGAGCTAAGATCCTTAATTGGGGACATGATTCCAAGGTTGCAGGTCATGCTGGGTTCCTCCGATCCTTCATCCTCATCAGTCGCCACTACTGGTGGCCTACTCTCCATTCGGATGTCAAAGACTACGTTAAGGCTTGTTATGTCAGTGCCCAGTCTAAATCCTCCACGCAAGCTCCTGCTGGTCTACTCATGCCCTTTCCCATTCCTGAGGAGCCCTGGTCTCACATAGCCATGGACTTTATCACCGATCTTCCACTGTCTGAGAATAACATGGTCATTTGGTTGATTGATCGGTTCTCCAAGATGGCTCATTATGTTTCTCTTTCTGGTCTCCCTTCTACTCCTGCTTTGATTCCCATTTTTGTTTAAGAGATTTTCTGCCTCCATGGGTTCCTTCCCATATTATTTCTGACAGGGGTGTTCAGTTCATATCTCGTTTTTGGAGAGACTTTTGCAAATCCCTCAATATTGTCTTGTATTTTTTCTCTTCGTACTACCCTCAATTCAGACAGACTGAGAAGGTTAATTAGGAGTTAGAGGTCTTTCTCCACACTTTAGTCTCTGCTCATCATGACGATTGATCCTCTCTACTCCTGTGGGCAGAATTACCTCACAAGAACCACGTTAACATCAGTTCTCAGAAGACACCCTTTCTCAAAGTTTATGGAAGACACCCTCAGCTCCCCCTTTCTATGACCTGTTCTTCAGACATTTCAGATTTGGCTACGGTTCAGCAATCATTCAATTCCATTTTAGGTGATGTTCATTATTCCCTACGGGCAGCTACTGATAAATTTACACTACCTTATATAATCTCACCCCCCAGGCACCAACACCCAGACCCCTTTCAGATAACCCAATACATGAACTTTCCTCATATATTCAGGAAGCTGCACTCCCAACCATTCTAGCCTCAGATGCGGAGGACTTAGAATCTGCCCTGTCCGAGACTAACTTCCAACTCGCTATAAAAAATCTTAATAATGGTAAAAGCCCGGGTCCAGATGGGTATTTGGCAAGTACAGAATCACAGTATAATAGGTGGTTGGAGGGAAGCTTAAGAATGGCAAAGATGTTTGTATTACAAATTATGTGAGCAGACTGTAGTTCCTCTTTAAAAGGCACCTCCTCATGAGTATTGGGGCATGTTCAGACCACAGAGTGAGGCCTATGGAGGTGGTGGGGGAGCAATCTAATAGAGATTGGGAGATGAAGATGTAGTCCAGTCTACTGTAAGTAGAGTGTTCAGGGGAATAATATGTGTAGTCTTTAGTGGAGGGATGTAGTATCTTCCAGACATCCACTAGGGATAAGTCTCATAGGAGTGTATGCATTTTGGTCAGGAAAGCTGGAGAGATTGAGGACTTACCAGTCGAGGTATCAAGGTGGCATTGAGGTCTCCTCCCAGGATCATGTTGGTTGTGCTAAATCTTTTCAGTTGAGAGGTCACCGAGGAGAGAAATTGCAGCTGATCCTAATTTGAAGAATAAACATTGATTATAGTATAGATGATATTCATATATGATAATTTTAGAAAACATATCTCCCTAGTGGATCAATAAAGGTGTCTAGCACCTAAAATGAGTTTCCTGGAGGAGGAGGATTTGGGTACGGGCTTTGTAAAAATGATATAATATTTGTCTTCTCTTCTCCGGGGTGTTAAGGCCCCTGCAGTTTAGTGAGGAGACTCTCAGGGAGGTTTGTGTTGCCATAGGGGAAATAGTTTGGTAGATAGGCAAAAATTAACATAGGAGAGGCTCGCTGTCTCGAGGAGGGGGGTGGAAGGGTAGAAAGAGGTATTAGAGCGACCTCTAGTGGTGAAGAGGTGGAAGGTAAATATAAAGGAAGGAAGAGAGAGAAAAGCAGAAAAAGAAATAAAGTAAGAAAACCAAGGCCTCAGAGGCCGCGTTAATAGCAATGTGATCAACATTTCAGCTAAGACCGCTACGGGCGCTGTAAACCCTACGTGGGGGGTCACGGTCAATGCACAGAGGGGCCTGCACACACCGGGCAACAAAAATAAACTTCTTATATAAACATAGCAACTCAGGACTCTGCATTGCTGTGTGCATTTTGCACATCTGTAGGTAGGTATTCAGAAGGTCAAGACCTAAAGGTATACGTCTGGAACTAGACAGCATGCAGGGTCAACTACCTAGCTTTTAGGCATAACAGTGAAATATGAGGAGGAGGAGGGGGGGGGGTTGGAGGGAACCTGAAATAGAGAAGAAAGCAATACATGTACATTTTATCCTAACATTGTCCTAACATCAAAGACCATAAGCTTTCTGTAGAACCTAAGCTCCCTCCTGATCATTGTTTTTGTATTGTAGACTACATAATGAAAGTGGCTCCATAGGCCTATATTTTTCCTTCATTTTCGCTTTTTTTTCTACTCTACGTTTTCACAGACCTAATTTCTTTGTTTTCTTTCCACAATTATGAACTGTATACATTTCCTATATCAACATGCCAATGCAAAATATTCCCTAAATGGTTTTAAGAATGTGAAACACAGCTTATAGTTTATTGACACCATTTAAATACAACACCTTTGCATGTTTTTCTTTCTTTATATAAGCCTAATAAAACTGTGAGAAAAGAGTGAGAAAATAACATCATAAAATCTTACAACAGCAACATTTTTAAGCACTGAAACAAAGTTTATAAACATATTCTTTTGGCACATATTTGTGATTACATAAAACTCTAAAAAAATTATTTGGCGGGGGTGTGGCCTGACATGACATGGAGGAGAACGCACGTGTACGGAGCTACTGTACATGTATTATTCCTTCTATTTAATTAATCCTTTGACCCTACGGTATCCTATTTAGTCCTGATCCACTCAGGAAGGACCCCTCATCCTACCTCAACATGTCTCCACCGAAAACCCAAAAGGATAAGCTGGACCGTTACCTCCGACAGGATAAAGACAACACTGGGGAAGATGGCAGTGCTGCAAATGAGGGGAAGGATCCGGTGGGAGGTAATACTGACAGAGTACTAGAGGCCAACTGATCTTGTCAGACTACACTGACAACGAAAATGGAGGAGGTAAAAATGGATATATCGCTTATCTGACAGGATCTCCAGAAACTCCGTTAGAGGGTCAAAACTTCTTAAACTCAGTGAGGTGGAAGATGGAATCCTGCCGCTACAGACAGTGTCTGACCACATGCAACTACAGATTAATCAATTACTGTCAAAACAAGATGACACGGATAACACATTTAGGAAATGTAATCTCTGCTTTATCAGGCTCCCTGAGGGTGCTGAAGGTAAGGACCAAACAACATTCCTTGAATAACTCCATGTGGCCCTGCGACTTGCCAAAGATTCTTCCCAGATTTTTCTGCGGAGGACCAATTTCATTGCCAGAGCTTCACGGAAGCTAAACGACGCCTGCAAATCCAACATCTTAGATACTCCATGCTATTCCCAGCAAGCCTCAGAGTTGAAGGTAGACATGTGCATTGCGTTTTGTTCTGAATCGAAATGCGGACAAATTTTTCATTATTTGGAAATTCGGATGCATCCGAATTTCCGAATTACAAAAGTGATGAATTTAAACGAATCTGAAAAAAAGCAAACAAATTCGAATCGAATTTGAAAACAAATTTGAATCGAATTCAAAAACATATTCGAATTCGAAAACATTCGAATCGAAGTCGAAAACATATTTGAATAGAATTTGAAAACATAATCTAATTCAAAAACATATTTGAATAGAATACAAAAACAATAGAAATCGATTTTCTAAAAAATACAATAAAATAGAATATAAAATCATAAAGCAATAGAATACATATATATAATTTTTTTAAATTCTGTTTTATTGTTTTTCTATGCTTTTCTTTTCTTTTCTTTTCTTTTCTTTTCTTTTCTTTTCTTTTCTTTTCTTTTCTTTTCTTTTCTTTTCTATTATTTTCTATTCTATAATAGTCTTTTATTTTCTATTATTTTCTATTCTATAATAGTCTTTTCTATTCAAATTTGAATTCATTCTATACGAAATTCAAATTTCGGAAAATGGTTATATAGAAATAGCATGAAATCGAATTCTAATAGAAAAGACTAGAAGGGGCGTGGCTTGGCACGCAACGAGGATGGAAGCACAGTGAAGGAGCTCCGCTGCACACGCAGCCGTGAAAGACACTCCACCCGACCTACAGCGCCCAGATGCAGGGTAAAAAGCTACACCCTACACCACAAGCTCATCCTCGTCGCAACTCGGTGTCACTGGTGAACCAAAACATTGCAGACATTTTTCTGTCTAAGGCAGCAACACGACACAGTGTGACTAGGCCTAAGATGGCGCCGACATATCGAGACGAAGAGGGCAGTGAAGACTCCCAATCGGCCCCAGAGAGCACAGAAAGGGGTAAGTCCAGATCGGATCACCCCTGACGTTCTCTGACATGAAAATATTCGCCGCTGACATTAAAGCCTCTTTCTTAGCAGCGGTTACGGACTTGAAAACTAGCATGATTGTCCTTAATGAGAAAATGGCGGAGACAGAGGCTGAGGGGAAACGCAGAGACCAGGCTATGCATAAATTAGAGAGAAATACAGTTACACAAGCACAGCATTTCATTGAAATGAATAGACATATCGAGGACCTCGACAACCGAGGGCGAAGGTGTAATATCAGAGTAAGGGGG
Organism: Aquarana catesbeiana; assembly: GCF_042186555.1. Lineage (NCBI taxonomy): Eukaryota > Metazoa > Chordata > Amphibia > Anura > Ranidae > Aquarana > Aquarana catesbeiana. The sequence goes on along the minus strand of NC_133325.1, from coordinate 619,934,474 downwards.
ATCCCTGAATCAGTGGAAGCTGCTCAAATTATCCCAGCATTGAGGAGAGTTTTTAATAGCCTCCTGGAAAGGCAGGAAGACATAGACATTGATTTTGTAAGAGCACACAGAGCGCTCAGACCAAAGGGACCTGATACAGCACCTCCGAGAGATGTAATTTGTTGCTTGCAAAGCTTTGGTCTAAAGGAAGAAATAATGCGCAAAGCTAGGAGAAATGATAGCATTATTTTTAATGGAGCAACAATGATGCTTTTCCAGGACTTATCTCAGATCACGCTGAGAAATAAACAAGCTTTAGGCCCCCTACTGGAGAAATTGAGGGAAAAAGACTTAAGATATACATGGCGCTTTCCATTCGCACTCACGGTCACCCACAATGGACACCAGTATATTTTACGTACGCCAGCAGATCTTCCGGATTTCTGCGAAGCCCTGGATTTAGACCAAGTCAACCTGCCAGAGTGGTATGCTGACTTCCTTCAGCCCCCACTGGAAAGAACCCCGCCATCCTCACCTTTTGCCTCACCAGACAAGAGACAGTCCAAGAAACCCAGATACAACTAAGGCAGCAGCTTCAAAGCAGGAACATCTAAACGGTCAACTGATGCTGCCAATGACCCAGAAGACTAGTAATATACAACGTCCCTTATGTGATGTCGCTGTATAGGAGATACCTCTTCACTGAACAACCACAATACCTGCCCTCCCAGGCTTAACTTCAAATTGGACTATTGTCCACAATGTCGTCATTCCATGAGATTCACCTCGCCTCGTTCACACAGGGCTTTGAGACCTTAAAATAAGAACACAGCCCTCCAACAGGAATAGCAAAATCCTGGACACTTCTGAGATCATACAGCAAAGTGGCCCTGAATTTCTGCCTAAACATCCGAACTGTATACCTGAAAGCTGAAAGAATAAATACATGCTGATTCCTGAGATCATCCAAGCTGAAGGACTATCCATAGTCAGAGATGCGGGAAAGGACAGAAATTCACCTAAAGCGACATGGATCCTATCGCATGAACACCAGAGCTGCACTTATCTCATATATGACATAGGCATTTGAGGACTACCTACCCAACGGTGTATTTTATAAACTAAATTATACATAAGTGAAGAGGTATTAATAGTTCATCCACATTGGTCAATAATTAGTGCTGGATGACACTATCCCCTAATCAATGCCATTCTACTATACACACCTTGGTCGGGTGTGATCTGTATATTAATGTTTTAAGTTTAATTATACCAGTTATGGCCGTGTGTGCGGCAATTTGGACAATCTTTTTTGTTTTTCATTGTCGGTCCATGTCTCCGTTCACACGATTTTTTTTTCCCTAGTTTTTATTATTTTAGATTTTTCAATAGTGAGCTGACACCTGGTTGTTAGCACCTCCCACTAACCCCACAGAGTATCTTGCAACTCCTGATAGGAGCGCAGAATACACTTAAAAAAGTTGGTCGGCTCCACCAGGGAACAGAGCATACAGCCATCCCGGGTGACAGCCTTCCAACGCTAAATCTTTGTGCTACTCATTTCTTCCTATATCTTTTCTTTCTAATTCTATATCTTTCTCTTTTCTTTCACAAACCTATATTTGGTGCTAGCTAGCAATACTGTACGATTGTAATTTTCAGTACCTGAATCAAACACTAATTACAGTATCGAAGTTGTGTTTTCTTCACAGCTGGGAGATCCGGGCACCTCCTCCTAACCTCCTACCATGGCCTACTCATCTCTGGGAGACCACCCACTGGTGATATCCCATAACATTAGAGGCCTCAACACTCCGGAACGTCGCTCTACCGTCTTATGAGAACTCAAGAAGGGTAAGCCACATTTTGTCTACCTTCAGGAGACCCACTTTAAAACAAATCATGCACCCACTCTTACCAACTCACACTTTACCAGAGCATTTCATGCTACAAACCCAGATTCGAAATCGAAGGGAGTCTCTATTCTGATTATCAAGGAGGCCCCTTTCGAACTAGCTGAACAACTATGTGACCCGGAGGGTAGGTTTGTTTTTCTCAGGGGATCCTATGGAGGAACCCCGATAACCCTAGCTAACGTCTATTTCCCCAATAGGGGACATGTCCCATTTTGCCAAAGCATTACCAGGAAGCTCACGGGGTTATAATACATGAAAATACTAATAATATAATACTGGGAGGAGATTTTAATGTCCCACTGAACCCTCTCTCCGACACGTCCAACGGAAAGACATGTCTTTCATACAAAATTCTTAAAAAAATCAAATCCCTTCTACAGTCCCTACAGCTGGTAGACACATGGCGTTTCTTGAACATAGATGGGAAGGAATTCACACACTTTTCCATCCCTCGTTCAAGATATGCTCGGCTAGATTATCTTTTTATTTCACAAAGAGATCTTTCCTGAGTGACAGGCTAACAAGTGGGCATCCTGACAATCTCAGATCATGCCCCTATATCCATGTCTATGAATTTACTGAACCATGCACAGAGACAGCCGACCTGGAGACTGAACACATCGTTATTGACAGACCCATCACTCCTTACAGAGCTAACTGTGAACCTAACAGAATTTTTTTAAAACAATGCCACACCAGGAGCTGACCCCTTGATGGTGTGGGAAGCCCACAAATGAATTCTGATTGCAATGGGCTGCAGGAGAAAAAAAGAGAGAGAAGGTAATATAAAAAAGCTCGTTATGCAGATTAATACGTTAGAAAGCTTACATAAACAATCTCTCTCCATTGACTCCACCACCAAACTCCTAGAAGCTAGGAAAGAACTTCAACAGATTTTAGATCACAGAACTAAATGTATGCTATTCGTTAAAACAAAATATATTACGAGTCTGGGAACAAGACAGGCAAACTCCTGGCAAGGGCGTTGCGGACAAAAAAAAAAACAACCACATTACTGGTATCAAGAATAGGAATGGGAAGCTTGATGTGACTTCAGAAGCGATTGCGGAACATTTCCACGAATACTACACTAAACTTTACAACCTACCCAAACAACACAAACAATCACACATGACAGGTGATAGGGCGCACATTATCCAGGACTACTTAATCCAGAGTGGACTACCCACCCTTACAGAATCTGATTCATGCTTACTGGAGGACCCCCTGACATCCCAAGAAATTATGCAAGCCATTAATAAACTCAAAACAGGTAAGAGCCCAGGGCTGGATGGCTTTTCCCCAATCTACTATAAAACCTTCACCGACATCATAACGAACCAGCTTAGATATGCTTTGAACTCCCTGTCCTCACAGAAAGAAGTAACCCCTGACTTCCTTACGGCACACATTGCGATAATACCGAAGGAAGGCAAGGACCCAGGAGATTGTGCTAGTTACAGACCAATCTCCCTACTAAATATAGATGTCAAACTATTTGCAAAGGTCCTTGCCATGAGATTTGGTCCCCTGCTTCCGGGACTGATAGGCCTAGAGCAGGTTGGGTTTGTACCGGGCAGAGAGGCTAAAGACAATGTTACTAAAGCCCTACTCCTGATTCACACGGTGAAAACGCGTAATATCGAGGGTCTTCTTCTCTCCACGGACGCGAAGAAGGCCTTCGATAGAGTAGCATGGGATTACATGATGGCAGTATGTAGGCATGTAGGCATGGGCACACATATGATGTCCTGGATCTCTGCGCTATATCAAAACCTGACTGCACAACATAAAAATCAATGGCACGTTATCAAAGAAAGTACATATTACAAACGGGACAAGACAGGGTTGCCCGCTGTTGCCCCTGCTGTTCATTTTATCGCTGGAACCCTTTATTAGAAGGGTTCAGCAAATGATGCAGTTCATGGATTTATGGTGAAGGACAGGGAGTTTAAAGTAGCGGCCTACGCCGATGACCTTCTATTTTTCTTGACAGACCCATTAATTTCCATCCCTAACTTACTGAAAGAATTCTTACACTATGGATATCTCTCAAATTTAAAGATCAATTATTCAAAATCTGAGGCATTGAATATCTCTCTCCCAGACATGATCCTGGAACAGACTAAACTCAATTCCACATTTCGTTGGGAACCGTCAGTTCTCAAATATTTAGGGACAATGTTAACGCCACAACTACAGTCTGTCTTTGAGAGAAACTATACTCCCCTGCTCCGGAGCTGCGGGAGGAGCCTCAGTAACTGAAATCTAGGCTGCTTCTCGTGGTTTGGAAGGGCAGCAATCATCAAGATGGTGATATTACCTAGACTCCTATACCTTATGCGCACCTTACCAGTTAAAATACCTCAAACATTCTTTAAAACTCTGAATTCTGCGGTGCTGGGGTTCCTCTGGCAGCAAAAGAGACCTAGGATAAAACTGACTAAATTTACACAAACTAAGGAACTAGGAGGGATTGGACTTCCGAATTTTAAGCATTATTATTATGCAGCACACATAGCGAGGGTGATTGACTGGCACTGCTATACACATGCAAAGGACTGGGTGGTGTTGGAAATGGAACTAAGCCCAATGCCACTCATGTTTTCACCATGGATCCCGAGGAACAAACACCCAGGTGATCTAAAAAAACATCCCATCACAGGCACCACGTTAGAGATACTCCATAATGTAGCCAAGAAAAAAGATGTCACCACAATCCCCAGCCCCTTAACACCACTAAAAGACAACCCTGGCTTTATGCCGGGCGACCGAAACACGACATTGCAATCCATAATGGATGAGAACCCTTTAATTTCAAGAGACTGTTTTCAGGGAGATAAACGCACCATTCCTTTGAATCCTTTCTACTTTCCCTCTTTCTTCCCTCTGTTCTTTTTTTACCTATTTACTTACTATAAAAATATTTTATCAAATGATAAGAATGCATGATATATGACGCCCCTACACATCCTCAGTTTCTTTTTATTTTTTTAATTTTTTTTATTTTATGAGGATAAACAAAGTCAACTCACGACACGGAGGTCTAATGATTCTTTCATATGTTTAAACTTGAGTTTTCCTTTTTGATTTTAGAGACCACCTACACTTATTTAGAATAGAATTTTAAGTTCACCTTATGCATATGTAAACTGTACTGAAAATGCTTGTGCTGTTGTATCTGTGATACACGAAAAAATGCATTTTGTAATTTTCTCTATCTTTCAATAAAACTTTTAAATGTGAAAAAAAAAAAAAGAAAAGACTAGAATAGAAAAAACAATAGAACAGAATAGGAAAAAAAAATAAAAAATATATATATATATATATATATATATATATATATATATAAAACATCTTCCGGAAATGGAATTTGGTACAGAATGAATTCGAATATGAATAGAAAAGATTAGAAGAGAATATATTATATTTTTTTCTATTCTGTTCTATTGTTTTTGCATGCTATTCTTATTTTCTATTCTATTCAAATCTTTTCTATTGGAATTCGATTTCATTCTATATGAAATTCTAATTTTGCAAAATGGTTATATATAGTTTACTTTTTCAAATTCTGTCAAATTTTTTTTGAATGCGGTAGAATTTTTTCCAATTTGATAGTTTTTTGTCGAATGTGGTAGAATTTTTTTGAATTTGATAGTTTTTTTCCGAATGTGGTAGACTTTTTTCAAATTTGATAGTTTTTTTCGAATGCGGTAGAATTTTTTCGAAATTGATAGTTTTTTTCCAATGCGGTAGAATTTTTTTCAAATTTGATAGTTTTTTTTCGAATGCGGTTGAATTTTTTCGAATTCGAATATGAAACTAAACAAATCCCGAAAACGAATGTAACTAATGCAACTAATTTAACTAAACAAATTTAGTTAAATAACGAATCAAAACTAAACTAAACTAAACTAATTTTTTCATCCTGCACATGTCTAGTTGAAGGTGACGGCTGGGTGTTTTTTTTTTTTAAGATCCTGGGGAAGTGCTTACCTGGCTGCAATGTTGAGGAGTCGATGGCAGAGTGGCTGACTAACTTTATATAATGTGAGTTTCATCACTGAGCATGACCTATGTCAGTATACTACCACGCTTTTCAGTTTGCTGTTTTTGTGGCAAAACGTGAGATGGAATTGTATCCTGGACTGTATCTGATCCCCCCCAACACTGTCATTGTCTGGGAGATTCATCTGCTAGTTATAGGCTAAGTGCCCCATCTTAGTCCACCTCTCTGGATATCACGAGAATGGAGCCTCTCTAAATGATCCCCAAAGGAAGATTCTACAAAAAAAAATTCCCCTTTTCTATTTTAGGGTCCTTATTCTCTTTAAACTGTATTCCTTTAACAATTTCTGATGTCATAATCTCTGGAGACAATGCAGTCATACAAGATGCATGTACAGTGCTGCAAAGTTTCATCCCCCCTACACCAAAGAAAAACAGCCATGATGGTCAGGGTTGTTGCTGGGAACTGACTTCAGCTCTCTGCGTGTTCCACACATGGTTTACCATGCTGTTGTTCTACCACTCTGGGGCCTAACCCAGAAACCCCCTATGTTTTTTTGCTCTTTTCCTTACCTATGGGAGACTATTTTTTTACTAGTTGATATTTGTACTTTGTTTTTGGCTTATGCCCGCACCAGTTGGGGTGGGGGGTGGGGATTGTTATTTTTTCGATGCAATGTAATACGATTAGCTTGATACAGATACAGATGATGCAGGCACATGCATTTTTAAATTTGTATTCCCTATTGATAGGTTCTTTGTCTTTAATGCTGGATGAACATCCCAGGATACTTGCTAATTTCCATATATCAATGTGGTTTTGCGTGTATGTTATAACAGTATATTACAAGTTTTATAAGGTATGGTGACCATAAAATGTATCACCTGGAATGCTCAGGGAATGAGAGATAAGGTCAAAAGATCTGCAGTATTCTCCTTCCTTAAAAAACAACATGCAGACATAATAGCATTGGTTGAAACACATGTGGAGGGTCATTTACAATTGGCTCTTAAACGTCCATGGATCGGGTGGGCATTCATTCTACCCAGACGCCCATGCTTGAGTTTCAGTCCTCATCGCCAAATTTTTGCACTTTGAGTTATGTGAAGTACTTTCTGACCCTTAGGGACATTATGTTTTTTCTGTCTGTTAAGATATATGGAGAACTCATCTTATTGCTTCTTGTAGCTTTTAATATACCTCTTCCTTTTTGTGCCACTGCCCTAACAGAGGTGTTCACGTTTATGGCTCATCATCCTATGATACAGGCCGTTTGGCTAGGGGACTTTAATGCCACATTAAATCCCAACCTCAAAGAGTCTCAACGGCACATGCCAACAAAAGCCACCCCACCCAGCACTAGTTTTTCCAGATTTATAGCCAATTTTAATCTGACTGATACGTGGAGACATAAATATCCCTCCACTCGTGCCTATTCCTGTTTTTCATCCACTCACAACACTATGTCTTGTATTGACTTCATATTACTGACACATGCACTTATCCCACGGTTAAAGGAGGCAAACTTTTGCCCCAGATTTGTCTCTGATCACAGTCCATACTGGATCACTTTAAGTATCCCTATTGACAAACTGCCTCGCATGTGGCATTTAAATCCGTCCTGGCTCTCTCTCAAAAAAAAGATATTACTAAATAAAAGATATTACTAAATCCCGGTGTAGTTATATGTAGGAGGCATCTCTTCACCCTTTGATATGTCTTGTGCCTATGATAAGCATGAGGGGTGATGTCATAGAAATCACACTTTTTCCTGTTGGAGGATTAATGGCTTATTTGCAGGAATTCCAAATATGACATGCCTTCTTGAAGAGTAAACATTTTTTCTAATGTTAAATACATTTATTAAAAAGTCAAGCTTATAATTATTTGGAAATGTTTCTTTTTTTTTGTAATGATTTCTTTACATGTGTTTGTTTTTATTTCTGAATTAGATAATATTGGTATAATGTCATGTTTTTTTGCTGTCCTTGCATTTCAGTGCATTTGGCTTTGTAGGGCATCAACAATTAATTTTATGACAAGTCATACTTCTCTTTCTCAGCACTAAAACATCTTTCTGTTATTTTTGGAGAATACCTTATTGGGAGAGAAACACAGAAGGACCTGTTGCTCACCATGAACACCCAAATGAAGAGTGCTATTTTTTACATTTTATTAATCATGTTCAGTATCTTTTTAGGTGTTCCTAACCCTAAAAATTTGTACATATAGGGGGTTATTTACTAAAGGCAAATCCACTTTGCACTGCAAGTGCACTGAATGTACACTTGGAAGTGCAGTCGCTGTAGATCCAAGGGGGGCATGCAAGGAAAATAAAAAACAGTATTTTAGCTTGCACATGATTGGATGATAAAATCAGCAGAGCTTCCACTCATTTCTTATCTACCCCTTAGATTCAGAGCGACTGCACTTTCAAGTGCACTTGCAGTGCAAAGTGGATTTGCCTTTCGTAAATAACCCCCATAGTAGCTTACCAATCCTTAGGTGTGGTGGTTGCATAAGGTTTAATTTTTCAGATTTTTTTTTTCACTTTATTTTCACATGGTGGCTACACTCACTCACAGCCATGGTTGTCACACAGGCTAGACTGCAAACATGTATTTCTTTTTTCACCTCTATTACATGATGGGTTCATAAGATTAGTATTAGGACTTTTGTACTTTCTTCAAGATCAACAGGTATTTTTGTGTAGTTGCTGAAAATGTTGTTAGCGTGAAAAGAGAAACAAATGCAGCCACCACACCTAAGGACTGGTAAGCTGCAATACATTACATTTTTGTTATTGGGTTTTGGTATGATTTGAATAAAAAAATAAAAAAATAAAAATTAATTTAATCAATTTAAAGAGGAGCTAATTAATTGGGCAAAATTGAAAAGTTAGTAGTTATATACCGTTTTCCATTCACCACCCTCTGGTATTCGGATCAGATTGTATGCACCCCTGAGATCCAACTTAATAAAAATGGAAGCACATTTCAATCTGTTGAATAGTTCAGATATTAAGGGTAAGGGGTATCGATTTTTGATTGTCACTGTGTTTAAGCCTCGATAGTCAGTGCAGGGTCTTATAGTATCATTCTTTCTGGCAACAAAAAAGAACTCTGCTCCCGCGGGCGATGAGTATTTCCAGATTAATTCTTTCTCTAGATTTTCCGCAACATACTCTGACATGTATAGATAAGGAGTATTCACTGCGCTTAGGCTCTAAAAAGCATTGCTGGTAACAATATCCACATAAAAGGAAAAAATATGCAGCGCTAAAAGACACTAGTTTTTAAACAAAACAAAAAAGTCCATATATCTTAGGGGTCACCCGAGGTGTATAACCAGACAGACTGAGGTGAATAGTAGTAAATCCTCCACCGAATACCATCACACCAGGCCTCTTACCCCAAAGTATGGACCACTAGGTTATTGGTGGTCAAATAGGCACAATGTTAATCCACAGGCTTGTCTCCTCTGCTTTAAGGCAATGTGCAAATGGATCCTGTATATCTCTCAAGGACGGTAATTCCACAGGTCTCAAGCATCAAAATAAGAGTAGACAACTCCTCATGGTGCAGTATATCAAATCAGTATAAAAGTGTAGGTATGACCCTTGGGCAGAGTTGCCCCGAAAACAAGGTTACTGGCACAGTCAAAGGACCTGTGAGGAGGAAGCACCTCACACATCCCAGAAATCGCTATATGCAGCAGGAAGAGCAGAGGATACTGAGGTGGTGGCAACAGGAAGTCTCTCCTTAGGGGCAACCTTGCGTGGGGAGGACGAGAAACAGGAGGGACCCCAAGCCAGGATCTGCCCAGAAGTCCAGTCAACGTGTGAAGAGTGGAGCTGCAAAAAAGGAAGGCCCAATATGATAAGGGTTGAGGCCTTAGTTAGGATAAGGAAGGATATCCACTCCTGGTGGAGTATCCCTACTGACATCTTAACTGGGAGGGCCTGGAAGCAGATATGGCCCCCTCGAAGAACAGTGCCTTCAATCGCTGAGACCATCAATGGAGTGGTGAGGGGCAAAAGGGTAAGGTTCATGGAAGATGCAGTTCTCCAGTCCATAAAATTGCCAAAGGCTCAGTAGTGCCATGTGCGGGGCTCTGAAAATGGGCACTTGAGCCGGGAGTTCTTCACCACCCCAGCACAGCGGCACCCACAGCACCTTATACAGCCCTCTGGGAATGGTGGATCCAGCAGCCACAGCACCCCCAGGCACCCGGAAGCCCCCACCTATGCCCGGATCCTTGGTCAGGAGAGACCTGAGGACGCAATTCAGCAGTACTGATCCACACAGAGAATCCAAGAAGGCAGCCGTGGCCCTGCCTCATGCTGCCAGCGCAGAAGGCTTCCCGGGAACACAGGCAAATGATTGCTCCGGCGACACTGCACCACTCCCCGATGTGAGTACCCAGCAGGCCTTGACACCCTCTCCAGCCTCCACAGAGTCCCTGATAAGCCGCACCATAAAGGACTATGTATTTTCCCCCATGGGGCCTAATATAGCCTGTCATGCTGGCACCTCACCCACTGAATTCCAGGTCAAAGACTCTGACTTCCCTGCAGCTGAGCTTTACCAGAAACTGTCAGATCTCCTGGAAAGAGGCCTGGCTCACACTGCATCTAAAATCACAGGGGACTTAAAATCTGAATTCCAGAACCTGGGAGCCAGAATGGAAACAGCTGAGAACAAGCTAGACAAAACTGTCACAGCAACAAACCAAAGCTCGGATCATATCCAGACATTACAGGACCAACTGTATGTTGCCTTATCCAGAACTGATAACTTGGAGAACAGGTCCAGGAGATACAATATCAGAATCAGGGGCCTCCCTGAGTCTATCACTAATGTTCCAGTAGAGGTACAGGATGTAATAAAAAACCTGATCCCAAATATTCCCCAACATCCGCCTGGAGCTGGACAGAGCCTACAGAGCCTTGGGACCTCCTAGGTAAGATGGCACACCGAGAGACATTATTGCCATTACTATGCAGTGAAGGAGGAAGTCATCAAACAGTCTCGGTCCATGCCCTGGTGCAATGGCAGGGTCACCCCATTCAGATCTTCACAGACCCATCCCCTCCACAATGCAGTGCAGAAGATCCCTGAAACTATTTCTAACAGTTCTGACACAAAAGGACCTAATCTGCCCCTTTCTACCCTCTTTTCGCCTCCTACTCTTTCCTCTTTTGATATGTGCCTAACTCCACCATCTATTACAGCCCACCCAGATACCTATCCAGCGATTACCTCTGGGCAGTCAGATGACCTGACAAGAAACCCTCCTCAAAGAAGCCGTGAAAGAAGACACCTATGGATGAGTGACAGTAGAGACAGCAACATTGCCCCTCCTGAGCTCCATGGCGACCCCACAAAGAAAATAGCTATCCGCAATATCCAGGGCCTAAACTCCCCTCTGAAACAGAGGAACGTTTTTGACAGCTACAAATCCCTAAACTTGGACATTTTCATGCTGCAGGAGATTCACTTTCCTATACGGTACAGTCCTAAATTCCTCCACTCTCACTTTCCCCACTTCCACTTAGCTAATGCCGAAAATGAAACCAGAGGGTTTGCAATTCTCATCTCCAAATCCTGCAAATTTGAAAGTCTCTCTAACTTTAAAGACCCTGAAGGCAGGTTTACTCTAGCGAAGGGTGCGCTAGAGGGGCATCTATACTCCCTAGTTTATTTTTACTATGATACTAGGTACGATAATATGGGGGGGGCTCAAATGTGGCATTTGATCAGGGGTTAGACAAAGCCAAGCCCCTTAAGGCCCACTTGACCAGACCTACCAAAATGAGTCACAAAATAGCCAAGCTACTTCATGCCCAGGGATTAGCAGATGTCAGGCGAGAACTGAACTCCACTAGATGGGATTTTACCCATTACTCCTATCCACACAACACATACACTAGAATTGACCACATCCTGGTCCCCTCCTACATTCTCCCTATTGTCCTGCGTGCTCAAATTAAATACACGACCCTATCGGACCACTCTATAGTAGTCATGTCTATCCCATCTGTTGCCCATGACACAAAACAGGGACACTAGAGACTGAATGAATCCATTCTCTCAGACCCTATCAGAGCCACAGAAATTACTAAAGCACTTCAGGAATACTACAAACTTAACAATACAGACGATATCTCAGCTGAAATTCTCTGGGCTGCCCTTAAGGCCTTTATCAGAGGCAAGATCTTCCAGATAGCCACTCAAACCAAGAGAGAACGAAAGGCTGACATTGAGCAACTAGAGAAGAATTATATAGCCCTGCAGGCTCAACAGAAAAAGAATCCTTCCGGCACTCCAATAGTCCAAATAGACAAAGCCAGACTGGAACTTAATTTAGCCCTGACGACTAAAGCAGAGAAAGCCATCTGCTGGAGTGGCAACAAATTCTCCACACAAAAGGACAGGATAGGTCCATTACTAGCTACCAAACTATCCCCCGAGTAAAGGTCCACACCATGCCCAAGATCAGAATTGCTGGTCAGGAACCTACAGCCAAACCAACCAAATTACTAGAGGCATTCCAAGACTTCTACGCCAAACTCTATAGGCCCCCTACACAGATCAACAGAGACTCCACATCCAGGTTCCTGGATGACCTTCTCATTCGATTCCTAGATACTAAACACAGGAACCTCCTGGAGGCAGCCTACATGGAGGAGGAAGTGATGGAAATCATCAAAGGCCTCAAGAAGGGGTCAGCCCCTGGCCCAGATGGTCTTTCCGTCCCCTACTACCAGGCCTTCGCGGGTACCCTGGCCCCATACATGACAAAATTCTCTACCCAATCTTTGTAAAGTTCTAGCAGAGTCCTCCAAAATTTTAGGTCTCCAGGTCAATTACTCCAAATTGCAAGCCCTTAACATCTCTCTCCCATCAACAACAGTCCCCCTTATCCAGCAGTCATTTAAGTTTGAATGGAGTGAATTCCCAATCAGATACTTAGGGATCACCATGACAGCCCGCACAAAAACCCTCTACACTCACAATTACCCTCCCTTATACCAAAAACTGGAAGCAGACCTTAAAGCGGAGTTCCACACAAAAATGGAACTTCCGCTTTTCGGAACCCTCCCCCCCTCCGGTGTCACATTTGGCACCTTTCAGGGGGGAGGGGGGTGCAGATACCTGTCTAAGACAGGTATTTGCACCCACTTCCGGCATAGACTCCCATGGCAGTCTATGCCTCTTTCCGTCCCGACCGCGCTGTCTGCTGGGAACACACAGCTCCCAGGAGAGAGCGGGGACCACTAGGGACGCGCAGCGCAATTCGCGCATGCGCAGTAGGGAACCGGGAAGTGAAGCCGCAACGCTTCACTTCCTGATTCACTCACCCAGGATGGCGGCGGCAGCTGCTGAGAACCGAGCGGGTTCTCGGCGTCTCCTGCCGACATCGCTGGACCCTGGGACAGGTAAGTGGCCATGTATTAAAAGTCAGCAGCTGCAGTATTTGTAGCTGCTGGCTTTTAATATTTTTTTTTTTTTTTTGGCGGTGTGGGTGAACCCCTGCTTTAAGAAATGGTCCAAACATGAACTCTCCTGGCTAGGAAGAATAAACTCCATCAAAATGACCTTACTTCCAAGAATTCTATACCTGTTCCGCTCCCTCCCTATCCGCATTAGGAAAGACCACCTAAAATTGTTTCAAAGTAAGATACTCAAGTTTTGTATGGGTAAATCCCCCAACACACTTCATATCTTCACAGGGTTTTTCAAGGAGTCCCAAGTAGAGATGAGCTTAATGTTTAGTTGGAACACATGTTCTGACTGAGACTTGGCTGTTTAGGCATTCAGGGAGCTGAATGCCACATATACCAGCAATACTACTTCTATTATTATACAGTACTTGACAGTTTCCTACTGTCAATGGTTGTTAAAAATCCTAGGCACCACTGGGTCTATAACAACCAGTGACTTCACTGGCCCTATTAATGTATATGGCCAGGAACCATGATATGTAAAAAAATGGTGTGGGGGTTCCCAATAATTCATACCAGGTCTCTGAGGTCAGACTAAGGGAGACATCATTCAAAAAAAGTAAACGAAACTGAAAAAAAAAATGTGAGCCCCCCAAATTCTCTACCAGATTATTCCTATCTGTATTAATTTTAATTGGGACCCTCACACAAATATCAAGAAAAAAGGCCCCCCAAAAACTCACGTTAGACTCTTATTAAAGCATGCAGCTTCATACAGTATATATATATATATGTGTATATATATATATATATATATATATATATATATATATATATATATATATATATGGAATAGCATCCAAAAAGGCAATTAGATTCACTACACCGAAGTTACTACATTTCAATTGAGAACTTCTCTGTTGGTTTAATTTGTTTCCTACCTTGGTACCTTGGTTCCCATGGAAATGGCAATACATAGAATAATTTCCTAGAGAATCTTCATTCAGAGAATAAATACAATAAAATAGAGCATGTCTTTTTAAAAAGTTCAGGATTATTCTTCACCTAGTATAATGTGCGACAAAGCAAAATCTATAACACAAACATCCCATCTGAAATATAGAATCTAAAGATATGGAAACTGCACTTGCTATAATCAAAGCAGAAATACTTATATGCAATTTAATTTACAATAATTTCAGCACAGCTTCTTTGATTGTTTATGTTGAATACATATTCTCATTATTTGAACATTATAGGATATATCTGTCAGTGGCTCTTAGCCATACACAGCTGCAAGATCTTTGTTCTTTCTTTATAATAAGCATATTAAAGTTTCACAGCATATAGAAAAGGTGTTACAAAGTAGCTAAAGGTCTTCTTAATTGTATATATAAAAATGAAAAAGTTACTGCATTCACATTTTTTAGTATGTATAATATATTTATATTCCAAAGATCATTACAGATTTTAACTGTACCTTTTCCAAAAATGTACATGTAGCTTTTAAATAGATCTCTAAACTTAAAATACTTTATATAAGGTATATTAATCCCTTTGCCACCAAACATTGCCCTTTCAAAAATTCCACCCTATATATTTTTAAACAGCATTTATATCTAGAATTGAGTAAATTATTCCAACAATTTCATCCCATACCTTATCCGTGCACAATCCACTCATGTATACAGCTACCCTTTGTTATTTTTAAGCAAATGTTTTTCTAAAAATATGGTGCATTAATAAAGAGGAGGTCAACAAACAGCTGTTGCCAATGAACTCCATAAAATAAATGATAACAGGTACAAAAACAGATTTACAGTACATTAATGAACAGCATAAATCTACAATAACAATTATTAAAAACCAAACTTACAAGGAAACCCTTGAAGCAAATATGTCCTTAAAGCAAACTTTTACTGAGAGATATAAGGCTGATACTGGCTACCTCCTTGTGAATGAAAGTTACCTTGCTATCACTGTCCTTCACACACCAAACATTCAGTGAATGAAATTGGGGAGATTCAGAATTCCTGATCTACTTTCATTTTCTGATTCACTTTAAATCTGCTTAACATCAAGGCAACTTACATAAAAATATAAAAAAAGTATATAATATTGATTAGTTGGTTGAGAGGTTTGAGGGATTGACATAAGTGAACTTTGAGATATGAAGTGTGCAGACAAAAAAAAGATACTGTTCAGGAGAGCATACATTATAGTCACCATATTTGCAGCTTCAATTCTTTACAGTCAGTGTATACTGAGCAGTTATTAATTAATTCCTTGCCCTATTATGTTAAATTAAACTTTAAATATCTGTATTTGGTTAGTTGTTCAGTAGACTCTGAAGAGATCCTCAAGAATGTGGTCTTGTACCAGTTTACGAAGCCTGCAAAGCAAGACTTGAAACTTCAGAGAAGAATCAGTTGGAATAGGTTTAAGAGCTGTAGCTTCTTTGAGCTCACTTATTATTTTATTTTGGATCACTAGGAAGGTTTCAAAATATGGAACAGTGGGGGAAATCATAAAGGGTGTCATAGTACCCTGTTTACATAGGTAGAGCTCAGTTCTGAGTCTCTGCTTCATGATCGGTGGGTGCCAGCAGACAGCGAGTTCCGGCACCTGCAGATCGGCTTCTGCTGTGAATAATAACATCAGAATCGGCCCGCCTGTGGCAGTAAAATTACTATAGGGCGGTCAGCAAGTGGTTAATATTTACACATTCACTCAGGCCAGACAGTATAACTCTCTTTATACTTTTTGCCTGCTGCCTGCTGGGTAGCCAGAGCTGCAGGATCATGTGACTGGAGCAGATAAAAAATTGGTAAGTTTACAGACTTTTTTTATACAGGGTATGCAGGGCAGGTAGGAGTGGGGAGATAACATTTTAAGGATAGTTAATGTTTCACTTTAAGCTCTGGAGATAATTTCCATGAAGAGCACAATGCAACTTCACTTGCAAATTTTGCCTTTATTAAATCAACCCCAAATACCACAGGGTGTGGTTTAACTACAGGCATTAATATACTGCTGAGAATACAGCAGCATAAAATGGTAGAATGTGAGTAATTTATTATGTAGTGGTTTAGATGAACATTGTTCTTGCACTCGGTTTTTTCCTGCTTTTATCAAGTGAATGTACCACTTTGAACACCCAAATCTTGCATAGTGGAAAATAAAGTTTAACCCGAAATAAAAACCAAATCAACACAATATAGGCAATATACTTCCAAAATAAAGGAGACCCATAAAATACCAACCCCTCAACCAAAATCCCCATAGGGAAGCCTTGCAAAAAAAAACAACTTTGCTAAATAGCATCTAAAAATGGTATCAACCTCAAATCAATAATACAGTAAAATGTGTATACCCTGTGTTGAGGCGCTAGCTTGAAAACCCTGCGTGAAAAATGTAAAAACAAATCCCAATTTACTAATTACTAATCCCAAATAATTAATCAACCACTAAATACAGTGCAAACAATCTGTGCATTCAACTTATCAGCAAATGAAAGTCATGTGATTCTAAAAACAACAAAACAAAAATAATATCACAAAATAAAATATGTCCAAAAAAAGTTTGTGAACAGCATGAATTATTCTTCTATTCAAATTCTTCCTGTCACCACATGTGCTCTAGTGCTACATGCTCTTCTCATTTAATAAGTGCTCTCCTTAAAATATGTGATCCGCCACTTAGTGTGAAGGGGGCCACTCACCAAAAGATTTTGGGCCACCAGGACCCTCAAAGCTTTTCTAACGTTAAAGGATGGCACGTGCCCAGCATTCACCTGTTTGGTCTCTCTCATCCAGTTCCACCAGCAGAAAAATCCCAAAAGGAAAAAGCAATTTATTAAAAAGAATTTACAATAAAACACATTTAAGTCCACTCACCCATATGTTTTTACTTTTTATTATTTTTGTAATTATGTTTTTATTGCTCCTGATTGCAGGAGTTTTGATGCGCTTTAAAAGTGCACCCCATCCGCAGGATATAATAAAAGTCTATAGCAAAAGCGCAGCTAACTTGTAGGAAAGCCACAGGTGCACAGCTATTACAAATGTGAAAAAACCAAGCGCTGAGATGGAAGTGAAATCAATAAAATAAAATAAATTAAGCTGCTATCAATCTTGAAGTACTCAGAAGATGTACTATAAATACAATTATTAGAAATAAAATATTGATGCGCTCTAATTAATACGTGTACAACTCACTCTATAAGAATTGCGAATATGTGCAAATAAACAATATGGTCAATTAAAGTGCATAAGGTGCATATAAATAAACTTCCTAACAAGGTGCTGATGAATTAACTTGACAAAAATAAGAACCAATATTGTGTGGTGTTGATAACAAAAATATAAAAAAAAATATTGCTGTGTGCAAATAGTGCTATATACTTCAAATACACAGTGCACTTTGGAGAAAAACAATAATTAAAAGGCTATTTGTATAATCAGCCCAGCAGTCCATTCATTATCAGATTGAAGGGTTTAACTGCTTGTAATGATTAGTATTCCTGTTGATAACTTCACTTCAGCAAAAATCATAAGTTCTTTTCTCCAACGAAAACACAATGATGTGTTAGGCTTTTATTCAATAAGTATTCTCAATATATGATGGATTTATGCAAAGAAACAGAAAAACACATCATTGCGCAATGAATTTAGAGCAATAAGAACCAAGCAGGTTTAGCATGACAGAGATACACTCACAGACATCTGATAAAACCGAGGCATATAGGTTAGCAGTCAGCCGCTGTGAACATGGCTCATACCGAGAGCCGCTGCTGTCAAGCTGATATATCGAGACAGCAGTGATCGTACACTGGCTCCTCCCATGCGTTACGTCACTGACCACGTGACTTTCTCAAGGATAATCCCAAGATGCCAGAGTCTCCGTATTTAAGTCAGATGGCATTGTGATTGCCATAGTAACAGCAGTGTGATCATAGGTTCATCATACTGCTTCCTCTTATGCATTTAACATATATATTTGATACAGTGTTTACTTTTATTATAAAAATTATAGAAATTATTAAAACCAATATTAAAATTTGTATTAAGGAGAGTTTGCAAAAATTTCAAAACTACACTATATATTTCAGCAGACTCCCTCAAGTGGCAAATACTAGTATTACACACCAGATAAGGCTACCCTTAAATATTCACACAAACTCCCTCAAGTGGTGGTCAATAAGTATTGCACGGCTCAAAATTAGCTGGACACACACACTCCATCAAGTGGTAATTTGTCAGTATTGCATAATACCGGACCAAACTAAAATAGTCAAATGAACCATCAGGAGATAAACTTACTCTAATCCATCAAAAATTATAACATACTAGTTATACAATCTGTGAATACGCCAATAAGTATATAAGCCATTAAGAACAGTTGAATCATATCATAAAATCAGATCATTCAAAATCAGATAGTTCAATATGAGATTAAAATAATAAAATCATTTAAAACCATATATAACATTTTGTTTGTAAAATATAGATAATTAGTAATCTGATATACAACAATTAATATCAAAATCAATATTTAGGCCTTTCGGCGCAAGCGTACCCATTTCGAATATCCATCTGGACTCATTTTTGCTTAATTCTCTTACTTTATTTGAGCCCCTCCAATGCGGTTTGTATCTCTGAATCACCCAAAATTTTAAACATGTGGGGTCCCTATTGTGGTGTGTTGCAAAATGTCTGGCTGTGCTTAGGGAAAGCATTCTTAATATTTTGGACATGCTCCCTAATACGCTTCCACATAGGCCTTTTTGTTCTCCCAGTATATTGTAGTGAACATGAGCATTGTAAGATGTATACTACACCTTCAGTTCTGCATGATATGAAATCCCTGATTCCGTATTCTTTATTCGTACTAGTTGATAAGAATGTGATGCATTTCTGCCCATTAAAATTGGTATTTTGGCAGGCATAACATCTTCTGCATGGGAAGAACCCCTTGCCCTGAAAAAATTATAGTTCTGTCACCCTTCTAGGAGGATCCAGCACGTTTTTAGCTATCAAATCTCTTAATGTTGGGACTCGCCTATATATAAAGCGAGGACGATCTGGAAGAATCCTACAAAGAGCTTTATCTGCTCTTAGTATGGGCCAATATTTTTTAATAATTTTCTCCACCTGTTTATGCTGAACACTAAAATTCATTATGAGGGGAATATCATTATTTGTTTTGCTCTCCTTAGTTTTGTCTTGAATTAATACATCTCTTGGTGTCTGGTGAACTTCTTTAATTTTCTCTTCAATACATTTCTTGCTATATCCTTTTTCCTCAAATCTTTTCCCCATCCAATATGCTTGGGCAAGATAGTCTTTGTTGTCCGAACAATTCCTCCTCAGATGTATCAATTGCCCTTTTGGAATGCTTATCAGCCATGGTTCGTAATGACAGCTGTCAGTTGGTATGTAGCTATTTCTTTCAACTGGTTTGAAAAAAGTTTTGGGGGAAGATGGGCGGAGCCTAGCGGAGCAGACATGCATTGTTAGAGCTCCGCAGCGCTGAGGAGAGAAGAGAAGGACAAAGCGGAGCCTGCAGGCTCAAAAGGTATCCATTTGAACTTTTTTGCCCCAGGGAACAAACTGTGAAAGTTTGAGCAGGAAATATGGTACTGGGAGGAAACCGTGGCAGAAATAAAAATCACCTCACAAAGAGCTCACAGGCACTCACTGCAACTAAAGCAGCTCCAGTCACCTCACAATATACAGCATCAGGGCGCTCTCACAGACAGAAAATGTCACAGCAAGACTCTCCATTTGAGTCAGATACAGAACAAATCCTCTCACAAACTTCTCCACAAGCCTCCTCAGCATCCCCAATAATATTATTACAATTTGAAAAGATGCTTCATAAGGCTTTAAAACAAACCTCAGACCAAATAACAAAAAGCCTAACCAAAGAAATAAGAGAGCTGGGAAACCGCACCGCAGCCCTAGTAATAAAAATGGATGAAATTGAAATTACAACCCAAGTAAATATAACAGAATTGGAACAATTAAAAGAAGATAATTTAATACTTCAAACTAAGCTCGAAGATTACGAAAATATAGCCAGACGTTCAAACTTGCGCATAAGGGGAATACCTGAAACTGTGACAGACCTGCAATCTACTATTACTGCTCTATTACAAGAACTAAAGCCAGATATCCCTATTGAACGTTTAGAACTGGACAGAGTACACAGAGCCCTCACAGCCAAAAAGAAAGATGGACCCCCACGTGATATAATCACAAAATTTCATTATTACAGAATGAAAGAACAAATACTAATTGCTGCAAGAGAAAAAAAGGAACTTAATTTTCAAGGACACAATTATCAAATTTTTGCTGACCTATCCCAACTTACTATTACTAAAAGACGATCCATGAAACCCCAACTAATGAAACTGCAATGCCACAACATTATGTATCAATGGGGCTTCCCCTTTTCAGTCAGATTTAACTACCAAGGTACAATTTACAGAAGCAGATCAGCAGATGAACTACAACAAACCCTTTTAAAATTAAATCTGACAGAACCCACAAGCAGCAACTCTCCCACACGCAGAAGAATGGCATCATCTTCACCTTCAGGCAGCACTCAGAAAATTTCAGAACAAAATGGGATTCATCATTCTCACAAAAGAGGCCGTTATGCCACATCATCCATGGACCAAGAAGATTCAATGGACTGACATCCTAATTCCTGATATCTCTTCATTTATTATACTAAGAGATGGTTCTCTATAAAAAACCTGTATTTATAACTGAATGTAACTGCATTCTGATAGTCACACACTGTGTGGGATCATGTTACATTCCAGTTATATTTCTTATTACTTCTGATTCATATAGCTTTAGAATATATAAGTGAAATAAGGAAATTCTTGTTCAGTTATATATTATCAGGTAATAACAATAGATTTATTACTTTTTAGGACAAATATGTTCAATAATCCAGAAGTAATGGAAGCTTTTTCTTTCTTTTCTTAAAACAAATATATTATTACCTAACTAGTTCCTAGAATTATGTTTTTGTTTATTCTAATCTGAAGCAATACAACCTCAATTTTATGAGTTAACATATCTAAACAGTTACATATGAATAAAATATGTAATTGTTTACTCTAAAAGGGTTAAAATCCCAAAATAATTCAAACTATCTTCATCAATACCAAAGTTATTAACGGTACCTTTCTAACTGAATTATTTAGCCTAGGGCAAGACTAACCATATACAACCACCCTGGAATAAATAATTTCAACAAAAACTATATTCTGCACTGAAATTAATGAAACATCATTTTGATGTCTTTTGATATAGCACTTCTCTCCTGTAAGCGGAAGATCCATGTACCCCCATTAGCCCTCCTCATTCTCCCAACCATATTATGTGAGAGTGTGACGAAGGCACTTATTCCCCTGAGAGAGATATTTATTCTCTTTCACGGGTAAATTGTGATTACTTGAAAAAAATAATTTATACAATGTATCATCTAATCTCATATGTTTTTTGTTTACTCTTTACTCCAGAATTCACTGGTTTCTTTTCTATCTATTCATCTCTTCAGTCCACACAGGTTGATCTGCGCAGTCAGCTCTGCATAACAAAAAGTAAGTCAAAACTATTTGATCTGTTGCCATGGCACCACTGAATATACTTTCCCTGAATGTTCAGGGAATAAATGTCCCTCAAAAAAGGACCAAAGCCTTCCGTACTTTCCATAACAAGAAGGCTCACATAGTATGCCTCCAAGAAACACACTTCACCAAAGATTCTACTCCAAAATATATTTCTCCTTTTTATCAACAAATTTACACGGCTTCTGCCTGTACCAAGCAAAGGGGAACTCTAATTGCATTTCACCGATCCACACCATTCACCTTATCATCAGAAATTAAAGACCCAGAAGGTAGATACCTGATACTCATGGGTTATATAATGGATACAGCAATCACAGTGATTTCCTACTACGCTCCTAACAAACAACCTACACCATTCCTCTCACATATATTACAAGTGATTAATACACACAAAATAGGAACAGTGATAATGTGTGGGGATTTGAACCAGGTCCTCCTCCCACTGCTAGATAAATCACCTTTTACACCATCCAAAATAACCTCTAGATTACCTTTTTCTCAACTTCTTTCCAAATACAATCTGGTAGATTTGTGGAGAGAAAGTAACCCAATGAAAAAGAAATTCACTTATTTCTCGCACCCTCATCAAACCTTCACCAGAATAGATCATATTTTTCTAACAATAGGAATGATACCAGAAATTATTGCATCAGATATAATTCCGATTCCGTGGTCTGACCATAATGCAGTATACACTACTATAGCCTCAGCCATACCAAAAGCGCATGACCCAACGTGGTACTTACCGGACATAATGCTCAAACACCCACTACATCAGATGGCCATTGAACAAGCTTTAAAGGAATACATATCAATTAATAATACAACAGACATCTCCCCAATAACACTGTGGGAAGCTCATAAGCCTGTCTTGCGTGGTACAATACAAAGACAAATGGCACTATTTAAACGGGAACGCAAAAATCTAGCAAAAAAACTAGAACTCAATTTTAATGCAGCCTACATATCATTTCAAGATAATCCATCTCAGAGTACAAAATCTCATCTGGAAAAATCTAGATTCGAATACGATCTATTTCTCACTGAGTCAGTTGATAAATCCCTCAAACGCTCCAAACATAATTTCTACATGAATACAAACAAACCAGGTACATATTTGGCTCGGGCATTAAATTCAACTAACAAATCTTTCAAACCAATACGTTTGAAATTATCAAAAAATGTTTACACTTGTAATCCAGTTAAAATAGTCCATAAATTTCACTCACATCTCGCAACTTTATAAAAGACAAACAATGAATTTAATCCTACAGAGGCTGAATCCTTCTTCTCAAAAATAACCTTACCTGAGTTATCTCAGAATCAAAAAAGCAGTTTGGATGAGCCTATAACTATAGATGAAGTTGCTAACGCCATAAAAGACCTAAAACTTAACAAAAGACCAGGCCCAGACGGCTACTCGGCTTTATACTATAAAACATTCTCAGAAATACTCTCTCCCATTCTCACTGAAACTTTTAACAAACTTCTAGATGGACATTCTTTTCGGCAAGAAACACTAATGGCAATTGTTTGTATGATCCCAAAACCCCTTTCTGATGATACTTCCTGTGTGAATTATCGGCCTATCTCTCTGTTAAACCTCGATATTAAATTATTAGCAAAAATAATAGCAAAACGCCTCAATAGCATTATAGGAAAATTAATACATAGAGATCAAGTAGGCTTCATGCCAAATAGACAGGCAGGCGATAATATACGCAGGGCAGTGTTATTGGCACATATTGCTAAAAAACGGAAAATCCCTTTATGTTTTCTATCTCTCGATATTAAGAGGGCATTTGACACAGTATTCTGGCAATATATGCAATATTCATTACAAAAATGGGGTTTTGGACCCCACTTTTTAACATGGATCAAAGCATTATATAATAAACCCAAAGCCTATATAAAATATGCTGGATACAAATCTGAAGCCTTTAATATCGAAAGAGGTACCAGACAGGGTTGCCCATTATCTCCCTTATTATTTGCCCTTATACTCGAACCCATGGCCCAATACATCAGAACAAACCAAACTATAACTGGCATTGAAGTAGGAGGTATTACACACAAATTATGTATATTTGCAGACGATATATTACTTTTTCTATCATCACCACAGGTCTCTGGTCCTAACTTAATACCAGCTCTTGATGGATTTGCAGCCCTATCCGGCCTTATGATTAATTCTAAGAAATGCCTAGTGCTTAATATTTCACTCACAAACATGGAATTGATCCCGGCTAGGGCTGCACTCCCATTCACATGGGCAGAAAAATCAATCCCATATCTTGGAATTCATTTAACAGCATCTCATTCTGACTTATTCTCAACCAATTATCCTCCTGTATTAAGACAGATCACAAATCTAATAAAACAATGGTCGTAACTTCCTTTATCCTGGATAGGGAAGATTAATGCAATCAAAATGACTATTCTACCCAAATTGCTTTATCTATTCAGAGTCCTCCCTATTCCAATTCCTTCCTATTTTTTGAGAATAGTACAAAAAAGAGCAACTTCGTTTATATGGGGCTCTTCTAAACCATGTATACCTATACACACACTACATCTTCCCAAAAATAAAGGAGGCCTGGGATACCCTAATTTTACTAACTACTACAGAGCAGCACATTTGGCTAGTCTGTCCAAATACCATGCAAAACAGGAAATCCCATTATGGGTATTTATAGAGGCTTCAGAAAATGACCCTCTATTAATATCAAATTTATTATGGCTTGATCCTAAAGACCGCTTTAAAATTCATAATCCCATAACTAAACACTTCTTATCTCTCTGGGATAAACTAAAAACCAAATATCAGTTACAATCTCCACACAATCCTCTCCTTTCTTTTATCAGAAATCCAGCCTTTTATCCGGCATGGATCTACCCAAATTCTTTTAAAGCTTGGACAACATCAGGCATTCAGACACTAAATGACTTGATAGCATCTAAATCATTCCTTTCATTCCCATCGCTTAGAGAAAAATATGATCTACCAAACTCTGAGATATTTAGATATCTCCAAATCAAAAATTTCTATACACCATTCCTAAAGGGGGATACACCATTATCCCAATTATCCATTTTTGAATCAATCTGTACAAAAGATCCATTTGCTAAAGGTACAATTTCATCACTTTATAATCAATTATATGGAGTAGCAAATCTTAATAGACCCTCTTACGTTCAGAGGTGGGAGGAGGACCTGGGACGAACTTTAGAAGACACGGACTGGTCTAACATATGGCTCACATCTAAGTCATCTTCACCCAACATCTTAGCACTGGAGACAAATTATAAAGTCCTAACTCGCTGGTACCTTGTACCCGCTAGAGTGGCAAAATATTCACCTAATACCTCAGCTCTTTGTTTTCGAGGATGCCCAGAAATAGGCACATATTTACACATATGGTGGACGTGCCCAGTAATCCAAACCTTCTGGAAGGAAGTCTTCGTGCTTGCATCTAAAATATTTAAAAAAATAATACAACCAGATCCATATATAACTTTACTTAATCTAAAACCGGAATGGTTAACACTCTCTCAATTCAAACTTATGATCCAACTAATAACGGCTGCAAAACAAACAGTGGCCAAGGCATGGAAATCTCCTACATTGGTACTAGCAGAAACAATTCACAGAATGAATAATACAATGTCCCATGCTAAGATGGTAGCCATCGATCAAAATCAAATTCCAAAATTTGAAAAACTTTGGCATCCTTGGATAAAACAACAGTTCCTGTCAAACTTCAATGACTCTGTCCTGTTGCCATGGTAACAGATTAAATGACTTACAGAGACACCCATTCTAAGGCTTCAAAGAGAACTATAAAGAATAATAAACTGACGAGCGGGACAACCTTGTGGACCATACCTCTACCTTTCAACCCTTTTTCTTCTTTCTCTTTCCTTTTCTCCACCTTACGATTAAAGCTCATTATCAGAATTTATTTGACCTATATACACTCTACTTGTAAACAATATGTATAGTAGGTATAAATCATTTAAATACCTACAAAAGTAACTAAGGAAATGATATATATCTTTAATTTAGGTTTACGTGAACCCAATGTTTAATATTTGAAATTTCATGATATTTACCTATATAAACCCTACTGTAAAACAATGAGCTTACTTTATAGATCCCTGTAAACTTACTTTATGTATCTTTATAACATTGTATACTCAATAAACTTCTTTTGACAAGGAAAAAAGTTTTGGTGGTGATAAACCCTTTCTCTAACTGTATTTCAAGATCTAAAAAATGAACAACTTTGTCACTGATTTCATACTCCAGTTTGATATTCTTCTGATTAACATTTAATTGATCAAACATCTGAATCAAGCTTACCTCATCTCCTTTCCATATTACTATGCAATCATCTATAAATCTTTTATAGAGTATTAGATTTTCTGGGACATCAGAGAATATCGCTTCCTCCTCCCATTTAGCCATAAAGACGTTGGCAACGCTTGGGGCATATTTCACACCCATTCCAATGCCAGTTAGTTGTCTGTAATAGTTTGCATTATACCAGAAGTAATTATGTTGCAGCCCAAAAGCTAGACTTCTTAAGATGAATCTTTTTTGCTTGGAGATGAGATTGCTGAATTTTTCCATAGTCCATTTAGATGCCTCTATTGCATCACTGTGATCTATTACTGTATATAAAGAAGCTACATCAGCTGTTGCAATAAGATATTTGTCCTCTGGCTTCAAAACTAAATTTTTGCTTAGTGTCCCTAAGGTAAGCTCTGGTGTTAGGTACCAAAGGTTGCAAGAATTTATCAACATATTCACCTAATCTTGCATTAATTGATTGGATGCCATTTAATTTGGGTCTCCCTGGTGGCTGTTCCAAATTCTTATGTATTTTCGGTACCGTATAGATAATAGGTACCCTGCAGGTGTCAGGTATTAAATATTTTGATTCTTTTTTAGTTAAAATATTTTTAGCAACTCCTTTCAGGACTAATTCTGATAATTCACGTTTATATTCCTTTGTAGTGTTGCCTTTGAGTTTAATATATCTATTAGTTGCACACAATTGACCCAATAGTTCCTTGTTGTAATATTCTTTTGATAGCACGACAATTGCCCCTCCTTTATCTGCCAGCCTTACTACAATTTCCTTGTTTTTTTCAAGTTGTTTTATTCCAGATTGGATAATTCGCAGTTCATATATTCTTTTGTACTTCAAATTGTTCAATTCCTGGGTTACCATTCTATTAAATATTTCTATGTGTTCATTATTCTGAGCAGGTGGATTGAACAATGATTTATTTCTCAGATTACTATTGATAATTCTCCCTGAAGTTACCAGGATTGTGGTCTGGGTAATAGGGGGCTTAGTTAGCATGTACTTCTTGATGTTCAATTTCCTTGTATAATTTTGAATATCAACAAACATCTCAAACTTGTTGAGATTTCTTGTAGGGGCATATTTCAATCCTTTATCCAATGTGGTTAGTTCCGCTTTTGTTAATTCTATTCCACTAATATTATATATATGTCTTCCCCTACTTTTCACTTTTTCTTTTGAGTTTTGAATCTGCCTCGACATCCCCTTTTCTGTCTGGGCTTCTTTCTGGTGGAAAAATAAAACCAAAGTGATGGCCTGATTTCACTCTGGTTTGACAGAAAATGCAGTCTGTCATAGTACCACAGCCTGGGTACATAAATGTCATCTGCTGCAGCTCCTGACCTCTGGGAATCCTGGACCTTCTTGTGCTCCCTAATATAAGGGCTCCTCATGCCACCTATTTTGGCACTCAAATAGGGGATGGTTGCCGTGGGGATCTGCAGCTTCACAAATTCCAGCAATTGATCCAGCGCTGCCTTCCTCTTTGTTTTATTATTATAAAAGGGGTGTTTTACCTGCCACAGACAGGGCAGCTCCCTGTACTTATCGATGAATAGGGGGATAAAGTCATGATCATTGAAGCAATCCATTTTAATTGCAAGACAAACCCTAATGTCAGTCTTGTCCCAATATAGGCCTCAATCTATAAGCAGTATATGCCACTGATACACCAAGTTAAAATTGTACCTTCATTATCACGATCGGCGCTTCCACTACTCCTTCCTCCGCTCACAGATCGTACGTATGACGCATGCATGCTACACTTTATATACACTGCGCATGCATGAAACTCTGCACGCCCCTGACCTTCTTTCTAGTATATTCCCCGCCCCTTCTCTTTCGGCGCAGTGGGAGAGCACATGGCGATGAAAGAACAAGTGCATGAAGACAGCAGCAGCAATGATGAAAGCCCAGAGCCAAGAACGTCCAGATCACGGAGGAGATTTAAGGCCTCAAATATGGCCTTTGTAGAGATGGTGGAGATGGTGGACATCTTGAAGAGAGCCAACTATGATGGGAAGCATGGACCTTACCCAAACCCAAATGTGAGAAAGGCCAAGATAATGACTAAAGTTGTGAAAAGTCTGCACAGGAATTTTGGGGTACGACGATCCAAGGCGCAATTGAGGAAACGCTGGTCAGACCTGAAATTGAGGGCATGATCAGTACAGAATGATCAATAGAGTTCTGCAAAAAAGTTAGTATTTGTCATGTGTTACTATTATTATTATTACTTGCATGATGCTCCATGTGCTTTTCTTTACTGTTGTACTGTTTAAAATGGCAAGTTTCAGGTTTGTGGGTACAGTAATCGTTCATAGTAAACATTGTTCGCTCGCCCACTAATACAATGTTTTTGGAAGATGCAGGTTAACTACATTTGGTCATGCCTATTTATATTAACCACTTCAGCCCCGGAAGGATTTACCCCCTTCCTGACCAGAGTACTTTTTACAATTTGGCACTGCGTCGCTTTAACTGCTAATTAGGCGGTCATGCAATGCTGTACCCAAACTAAATTTGCGTCCTTTTGTTCCCACAAATAGAGCTTTCTTTTGATGGTATTTGATCACCTCTGCGGTTTTTATTTTTTGCGCTATAAACGGAAAAAGACCAAAAATTAAAAAAAAAAACGATATTTTCTACTTTTTGTCATAAAAAAAATCCAATAAAATCAATTTTAGTCATACATTTAGGCCAAAATGTATTCGGCCACATGTCTTTGGTAAAAAAAATGTCAATAAGCATATATTTATTGGTTTGCACAAAAGTTATAGCGTCTACAAACTAGGGTACATTTTCTGAAATTTACACAGCTTTTAGTTTATGACTGCCTATCTCATTTCTTGAGGTGTTAAAATGGCAGGGCAGTACAAAACCCCCCAAATGACCCCATTTTGGAAAGTAGACACCCCAAGGAAATTGCTGAGAGGCATGTTGAGCCCATTGAATATTCATTTTTTTGTCCCAAGTGATTGAATAATGACAAAAAAAAAATCCAAAAAGTTGTCACTAAATGATATATTGCTCACACAGGCCATGGGCATATGTGGAATTGCACCCCAAAATACATTTAGCTGCTTCTTCTGAGTATGGGGATACCACATGTGTGGGACTTTTTGGGAGCCTAGCCGCGTACGGGGCCCCGAAAACCAAGCACCGCCTTCAGGATTTCTAAGGGCGTAAATTTTTGATTTCACTCCTCACTACCTATCACAGTTTTGAAGGCCATAAAATGCCAGGACAGTTCAAATCCCCCCAAAATTACCCTATTTTTTTTTTTGCAGCTTTGGGTGTCTACTTTCCAAAATGGGGTCATTTTTGGGGGGGTTGTGCCATCTGTGCATTCCATGGCCTCCGAAACTGTGATAGGCAGTGAGAAGTGAAATAAAAAATGTACACCCTTAGAAACCCTGAAGGCGGTGCTTGGTTTTTGGGGTACCGTATGCAGCTAGGCTCCCAAAAAGTCTCACACATGTGGTATCCCCGTACTCAGGAGAAGCAACAGAATGTATTTTGGGGTGTAATTTCACATATTCCCATGGCATGTTTGAGCAATATATCATTTAGTGACAACTTTGTGCAAAAAAAAAAAAAAAAGTGTCTTTTTCCCACCACTTGTGTCACAATATAAAATATTCCATGGACTCGACATGCCTCTCAGCAAATAGCTTGGAGTGTCTACTTTCCAAAATGGGGTCATTTAAGGGGGTTTGAACTGTCCTGGCATTTTATGCACAACATTTAGAAGCTTATGTCACACATCACCCACTCTTCTAACCACTTGAAGACAAAGCCCTTTCTGACACTATTTGTTTACATGAAAAAATAATTGTTTTTTGCAAGAAAATTACTTTGAACCCCCAAACATTATATATTTTTTTAAAGCAAAGGCCCTACAGATTAAAATGGTGGGTGTTTCATTTTTTTTTCACACAGCATTTGCACAGGGGTTTTTCAAACGCATTTTTTGGGGAAAAAACACACTTTTTTTAATTTTAATGCACTAAAACACACTATATTGCCCAAATGTTTGATGAAATAAAAAAGATGATCTTAGGCCGAGTACATGGATACCAAACATGACATACTTTAAAATTGCGCACAAACGTGCAGTGGCGACAAACTACATACATTTTTAAAAGCCTTAACAGGTTACCACTTTAGATTTACAGAGGATGACTACTGCTAAAATTACTGCCCTCAATCTGACCTTCGTGGTGATACCTCACATGCATGGTGCAATTGCTGTTTACATTTGACTCCAAACCAACGCTTGCATTCGCCTTTGCGTGAGAGCAGGGGGGGACAGGTGTTCTTTTTTTTTTTATATTATTTTTGCTTTTTTTTTTTTGCTTTTTTATCTTATTTTTAAACTGTTTCTTTCATTTTTTTTAATCATTTTTATTGTTATGTCAGGGAATGTAAATATCCTCTATGATAGCAATAGGTAGTGACAGGTACTCTTTTTTGAAAAAAACGGGGTCTATTAGACCCTAGATCTCTCCTCTGCCCTCAAAGCATCTAACCACACCAAGATCAGTGTGATAAAATGCTTTCCCAATTTCCCAATGGCACTGTTTACATCCGGCAAAATCTAAGTCATGAAATGCTCATAGCTTCCAGTTTCTTAGGCCATAGAGATGATTGGAGCCATTCTGGTCTCTGATCAGCTCTATGGTCAGCTGGCGGAATCACCGGCTGCATTCTCAGGTTCCCTGTTGGGACAGGAGAGCCAGAGAAAAACATGGAAGACGGTGGGAAGGGGGACATTCCCTCCCACTGCTTGTAAAAGCAGTCTAGAGGCTAATTAGCTGCTAGGATTGCTTTTACATGAAAGCCGACCACTGGCTGAAAAGAATGATACCAAGATGATACCTAAACCTGCAGGCATCATTCTGGTATAACCACTCAAAGTCCAGCAACATACCAGTACGTTGCTGGTCCTTGTTGGGCATATATTGTAATCTTTTTTTTTCATGCAGCCTGTGGGCTGAACGAAAAAAAGAGATTGATTGGTGGGTTTGCCCACCATTAGAATACCTCCCTTCATCCATCCACTTCTAATGATGGGCATACATGCACCATTTATATATGCCGAAGCATGGGGGCATCCGCCCCAAAATTTAGGAGCAAATCGCTCCTCCACCCCTGCTGCCCCCATGCTTCGGCATATATCACCTCCGCTGGAGTCACGGCTTTATATATCGTGGGAGCAAACGCTGTTGCTGTCAAGATAAATAAATCCGCGCTGCAGCTGAATGGCATACCTGAAAACAAAAAAATGGTTAACAATAAAACACAGTAAACAGTAAAGTATAAAAAATTGCATACCTGAAAAGCAAACATGATAAAACATAATAACAATAAAACATTGCAGAATAGAATACAGTAAAAAAAAGAGCAGAACAATGGAGAGAGAATAGAGAGAGAGAGAGAACAATAAAACAACAACTATTTTTGTTTTTTTATTTTATATATTTTTTTGTGTTTTTTTTTTTACACTTTTTTTGTAACTTTTATAACTGTAACCGATTCCAGGTTTGGGTCTCTCAAAATGCGATGGCATCTTGGGAGACCCTGTGAAAGTGTGCCTAGTCTGTGCAATGCTGTACCCTACTCTGATACTCAACTAGTGTATGGTAGCATTCAAAACATTCACCAATGCAAAGACCAGGATTGTCAGGACAGAAGGGACAATAATAGCGGGTGTCACGCCTATATCTGTGCTTGCTGCAGACACAACATCTTTTTGGGGAGGTTCATTGGTTAGGGGTATTCGGGAGGACATAAAGAAAATGCCTCTCATGCAGCCAACTGCATTTGGTTGGGGATGTGAATGGGGGAAGTACGGGTGCTGCAGAAGTGGTGGGTTCCCAATTAGGATTGGCGAATGCTGCAGGAAGGGCACTATGGGCACGACGGACCTGTGTTTGTCTTCTTCTTGGTGGAAGCAGGACACTACTTG
Source organism: Aquarana catesbeiana (assembly GCF_042186555.1). Classification (NCBI taxonomy): domain Eukaryota; kingdom Metazoa; phylum Chordata; class Amphibia; order Anura; family Ranidae; genus Aquarana; species Aquarana catesbeiana. The sequence goes on along the minus strand of NC_133325.1, from coordinate 619,902,129 downwards.
TGCTTGCCACCTCACCAGCTTGAACTGCACTTATGGGACTCGCCACATCACCAAGTGTTACTACAGTGCTGGTTTGACTAAGACCAGGGTGTACTAGGCCGCTGGTGCTTGCCAGTTCACCAAAACGCTACCAAAAAAACTGTTAGCGATCGCAGGGATCAGGCCTGACTCTGCGAATGCTGCAGTTATGCGTTTAGTGTTTTGTAAGTGACAGTGATCGATCAATACTGCACTTGGATGGGCTGGGCTGGGCCGGGCGGAGGGGCAAGACGCAGGTGCTATCAGGTATCTGGACTGATCCTGCTAACACTGCATTTTTTGGAACCCTAAACTGCTGGGAATGCTAGTATAGATCTTATAGGATCAGATATTGATCTGTTCAGATACTATACCACTAAGGGAGGTGTACGGTGCGTGCGTGGGTGTTAGCGCTACTGGCACTAACCTGACGCTGCCTGGGGCTGGTGCTTGCCAGTTCACCAAAACGCTACCAAAAAAACTGTTAGCGATCGCAGGGATCAGGCCTGACTCTGCGAATGCTGCAGTTATGCGTTTATTGTTTTGTAAGTGATAGTGATCAATTGATACTGCACTTGGGTGGGCTGGGCTGGGCTGGGCCGGGCGGAGGGGCAAGATGCAGGTGCTAGCAGGTGTCTGGACTGATCCCGCTAACACTGGGTTTTTGGGAACCCTAAACTGCTGGGGATGCTAGTATAGATCTGATCAGATCAGATATTGATCCGTTCAGATACTATACCACTAAGGGAGGTGTACGGTGCGTGCGTGGGTGTTAGCGCTACTGGCATTAACCTGACTCTGCCTGGGGCTGGTGCTTGCCAGTTCACCAAAACGCTACCAAAAAAACTGTTAGCGATCGCAGGGATCCGGCCTGACTCTGCGAATGCTGCAGTTATGCGTTTATTGTTTTGTAAGTGATAGTGATCAATTGATACTGCACTTGGGTGGGCTGGGCTGGGCTGGGCGGAGGGGCAAGATGCAGGTGCTAGCAGGTGTCTGGACTGATCCCACTAACACTGGGTTTTTGGGAACCCTAAACTGCTGGGGATGCTAGTATAGATCTGATCAGATCAGATATTGATCCGTTCAGATACTATACCACTAAGGGAGGTGTATGCTGCGTGTGTGGGTGTTAGCGGTACTGGCGCTAACCTGACGCTGCCCTGGGGCGATGCAGACCCTATCTGACCCTAAAACCTAAGTTATATCACCGCCGGGCGATCAGGGGGCTAAACATTTAATAGGTAATAAACGGCGGGTGCCCTGACACTATAAAAAATAAACTAACTAATCAGTGTCACCCGTAACAGTTATACGGTGATCACTGGTGAAAGGGTTAACTAGTGGGCAATCAAGGGGTTAAAACCTTTATTAGGTAGTATATGGGGGTCCCTTACGCTATAAAAAGCTGACGGAGAACCTATATATTTACCTCCCTAACTAGCGTCACCAGTGACACTAACACAGCAATCAGAAAAACGATTGCTTAGTGACACTGGCGACGGGGGGGATCACAGGGTTAAAACTTTATTAGGGGGTACCCTAGACCTAAAGGGGGCTAACACTAACTGCCCTACTACTTCTAGCTGTCACAAACTGACACCAATCCAGTAATCAGAAAAAAAAAAACTGCTTGGTGTCACTGTGACGGGGGGGTGATTAGGGGGTGATTGGGGGGTGATCGGGGGTGAAAAGTGTGCCTGGTGTGTTTTACTGTGTGTGTTATGTTGGTGCACTTACTCAGATGTCTTCTCTCCTCGGCGCCGGAACGGAAAATACCGAGTCGAGGAGCGATGACATCACTTCCTCTGCCGCTGTTTACTATACAGCAGCAGAGGAATATTCTCATTCATTGGGAGCGATCGCGAGGGGATGGCCATGAATGAGTGGTCTCCCCCTCAGCCTGGATTGCTCTCCTAACGAAGCCGACTGCCTCAGGCACCGGGGGAGGCAGATCATGTACCAGGTACATGATTTTGCCTGCCCGTGCCATTCTGCCGCAGTATATCTGCGTTAGGTGGTCGGCAAGTGGTTAAAAGAAGTCTAGTACACTGTTGTCTAGATGGGTTTGCAACTAGAATGAAATGCAAACTTGATTCAGTGTAAGGCGAGGACACTCAGCAGCTGTTTACACATCTGGATGCAGGAGCACTAGTGTGGGACACCAGAACAAACTTTTTAGGGTGTCCCACACAGGTGCTCCAGTGGATACTAGGGGTGTCTCCATGTGTGAAACTTGACAAAAACAGGTAAGTATTGCAGCTTTAGAAAGAGAAATAAAAAATGTCTTGAGCTTGGAACTCTGCCAAAAAAGACAATTGTATGACACTTCCAAGCAATGTTTCATATGACTATTTCTGGCCTCAAATATCTGTGTGCTAAGTATACCCTTTTTTTATTCACATAGGGGAGAAAAGACTCAAAAACATCATTGATATTTAAGGCAGAATCTAAAACACACCAAAATTAGTCAATTTTTTTATATTTTTATTATTTTTCTAACTTTTTTAAAGTATATTGAAAGCCAAATTTTGAAGATGCACAGTGTGTCAACATGTGCTATTTGCCATCACGGATTATCAATTTACGTGTTTTGTGGGTGGAGTCCCTTTGTCGCAATTAAAGTAGCTGAGAGGAAGGGGTTGCACTCCTGAAACACGTCCATTGATCCCCCATGATGGGGGCTAGCACATGTTGACATTAGGCATGGGATCAGGAGAGAAATCCTCATTTTGACTCTCAATTTGTGTGCATATTTGGCTTTTACAGGGGGGACATCACCCCATCTGATGAAGGCAAGATCAACACAGTTTGGACATACTAATGTCTGATATTGCCTTCAATTTATCAAAGTTGAACTTTGTAAGTTCCTGAGTTGTGTATTGTTTTATGGTTTTAAACATGCCTGTTTACCCCAAAAAAGGATATTTCTACTGTCAAACAAAAAAATGTTATTCAAAAAACATGTTGGTTTGTTCAAAAACCCTTTTCTAATGCACATGTGAATGTGCAGAGAGTAAAAATGTTTCTACTCAACAATTTGTGGCTCTTTCTTTCAATGCTCAATACCAGTTTTTGGAGTAAGTTGGTTTTTACGGTGACAATGGGGGTTATTTACTAAAGGCAAATCCACTTTGTACTACAAGTGCAGTTTCAGTGCAGTTTCAGTGCAGTTTCAAGTGCACTTTTGCAATGCACATGTAGTGCAAAGTGGATTTTCCTTTAGTAAATAACACCCACAGTGCTTTAAAATTTGCCACAATCAGGCCATTTTCGTGACTCAAAACAATTACCGTATTTATCGGCGTATAACACGCACAGGCGTATAACACGCACAGTCATTTTAAGAGGGAAGTTTCAGGAAAAAAACTTAAATTTTAAATAAGGAACTTTGAAGCAAAATAAGGGTCAGTGCCCATCTGCAGCCTCACCATTGCCATCAATGCAGCCTGATCAATGCCCATCTGCAGCCTCACAAGTGCCATCAATGCAGCAACCTCACCATTGCCATCAATGTAGCAGCCTCGCCATTGCCATCAATGCAGCAGCCTCACCATTCCCATCAATGCAGCAGCATCACCATTACCTTCAATGATGCAGCAGCCTCGCCAATGCCATCAGTGCAGACTGATCGATGCCCATCTTTAGCCTAGAGGGGACAGGGAGGGGGGCGGGACAAGCGCCGACAGATTACATACAGTGAGAATCTCCTATGATAGACAGAACAGTAGTCCAATGGTGGCCCAGGAGATGGGACTTCTTATTACAGAGGCCACCAAGTAAACAGAGGATTCTCACTGTATGTAACCTGACGGCGCTCATCCTACCCCCTCCCTGTCCCCTTTGAGGTAGCTAAAATTGAAGTATTGGCGTATAACACGCACACGCTATTTGCACCCGATTTTCATGGTGAAAAGTGAGTGTTATACGCCAATAAATACAGTAATTCATGGTGCTGAAAATTATAAATATTTTTTCAGTAATGCATTACATACATATTCAACAAAAACAAGGTGTGTGTGTGTAGCAGACCCACAATATAATAGTTAGCTGAAGAAGAGATTGTCACCTCATGTATCAAAGAAATTACGTTTGCACTATTGAAGAAAATGGCCAAAAAGAAAAGCCCATTGAAGAACCTAGGAGACAGCTAAAAGAAACACAAGCAGTAAACCAAAGGAAATATTATTTCAGTTTAAATTAAAAATGTATTTTAAAAATGTTTCTTAAACATTTTCTGGCATATCAATGGCCCCCCTACCCACAAAGTATTCCAGATATTTTAGATGGACCTCGCAAGTGCTTTGGGGGGGCCGGCCAGGATGGCCAGCTTCAAGCGTCATCAGGGTTTGTTTTTTCTCCTTAAAAAGTTGTGTAAAATTCAGCATGCAAGTATTATATGGTTAAGTTTATATTCTCCATGTTGATTGGCGTAAGGAATAGGTGGAATCAGCTGGCCATTAACCCAAAAGCATTCTCCACCACTCTTCTGGCTCTGGCCAGCGGGTAATCAAAAACCCTCTGTTCCAGGGTAAGGGTCCTCATCGGGAATGGCCGCATCAGGTGATCACCCAGCCCAAACGCTTCATCAGCGACAAAGACGAAAGGCAGACCAGCCACATTGTCTTCTGGAGGTGGCAAGCCCAAGCCACCACTCTGGAGCCATCCGTAGAACTTGGTCTGGGCGATGACTCCGCCATCCGACATCCGGCCATTCTTCCCCACGTCCACATACAAAAACTCGTATGTCGCCGACACCACTGCCAACATCACTATACTATTAAACCCCTTATAGTTGTAATAGTATGACCCCGAGTTGGGGGTGGGACTATGTGGACGTGTTTCCCATCAATTGGCCCTCTTCAGTTGGGAAAGTCCCACCGCTGGGCAAATTGGGAAGCCACAGTCTGCCGTTCCTGTGACGTTGAAGGAAACTGTGGAGTCAAACAAGAAAAAAAAATTAGTACTTTTGCACATAACATTGCAAGCAGAATAGACACAAACATTCTTGGCCAACATCAGTATAACATTTATTTGAAGGTGTATTTAAAGACAAAAATATAAGGTCCACTTATCAGATTCCTCACCCCCTCTGATGGCCAATTGTAAAAATGTTAGGGGGGTGGGGAGATGTTTTGGACAGGTAACCCTCTCCACTTCATTGAGAGCTGAATGCATAAATAATGTGTTTTACTTTGGTCAGCCCCTCCTTACTTACACTATTGGCAGCCCACTGGACAGGTAAGAAGTGTCATAATACAAAAATATGAATACACACTGTACAAATTGAAGCACTTTTTTACATTATGCAATTACCTATCAAGATAATAGGAGAACAAAAATGTAAATTTTCACTACATGCTTTGGTGAATTCATACAGAAATATGACCACAAAAGAGGTAGGTATAGTGTGTATGAGTTTGGCAAAGTCAGCAGATAGAGGATTGGTAACCGGTTGACTTAGCAGTTGGGGGGAAGGGAAAGTTCCAAATGATTTTGGGACCCCAGAAAAAGCCTCTGCATGAATTTAAGGACACAAATAACATTTGTACACATTTTAGGGGGTGTTTAGAGTAAAGCACTACTATGGAGCTGAAAAAATACATTGTTAAGTGACTAGGCTAGGTTTGAATGAGCCCAGGACAGCATGCTGGGGAGGTTAGTGAAGGCAAATATGCATGAAGGACAAAAAAGGAACTTTAAAAACTTCCAGCATGCATGAGGATAAAGAGGACATTTACAGCATATTACAATCATGGTAATTATGGAATGATGAAAGAAATACAATACATTAGCAAACATTAAATACATAGAATGTGATGGTAAAGGAGAAATCTTACCTTAATATAGTCCTTCTGCAGGACCTGTATGATGGCAGAACAGGTCTCTGGAATAATGATCCCCAGAGCCTGGAGGGAGATGCCTGTCGAGAACTTGATGTCCTGCAGACTTCTGCCATCACCAAGTACTGCAGAGTGGCGCCTAGCCCCTGCTTGGGAGTGATGGCTTGCTGCATGCAGGTGTCCTGCTTCATAATATAAGGGGACAGCAAAGCCAACAAACGGTGAAAAACGGGGTCCGTCATCCAGAGATAATTACTGAAATCATCAGGATTATTCTCATGGATCTCCCACAACAAAGGCTTGTGCGAGAATTGGTCATGCTGGAGTAACCAATTATTCGTCTATGAACTCCTCCCCGCCCTGTTCATGGACTGGGCTTGGGTCAAAGTAAGAACCCCAACACCAAGCCCCTGCACAGCATGAACTCTACGGTGAGTACGTACCCCCAACATGGCTTTAAAACGGTCGGCTCATCAGAACGAACTAACAGAATGCACTGAAAATCAGAAAGGCCTTAGAAGAGTGAGCTGAAAATCAGAAATGAGCAGACAAGAACGCACTGAAAATCAAATAGGTACTATAAAAATACGCACTAGAAAACAGATGCGAACTGACTATACGCAGTGAAAACCAGATACGAACCCACAAGCACAAACTGAATGTTTAGTAATGATCTGAAACGCACGAGACTGAAAAGCACGAATCGTCTCTCACCAAACTTCTACTAACACGAGATTAGCAGAAGGAGCCCAAAGGGTGGCGCACTGGCTATTGAACTTCCCTTTTATAGTGAGGTCATACATGTTGTACTTCAGCGCGTTCTTGACAATGGGAATTTCCGACAACATTTGTGCGATCGTGTGTATTCAAAACAAGTTTGAGCCAACATCAGTCGGAAATAAATCCAGGATTTCATTGTCGGAATGTCCGATTGTGTGTGGCATAAGACATGGTGAGTAGAGTTTATTGTCAGGTGCTAGACAGATATTTTTCAAAATGCTATTTATTCAGCATCATTATTGACATCGGTGTTCAGGACAATTAGAAAGAGTGAATCTCCCTAAAAGAGACACAGACAGCAATACAAATCTGACAGTAATTCTAGCCTCTAACTACTCTAACCAAAGATATAAATATGTTTTGCATTTAGCTGTACTTTAAATATAGACATTTCTAGATAAATTAGGGTGATCTCTTAAACATTTCTTATTACATTTTTACCTATAGTCCACTATTTATTCATCTGAAAATTACTTGCAGTTCTGGCAGTCCTGGCATATTGGACCTGCCATAAAAGCATGCATTTACCTCTAACTACCCCATTCTATCTGTGTCTCTGCAGCCTGTCACCATCTCCTATTGTGTGTTTACATGCTCCAGTAACCGACTGTTCACCTTTTAAAAAGCAGCCTAGATCTGTGTTCTTGGATTTCAAACACAAGTTATGTCACATATCCCTCAGCTCCTGTCTGTTTTAGATGCACTGAACCTAATCCATTATCATTTAAAATAATTTGTTTTGCTGAGTTCTGTATCTTGTGTCTCCCAAGTATATCAAACGTACATTTACTTAACAATTGATATATTTATATTTTGATATGCTCAACTTTGACATGCGTACTAAGCAATCTCATTGGTCAACCTACTTAATTTAGATGTATGTTTTTGCCAAAGAATGCAAAACTAAGAAACAAAGTTTATAAAAAAAACAAAATTTCTACATATAATTTTTTATAGGTTGCATGATCAAGGAATGCAAGTTGATTTTTTTTTCGCTTTTAAATGTGAGACATTGCTGAGAAGATATTTTATCTTTAAATAAAAATAAAGCATTAATTCTAACATGGGGCAAGTAGGAAGGAACACTCACAAAAAAGAAAAGATCATTCTTTTTTTTTCTCTAAAATTTTTTTCTAAAATTTAAGAGCATTGGTAAGTACACGCAACTGAGGCAAGTATAATGTAAACTGGTCAGTCTTGGATCCATCAAGAGAGAACAACATAAGAAAAAAATACAATTGGGCATAATCTAGGATATATCTGAAGACCTTTACAGCCTCATCAGGAGATTAATTAAAATGCAAGAGAGATTTATTTTTAGGATTTTAGGGCAGAGCCTCTATCTTTATAATAAAGTATGCGCTTTGACCAATGAGGCATACAGAGTGACTAGTAGAAAAAGAAAAATAGGTTAACCACTTACAGTCCAATCACATCATATGACGTAATTGACTTTGGGGATATCTGAATGATGCCTGCAGCTACAGGCATCATTCAGATATCATTCTTTTCTGCTGGCGATTCTGTGCACTGTTAGAACAATCATAGTGGCAGTTCAGCCGCTTGATCGTTCTTACAGGACATCCCCCCTCCCACCGCCCTCCAGTGCTTCTCCAGGCTCACCCGTATGATCCACAAACTGGAGAAAGAGTCTTCTGCCATTGGATGTTGATCATAGAGATTTCTGGTGACCAGATGGTGCCCAGTTATCTCTATGACCTTCTGAGACCAGGGCGCGACGTTATGACTTCACGCCCAGTCTGGCGGAAGTAAACAAAACCTAGAACCCAGCTTGAAAGAAAGAGATCATTCATTTTTTTCATCTCTCCATAAAGGGGACCTGTCATGCACCATTCCTATTACAAGGAATGTTTACATTCCTTGTATTAGGAATAAAAGTGACCAAAATAAAAAAATGTAAATAGAAAGTATAAAAATAAAAAAAGGAAAGTAAAATAAACAATAACATTTTTTTTTAAAGCGCCCGTCCCCGTGTGCTCACGCACAGAAGCGAACACACGCGTAAGTTGTGCCTGTATATATATATGTAAAGGCTCTTCAAATTACACATGTGAGGTATCGCCATGTGAGTTAGAGAAAGAGCAATAATTCTAGCACTGGCCTTCCTCTGTAACTCTAAACCGGTAACCTGTAAAAAATTTTAAAGCATCGCCTATGGAGATTTTTAAGTACAAAAGTTTGGCACCATTCCACAAGTGTGCGCAATTTTAAAGTGTGACACGTTAGGGATCTATTTACTTGTCGTAACATCATATTTCACATTATATAACACAATTTGGCTAACTTTACTGTTTTGTTATTTTTTTAACTCATGAAACAGTTTTTTTTAAACGCATTTGAAAAATTGTTGCGCAAATACCGTGTGACATAAAAAGTTGCAATGACCGCCATTTTATTCCCTAGGGTCTCTGTTAAAAAAACAAATTTAATGTTTGGGGGTTCTGAGTAATTTTTCTAGCAAAAAAAATATGATTTTTACATGTAGGAGAAGAGTGCCAGAATAGGCCTGGTATGGAAGTGGTTAATCATGGAAAATAAGAGTTGCAGGGGTGTCCCAAGCAAATCACTAACTGCATGTACTTAACCACTGCTGCAGACAAGATGTTATAAAAACATAGAGTATATATAAAAGAAATAAATACACAGAGGAAAATTATTTGCCTCTATTTATCATGAGCTAAACTCAAAGATCTATGACTTTTTCTATGTAAACAAAAGGCCTATTACTCTCAAATATTGTTCAGAAATCTGTCTAAATCTGTGTTAGTGAGCACTTATCCTTTGTCTAAATAACCATCCATGTCACAGGTGTGGCATATCAAAATGCTGATTAGATAGCATAATTATTGCACAGGTGTGCCTTAGGCTGGCCACAATAAAAGGCCACTCTAAAATGTGCAGTTTTACTGTACTAGGGGGGTCGAGGGGGGTCCAAAAACCAGTCAGTATCTGGTGTGACCACCATTTGCATCATGCAGTGCAGCACATATCCTTTGCATAGAGTTGATCAGGTTGTTGATTGCGGCCTGTGGAATGTTGGTCCATTTCCTTTTAATGGCTGTGGGAAGTTGCTGGATATTGGCAAGAACTGAAACACGCTCTCGTATACGCCGATCCAGAGCATCTCAAACATGCTCAATGCATGACATGTCTGGTAAGTATGCTGGCCATGCAAGAACTGGGATGTTTTCAGCTTCCAGGAATTGTGTACAGATCATTGCAACATGGGACCATGCACTATCATGCTGCAACATGCGGTGATGGTTGTGGAAGAATGTCACAACAATGGGCCTCGGGATCTCGGCAAACTATCTCTATGCATTCAAAATGTCATTAATAAAATGCACCTATGTTCATTGTCAAAAGCATACGCCTGCCCATACCATAACCCCACCGCCACCATGGGCCACTCGATCTACAATGTTGACATCAGCAAACTGCTCACCCACACAAAGTCATACACTCTCTCTGCCAACTGCCCTGTACAGTGAAAGCCTGGATTCATCCGTGAAGACAACACCTCTCCAAAGTCGGTTACAATGACGAACTGCTAGCGTCCGAATAGCGCTACTAAAACTATGGTAAACCGGCACTAAAAATAGCTCTGCTTTACCGCTGACACCCGGGGTGGCTCAATGTGAAAGGGGTCTTATTGTGGCCATGCCTAAGGCACACCTGTGCAATAACCATGCTGTCTAATCAGCATATTGATATACCACACCTGTGGATGGTGGATGGATTAACTCGGCTAAAGAGAAGTGTTCACTAACACAGATTTAGACAGATTTCTGAACAATATTTGAGAGAAATAGGCCTTTTGTGTCGATGGTAGATCTTTAAGTTCAGCTCATGATAAATAGGGGCAAGCACAAAAGTGCTTATAATTTTGCTCAGTGTATTTACAAGTACACATTAGCAATTGTCAAAGACAAGACCTACAGTACATTTTTTTGCTTGAAAAAAATATATGAGGTTTTTAAAGTAAAGACCAGTTGATTTAATTAGAGATGTTAACAAGTACTGGTAAATAACACAAAAATTGGCATGACAGCATTATCACCATGGTTGGAGTAAAAGAAATGTAACACATTTTTTTTTTTGCTTTTTAAAAAGATACTGAGAGATTTTTTTAAATCAAATAAATGAAAATATAAATTAGCCTTAATATGACATGTTTTCAATAAGCATTAATATGATTGCAAAGCCTCATCATGATCATTGGAGAATCGATGTTCCTTTTTTTTTTCCTTTTCATTTTTATAGTTTATTAATTTTTTTTCTAATTATGTGAAATATTCCATGATAGAATGGATACCAGACCCATACACAATACATTGCTAATAGCAGTGTCAGCAGTGAGGTTGACAGTCTGTAACACCTGCAAGAAGCAGCAGATTATCACACACTGGCCATACACTATCTGAAAAATCATCAGATAGCGATTTTGAAAATCGAAAGAATTTTCGGAAGGGATAAAGATACTACCATCATGTAGCGACTAAATTTGAAAAGATAAGCGTTCAATGGACATAAAATAACCGGTTTATTGTTCGATTAGGTCACATTAGAAGGGAAATTATGAAATAATTGAACCTCTCGACATCCCCTCCGGGTATACCCACTTGGTGTATCATACATTCGCTGTGGACAGATCTTTCTTCTTCGTTATTGGTATCTTCGCTTCGTTAGCATTCCCATAGCTTTCCATCCAGTATGGATCAGGTGGATGAGAGGACCATTGCCATAACAATGCTTGGTATCATGGTAATACAACAGGCACAGAAGAAAAAGAAAATTAGAAGAAGACAATGGACCAAGCAATGGCTGAGGAACCATGAAAAATATTCTCACATGACATTGTTGAGAGACCTGAAGGAAAAAAATCCGGATGACTTTCGAAATAATCTAAGAATGCCTGATGAAGCCTTTCAGCTGCTATTGAGCCATGTAGCACCCCTCATAAGAAGACAGGATCCTGTCTTCATATAAAGTATAACTGCAGAGCAACGGTTAATAGCTACACTGTGGTTTCTCGCAACTAGAAGGACATATGAAGATCTCAAGTTTACCACAGGCATATGGGCCCAGTCGCTAGGTAGCATCATCCCAGAAACCTGTGCAGATATAGTGAAGGTCTTGCAAACTGAATATCTAAAGGTGATCAATAGGGATGAGCCGAACACCCTCTGGTTCGGTTTGCAGCAGAACATGTGAACAGGCAAAAAATTTGTTTGAACACGTGAACACCATTAAAGTCTATGGGACACGAACATGTATAATCAAAAGTGCAAATTTTAAAGGTTATTTGCAAGTTATTGTCATAAAAAGTGTTTGGGGACCTGGGTCCTGCCCCAGGGGACATGTATCAATGCAAAAAAAAGTTTTAAAAATGGACATTTTTTCGGGAGCAGTGATTTTAATAATGCTTAAAGTGAAACAATAAAAGTGAAATATTTTTTTAAATTTCGTACCTGGGGGGTGTCTATAGTATGCCTGTAAAGTGGCACATGTTTCCCGTGTTTACAACAATCCCTGAACAAAATGACATTTCTAAAGGAAAAAAAGTAATTTAAAAGTACTTGCGGCTATAATGAATTGTCGGTCCCGGCAATACACATAAAAGTCATTGAAAAAAACGGCATGGGATTCCCCCACAGTCCATTACCAGGCCCTTTGGGTCTGGTATGAATTTTAAGGGGAACCCTGAACCAAAATGTAAAAAAAAATTGCATGGGGGTCCCCCCAAATTCCATACCAGGCCCTTCAGGTCTGGTATGGATATTAAGGGGAACCCCACGCCAAATTTTTTTTAAAAAATGGCGTGGGGGTCCCCCTAAAAATCCATACCAGACCTGAAGGGTCTGGTATGGGTTTTAAGGGGAACCCCGCTGTCAGGAAAGGTTCCCTTCACTGGTTATATTGATCATTTGGTGTGCAGTACTGAGGCCCACCAGCAGGTGTCTCCTGGCAGTTTGGAGCTGTCAGAAGAGCTTTTCCCTGCTGGTATTATGTCATCTTTGGACTGCAGTACTGGCGTCCACCAGCGGAGAGATCCTGGCAGTGTGGAGCAGGTATTACCTTCTGCAATCAGGCTTCACCTGACTTTGATAGCAGCTATAGTATAAATACCCGGCAAGTGCACACACGCCTGTTTACCTGTTATCCTGATCCTGAACCCTGATTCCTGTATCCCATATCCTGAACCTGTTGTACCTGTTCCTGTATCCCTGGATCTTTGCCCTGCAGCCTGATCCCTTCCATCTTATTCCCTGTCTGTTTACTCCTGGCCCCCCATCTACTGATCTCCTGTTTATGACCCTGGCCTGGCTTGACTATGATTCTGGTACTCCCTTTTACTACATATGCTGGTTGGTTTATTATCACTGGTCGTTTGGTTTGTTCACCCTGTTTGTATTGGTGGTGTGTTCACATGTACAGTATATGCATTTACCTTAATAAACTTACTTTCACCTATTTATGTCTGGTTCACTCTGTCGCAGTCACACAGTTCTGGTCACATCTGGTTTATGACAGAATACCAGGGCCATCCCTGACTGGAAGTGGCTGCACAGGGGAACCATTTTGATTCAGTTTGGTTGCAAACATGAATGCAGATGAGGTTATTTATTTTTCTCTGCTGGCATCTGAAAGTGGTGATTATTGCTGCCAGGCTTTGAAAGGATGGTCTCGTGACCAGTTTGCATCTATACGTTTGGCTCACTCCCTGGTTGATAAGGGTTATATATTGTTTGGGGGGGTACAGCCTATGATCAAGATCTGTACTGAGCTGGCCCTGCCCTGTATTCCAGAGGGCCATGATGATTTCACTCCTCCTTTTAATATGAATCAGGTTGTATCCCTAGTATGGCTTTTTGAAGATGATCCCGCCGATTTTTGTGAGCACTACTCAGCCTGGTCCCCACAGGTGATTGCTGAGTGCATTGTGTCTGCTCAGTCTTTTGTTAGACAGGGAGATTTAAAACCACAGTTTGTATAACCTATACTTTCAGCATGGTCTGACATGGTGCAATTAGCCCCAGCCAAACAAACCACCTCGGCCATCAGACACCAGCCTACCCAAATGTATGTTTCCCCATCACCCATGTCAACCTCAGTTGCAGCCCAGTATACACTGCTCCCAACCAAATACTCATATCCGGTCTCTGCTCTCTGTACCTATCTTGCTTTCAACCCACCTGCCTCTTCTCAGCTACTTACAAACCCACAAGAACTTCCCCCAGCTACTGTTACCTCTTCTTTGCCATATCCCAATCCTCCTTTCCAGTCTGCTGCACCCCTCACCTACAAAGCTTCAGTGGCTAAGCCAAAGAAAAAATGAAAGTTTTTCCCAACCAAAACAATCCTGCCATTAACCCAACCTGCCTCCACACCCACCAATCTGTCCCAGCTTGAAGTTCCATTGCCAGAGTTCCGGCCCGAAGTGCCAGAGTTCCAGCCCGAAGTGCCAGAGTTCCAGCCCGCCGTGCCAATGTTCCAGCCCGAGGAGCCAGCATTCCAGCCTGAAGAGCCAGAGCCAGCGTTCCAGCCCGAAGAGCCAGGGCCATCGTTCCAGCCCGAAGAGGCAGAGCCTGCATTCCAGTCTGAAGAGCCAGAGCCAGCGTTCCAGTCTGAAGAGTCAGAGCCAGCGTTCCAGTCTGAAGAGCCAGAGTCAGCGTTTCAGCCTGAAGAACCAGAGCCAGTGTTCCAGCCTGAAGTTCCAAAGTCTGTTTCCCAGTCTGAGGTTGCGGTGCCCGTTTCCCAGTCTGAGGGTGCGATGCCCATTTCCTGGTCTGAGGGTGCGTTGCCCTTTTCCCCGCCTGCAGAGCCTGTGGAGCCTGCTGCCTAGCCTGATGTGTTCCTGTCTGCTGCAAAGCCTGTTGAGTTCCTGTCTGCTGCCCAGCCTGCTGTGTTCCTGTCTGCTGACCAGCCTGATGTGTTCCTGTCTGCTGCCCAGCCTGATGAGCCTCTGTCTGCTGCCCAGCCTAATGACCCTCTGTCTGCTGCCAAGCCTGATATGTTCCTGTCTGCTGCCCAGCCTGATGTGTTCCTGTCTGCTGTTTAGCCTGATGTGTTCCTGTCTGCTGCCCAGCCTGATGTGCTACTGTTTGCTACCCAGCCTGATGAACCACTGTCTGCTACCCAGCCTGATGAGCCTCTGTCCGCTGCCCAGCATGATATGTTCCTGTCTGCTGCCCAGCCTGATGTGTTCCTGTGTACTGCCCAGTCTGATGAGCCTCTCTCTGTTGCCCAGCCTGATGTGTCCCTATTTGCTGTCCAGCCTGATGTGTTCCTGTCTGCTGCCTAGCCTGATGAGCCTCTGTCTTCTGCACAGCCTGATGAGCCTCTGTCTGCTGCCCAGCCTGATGTGCCTCTGTCTGCTGCCCAGCCTGATGTGTTCCTGTCTGCTACCCAGCCTGATGTGCTTCTGTCTGCTGCCCAGCCTGATGTGTTCCTGTCTGCTGCCCAGCCTGATGAGCCTACTGTCTGCTGCCCAGCCTAATGAGCCTCTGTCTGCTGCCCAGCCTGATATGTTCCTGTCTTCTGCTCATCCTGATGTGTTCCTGTCTGCTGCCCAGCCTGATGTACCACTGTCTGCTGCCCAGCCTGATGTGTTCCTGTCTGCTGCCAAGCCTGATGTGCCACTGTCTGCTACCCAGCCTGATGTGCCACTGTCTGCTACCCAGCCTGATGTGCCACTGTCTGCTACCCAGCCTGATGTGCCACTGTCTGTTACCCAGTCTGATGAGCCTCTGCCCGCTGCCCAGCCTGATGTGTTCCTGTCTGCTGCCCAGCCTGATGTGTTCCTGTGTGCTGCCCAGTCTGATGAGCCTCTGTCTGCTGCCCAGCCTGATGTGTCCCTATCTGCTGCCCATCCTGATGTGTTCCTGTCTGCTGCCCAATCTGATGAGCCTCTGTCTTCTGCCCAGCCTGATGAGCCCCTGTCTGCTGCCCAGCCTGATGTGTCCCTATCTGCTGCCCAGCATGATGTGTTCCTGTCTGCTGTCCAGTCTGATGAGCCTCTGTATTCTGCCCAGCCTGATGAGCCTCTATCTGCTGCCCAGCCTGATGTGCCTCTGTCTGCTGCCCAGCTTGATGTGTTCCTGTCTGCTACCCAGCCTGATGTGCCTCTGTCTGCTGCCCAGCCTAATGAGCCTGTGTCTGCTGCCCAGCCTAACGAGCCTCTGTCTGCTGCCCAGCCTGATGTGTTCCTGTCTTCTGCCCAGCCTGATGTGTTCCTCTCTGCTGCTCAGCATGATGTCCAACTGTCTGCTACCCAGCCTGATGAGCCTCTGTCCGCTGCCCAGCCTGATGTGTTCCTGTCTGCTGCCCAGCCTGATGAGCCTCTGTCTGCTGCCCAGCCTAATGACCCTCTGTCTGCTGCCCAGCCTGATGTGTTCCTGTCTGCTGCCCAGCCTGAATTGAGGCCCGGAGTGAAAATGAGGAAGGAATGATAAAGGAGGGCCGGGCATGACAGTGTGGAGAAGGAGACACAAGAGGGGTTAATTAAAAATGGGGAATGGGAGTGTCTAGGAAGGGTGGTGGAAGATAGGAACTTGTAAAAGGGGGAGTGGCATTACTTAAGGGGAGAGGTGGAGCCAGGAAGGGGCAGTGGAGAGAAAGAAGACACAGGAGGAGGCAGTTTTATTCACTGCTCCTCCAGCATCAGCATGGCGGACAGGACACCATCCTGGAGAGGCTGAGGGCTGCGGCGGCGACGAGAGGAGTGGACTGGCTGAAGAGACAAGTCGGGGCACTGATATTGGATGATGAGGGATCGTGGACAGTGAAAGAGATCCATCGTGTGCGGAGGTCGCGGCCTCCGGCGTGTTTTTCACCAAGGCCACCATCGCGGCCTGCTCGGCAGGCAGGGAGCCCTCGGGGGGACCGATCAGCGCCCCCAGCGAAGCGAACACAGCGACAGGATAACTCAGGGCCCGGGCGGTCTGCACGCCGCAGGCCTACTTCGGGGGGCGGGGCCACGGGCTGTTATGGCGCCGCTTCACCGCCAGGGTTGCACAGGCCTCAGAGTGAGGGTTTAACACATGGGGGCGGCAGAGCAGGCAGGGGGGCTAAGGGGGGGAGTAATGAGGACACAATGGCCACCGGAGGGGGATTAGAGCGGCCAGCAAGGCTGCGGGTGGGCGGGGCTTAGCCAACAGACTGGCACATGGACAGAAGGATGGCGGTGGTGGTCACAAGCAGGCCGATCGGTGTGCAGCCAGGGTGACTCCTAGTGGGGGTTCAGGAGGAAGAATAGTGGCAGGAGAGAGTCGGCCCTTATACGATCAGATCTTCACGGCTTCCGGGACCTCTTCACCCGGGGGGCTGACAACGCCAACTGTCAGGGAGCAGGACGATCGCTCGGAAGGTGAGGTGTCCGACAGCAAAGAACAACAAGTGCCAGCAGGAGAGACTAATTGGAGGCGGTGGGGGCGTGCTCCCAGACAGCCCGGTGAGTCCAGCAATGATTTATCTTTGATTAAGGCATTACATGACTTATTAGGGGTTGTAACAGCGGGTACAGTGGGGATAACGGGGGGGGGCGCCTGATCAGCAATTGGCGGCTCCAAGGTCGGCCAGTTCTGGATCAGGGGCGCAATTGAAGGATTTATCGAAAGGATTGCAGAATTTGGTGGGTAGATTTGAACTGGGACAGGAACAGCCGCCGCAGGTGGCCCTTGGACGGGATTGGTAACCGGGGGGGAAAGAGGTGCTATGGCGACTAGGGTAAGGGTGCAGAGGGTGCCGGACCCCTCGGGGGCGGCAGCAGAAGGAGCGGGTCAAGGAAAAAAGGGGGGCTACAGAGGGGGCGGCAACAACGGCCAGAGTGGATGTGGTGAGTATTGCGGATGCGGCGAAGGGCGAGGTATATGGGTGCTTTAAGGGTCCACTGGGAACACACTTAAAGCAGGAGGTTCGGGATAAGATTGTCAAGGGTGAATATGTGGAGATATTTTTCCCTATTGCCGCTGGGAAAATTCAACCTGTGATAGGGTAAAACCGGATAATTCCAAGAAGGGGGATGAAGAAAAAGGAGGTACAGGCTGATTCCGCAGACATTTACAAATTGTAAATTTGGGGGGTCCTGTAAGTTTAAGCACGAGTGCTTCAAAAAAGGGAGGTGTCACAGCGAGCCTGCACATGAAAGGGACGACGCCGGAAAGGTGAAAAGGAAGCGGCCTTTTCTAAGTAGGTATCCGGACTAGGTAGCGGCGAGGCTATTGGTCACGGGGTTTGGGGAAGGTTTTCGTATACCATGCTCATGGGCAGTGGTTCCACCACTGACAAAAAATTAGAAGGCTAGTGGGGGGGGGAAATTGGCGAAGGAAGTGGCTTTGGGTCAGATGGGGGGCCGTTTCTGGATAATACCTATACAGGATTTAGTTGTTTCACCTTGGGGGGTGGGGCCTAAGAAGGAACCGAACAAGTTCCGACTTATTCATCATTGGTCATTTCCTAAGGGAGTTTGGTGAATGATTTTATCGATCCGGAAGCATGCACTGTGTCTTACACGTCATTCGACGTGGCAATACGATGGGTGAGGAAGTATAGCAAAGGAGGCACTGATGGCAAGTCGGACATAGAATCCGCCTTCCGTTTGCTTCCGGGGCATCCGGATAGTTTCCGGCCGTTGGGTTGTTATTGGCAAGAACGGTTTTATGTAGACAAATGCTTACCTATGGGTTGCTTCATTTATGGTGCCATGTTTGAAGCATTTAGCTCATTTCGGGAGTGGGTGGTTAGGGATGTGTCGGGCCTAGATTCGGTCATACATTACTTGGATGACTTTCGGTGCAGGGACCCCCCTGCCTCCGATGTGTGTGCGATTCTGCTATCCACGTTGCAGCACTCTGCGGGAAGGTTTTTTGGAGTGCCTTTACCAGAGGATAAACAGAAGCCCCGACGACAGAACTCAGTTTGTTGGGGGGATAGTGGTAGATGTGGAAACAGTGGAATGTCGCCTGCCCAGAGGTAAGTTGGAGAACTTATACAAAGTAATTCGAGGGATCCACAGACTGCGGTAAGTCCAGTTGAGGGCTTTGCACTGGTTACTAGGTAAGTTGACTTTCGCTTGTAGGATAATCCCAATGGGGAGGGTGTTCTGTCGACGGCTGTCGGCAGCAACGGTAGGGGTCAAGGCACCTACATATTTGGTCGGGCTTAATAGGGAACACCGGGAGGACTTGAAGGTATGGTATGAGTTTCTGGAGTCGTACAACGGCAGATCGTTGTGGATGTCGGGCCCGGTGAGTAACTGTGACATGGATTTAACTACAGACGCGGTAGGAGCTACGGGTTATGGGGCATTTTTTTCAAGGGCAGTGGAGTGCGGGTCCTTGGCCGCAAGTATGGGTGGAGGCAGGGTTCGCGTAACCTGGTGTTACTGGAACTCTTTCCAGTAGTACCGGCGTTGGAACTTTGGGGGTGAGGCTTGTAGGAATATGAAATCGGGACTGAATTGTGCCAACAGGGGAGTGGTCCAGGTGATCAACCGCATGTCGGCGTCATCACCACCTGTACTAAGGCTATTGCGTAGGTTAGTGTTGAGGTGCTTGGGATTGCACATTTTCTTGTATGCTGGTCACATACCTGGAGTGTATAATACACTGGCTGATGCACGGTCTCGCTTTCAGTGGGACAGATTCAGAGAGTTGACCCCGGGCGCAGAGCAGGAGGGAGTCCCTTACATGGATTGGATGTGGGAGCTGGCATTGAAGTCGCCGCGGGATGGATTTGGCAGTCAGTGAGTGTAGCCACGTGGGCGCATTATACTAAGGTATGGAAGGAGTGGTTGTTAATGGTACAGGAGGCCAGAATTGGTAAGGACAGGGCGGAGGTAAGGTTGTGGGTTTTGTATTTTGTGTCTAGGAACATGGAACGTGGGGGATTGGTCTCTGCCATCGAGCGGAAGATGGTAGGCCTGTCATGATTTTACAACTGATGGGGGAGGAGGACGCAACAAAAGAGTTTGGGTGAAACAGGCTTTTAAAAAAAAAAAAAAAAGGGGGGTTTTTCCGGAGGGGTCACATGAGATTGGTTATGAGACGGCCTGTCACGTTTGCCAATCTGAGGGCCATATGTGGGATGTTGTGTTCAGTGTGTATCTCATCCTATGAGGTCTTACTGTTTTACTGCAGTGTCTTCGCTGGCATTTTATGACTAAGGCATAAAGATGGGTCCTATTTATCAAAAAATTCCAATTTATGTCGGTGTTCAGCAAATGCCTTTTCAGGGCTGGCTTGGAGGGGGAACAATATGCTTCACACTCCTTCCGCATAGGGGCGGCTACTAAAGCTGCCAGATGTGGGTAGGATGAGGCGGTGGTGCGGAGGACTGGGAGGTGGGAATCAAGGAGATTCCGCATTTAAAAAAAAAAATAAATAAATAAATAAAACACAATTTTAAAGAGAGAGAACAGGGGGAGGTAAACCAGATTTACGGGGTGTTTTAAATGAGGTTGTCAGTATGTGGGGATATGCTGGAGTATTGCTACCTTGGATGTTTTTGTCGTCTCGTTTCAGATGGAGGTTCCACACGCCTCATTTGGATCCTCGGTCATTTCTGGGATTGGGCATTTTGCGGAAAGAAGCTTATTTGCGGTGGTATGAAGTGGGAGAGAGTAGTTTGGGAAGTGGTATGATATGCAAGTTGGACAGACCTCCCGATGTTTTGGTAATCCATGCAGGGGGTAGTGGTTTGGGGGGTACGTCCAGTCAGGGAGCTGATCACAGACATCAAGGCTGATTTTCTGCAGTTAAAGGCTGATTTTCCGGGTACTCGGCTGCTATGGTCGGACATATTTGCCCGGACAGTTTGGAGATGGGCTAGATCAGTGACAGTAGCATTCAGAAAACATGCATATGCATAAACAAAGTGGTGGGGAGGTCGTGGTTAATAATGGAGGATTAGTCATTGGGCATTCAGAATTAGAGACCAATGTTGGGCTCTATTTGATAAAGGATGGAGTTCATCTTTCAGGTTCTAGACTGGGCTTGCAGGAAGGGATTCAAAGGGCCCTGTGGGTGTGGAGGTGCCTTCAAGAGTAAGTTGGTCACTCTTTCAGGCTGTGGCGGAGTTGCTTGTTGGTTTCTGACGGTGGCAGTAAGAAGGTGGTAATCCAAAAGGGGTGGGGGGCTCATCGGCAAGATCAGCCCCTCCGGTGTATTCCATCATGGTGGATGGAATAAGGAGATGGTGGCACTGCGGGAAAGGGAGTGTCTCCGAGCGGCTACAGCGGGAGGCCTAACGGTTTTCAAAATGGTACCCGCAGTGCGTGGTGGTATATATATTTTTGGTATACATATTTGGTAAACAAGGTGGGTCGCCGTCAGAGACCAACGGACTGGGGAAAAATGTTATGGTATGGGTTTTATGTTAATTTGATAGTGGAGTTATCTGGTTGGTTTGTCTAATAAAAGCTGTTATGGCCATTTATACTCCAAAACAAGGTGTGGACTCAATTATTATAAATGGATATTAAAGTGGGTTGGAGTTTAGGTGCATAACAGTTAATTCATGGGGGTCATTTTGACTACACTGGTCATGTGTTCCTGTCTGCTGCCCAGCCTGATGTGCTAATGTTTTCTACCCAGCCTGATGTGCCACTATCTGTTACCTAGACTGATGAGCCTCTGTCCGCTGCCCAGAATGATGTGTTCCTGTCTGCTGCCCAGCCTGATGTGTTCCTGTCTGCTATCCAGCCTGATGTGCTTCTGTCTGCTGCCCAGCCTGATATGTTCCTATCTGCTGCCCAGCCTGATGAGCCTACTGTCTGCTGCCCATCCTGATGTGTTCCTGTCTGCTGCCCAGCCTAATGAGCATCTGTGTGCTGCCCAGCCTGATGAGTTCCTGTCTTCTGAACAGCCTGATGTGTTCCTGTCTGCTACCCAGACTGATGTGCCACTGCCTGCTGCCCAGCCTGATGTGTTCCTGTCTGCTGCCCAGCCTGATGTGCCCCTGTCTGCTACCCAGCCTGATGTGCCACTGTCTGCTACCAAGACTGATGTGCCACTGTCTGCTACCCAGCCTGATGTGCCACTGTCTGCTACCCAGCCTGATGAGCCTCTGTCTGCTGCCCAGCCTGATGTGTCCCTATCTGCTGCCCATCCTGATGTGTTTCTGTCTGCTGCCCAGTCTGATGAGCCTCTGTCTTCTGCCCAACCTGATGAGCCTCTGTCTGCTGCCAAGCCTGATGTGCCTCTGTCTACTGCCCAGCCTGATGTGCCTCTGTCTGCTGCCCATCCTGATGTGTTCCTGTCTGCTGCCCAGCCTCATGAGCCTCTGGCTGCTGCCCAGCCTAATAAACCTGTGTCTGCTGCCCAGCCCAATGAGCCTCTGTCTGCTGCCCAGCCTGGTGTGTTCCTGTCTTCTGCCCAGCCTGATGTGTTCCTGTCTGCTGCTCAGCCTGATGAGCCTCTGTCTTCTGCCCAGCATGATGAGCCTCTGCCTGCTGCCCAGCCTGATGTGCCTCTGTCTGCTGCCAAGCCCGATGTGTTCATGTCTGCTGCCCAGCCTGATGAGCCTCTGTCTGCTGCCCAGCCCAATGAGCCTCTGAATGCTGCCCAGCCTGATGTGTTCCTGTCTGCTGCCCAGCCTGATGTGTTCCTGTCTGCTGCCCAGCCTGATGTGTTCCTGT
Organism: Aquarana catesbeiana; assembly: GCF_042186555.1. Lineage (NCBI taxonomy): Eukaryota > Metazoa > Chordata > Amphibia > Anura > Ranidae > Aquarana > Aquarana catesbeiana. The sequence goes on along the minus strand of NC_133325.1, from coordinate 619,879,830 downwards.
CTGCTGCCCAGCCTAAAGTGTTCCTGTCTGCTGCCCAGTCTGATGAGCCTCTGTCTTCTGCACAGCCTGATGAGCCTCTGTCTGGTGCCCAGCCTGATGTGCCTCTGTCTGCTGCCCAGCATAATGTGTTCCTGTTTGCTGCCCAGCCTAATGAGCCTCTGTCTGCTGCCCAGCCTGATGTGTTCCTGTCTGCTGCCCAGCCTAATGAGCATCTGTGTGCTGCCCAGCCTGATGAGTTCCTGTCTTCTGCCCAGCCTGATGTGTTCCTGTCTGCTGCCCAGCCTGATGTGTTCCTGTCTGCTACCCAGCCTGATGTGCCACTGCCTGCTGCCAAGCCTGATGTGTTCCTGTCTGCTGCCCAGCCTGATGTGCCCCTGTCTGCTACCCAGCCTGATGTGCCACTGTCTGCTACCAAGACTGATGTGCCACTGTCTGCTACCCAGCCTGATGTGCCACTGTCTGCTACCCAGCCTGATGAGCCTCTGTCTTCTGCCCAGCCTGATGTGTCCCTATCTTCTGCCCATCCTGATGTGTTTCTGTCTGCTGCCCAGTCTGATGAGCCTCTGTCTTCTGCCCAACCTGATGAGCCTCTGTCTGCTGCCCAGCCTGATGTGCCTCTGTCTACTGCCCAGCCTGATGTGCCTCTGTCTGCTGCCCATCCTGATGTGTTCCTGTCTGCTGCCCAGCCTCATGAGCCTCTGGCTGCTGCCCAGCCTAATAAACCTGTGTCTGCTGCCCAGCCCAATGAGCCTCTGTCTGCTGCCCAGCCTGGTGTGTTCCTGTCTTCTGCCCATCCTGATGTGTTCCTGTCTGCTGCTCAGCCTGATGAGCCTCTGTCTTCTGCCCAGCATGATGAGCCTCTGCCTGCTGCCCAGCCTGATGTGTCTCTGTCTGCTGCCAAGCCCGATGTGTTCATGTCTGCTGCCCAGCCTGATGAGCCTCTGTCTGCTGCCCAGCCCAATGAGCCTCTGTCTGCTGCCCAGCCTGATGTGTTCCTGTCTGCTGCCCAGCCTGATGTGTTCCTGTCTGCTGCCCAGCCTGATGTGTTCCTGTCTGCTGCCCAGCCTGATGTGTTCCTGTCTGCTGCCCAGTCTGATGAGCCTCTGTCTTCTGCACAGCCTGATGAGCCTCTGTCTGGTTATGGCCATTTATACTCCAAAACAAGGTGTGGACTCAATTATTATAAATGGATATTAAAGTGGGTTGGAGTTTAGGTGCATAACAGTTAATTCATGGGGGTCATTTTGACTACACTGGTCATGTGTTCCTGTCTGCTGCCCAGCCTGATGTGCTAATGTTTTCTACCCAGCCTGATGTGCCACTATCTGTTACCTAGACTGATGAGCCTCTGTCCGCTGCCCAGAATGATGTGTTCCTGTCTGCTGCCCAGCCTGATGTGTTCCTGTCTGCTATCCAGCCTGATGTGCTTCTGTCTGCTGCCCAGCCTGATATGTTCCTATCTGCTGCCCAGCCTGATGAGCCTACTGTCTGCTGCCCATCCTGATGTGTTCCTGTCTGCTGCCCAGCCTAATGAGCATCTGTGTGCTGCCCAGCCTGATGAGTTCCTGTCTTCTGAACAGCCTGATGTGTTCCTGTCTGCTACCCAGACTGATGTGCCACTGCCTGCTGCCCAGCCTGATGTGTTCCTGTCTGCTGCCCAGCCTGATGTGCCCCTGTCTGCTACCCAGCCTGATGTGCCACTGTCTGCTACCAAGACTGATGTGCCACTGTCTGCTACCCAGCCTGATGTGCCACTGTCTGCTACCCAGCCTGATGAGCCTCTGTCTGCTGCCCAGCCTGATGTGTCCCTATCTGCTGCCCATCCTGATGTGTTTCTGTCTGCTGCCCAGTCTGATGAGCCTCTGTCTTCTGCCCAACCTGATGAGCCTCTGTCTGCTGCCAAGCCTGATGTGCCTCTGTCTACTGCCCAGCCTGATGTGCCTCTGTCTGCTGCCCATCCTGATGTGTTCCTGTCTGCTGCCCAGCCTCATGAGCCTCTGGCTGCTGCCCAGCCTAATAAACCTGTGTCTGCTGCCCAGCCCAATGAGCCTCTGTCTGCTGCCCAGCCTGGTGTGTTCCTGTCTTCTGCCCAGCCTGATGTGTTCCTGTCTGCTGCTCAGCCTGATGAGCCTCTGTCTTCTGCCCAGCATGATGAGCCTCTGCCTGCTGCCCAGCCTGATGTGCCTCTGTCTGCTGCCAAGCCCGATGTGTTCATGTCTGCTGCCCAGCCTGATGAGCCTCTGTCTGCTGCCCAGCCCAATGAGCCTCTGAATGCTGCCCAGCCTGATGTGTTCCTGTCTGCTGCCCAGCCTGATGTGTTCCTGTCTGCTGCCCAGCCTGATGTGTTCCTGTCTGCTGCCCAGCCTAAAGTGTTCCTGTCTGCTGCCCAGTCTGATGAGCCTCTGTCTTCTGCACAGCCTGATGAGCCTCTGTCTGGTGCCCAGCCTGATGTGCCTCTGTCTGCTGCCCAGCATAATGTGTTCCTGTTTGCTGCCCAGCCTAATGAGCCTCTGTCTGCTGCCCAGCCTGATGTGTTCCTGTCTGCTGCCCAGCCTAATGAGCATCTGTGTGCTGCCCAGCCTGATGAGTTCCTGTCTTCTGCCCAGCCTGATGAGTTCCTGTCTTCTGCCCAGCCTGATGTGTTCCTGTCTGCTGCCCAGCCTGATGTGTTCCTGTCTGCTACCCAGCCTGATGTGCCACTGCCTGCTGCCAAGCCTGATGTGTTCCTGTCTGCTGCCCAGCCTGATGTGCCCCTGTCTGCTACCCAGCCTGATGTGCCACTGTCTGCTACCAAGACTGATGTGCCACTGTCTGCTACCCAGCCTGATGTGCCACTGTCTGCTACCCAGCCTGATGAGCCTCTGTCTTCTGCCCAGCCTGATGTGTCCCTATCTTCTGCCCATCCTGATGTGTTTCTGTCTGCTGCCCAGTCTGATGAGCCTCTGTCTTCTGCCCAACCTGATGAGCCTCTGTCTGCTGCCCAGCCTGATGTGCCTCTGTCTACTGCCCAGCCTGATGTGCCTCTGTCTGCTGCCCATCCTGATGTGTTCCTGTCTGCTGCCCAGCCTCATGAGCCTCTGGCTGCTGCCCAGCCTAATAAACCTGTGTCTGCTGCCCAGCCCAATGAGCCTCTGTCTGCTGCCCAGCCTGGTGTGTTCCTGTCTTCTGCCCAGCCTGATGTGTTCCTGTCTGCTGCTCAGCCTGATGAGCCTCTGTCTTCTGCCCAGCATGATGAGCCTCTGCCTGCTGCCCAGCCTGATGTGTCTCTGTCTGCTGCCAAGCCCGATGTGTTCATGTCTGCTGCCCAGCCTGATGAGCCTCTGTCTGCTGCCCAGCCCAATGAGCCTCTGTCTGCTGCCCAGCCTGATGTGTTCCTGTCTGCTGCCCAGCCTGATGTGTTCCTGTCTGCTGCCCAGCCTGATGTGTTCCTGTCTGCTGCCCAGCCTGATGTGTTCCTGTCTGCTGCCCAGTCTGATGAGCCTCTGTCTTCTGCACAGCCTGATGAGCCTCTGTCTGGTGCCCAGCCTGATGTGCCTCTGTCTGCTGCCCAGCATAATGTGTTCTTGTTTGCTGCCCAGCCTAATGAGCCTCTGTCTGCTGCCCAGCCTGATGTGTTCCTGTCTGCTGCCCAGCCTAATGAGCATCTGTGTGCTGCCCAGCCTGATGAGTTCCTGTCTTCTGCCCAGCCTGATGTGTTCCTGTCTGCTGCCCAGCCTGATGTGTTCCTGTCTGCTACCCAGCCTGATGTGCCACTGCCTGCTGCCCAGCCTGATGTGTTCCTGTCTGCTGCCCAGCCTGATGTGCCCCTGTCTGCTACCCAGCCTGATGTGCCACTGTCTGCTACCAAGACTGATGTGCCACTGTCTGCTACCCAGCCTGATGTGCCACTGTCTGCTACCCAGCCTGATGAGCCTCTGTCTGCTGCCCAGCCTGATCTGTCCCTATCTGCTGCCCATCCTGATGTGTTTCTGTCTGCTGCCCAGTCTGATGAGCCTCTGTCTTCTGTCCAACCTGATGAGCCTCTGTCTGCTGCCCAGCCTGATGTGCCTCTGTCTACTGCCCAGCCTGATGTGCCTCTGTCTGCTGCCCATCCTGATGTGTTCCTGTCTGCTGCCCAGCCTCATGAGCCTCTGGCTGCTGCCCAGCCTAATAAACCTGTGTCTGCTGCCCAGCCCAATGAGCCTCTGTCTGCTGCCCAGCCTGGTGTGTTCCTGTCTTCTGCCCAGCCTGATGTGTTCCTGTCTGCTGCTCAGCCTGATGAGCCCCTGTCTTCTGCCCAGCATGATGAGCCTATGCCTGCTGCCCAGCCTGATGTGCCTCTGTCTGCTGCCAAGCCCGATGTGTTCATGTCTGCTGCCCAGCCTGATGAGCCTCTGTCTGCTGCCCAGCCCAATGAGCCTCTGTCTGCTGCCCAGCCTGATGTGTTCCTGTCTGCTGCCCAGCCTGATGTGTTCCTGTCTGCTGCCCAGCCTGATGTGTTCCTGTCTGCTGCCCAGCCTCATGTGTTCCTGTCTGCTGCCTAGTCTGATGAGCCTCTGTCTTCTGCACAGCCTGATGAGCCTCTGTCTGGTGCCCAGCCTGATGTGCCTCTGTCTGCTGCCCAGCATAATGTGTTTCTGTTTGCTGCCCAGCCTAATGAGCCTCTGTCTGCTGCCCAGCCTGATGTGTTCCTGTCTTCTGCACAGCCTGATGTGTTCCTGTCTGCTGCCCAGCCTGATGTGTTCCTGTCTTCTGTCCAGCCTGATGTGCCACTGTCTGCTACCCAGCCTGATGTGCCACTGTCTGCTACCCAGCCCGATGAGCCTCTGTCCGCTGCCCAGCCTGATGTGTTCCTGTCTGCTGCCCAGCCTGATGTGTTCCTGTTTGCTGCCCAGTCTGATGAGCCTTTGTCCGCTGCCAGCCTGATGTGTTCCTGTCTGCTGCCCAGCCTGATGTGTTCCTGTGTGCTGCCCAGTCTTATGAGCCTCTGTCTGCTGCCCAGCCTGATGTGTCCCTATCTGCTGCCAAGCCTGATGTGTTCCTATCTGTTGCCCAGTCGGATGAGCCTCTGTCTTCTGCCCAGCCTGATGAGCCTCTGTCTACTGCCCAGCCTGATGAGCCTCTGTCTACTGCCCAGCCTGATGAGCCTCTGTCCGCTGCCCAGCCTGATGTGTTCCTGTCTGTTGCCCAGCCTGATGTGTTCCTGTTTGCTGCCCAGTCTGATGAGCCTTTGTCCGCTGCCAGCCTAATGTGTTCCTGTCTGCTGCCCAGCCTGATGTGTTCCTGTGTACTGCCCAGTCAGATTTGCCTCTCTCTGCTGCCCAACCTGATGTGTCCCTATATGCTGTCCAGCTTGATGTGTTGCTGTCTGCTGCCCAGCCTGATGAGCCTCTGTCTTCTGCACAGCCTGATGAGCCTCTGTCTGCTGCCCAGCCTGATGTGCCTATGTCTGCTGCCCAGCCTGATGTTTTCCTGTCTGCTATCCAGCCTGATGTGCTTCTGTCTGCTGCCCAGCCTGATGTGTTCCTGTCTGCTGCCCAGCCTATTGAGCCTCTGTCTGCTGCCCAGCCTAATGTGTTCCTGTCTTCTGCCCAGCCTGATGTGTTCCTGTCTGCTGCCCAGCCTGATGTGTTCCTGTCTGCTGCCCAGACTGATGTGCCACTGTCTGCTGCCAAGCCTGATGTGTTCCTGTCTGCTGCCCAGTCTGATGAGCCTCTGTCTGCTGCCCAGCCTGATGTGTCCCTATCTACTGCCAGCCTGATGTGTTCCTGTCTGCTGCCCAGCCTGATGTGCCACTGTCTGCTACCCAGACTGATGTGCCACTGTCTGCTACCCAGCCTGATGTGCCACTGTCTGCTACCCGGCCTGATGAGCCTCTGTCTTCTGCCCAGCCTGATGTGTCCCTATCTGCTGCCCATCCTGATGTGTTCCTGTCTGCTGCCCAGCCTGATGTGCCTCTGCTGCCCAGCCCAATGAGCCTCTGTCTGCTGCCCAGCCTGATGTGTTCCTGTCTGCTGCCCAGCCTGATGTGTTCCTGTCTGCTGCCCAGCCTCATGTGTTCCTGTCTGCTGCCCAGTCTGATGAGCCTCTGTCTTCTGCACAGCCTGATGAGCCTCTGTCTGCTGCCCAGCCTGATGTGCCTCTGTCTGCTGCCCAGCCTGATGTGTTCCTGTTTGCTGCCCAGCCTAATGAGCCTCTGTCTGCTGCCCAGCCTGATGTGTTCCTGTATTCTGCACATCCTGATGTGTTCCTGTCTGCTGCCCAGAATGATGTGTTCCTGTCTTCTGTCCAGCCTGATGTGCCACTGTCTGCTACCCAGCCTGATGTGCCACTGTCTGCTTCCCAGCCCGATGAGCCTCTGTCCGCTGCCCAGCCTGATGTGTTCCTGTTTGCTGCCCAGTCTGATGAGCCTTTGTCTGCTGCCAGCCTAATGTGTTCCTGTCTGCTGCCCAGCCTGATGTATTCCTGTGTGCTGCCCAGTGTTATGAGCCTCTGTCTGCTGCCCAGTCTGATGTGACCCTATCTGCTGCCCAGCCTGATGTGTTCCTGTCTGCTGCCCAGTCAGATGAGCCTCTGTCTTCTGCCCAGCCTGATGAGCCTCTGTCTACTGCCCAGCCTGATGAGCCTCTGTCTGCTGCCCAGCCTGATGTGTCCCTATCGGCTGCCCAGCCTGATATGTTCCTGTCTGCTGCCTAGTCTGATGAGCCTCTGTCTTCTGCCCAGCCTGATGAGCCTCTGTCTGCTGCCCAGCCTGATGTGCCTCTGTCTGCTGCCCATCCTGATGTGTTCCTGTCTGCTGCACAGCCTCATGAGCATCTGGCTGCTGCCCAGCCTAATAAACCTGTGTCTGCTGCCCAGCCTAATTAGCCTCTGTCTGCTGCCCAGCCTGATGTGTTCCTGTCTTCTGCCCAGCCTGATGTGTTCCTGTCTGCTGTCCAGTCTGATGAGCCTCTGTCTTCTGCCCAGCCTGATGAGCCTCTGTCTGCTGCCCAACCTGATGTGTCCCTATCTGCTGCCCAGCATGATGTGTTCCTGTCTGCTGCCCAGTCTGATGAGCCTCTGTCTTCTGCCCAGCCTGATGAGCCTCTATCTGCTGCCTAGCCTGATGTGCCTCTGTCTGCTGCCCAGCCTAATGAGCCTGTGTCTGCTGCCCAGCCTAATGAGCCTCTGTCTGCTGCCCAGCCTGATGTGTTTCTGTCTTCTGCCCAGCCTGATGTTTTCCTCTCTGCTGCCCAGCATGATGTCCCACTGTCTGCTACCCAGTCTGATGAGCCTCTGTCCGCTGCCCAGCCTGATGTGTTCCTGTCTGCTGCCCAGCCTGATGAGCCTCTGTCTGCTGCCCAGCCTAATGACCCTCTGTCTGCTGCCCAGCCTGATGTGTTCCTGTCTGCTGCCCAGCCTGATGTGTTCCTGTCTGCTGCCCAGCCAGATGTGCTACTGTTTGCTACCCAGCCTGATGTTCTACTGTCTGTTACCCAGCCTGATGAGCCTCTGTCCACTGCCCAGCATGATGTGTTCCTGTCTGCTACCCAGCCTGATGTGTTCCTGTCTGCTATCCAGCCTGATGTGCTTCTGTCTGCTGCCCAGCCTGATATGTTCCTGTGTGCTGCCCAGCCTGATGTGTTCCTGTCTTCTGCCCAGCCTGATGAGCCTCTGTCTGCTGCCCAACCTGATGTGTCCCTATCTGCTGCCCAACATGATGTGTTTCTGTCTGCTGCCCAGTCTGATGAGCCTCTGTCTTCTGCCCAGCCTGATGAGCCTCTATCTGCTGCCCAGCCTGATGTGTCTCTGTCTGCTGCCCAGCCTAATGAGCCTGTGTCTGCTGCCCAGCCTAATGAGCCTCTGTCTGCTGCCCAGCCTGATGTGTTTCTGTCTTCTGCCCAGCCTGATGTGTTCCTCTCTGCTGCCCAGCATGATGTCCCATTGTCTGCTACCCAGTCTGATGAGCCTCTGTCCGCTGCCCAGCCTGATGTGTTCCTGTCTGCTGCCCAGCCTGATGAGCCTCTGTCTGCTGCCCAGCCTAATGACCCTCTGTCTGCTGCCCAGCCTGATGTGTTCCTGTCTGCTGCCCAGCCTGATGTGTTCCTGTCTGCTGCCCAGCCTCATGTGTTCCTGTCTGCTGCCCAGTCTGATGAGCCTCTGTCTTCTGCACAGCCTGATGAGCCTCTGTCTGCTGCCCAGCCTGATGTGCCTCTGTCTGCTGCCCAGCCTGATGTGTTCCTGTTTGCTGCCCAGCCTAATGAGCCTCTGTCTGCTGCCCAGCCTGATGTGTTCCTGTATTCTGCACATCCTGATGTGTTCCTGTCTGCTGCCCAGAATGATGTGTTCCTGTCTTCTGTCCAGCCTGATGTGCCACTGTCTGCTACCCAGCCTGATGTGCCACTGTCTGCTTCCCAGCCCGATGAGCCTCTGTCCGCTGCCCAGCCTGATGTGTTCCTGTCTGCTGCCCAGCCTGATGTGTTCCTGTTTGCTGCCCAGTCTGATGAGCCTTTGTCCGCTGCCAGCCTAATGTGTTCCTGTCTGCTGCCCAGCCTGATGTATTCCTGTGTGCTGCCCAGTGTTATGAGCCTCTGTCTGCTGCCCAGTCTGATGTGACCCTATCTGCTGCCCAGCCTGATGTGTTCCTGTCTGCTGCCCAGTCAGATGAGCCTCTGTCTTCTGCCCAGCCTGATGAGCCTCTGTCTACTGCCCAGCCTGATGAGCCTCTGTCTGCTGCCCAGCCTGATGTGTCCCTATCGGCTGCCCAGCCTGATGTGTTCCTGTCTGCTGCCTAGTCTGATGAGCCTCTGTCTTCTGCCCAGCCTGATGAGCCTCTGTCTGCTGCCCAGCCTGATGTGCCTCTGTCTGCTGCCCATCCTGATGTGTTCCTGTCTGCTGCACAGCCTCATGAGCATCTGGCTGCTGCCCAGCCTAATAAACCTGTGTCTGCTGCCCAGCCTAATGAGCCTCTGTCTGCTGCCCAGCCTGATGTGTTCCTGTCTTCTGCCCAGCCTGATGTGTTCCTGTCTGCTGTCCAGTCTGATGAGCCTCTGTCTTCTGCCCAGCCTGATGAGCCTCTGTCTGCTGCCCAACCTGATGTGTCCCTATCTGCTGCCCAGCATGATGTGTTCCTGTCTGCTGCCCAGTCTGATGAGCCTCTGTCTTCTGCCCAGCCTGATGAGCCTCTATCTGCTGCCTAGCCTGATGTGCCTCTGTCTGCTGCCCAGCCTAATGAGCCTGTGTCTGCTGCCCAGCCTAATGAGCCTCTGTCTGCTGCCCAGCCTGATGTGTTTCTGTCTTCTGCCCAGCCTGATGTGTTCCTCTCTGCTGCCCAGCATGATGTCCCACTGTCTGCTACCCAGTCTGATGAGCCTCTGTCCGCTGCCCAGCCTGATGTGTTCCTGTCTGCTGCCCAGCCTGATGAGCCTCTGTCTGCTGCCCAGCCTAATGACCCTCTGTCTGCTGCCCAGCCTGATGTGTTCCTGTCTGCTGCCCAGCCTGATGTGTTCCTGTCTGCTGCCCAGCCAGATGTGCTACTGTTTGCTACCCAGCCTGATGTGCTACTGTCTGTTACCCAGCCTGATGAGCCTCTGTCCACTGCCCAGCATGATGTGTTCCTGTCTGCTACCCAGCCTGATGTGTTCCTGTCTGCTATCCAGCCTGATGTGCTTCTGTCTGCTGCCCAGCCTGATATGTTCCTGTGTGCTGCCCAGCCTGATGTGTTCCTGTCTTCTGCCCAGCCTGATGAGCCTCTGTCTGCTGCCCAACCTGATGTGTCCCTATCTGCTGCCCAGCATGATGTGTTTCTGTCTGCTGCCCAGTCTGATGAGCCTCTGTCTTCTGCCCAGCCTGATGAGCCTCTATCTGCTGACCAGCCTGATGTGTCTCTGTCTGCTGCCCAGCCTAATGAGCCTGTGTCTGCTGCCCAGCCTAATGAGCCTCTGTCTGCTGCCCAGCCTGATGTGTTTCTGTCTTCTGCCCAGCCTGATGTGTTCCTCTCTGCTGCCCAGCATGATGTCCCATTGTCTGCTACCAAGTCTGATGAGCCTCTGTCCGCTGCCCAGCCTGATGTGTTCCTGTCTGCTGCCCAGCCTGATGAGCCTCTGTCTGCTGCCCAGCCTAATGACCCTCTGTCTGCTGCCCAGCCTGATGTGTTCCTGTCTGCTGCCCAGCCTGATGTGTTCCTGTCTGCTGCCCAGCCAGATGTGCTACTGTTTGCTACCCAGCCTGATGTGCCACTGTCTGTTACCCAGCCTGATGAGCCTCTGTCCACTGACTAGCATGATGTGTTCCTGTCTGCTACCCAGCCTGATGTGTTCCTGTCTGCTATCCAGCCTGATGTGCTTCTGTCTGCTGCCCAGCCTGATATGTTCCTGTCTGCTGCCCAGCCTGATGAGCCTACTTTCTGCTGCCCATCCTGATGTGTTCCTGTCTGCTGCCCAGCCTAATGAGCCTCTGTCTGCTGCCCAGCCTGATGAGTTCCTGTCTTCTGCCCAGCCTGTGTTCCTGTCTGCTGCCCAGCCTGATGTGTTCCTGTCTGCTGCCCAGCCTGATGTGCCACTGTCTGCTGCCCAGCCTGATGTGTTCCTGTCTGCTGCCCAGCCTGATGTGCCCCTGTCTGCTACCCAGCTTGATGTGCCACTGTCTGCTACCTAGACTGATGTGCCACTGTCTGCTACCCAGCCTGATGTGCCACTGTCTGCTACGCAGCCTGATGAGCCTCTGTCTGCTGCCCAGCCTGATGTGTCCCTATATGCTGCCCATCCTGATGTGTTCCTGTCTGCTGCCCAGTCTGATGAGCCTCTGTCTTCTGCCCAACCTGATGAGCCTCTGTCTGCTTCCCAGCCTGATGTGCCTCTGTCTACTGCCCAGCCTGATGTGCCTCTGTCTGCTGCCCATCCTGATGTGTTCCTGTCTGCTGCACAGTAGGGTTGAGCTTCGTGTTCGAGTCGAACCCATGTTCGACTCAAACATCGGCTGTTCGATCGTTCGCCGAATTGCGAACGATATGGGCCGTTCGCTCCAAATTCGTGTGGCGCGTCACGGCCCATAATTCACTGCGGCATCGCAGTGCATTGCTTGCTGATGATTGGCCAAGCATGCACTATGACCCGCATGCTTGGCCAATCACAGCGCCGCCTTAACAGAGAGCCATAATTGGCCAAAGCCAAGGAGGCTTTGGCCAATTATGGCTCAGGGGATTTAGTACACGCCCCACACTATATAAGGCCGCCTGCACGGTGGCCCTGTGCAGTGTGTTCCGGTGTGCTTAGAGAGAGAGAGAGACAGTGTCATTTCATTTGAGTTAGCTAGATTAGGCAGGACAGTCAGTCAGTTAGCTGCACTTAAAGTGTATTGTGTATATATATGCATCCCAGGTGTTGCATATATATATATATATATATATATATATATATATATACACTGTATTCAGTTTAGCTAGATCCGTTCCTGTTATCTTCTAGACTATTTACATTTAGTGCAGTGCGTCCTGCTCACAGTGTTCAGCTAGATCCGTTCCTGTTATATTCCGTACTGACAGGCAGGCTTGTCTTGTTACAGTATTTTGAAGAAAATTACTGGTGTTCTTTTGATCCTATTAGTACCACAGTCAGGCAGCTAGACTATTTACATTTAGTGCAGTGCGTCCTGCTCACAGTGTTCAGCTAGATCCGTTCCTGTTATCTTCTTACTGACAGGCAGGCTTGTCTTGTTACAGTATTTTAAAGAAAATTACTGGTGTTCTTTTGATCCTATTAGTACCACAGTCAGGCAGCTAGACTATTTACAGTTAGTGCAGTGCGTCCTGCCCACAGTGTTCTGCTAAACCTACAAGTAAGTGGGGTGCGTCCTGCTCACAGTGTTCAGCTAAACCTACAAGTTAGTGGGGTGCGTCCACCTCACAGTGCTCAGCTAAACCTACAAGCTAGTGGGGTGCGTCCTGCTCACAGTGTTCAGCTAGATCCGTTCTGTTATCTTCTTACTGACAGGCAGGCTTGTCTTGTTACAGTAAATACAGCTACCTGAAGAAAATTGCTGGTGTTCTTTTGATCCTATTAGTACCACAGTCAGGCAGCTAGACTATTTACAGTTAGTGCAGTGCGTCCTGCTCACAGTGTTCTGCTAAACCTACAAGTTAGTGGGGTGCGTCCTGCTCACAGTGTTCAGCTAAACCTACAAGTTAGTGGGGTGCGTCCACCTCACAGTGTTCAGCTAAACCTACAAGCTAGTGGGGTGCGTCCCGCTCACAGTGTTCAGCTAGATCTGTTTCTGTTATCTTCTTACTGACAGGCAGGCTTGTCTTGTTACAGTAAATACAGCTACCTGAAGAAAATTGCTGGTGTTCTTTTGATCCTATTAGTACCACAGTCAGGCAGCTAGACTATTTACAGTTAGTGCAGTGCGTCCTGCTCACAGTGTTCTGCTAAACCTACAAGTTAGTGGGGTGCGTCCTGCTCACAGTGTTCAGCTAAACCTACAAGTTAGTGGGGTGCGTCCACCTCACAGTGTTCAGTTAAACCTACAAGCTAGTGGGGTGCGTCCTGCTCACAGTGTTCAGCTAGATCCGTTCCTGTTATCTTCTTACTGACAGGCAGGCTTGTCTTGTTACAGTATTTTACAGAAAATTGCTGATGTTCTTTTGATCCTATTAGTACAACAGTCAGGCAGCTAGACTATTTACAGTTAGTGCAGTGCGTCCTGCTCACAGTGTTCTGCTAAACCTACAAGTTAGTGGGGTGCGTCCTGCTCACAGTGTTCAACTAAAACCTACAAGTTAGTGGGGTGCGTCCACCTCACAGTGTTCAGCTAAACCTACAAGCTAGTGGGGTGCGTCCTGCTCACAGTGTTCAGCTAGATCTGTTCCTGTTATCTTCTTACTGACAGGCAGGCTTGTCTTGTTACAGTATTTTAAAGAAAATTACTGATGTTCTTTTGATCCTATTAGTACCACAGTCAGACAGCTAGACTATTTACAGTTAGTGCAGTGCATCCTGCTCACAGTGTTCTGCTAAACCTACAAGTTAGTGGGGTGCGTCCTGCTCACAGTGTTCAGCTAAACCTACAAGTTAGTGGGGTGCGTCCACCTCACAGTGTTCAGCTAAACCTACAAGCTAGTGGGGTGCGTCCTGCTCGCAGTGTTCAGCTAGATCCATTTCTGTTATCTTCTTACTGACAGGCAGGCTTGTCTTGTTACAGTAAATACAGCTACCTGAAGAAAATTGCTGGTGTTCTTTTGATCCTATTAGTACCACAGTCAGGCAGCTAGACTATTTACAGTTAGTGCAGTGCGTCCTGCTCACAGTGTTCTGCTAAACCTACAAGTTAGTGGGGTGCGTCCAACTCACAGTGTTCAGCTAAAGCTACCTGTAGAAGGTTGGTGGTGTTCTCATACTACAGGCAGGCAGTTGATTTTGCTAGCTGCAGTATCAGTACATATATATATATATATATATATATATATATATATATATATATCCCAGCTTAGTGCAGCTACAGGCCATTAGTATGTCTGGAAGGCCAAGAAGGAGAGGCAGACAGTCACAAGCCAATAAGAGAGGGCAAGCAGGCTCTGTGTCTAGTGCTGGTCGTGGAGACGGTGCATCCTCATCAGCACGTGGCCATGGGACACGCTTGGCCTTTTTTTCGGCAGCTGGCCATGTTGAGCCGCAACATGCGGAAGACTTGGTCGAGTGGATGACCAAGCCGTCCTCATCCTCCTCATCCTCTCTCACCCATGCCCAGGATACTTTGTCTGGCAAAGCAGCGGCCTCTTCCCTCGGCTCAATGTCATCAGTGACTCCTTCCCTAGCCCCACCATGTCCTCCTGAGGAGTCCCTCGAACTGTTTGACCACAGTGTTGGGTACATGCTCCAGGAGGATGCCCAGCGTTTGGAAGGCTCTGATGATGATACTGAGCTCGATGAAGGCAGTAACACGAGCACGGACAGAGGGGGTGCCCAAGAAGGACAGCAATCTGGCAGTCATGCTCCCCCTGCTGCAGCATACTGCCAGGTTTGCTCCAGTGATGAGGAGGGAGGGGATGATGAGGTCACTGACTCAACGTGGGTGCCTGATAGGAGAGAGGAGGAGGAGGAGGAGGAGGCGGCACATCACCAACGAGGCAGGATGCCCTCCAGGGGCCAGCCTAAGGGCAGCACATTGACTGCATCACACCCCAAAGCTCCACATGTGCAGGGCGCTGCAGTCACTGAGCGTTATTCAAAAAGTTCTTTGGTGTGGGCCTTTTTTGAGACGAGTGCATCAGATCGCACCGCTGCTATTTGCAACATATGTCTCAAGCGTATCTCGCGTGGCCAAAACATCTCCCGCTTGGGTACCACATGCTTGACCAGACATATGTTGACCTGCCATGCAGTTCGTTGGCAATCGTATCTAAAAGACCCACACCAAAGAACAAAGAGGACCTCTGCTTGCTCCTCATCAGCTGAGATTTCCAACCCCACTAGACCTTCAGTCCTCTCTGAGACCTGCACTGAGAGGAATGAAGGTGTAGAATTAGGTGTATCACAGCCACGTACTTGTGGGCAATCTGATTTTGGTACACCGACGTCAGATTGTACCAGGCAAATTTCCCTGCCCCAGCTGCTGCACTGCCGAAAGAAGTTTGCTCCCAGCCATCCACATGCCCAACGGTTGAATGCTAGCTTGGCAAAATTGCTAGCACTTCAACTGCTGCCTTTTCAGTTGGTAGACTCTGCCCCCTTCCGTGAGTTTGTGGAATGTGCGGTTCCTCAGTGGCAGGTACCCAAACGCCACTTTTTCTCACGGAAGGCGATTCCGGCTCTCTACCAGCATGTGGAAGGCAATGTCCATGTCTCGCTGGACAGGGCGGTCAGCGGTAAGGTGCATATTACCGCTGACTCATGGTCCAGCAGGCATGGACAGGGACGTTACCTAAGTTCCACGGCGCATTGGGTGACTCTGCTGGCAGCTGGGAAGGATGCAGGACAAGGTGCAGTAGTGTTGGAGGTTGTTCCGCCACCACGCCTCCAAAATGCTAATGATTGTGACACACCTCTCTCCTCCACCCCCTCCTCTTCTTCTTCCTCCATGGCCTCTTCCTCGGAACCAGCGGTGCTCCGTAGTCGTTCAAGGGGCTACGCAAGTATGCAGGCCAAAAGATGCCATGCGGTGCTTGAGCTGGTGTGCTTGGGGGACAGGAGCCACACTGGGGCAGAGGTTCTGTCAGCTCTGCAGGGGCAGGTTCAGAGGTGGTTGACGCCACGCCAACTTAAGGCAGGAATGGTGGTTTGCGACAATGGCACCAACCTCCTCTCCTCCCTCCGACAGGGACAAATGACCCATGTGCCCTGTTTGGCTCACGTCCTTAACTTGGTGGTGCAGCGGTTCTTGGGCAGGTACCCGGGCTTACAGGATGTCCTGAGGCAGGCCAGGAAAGTCTGTGTGCATTTCCGCCGGTCATATAATGCCAGTGCTCGGCTGACGGACCTCCAAAAGGAGTTTAACCTGCCCAAGAACCGCCTAATCTGTGACATGCCCACCAGGTGGAACTCAACGTTGGCCATGCTGCAGCGGCTGCACACGCAGCAGAGGGCCATCAATGAGTACCTGTGCAACTATGGCACCAGGACAGGGTCAGGGGAGCTTGGTTTTTTTTCCCCATGCCAGTGGGCCATGATCAGGGATGCATGCACTGTCCTGTCACCATTTGAGGAGGCCACGAGGATGGTGAGCAGTGACAGTGCATGCATCAGTGACACTGTCCCCCTTGTCCACCTGTTGGAGCACACGCTGCGTGGAATAATGGACAGGGCACTTGAGGCAGAACAGAGGCAGGAAGAGGAGGACTTCCTTAGCTCTCAAGGCCCCCTTTATCCAGACAGTGTTCCTGCGTGCCCGCCGATCACACAGGAAGAGGACGAGGAGGAAGAGGAGGAGGAGGAGGAGGAAGATTGTGTCAGTATGGAGGTGGAGCCTGGCACTCAGCATCAGCAGCAGTCTTTAAGGGATCAGTCCCAAGAAACACATGGACTTGTACGTGGCTGGGAGGAGGTGGCTGCGGACCATGTTGTCCTTAGTGACCCAGAGGACTCCGGACCGAATGCCTCAGCAAACCTATGCTGCATGGCCTCCCTTATCCTGCAAAGCCTGCGTAAGGATCCTCGTATTCGTGGTATCAAGGAGAAGGACCAATACTGGCTGGCAACCCTCCTTGATCCACGTTACAAGGGTAAGGTTGCGGACCTTATCTTGCCATCGCAGAGGGAGCAGAGGATGAAACATCTTCGGGAGGCCTTGCAGAAAGGTCTATGCAACGCGTTCCCAGAGACTGGGAGGTTACAAACTCCTGTTTCTGGACAACGTGTTGCTGAGGCTTCGGTCAGTCAAAGGAGCGGTGGAGAAGGTGGCCGTCTGACCGATGCGTTCAGACAATTTTTTGGACCGCAGCCCCAAGGTATGATCGGTTCCAGCAACCATCGCCAGCGTCTGTTTTACATGGTGCAGGAATACCTAGGGGCAAGATCAGACTTGGACACCTTTCCCACCGAAAATCCTCTGGGTTACTGGGTCTTGAGGATGGATCACTGGCCAGAGCTTGCACAGTATGCAATTGAGCTACTGGCCTGTCCTGCATCCAGCGTTCTTTCGGAACGCACATTCAGTGCTGCTGGAGGCTTTGTAACCGATCACAGGGTGCGTCTGTCCACTGACTCGGTCGATCGACTGACCTTCATAAAAATGAATGAGTCTTGGATCACCACCAGCTACCAAGCACCTGATGCTGATGTAACCGAATATTTTTTTTTGAAATCTCAGATCCCTTCAAAGACTGCCTATGCTGATGCTGAGTGACTATCCCTGAGTAATTATCCTCTTCCTCCTCAATCATCACGCTGATAGCTTGTAAGAACATTTTTGGTTCTGGGTGCCACCACCAGTGCCTAAGGCACAATTTTTCAGCCCCTGTTTAACAGGGGCGTGTAATTACGATTTTTGATGTAATACTTTGCAGCAGGGCTCGTTCCTGCATTCCAACTAAAGTGTCTGTGAGGGGTTGCAGTGTTGTGGCACCAGCACCAGTGCCTAAGGCCCAATTTTTCAGCCCTTGTTTAACAGGGGCGTGTAATTACAATTTTTGATGCAATACTTTGCAGCAGGGCTCGTTCCTGCATTCCAACTAGAGTGTCTGTGAGGGGTTGCAGTGTTGTGGCACCAGCACCAGTGCCTAAGGCCTAATTTTTCAGCTCCTGTTCAACAGGGGCATGTAATTACAATTCTTGATCTAATATTTCACAGCAGAGCCCTGTGAGGGCTTACAGTGTTGTGGCCACAGCAACACCTAAGGCCCAAATTTCTGCTGAGTATATAGGGCAGGACCCTACTTTCAAACAACTAACTTACAAACGACTCCTACTTGCAAACGGAAGGAGACAACAGGAAGTGAGAATAAATCTACCCCTAGGAAGGGAAATTCTCTCCTGTAAGAGTTAATATGGGAAAAACATTTCTCCTTTCCACTGATGCTTTCCAATCCATTGGGACAAAAAGTGAGGTGAAATCTTCTGAAGAGGAGGAAAGACAGCAAAACAAATGTCACAGGGGTGATAACCCTTCCCTATGTTTTCCAAAAAGCTTAAAAAAGATTTTTTGGCTGGAGCTAAACACGTTAAAAATGTACCCGTTCAAAATTACAAAGAGATTCTACTTAACAACAAACCTACAGCCTGTATACTGCTGTTCAGAGTATATAGGGCCTGGTGGCCCCACACCTTTCCTTATTTTAATTTGGGTGCGGGGTTCCCCTTAATATCCATACAAGACCCAAAGGGCCTGGTAATGGACTGGGGGGTACCCATGCCGTTTGTCTCACTGATTTTCATCCATATTGCCAGGACCCGACATTACATTAAACCCGCAAGCAGTTTTAAATGAGATTTTTTCCTTTAAAAATGACATTTGGTGCAGGGACTGTTCTAAACACGGGAAACACGCGTCACTTTACAGGCATACTATAGACACCCCTCAGGTACGATATTTAAAGGAATATTTCACTTTTTTTTTTTTTACTTTAAGCATCATTAAAATCACTGCTCCCGAAAAAACGGCCGTTTTTAAAAGTTTTTTTTGCATTGATACATGTCCCCTGGGGTAGGACCCGGGTCCCAAAACCCTTTTTAGGACAATACCATGCAAATTAGCCTTTAAAATTAGCACTTTTGATTTCGAACGTTCGAGTCCCATAGACGTCAATGGGGTTCTAACGTTCGTGAGAACTTTCGGTCCGTTCGCAGGTTCTGGTGCGAACCGAACCGGGGGGTGTTCGGCTCATCCCTTCTGCACAGCCTCATGAGCATCTGGCTGCTGCCCAGCCTAATAAACCTGTGTCTGCTGCCCAGCCTAATGAGCCTCTGTCTGCTGCCCAGCCTGATGTGTTCCTGTCTTCTGCCCAGCCTGATGTGTTCCTGTATGCTGCCCAGACTGATGAGCCTCTGTCTTCTGCCCAGCCTGATGAGCCTCTGCCTGCTGCCCAGCCTGATGTGCCTCTGTCTGCTGCCAAGCCCAATGTGTTCATGTCTGCTGCCCAGCCTGATGAGCCTCTGTCTGCTGCCCAGCCCAATGAGCCTCTGTCTGCTGCCCAGCCTGATGTGTTCCTGTCTGCTGCCCAGCCTGATGTGTTCCTGTCTGCTGCCCAGCCTGATGTGTTCCTGTCTGCTGCCCAGTCTGATGAGCCTCTGTCTTCTGCACAGCCCGATGAGCCTCTGTCTGCTGCCCAGCCTGATGTGCCTCTGTCTGCTGCCCAGCCTAATGTGTTCCTGTTTGCTGCCCAGCCTAATGAGCCTCTGTCTGCTGCCCAGCCTGATGTGTTCCTGTCTTCTGCACAGCCTGATGTGTTCCTGTCTGCTGCCCAGCCTGATGTGTTCCTGTTCTCTGTCCAGCCTGATGTGCCACTGTCTGCTACCCAGCCTGATGTGCCACTGTCTGCTACCCAGCCGATGAGCCTCTGTCCGCTGCCCAGCCTGATGTGTTTCTGTCTGCTGCCCAGCCTGATGTGTTCCTGTTTGCTGCCCAGTCTGATGAGCCTTTGTCCGCTGCCAGCCTGATGTGTTCCTGTCTGCTGCCCAGCCTGATGTGTTCCTGTGTGCTGCCCAGTCTTATGAGCCCCTGTCTGCTGCCCAGCCTGATGTGTCCATATCTGCTGCCCAGCCTGATGTGTTCCTGTCTGTTGCCCAGTCGGATGAGCCTCTGTCTTCTGCCCTGCCTGATGAGCCTCTGTCTACTGCCCAGCCTGATGAGCCTCTGTCTGCTGTCCAGCCTGATGTGTCCCTATCGGCTGCCCAGCCTGATGTGTTCCTGTCTGCTGCCTAGTCTGATGAGCTTCTGTCTTCTGCCCAGCCTGATGAGCCTCTGTCTGCTGCCCAGCCTGATGTGCCTCGGTCTGCTGCCCAGCCTGATGTGTTCATGTCTGCTACCCAGCCTGATATACCTCTGATGCACAACCTAATGATCCTGTGTCTGCTGCCCAGCCTAATGAGCCACTGTCTGCTGCCCAGCCTGATGTGTTCCTGTCTTCTGCCCAGCCTGATGTGTTCCTGTCTGCTGCCCAGCATGATGTCCAACTGTCTGCTACCCAGCCTGATGAACCTCTGTCGGCTGCCCAGCCTGATGTGTTAATGTCTGCTGCCCAGCCTGATGTGTTCCTGTCTGCTGCCCAGTCTGATGAGCCTCTGTCTGCTGCCCAGCCTGATGTGTTCCTGTCTTCTTTCCAGCCTGATGTGCCACTGTCTGTTGCCCAGTCGGATGAGCCTTTGTCTTCTGCCCAGCCTGATGAGCCTCTGTCTACTGCCCAGCCTGATGAGCCTCTGTCTGCTGCCAAGCCTGATGTGTCCCTATCGGCTGCCCAGCCTGATGTGTTCCTGTCTGCTGCCTAGTCTGATGAGCTTCTGTCTTCTGCCCAGCCTGATGAGCCTCTGTCTGCTGCCCAGCCTAATGAGCCTCTGTCTGCTGCCCAGCCTGATGTGTTCGTGTCTTCTGCCCAGCCTAATGTGTTCCTGTCTGCTGCCCAGTCTGATGTGCTAATGTTTGCTACCCAGCCTGATGTGCCACTGTCTGCTACCCAGCCTGATGAGCCTCTGTCCACTGCCCAGCAAGATGTGTTCCTGTCTGCTGCCCAGCCTGATGTGTTCCTGTGTACTGCCCAGTCAGATTAGCCTCTCTCTGCTGCCCAACCTGATGTGTCCCTATATGCTGTCCAGCCTGATGTGTTCCTGTCTGCTGACCAGCCTGATGAGCCTCTGTCTTCTGTACAGCCTGATGAGCCTCTGTCTGCTACCCAGCCTGATGTGTCTCTGTCTGCTGCCCAGCCTGATGTGTTCCTGTCTGCTATCCAGCCTGATGTGCTTCTGTCTGCTGCCAAGCCTGATGTGTTCCTGTCTGCTGCCCAGCCAATTGAGCCTCTGTCTGCTGCCCAGCCTGATGTGTTCCTGTCTTCTGCCCAGCCTGATGTGTTCCTGTCTGCTGCCCAGCCTGATGTGCCACTGTCTGCTGCCAAGCCTGATGTGTTCCTGTCTGCTGCCCAGTCTGATGAGCCTCCGTCTGCTGCCCAGCCTGATGTGTCCCTATCTACTGCCCAGCCTGATGTGTTACTGTCTGCTGCCCAGCCTGATGTGCCCCTGTCTGCTACCCAGACTGATGTGCCACTGTCTGCTACCCAGCCTGATGTGCCACTGTCTGCTACCCAGCCTGATGTGCCACTGTCTGCTACCCAGCCTGATGAGCCTCTGTCTGCTGCCCAGCCTGATGTGTCCCTATCTGCTGCCCATCCTGATGTGTTCCTGTCTGCTGCCCAGTCTGATGAGCCTCTGTCTTCTGCCCAACCTGATGAGCCTCTGTCTGCTGCCCAGCCTGATGTGCCTCTGTCTACTGCCCAGCCTGATGTGCCTCTGTCTGCTGCCCAGCCTGATGTGTTCCTGTCTTCTGCCCAGCCTGATGTGTTCCTGTCTGCTGCCCAGCCTGATGAGCCTCTGTCTTCTGCCCAGCCTGATGTGCCTCTGTCTGCTGCCAAGCCCGATGTGTTCATGTCTGCTGCCCAGCCTGAAGAGCCTCTGTCTGCTGCCCAGCCCAATGAGCCTCTGTCTGCTGCCCAGCCTGATGTGTTCCTGTCTGCTGCCCAGCCAGATGTGTTTTTGTCTGCTGCCCAGCCTGATGTGTTCTTGTCTGCTGCCCAGTCTGATGAGCCTCTGTCTTCTGCCCAGCCTGATGAGCCTCTGTCTGCTGCCCAGCCTGATGTGTTCCTGTTTGCTGCCCAGCCTGATGTGCCTCTGTCTGCTGCCCAGCCTGATGTGTTCCTGTTTGCTGCCCAGCCTAATGAGCCTCTGTCTGCTGCCCAGCCTGATGTGTTCCTGTCTTCTGTCCAGCCTGATGTGCCACTGTCTGCTACCCAGCCTGATGTGCCACTGTCTGCTAATCAGCCCGATGAGCCTCTGTCCGCTACCCAGCCCGATGAGCCTCTGTCTGCTGCCCAGCCTGATGTGTTCCTGTTTGCTGCCATGTCTGATGAGCCTTTGTCCGCTGCCAGCCTGATGTGTTCCTGTCTGCTGCCCAGCCTGATGTGTTCCTGTGTGCTTCCCAGTCTTATGAGCCTCTGTCTGCTGCCCAGCCTGATGTGTCCCAATCTGCTGCCCAGCCTGATGTGTTCCTGTCTGTTGCCCAGTCGGATGAGCCTCTGTCTTCTGCCCAGCCTGATGAGCATCTGTCTACTGCCCATCCTGATGAGCCTCTGTCTGCTGCCCAGCCTGATGTGTTCCTGTCTTCTTTCCAGCCTGATGTGCCACTGTCTGTTGCCCAGTCGGATGAGCCTTTGTCTTCTGCCCAGCCTGATGAGCCTCTGTCTACTGCCCAGCCTGATGAGCCTCTGTCTGCTGCCAAGCCTGATGTGTCCCTATCGGCTGCCCAGCCTGATGTGTTCCTGTCTGCTGCCTAGTCTGATGAGCTTCTGTCTTCTGCCCAGCCTGATGAGCCTCTGTCTGCTGCCCAGCCTAATGAGCCTCTGTCTGCTGCCCAGCCTGATGTGTTCGTGTCTTCTGCCCAGCCTAATGTGTTCCTGTCTGCTGCCCAGTCTGATGTGCTAATGTTTGCTACCCAGCCTGATGTGCCACTGTCTGCTACCCAGCCTGATGAGCCTCTGTCCACTGCCCAGCAAGATGTGTTCCTGTCTGCTGCCCAGCCTGATGTGTTCCTGTGTACTGCCCAGTCAGATTAGCCTCTCTCTGCTGCCCAACCTGATGTGTCCCTATATGCTGTCCAGCCTGATGTGTTCCTGTCTGCTGCCCAGCCTGATGAGCCTCTGTCTTCTGTACAGCCTGATGAGCCTCTGTCTGCTACCCAGCCTGATGTGTCTCTGTCTGCTGCCCAGCCTGATGTGTTCCTGTCTGCTATCCAGCCTGATGTGCTTCTGTCTGCTGCCAAGCCTGATGTGTTCCTGTCTGCTGCCCAGCCAATTGAGCCTCTGTCTGCTGCCCAGCCTGATGTGTTCCTGTCTTCTGCCCAGCCTGATGTGTTCCTGTCTGCTGCCCAGCCTGATGTGCCACTGTCTGCTGCCAAGCCTGATGTGTTCCTGTCTGCTGCCCAGTCTGATGAGCCTCCGTCTGCTGCCCAGCCTGATGTGTCCCTATCTACTGCCCAGCCTGATGTGTTACTGTCTGCTGCCCAGCCTGATGTGCCCCTGTCTGCTACCCAGACTGATGTGCCACTGTCTGCTACCCAGCCTGATGTGCCACTGTCTGCTACCCAGCCTGATGTGCCACTGTCTGCTACCCAGCCTGATGAGCCTCTGTCTGCTGCCCAGCCTGATGTGTCCCTATCTGCTGCCCATCCTGATGTGTTCCTGTCTGCTGCCCAGTCTGATGAGCCTCTGTCTTCTGCCCAACCTGATGAGCCTCTGTCTGCTGCCCAGCCTGATGTGCCTCTGTCTACTGCCCAGCCTGATGTGCCTCTGTCTGCTGCCCAGCCTGATGTGTTCCTGTCTTCTGCCCAGCCTGATGTGTTCCTGTCTGCTGCCCAGCCTGATGAGCCTCTGTCTTCTGCCCAGCCTGATGTGCCTCTGTCTGCTGCCAAGCCCGATGTGTTCATGTCTGCTGCCCAGCCTGAAGAGCCTCTGTCTGCTGCCCAGCCCAATGAGCCTCTGTCTGCTGCCCAGCCTGATGTGTTCCTGTCTGCTGCCCAGCCAGATGTGTTCCTGTCTGCTGCCCAGCCTGATGTGTTCTTGTCTGCTGCCCAGTCTGATGAGCCTCTGTCTTCTGCCCAGCCTGATGAGCCTCTGTCTGCTGCCCAGCCTGATGTGTTCCTGTTTGCTGCCCAGCCTGATGTGCCTCTGTCTGCTGCCCAGCCTGATGTGTTCCTGTTTGCTGCCCAGCCTAATGAGCCTCTGTCTGCTGCCCAGCCTGATGTGTTCCTGTCTTCTGTCCAGCCTGATGTGCCACTGTCTGCTACCCAGCCTGATGTGCCACTGTCTGCTAATCAGCCCGATGAGCCTCTGTCCGCTACCCAGCCCGATGAGCCTCTGTCTGCTGCCCAGCCTGATGTGTTCCTGTTTGCTGCCATGTCTGATGAGCCTTTGTCCGCTGCCAGCCTGATGTGTTCCTGTCTGCTGCCCAGCCTGATGTGTTCCTGTGTGCTTCCCAGTCTTATGAGCCTCTGTCTGCTGCCCAGCCTGATGTGTCCCAATCTGCTGCCCAGCCTGATGTGTTCCTGTCTGTTGCCCAGTCGGATGAGCCTCTGTCTTCTGCCCAGCCTGATGAGCATCTGTCTACTGCCCATCCTGATGAGCCTCTGTCTGCTGCCCAGCCTGATGTGTCCCTATCGGCTTCCCAGCCTGATGTGTTCCTGTCTTCTGCCTAATCTGATGAGCCTCTGTCTTCTGCCCAGCCTGATGAGCCTCTGTCTGCTGCCCAGCCTGATGTGCCTCTGTCTGCTGCCCAGCCTGATGTGTTCATGTCTGCTATCCAGCCTGATATACCTCTGATGCCCAACCTAATGAGCCTGTGTCTGCTGCCCAGCCTAATGAGCCTCTGTCTGCTGCACAGCCTTATGTGTTCCTATCTTCTGCCCAGCCTGATGTGTTCCTGTCTGCTGCCCAGCATGATGTCCCACTGTCTGCTACCCAGCCTGATGAGCCTCTGTCTGCTGCCCAGCCTGATGTGTCCCTATCGCCTGCCCAGCCTGATGTGTTCCTGTCTGCTGCCTAGTCTGATGAGCTTCTGTCTTCTGCCCAGCCTGATAAGCCGCTGTCTGCTGCCCAGCCTGATGTGCCTCTGTCTGCTGCCCAGCCTGATGTGTTCATGTCTGCTACCCAGCCTGATATACCTCTGATGCCCAACCTAATGAGCCTGTGTCTGCTGCCCAGCCTAATGAGCCTCTGTCTGCTGCCCAGCCTGATGTGTTCGTGTCTTCTGCCCAGCCTGATGTGTTCCTGTCTGCTGCCCAGCATGATGTCCAATTGTCTGCTACCCATCCTGATGAACCTCTGTCGGCTGCCCAGCCTGATGTGTTCCTGTCTGCTGCCCAGCCTGATGTGTTCCTGTCTGCTGCCCAGCCTGATGTGCTAATGTTTGCTACCCAGCTTGATGTGCCACTGTCTGCTACCCAGCCTGATGAGCCTCTGTCCACTGCCCAGCATGATGTGTTCCTGTCTGCTGCCCAGCCTGATGTGTTCCTGTGTACTGCCCAGTCAGATTAGCCTCTCTCTGCTGCCCAACCTGATGTGTCCCTATATGCTGTCCAGCCTGATGTGTTCCTGTCTGCTGCCCAGTCTGATGAGCCTCTGTCTTCTGCCCAGCCTGATGAGCCTCTGTCTACTGCCCAGCCTGATGAGCCTCTGTCTGCTACCCAGCCCGATGAGCCTCTGTCTGCTGCCCAGCCTGATGTGTTCCTGTTTGCTGCCATGTCTGATGAGCCTTTGTCCGCTGCCAGCCTGATGTGTTCCTGTTTGCTGCCCAGCCTGATGTGTTCCTGTGTGCTTCCCAGTCTTATGAGCCTCTGTCTGCTGCCCAGCCTGATGTGTTCCTATCTGCTGCCCAGTCTGATGTGTTCCTGCCTGCTGCCCAGTCTGATGAGCCTCTGTCTTCTGCCCTGCCTAATGAGCCTCTGTCTTCTGCCCAGCCTGATGAGCCTCTGTCTGCTGCCCAGCCTGATGTGCCTCTGTCAGCTGCCAAGCCCGATGTGTTCATGTCTGCAGCCCAGCCTGATGTGCTACTGTCTGCTACCCAGCCTGATGAGCCTCTGTCTGCTGCCCAGCCTGATGTGTCCCTATCTGCTGCCCATCCTGATGTGTTCCTGTCTGCTGCCCAGTCTGATGAGCCTCTGTCTTCTGCCCAACCTGATGAGCCTCTGTCTGCTGCCCATCCTGATGTGTTCATGTCTGCTGCCCAGCCTGATGTGCCACTGTCTGCTGCCCAGCCTGATGTGCCTCTGTCTACTGCCCAGCCTGATGTGCCTCTGTCTGCTGCCCATCCTGATGTGTTCCTGTCTGCTGCCCAGCCTCATGAGCCTCTGACTGCTGCCCAGCCTAATAAACATGTGTCTGCTGCCCAGCCTAATGAGCCTATGTCTGCTGCCCAGCCTGATGTGTTCCTGTCTGCTGCCCAGCCTCATGAGCCTCTGGCTGCTGCCCAGCCTAATAAACCTGTTATATCCTCTGAGTTGTGAGAGACACAAGACTCTGGTCTGGAACAATGGATGTTTATTTCAGTACACACTGTACACTGCAACATGCATCTCAGGACAGGTACATCTTATATGCTTCCTTACATGTGCTCTAAGATGGCTATTCTACCCCTTGACCCTTGTCATCACTCCTGGGTGGAGCCAGCCTTAAAGTAACAGTACATGTGGAACCTTTCAGGTATAACACCTTCCATCCATCCCTAAAAAAAAAAAAAAATTACAACAAAACGAGAAAAGGCACAAAACATTAACTAATAACTGTCCAATAACAGTCCTCCAAACACAGGAGATGCGCCAGATATTTCCTGCATCCAGATGTGAGACCAAGCTTCCAGGGACAGTTGCGGGGATACAATGTCATCGGATCACTTTCGGCGGCCCCGTCGAAAGTCTCGTAACCGGTCTGGAAGCTGAAACCGATCAGGAGGGCGACAGTGTCGTTAAGGTCAGGCACCCAGCGACTCGGGACTGGAGGAAACAGGGCTGGCCGGAATGGGCACCGGCGGGGCCAAGAAGGGATCCACCAGCTCAGCGGGTGAACAGACCTCCGGACCAGGGCTGGAGGGCTCTGTTGGAGCTGAGTTCAAAAGTTCAGAGTCCCCCCAATCATCAGTCCCCATGCATTCTGATCCGCTGGGAGCAGATCCTTGTGACACTGGTGGTTCAGCTGGCGTCAGGGATTCGGGCAATTGAAAACGAGGACGCAGTTGGTCTGCATGCCATCTGCAAATGGAACCATCTTCCAGGCAGACCCTATACATCTTGGGTCCCAAAGTCTCTGCAATGACAGCAGGAAGCCACCTGGCGTTGGAAGCCCCATAAGATCGGGCCCATACCTTTTGTTGGGCTGTGAATCGAGGGAGCTCACCATGTTTGACCATCTTGTCTTGCGACTGCAGTACATGTTCCTGGACTGTTTGAGGACGGAGCATGTCCAAAACAGTCCATGGCTGCCGACCCAGAAGGAGTTCTGCTGGAGTTTTTCCGGTGGTTGCATGTGGTGTGTTTCTGTAAGCAGAAAGGAAGGAGTCCAGCTGCTGGGGTGACAGGGACTGTTGTTTACTTGCAGCCACAGTAGCTTTGAAATAGCGTTTAAAAGTCTGCACAAACCGTTCTGCTTGACCATTAGTAGCCGGGTGGTAAGGTGCAGTCAACTTGTGCTTGATGTTGTGGGCAGTCAGGAAACGCTGAAACTCCTGACTGGTGAATTGTGCACCATTGTCAGTGACGATCTCTCTGGGGTATCCAAACGTAGCAGCGAGATGTAACAGTATGGAAACCGTTGCCTTAGTCATTGGCTGAGTAACAGGAATTACCTCAGGCCACTTTGAATGGGCGTCCACTATGATCAAGAAGGTGTGTCCTCTGATCGGGCCTGCAAAGTCCAAGTGTAGGCGAAACCAAGGAACCGTGGGCCAAGTCCAGGGCTGGACACACCCTCGAGGAGGGTCTCTTGCAGTTTGTGCACATCCAGCACAAGCATTTACATATGTTGTGATATCTGAGTCTAGGTTTGGCCACCACACATAGCCTCTGGCTTTTTGTTTCATACGTGTGCCCCCGGGATGACCAGTATGTAGCAAGCCCAGAATGTGTCTCCGGAGGGTCTGTGGAATGATCACTCGGTCTCCCCATAAAACACAGTTGCCAGCCACAGTTAATTCCATACGCCTACGAAAATAAGGTTCATAATCCTGTGTGACGGTTGCAGGCCAACCGGACCGTACCCAGGAGAGTATTGTTTTCAGAAAGGTATCCTTGGCTGTATGGGCTGCTATCTCCCCAGAAAACAAGAAGGACAGGCTGGTGTAACGACAACTCTTGACCGGTGGAGAAGAGTCCATCGACTTCCCTGTTAGTCGGGACATTGCGTCCGCATTCGCATTGGCATCATGACCGCGATACTGGATTTTGTAGCTGTATGCTCCCAAGAATAGGGCATAGCGTTGGAGGCGGGCCGCAGTAGTCTGAGAGATGCCTTTGTCAGGGCTAAAGATCTGAAGGAGTGGTTTATGGTCTGTCAGTATGGTGAATTCCCTACCATACAGGTAAAGATGAAACTTCTTAATTGCCCATATCAGCGCTAGAGCCTCTTTGTCAATGTGTGAGTAATTGTTTTCTGCTTTTGTCAAAGACCTGGAGGCAAATGCCACTGGTTTTTCTGACCCATCTGGTAAGATGTGAGATAGTACAGCACCCAGACCATAGGGTGAGGCATCACAAGCCAAGGTGAGAGGCTTCTGGAGGTCATAGTGCACGAGCATGCGTGACGCCAACAGCTTCCGCTTAGAGACTTCAAAAGCCTGTTGGCATGCAGCTGACCAGTCCCATCTTGAATGTTTTTCCAAAAGCTTGTTCAGCGGAAACAAGGTGTGTGCCAGATCTGGCAGGAATTTGTGGTAATAGTTCAGCAAGCCAAGGTATGAACGCAACTGCTGGACGTTGGTTGGGGCTGGAGCTTTGACTAAAGCATCAACCTTGGCTTCCGTGGTGTGTTTACCCTCTGCATCCACAAGGTGGCCACAAAACTCCAATTTAGGCACCATGAATTGGCATTTTGCTAAGTTCACTTTTAGACCCTGTTCTTGGAGTCTCGCCAACACAAGCTCCACGTTCCGCTTGTGTTCCTGCTGTGTCCGTCCTGTGATGAGCATGTCATCTAGCAGGCACTGTGTGAAAGGAATGTCCGCCAAAATCTCGTCCATTTTTCGTTGCCAAATGGCTGGGGCGGAGGCTACACCAAACACCATCCGATTGTATTCATACAGTCCCTTGTGGGTGTTGATGGTTAGAAACTTGCGGGAAGAAGGATGGACCTCAAACTGTAAATATGCTTGTCTGAGATCAAGCTTGGTGAACTTTTGGCCCCCTGCAAGAGAGGCAAAAATGTCATCTACTCTGGGTAGAGGATACTGGTCTATCTCCAGTTGGGAGTTCAGTGCCATGCGGAAATCGCCACAAATGCGTAAGTCCCCATTCGCTTTCTTTACTGGTACAACTGGTGATGCCCACTTGCTGTGCTCTACCTTGGAGATGACACCTTGTTCCTCCAGCCGACTTAGTTCTGCTCGCAGTGCGAAAGGTACTGTCCGAGCTTTGAAGAACTTAGGCTGTGCGTTGGGTTTCAGCTTGAGTCTTACACAGTTGTGCTTTATTTTCCCCAACTGGTCATCAAAGACCTTTGGGAAACGCTGCTTCAGGGACACCACCCATCCCTCATTATCTCCTAATGGAATTGTAACAGTGTTACAGGGATTTATGGTGATGTCTGGCATACCAAAGTGAGCAATCCAGTCCCTCCCAAAGAGAGGGGGTCCCCCATTTTCTAGGATGTATAATGGCAGTCTCTTTGTCTGACCCTTGTACAATACCTGTACTTTCGCATAACCCAGTGGGTGGAGTATCTGCTTTGAATATGTCTGCAGTTTGATTGGTGTTGGGCGGACAGTTGTTTGGGTCTGAAGTTGTCTCCATTGTTTCTGGGTGATAACTGAAACTGCTGCTCCTGTGTCTACATCCATCTTGAGTTTCTTTCCCTCCACAGTTACCTCTACAGTCATTGCGGAGGGTGCTGAATGCATATGATGTATGTCTAATCTGTGGAGCACTTCCTCATCCTCTGACTCAGATGATGTATATCTTCCCACCATATATGTCTTTGTCTTGGGGTTCAGAGGTTGTTTATCTCGCACCTTCTTGCTACGGCAAACTCGTTTAAGATGGCCTGTCCTACCACAATTATGACAGGTCTGATCCTTAAACCGGCAGACTTTGTGGTCATGGTCTGTATTTCCACAACGGTAGCAGGCTGACTCCCGGCTTGGTGGGAGTCAGTATTTCCAGTTTGCGGCAGTTGGCTTGACTGCTGTTCTGAAAGCTTCCTGTTTCACCTCTTCTTTTCTGCCCTGGGGGTTCAATTCCTCTGTATCTTTCACAGCCATTTCCATCACTGAAGCTATTTCAATTGCCTTTGTAAGGGTAAGATCTTTCTCTGTTAACAGTCTCTTTTGGCTAGACTCACAATTCAGTCCCATTACAAACTTATCTCTCAGTGCAGTAGGTAGATACTCCCCAAAAGAACAGGTAGAGGCTAGTCTGCGAAGGGCGAGCACATAAGCTTTAATTTCTTCACCTGGCTGCTGCTGCCGCTGATAAAACCGCAATCTTTCTGAAATCTCTAATGGTTTAGGCTGGAAGTGATCCTCTAACAGTGTCAGGAGCTCTGCCAATGTCTTAGTTGCTGGCTTTACAGGGAAAAGGAGATCTCTAAGAGTGTCATATGTCTTAGCACCAACCACTGTCAGGAATACTGCTACTTGCCTGTTGTCTGGGATGGCATTTGCACTGAAATACTGTTCCAGTCTCTCAACCCAGGAACTCCAGGATGTCTGTTCCCCATCAAATTCACCTAATGTCCCGATCAATGACATTTTCCTGCTGGGCTCTGTGATTGCTTTTATCCAGATGACAATCCACACTGCCTTTGTCTCTCTCTCAGACTGATAGACACTTTGTAAATCCCATCCTCATCGCCACTGTTATATCCTCTGAGTTGTGAGAGACACAAGACTCTGGTCTGGAACAATGGATGTTTATTTCAGTACACACTGTACACTGCAACATGCATCTCAGGACAGGTACATCTTATATGCTTCCTTACATGTGCTCTAAGATGGCTACTCTACCCCTTGACCCTTGTCATCACTCCTGGGTGGAGCCAGCCTTAAAGTAACAGTACATGTGGAACCTTTCAGGTATAACAAAACCTGTGTCTGCTGCCCAGCCTAATCAGCCTCTGTCTGCTGCCCAGCCTGATGTGTTCCTGTCTTCTGCCCAGCCTGATGTGTTCTTGTCTGCTGCCCAGCCTGATGAGCCTCTGTCTTCTGCCCAGCCTGATGAGCCTCTGTCTGCTGCCCATCCGGATGTGCCTCTGTATGCTGCCAAGCCCGATGAGCCTCTGTCGGCTGCCCAGCCTGATGTGTTCCTGTCTGCTGCCCAGCCAGATGTGTTCCTGTCTGCTGCCCAGCCTGATGTGTTCCTGTCTGCTGCCCAGTCTGATGAGCCTCTGTCTTCTGCACAGCCTGATGAGCCTCTGTCTGCTGCCCAGCCTGATGTGTTCCTGTTTGCTGCCCAGCCTGATGTGCCTCTGTCTGCTTCCCAGCCTGATGTGTTCCTGTTTGCTGCCCAGCCTAATGAGCCTCTGTCTGCTGCCCAGCCTGATGTGTTCCTGTCTTCTGCACAGCCTGATGTGTTCCTGTCTGCTGCCCAGAATGATGTGTTCCTGTCTTCTGTCCAGCATGATGTGCCACTGTCTGCTACCCAGCCTGATGTGCCACTGTCTACTACCCAGCCCGATGAGCCTCTGTCTGCTACCCAGCCCGATGAGCCTCTGTCCGCTGCCCAGCCTGATGTGTTCCTGTCTGCTGCCCAGCCTGATGTGTTCCTGTTTTCTGCCCAGTCTGATGAGCCTTTGTCCGCTGCCAGCCTGATGTGTTCCTGTCTGCTGCCCAGCCTGATGTGTTCCTGTGTGCTGCCCAGTCTTATGAGCCTCTGTCTGCTGCCCAGCCTGATGTGTCCCTATCTGCTGCCCAGCCTGATGTGTTCCTGTCTGTTGCCCAGCATGATGTCCCACTGTCTGCTACCCAGCCTGATGAGCCTCTGTCGGCTGCCCAGCCTGATGTGTTCCTGTCTGCTACCCAGCCTGATGAGCCTCTGTCCACTGCCCAGCCTAATGTGTTCCTGTCTGCTGCCCTGTCCGATGTGTTCCTGTGTGCTGCCCAGTCTGATGAGCCTCTGTCTGCTGCCCAGCCTGATGTGTCCCTATCTGCTGCCCAGTCTGATGTGTTCCTGCCTGCTGCCCAGTCTGATGAGCCTCTGTCTTCTGCCCTGCCTGATGAGCCTCTGTCTTCTGCCCAGCCTGATGAGCCTCTGTCTGCTGCCCAGCCTGATGTGCCTCTGTCAGCTGCCAAGCCCGATGTGTTCATGTCTGCAGCCCAGACTGATGTGCTACTGTCTGCTACCCAGCCTGATGAGCCTCTGTTTGCTGCCCAGCCTGATGTGTCCCTATCGGCTGCCCATCCTGATGTGTTCCTGTCTGCTGCCCAGTCTGATGAGCCTCTGTCTTCTGCCCAACCTGATGAGCCTCTGTCTGCTGCTCATCCTGATGTGTTCCTGTCTGCTGCCCAGCCTGATGTGCCACTGTCTGCTGCCCAGCCTGATGTGCCTCTGTCTACTGCCCAGCCTGATGTGCCTCTGTCTGCTGCCCATCCTGATGTGTTCCTGTCTGCTGCCCAGCCTCATGAGCCTCTGACTGCTGCCCAGCCTAATAAACCTGTGTCTGCTGCCCAGCCTAATGAGCCTATGTCTGCTGCCCAGCCTGATGTGTTCCTGTCTGCTGCCCAGCCTCATGAGCCTCTGGATGCTGCCCAGCCTAATAAACCTGTGTCTGCTGCCCAGCCTAATGAGCCTCTGTCTGCTGCCCAGCCTGATGTGTTCCTCTCTTCTGCCCAGCCTGATGTGTTCTTGTCTGCTGCCCAGCCTAATGAGCCTCTGTCTTCTGCCCAGCCTGATAAGCCTCTGTCTGCTGCCCATCCGGATGTGCCTCTGTATGCTGCCAAGCCCGATGAGCCTCTGTCTGCTGGCCAGCCTGATGTGTTCCTGTCTGCTGCCCAGCCAGATGTGTTCCTGTCTGCTGCCCAGCCTGATGTGTTCCTGTCTGCTGCCCAGTCTGATGAGCCTCTGTCTTCTGCACAGCCTGATGAGCCTCTGTCTGCTGCCCAGCCTGATGTGTTCCTGTTTGCTGCCCAGCCTGATGTGCCTCTGTCTGCTTCCCAGCCTGATGTGTTCCTGTTTGCTGCCCAGCCTAATGAGCATCTGTCTGCTGCCCAGCCTGATGTGTTCCTGTCTTCTGCACAGCCTGATGTGTTCCTGTCTTCTGCCCAGAATGATGTGTTCCTGTCTTCTGTCCAGCATGATGTGCCACTGTCTGCTACCCAGCCTGATGTGCCACTGTCTGCTACCCAGCCCGATGAGCCTCTGTCTGCTACCCAGCCTGATGAGCCTCTGTCCGCTGTCCAGCCTGATGTGTTCCTGTCTGCTGACAAGCCTGATGTGTTCCTGTTTGCTGCCCAGTCTGATGAGCCTTTGTCCGCTGGCAGCCTGATGTGTTCCTGTCTGCTGCCCAGCCTGATGTGTTCCTGTGTGCTGCCCAGTCTTATGAGCCTCTGTCTGCTGCCCAGCCTGATGTGTCCCTATCTGCTGCCCAGCCTGATGTGTTCCTGTCTGTTGCCCAGTCGGATGAGCCTCTGTCTTCTGCCCAGCCTGATAAGCCTCTGTCTACTCCCCAGCCTGATGAGCCTCTGTCTGCTGCCCAGCCTGATGTGTCCCTATCGGCTGCCCAGCCTGATGTGTTCCTGTCTAATACCTAATCTGATGAACCTCTGTCTTCTGCCCAGCCTGATGAGCCTCTGTCTGCTGCCCAGCCTGATGTGCCTCTGTCTGCTGCCCAGCGTGATGTGTTCATGTCTGCTACCCAGCCTGATATACCTCTGATGCCCAACCTAATGAGCCTGTGTCTGCTGCCCAGCCTAATGAGCCTCTGTCTGCTGCCAAGCCTTATGTCTTCCTGTCTTCTGCCCAGCCTGATGTGTTCCTGTCTGCTGCCCAGCATGATGTCCCACTGTCTGCTACCCAGCCTGATGAGCCTCTGTCGGCTGCCCAGCATGATGTGTTCCTGTCTGCTGCCCAGCCTGATGTGCCACTGTCTGCTGCCCATCCTGATGTGTTCCTGTGTGCTGCCCAGTCTGATGAGCATCTGTCTGCTGCCCAGCCTGACGTGTCCTTATCTGCTGCCCAGCCTGATGTGTTCTTGTCTGCTGCCCAGCCTGATGATCCTCTGTCTTCTCTCCAGCCTGATGAGCCTCTGTTTGCTGCCCAGCCTGATGTGCCTCTGTCTGCTGCCCAGCCTGATGGGTTCCTGTCTGCTGACCAGCATCATGAGCCTCTTTCTGCTGCCCAACCTAATAAGCCTGTGTCTGCTGCCCAGCCTAATGAGTCTCTGCTGCCCAGCCTGATGTGTTCCTGTCTGCTGCCCAGTAAATTTTTCCACTGTCTGCTGCCCAGCCTGATGTGTTCATGTCTGCTACCCAGCCTGATATACCTCTGATGCCCAACCTAATGAGCCTGTGTCTGCTGCCCAGCCTAATGAGCCTCTGTCTGCTGCCCAGCCTTATGTGTTCCTGTCTTCTGCCCAGCCTGATGTGTTCCTGTCTGCTGCCCTGCATGATGTCCCACTGTCTGCTACCCAGCCTGATGAGCCTCTGTCGGCTGCCCAGCCTGATGTGTTCCTGTCTGCTGCCCAACCTGATGTGCCACTGTCTGCTGCCCAGCCTGATGTTATCCTGTGTGCTGCCCAGTCTGATGAGCCTCTGTCTGCTGCCCAGCCTGATGTGTCCCTATCTGCTGCCCAGCCTGATGTGTTCCTGTCTGCTGCCCAGCCTGATGATCCTCTGTCTTCTCTCCAGCCTGATGAGCCTCTGTTTGCTGCCCAGCCTGATGTGCCTCTGTCTGCTGCCCAGCCTGATGTGTTCCTGTCTACTGACCAGCATCATGAGCCTCTGTCTGCTGCCCAACCTAATAAACCTGTGTCTGCTGCCCAGCCTAATGAGTCTCTGTCTGCTGCTCAGCCTGATGTGTTCCTGTCTGCTGCCCAGCCTGTTTTTCCACTGTCTGCTGCCCAGCCTGATGAGCCTCTGTCCGCTGCCCAGCCTAATGTGTTCCTGTCTGCTGCCCTGTCCGATGTGTTCCTGTGTGCTGCCCAGTCTGATGAGCCTCTGTTTGCTGCCCAGCCTGATGTGTCCCCATCTGCTGCCCAGTCTGATCTTTTCCTGCCTGCTGCCCAGTCTGATGAGCCTCTGTCTTCTGCCCAGCCTGATGAGCCTCTGTCTTCTGCCCAGCCTGATGAGCCTCTGTCTGCTGCCCAGCCTGATGTGCCTCTGTCAGCTGCCAAGCCCGATGTGTTCATGTCTGCTGCCCAGCCTGATGAGCCTCTGTCTTCTGCCCAGCCTGATGAGCCTCTGTCTGCTGCCCAGCCTGATGTGCCTCTGTCTGCTGCCCAGCCTGATGTGTTCATGTCTGCTACCCAGCCTGATGTGCCTCTGCTGCCCAACCTAATGAGCCTTTGTCTGCTGCCCAGCCTAATGAGCCTCTGTCTGCTGCCCACCCTGATGTGTTCCTGTCTGCTGCCCAGCATGATGTCCCACTGTCTGCTACCCAGCCTGATGAGCCTCTGTCCGCTGCCCAGCCTGATGTGTTCCTGTCTGCTGCCCAGCCTAATGAGCCTCTGTCTGCTGCCCACCCTGATGTGTTCCTGTCGTCTGCCCAGCCTGATGTGTTCCTGTCTGCTGCCCAGCATGATGTCCCACTGTCTACTAACCAGCCTGATGAGCCTCTGTCTGCTGCCCAGCCTAATGACCCTCTGTCTGCTGCCCAGCCGGATGTGTTCCTGTCTGCTGTCCAACCTGATGTGTTCCTGTCTGCTGCCCAGCCTGATGTGCCTCTGTCTGCTGCCCAGCCTGATGTGTTCCTGTCTGCTACCCAGCCTGATGAGCCTCTGTCCGCTGCCCAGCCTAATGTGTTCCTGTCTGCTGCCCTGTCCGATGTGTTCCTGTGTGCTGCCCAGTCTGATGAGCCTCTGTCTGCTGCCCAGCCTGATGTGTCCCTATCTGCTGCCCAGTCTGATGTGTTCCTGCCTGCTGCCCAGTCTGATGAGCCTCTGTCTTCTGCCCTGCCTAATGAGCCTCTGTCTTCTGCCCAGCCTGATGAGCCTCTGTCTGCTGCCCAGCCTGATGTGCCTCTGTCAGCTGCCAAGCCCGATGTGTTCATGTCTGCAGCCCAGCCTGATGTGCTACTGTCTGCTACCCAGCCTGATGAGCCTCTGTCTTCTGCCCAGCCTGATGTGTCCCTATCTGCTGCCCATCCTGATGTGTTCCTGTCTGCTGCCCAGTCTGATGAGCCTCTGTCTTCTGCCCAACCTGATGAGCCTCTGTCTGCTGCCCATCCTGATGTGTTCATGTCTGCTGCCCAGCCTGATGTGCCACTGTCTGCTGCCCAGCCTGATGTGCCTCTGTCTACTGCCCAGCCTGATGTGCCTCTGTCTGCTGCCCATCCTGATGTGTTCCTGTCTGCTGCCCAGCCTCATGAGCCTCTGACTGCTGCCCAGCCTAATAAACATGTGTCTGCTGCCCAGCCTAATGAGCCTATGTCTGCTGCCCAGCCTGATGTGTTCCTGTCTGCTGCCCAGCCTCATGAGCCTCTGGCTGCTGCCCAGCCTAATAAACCTGTTATATCCTCTGAGTTGTGAGAGACACAAGACTCTGGTCTGGAACAATGGATGTTTATTTCAGTACACACTGTACACTGCAACATGCATCTCAGGACAGGTACATCTTATATGCTTCCTTACATGTGCTCTAAGATGGCTACTCTACCCCTTGACCCTTGTCATCACTCCTGGGTGGAGCCAGCCTTAAAGTAACAGTACATGTGGAACCTTTCAGGTATAACACCTTCCATCCATCCCTAAAAAAAAAAAAAATTACAACAAAACGAGAAAAGGCACAAAACATTAACTAATAACTGTCCAATAACAGTCCTCCAAACACAGGAAATGCGCCAGATATTTCCTGCATCCAGATGTGAGACCAAGCTTCCAGGGACAGTTGCGGGTATACAATGTCATCGGATCACTTTTGGTGGCCCCGTCGAAAGTCTCGTAACCGGTCTGGAAGCTGAAACCGATCAGGAGGGCGACAGTGTCGTTGAGGTCAGGCACCCAGCCACTCGGGACTGGAGGAAACAGGGCTGGCCGGAATGGGCACCGGCGGGACCAAGAAGGGATCCACCAGCTCAGCGGGTGAACAGACCTCCGGACCAGGGCTGGAGGGCTCTGTTGGAGCTGAGTTCAAAAGTTCAGAGTCCCCCCAATCATCAGTCCCCATGCATTCTGATCCGCTGGGAGCAGATCCTTGTGACACTGGTGGTTCAGCTGGCGTCAGGGATTCGGGCAATTGAAAACGAGGACGCAGTTGGTCTGCATGCCGTCTGCAAATGGAACCATCTTCCAGGCAGACCCTATACATCTTGGGTCCCAAAGTCTCTGCAATGACAGCAGGAAGCCACCTGGCGTTGGAAGCCCCATAAGATCGGGCCCATACCTTTTGTTGGGCTGTGAATCGAGGGAGCTCACCATGTTTGACCATCTTGTCTTGCGACTGCAGTACATGTTCCTGGACTGTTTGAGGACGGAGCATGTCCAAAACAGTCCATGGCTGCCGACCCAGAAGGAGTTCTGCTGGAGTTTTCCCAGTGGTTGCATGTGGTGTGTTTCTGTAAGCAGAAAGGAAGGAGTCCAGCTGCTGGGGTGACAGGGACTGTTGTTTACTTGCAGCCACTGTAACTTTGAAATAGCGTTTAAAAGTCTGCACAAACCGTTCTGCTTGACCATTAGTAGCCGGGTGGTAAGGTGCAGTCAACTTGTGCTTGATGTTGTGGGCAGTCAGGAAACGCTGAAACTCCTTACTGGTGAATTGTGCACCATTGTCAGTGACGATCTCTCTGGGGTATCCAAACGTAGCAGCGAGATGTAACAGTATGGAAACCGTTGCCTTAGTCGTTGGCTGAGTAACAGGAATTACCTCAGGCCACTTTGAATGGGCGTCCACTATGATCAAGAAGGTGTGTCCTCTGATCGGGCCTGCAAAGTCCAAGTGTAGGCGAAACCAAGGAACCGTGGGCCAAGTCCAGGGCTGGACACACCCTCGAGGAGGGTCTCTTGCAGTTTGTGCACATCCAGCACAAGCATTTACATATGTTGTGATATCTGAGTCTAGGTTTGGCCACCACACATAGCCTCTGGCTTTTTGTTTCATACGTGTGCCCCCGGGATGACCAGTATGTAGCAAGCCCAGAATGTGTCTCCGGAGGGTCTGTGGAATGATCACTCGGTCTCCCCATAAAACACAGTTGCCAGCCACAGTTAATTCCATACGCCTACGAAAATAAGGTTCATAATCCTGTGTGACGATTGCAGGCCAACCGGACCGTACCCAGGAGAGTATTGTTTTCAGAAAGGTATCCTTGGCTGTATGGGCTGCTATCTCCCCAGAAGACAAGAAGGACAGGCTGGTGTAACGACAACTCTTGACCGGTGGAGAAGAGTCCATCGACTTCCCTGTTAGTCGGGACATTGCGTCCGCATTCGCATTGGCATCATGACCGCGATACTGGATTTTGTAGCTGTATGCTCCCAAGAATAGGGCATAGCGTTGGAGGCGGGCCGCAGTAGTCTGAGAGATGCCTTTGTCAGGGCTAAAGATCTGAAGGAGTGGTTTATGGTCTGTCAGTATGGTGAATTCCCTACCATTCAGGTAAAGATGAAACTTCTTAATTGCCCATATCAGCGCTAGAGCCTCTTTGTCAATGTGTGAGTAATTGTTTTCTGCTTTTGTCAAAGACCTGGAGGCAAATGCCACTGTTTTTTCTGACCCATCTGGTAAGATGTGAGATAGTACAGCACCCAGACCATAGGGTGAGGCATCACAAGCCAAGGTGAGAGGCTTCTGGAGGTCATAGTGCACGAGCATGCGTGACGCCAACAGCTTCCGCTTAGAGACTTCAAAAGCCCGTTGGCATGCAGCTGACCAGTCCCATCTTGAATGTTTTTCCAAAAGCTTGTTCAGCGGAAACAAGGTGTGTGCCAGATCTGGCAGGAATTTGTGGTAATAGTTCAGCAAGCCAAGGTATGATCGCAACTGCTGGACGTTGGTTGGGGCTGGAGCTTTGACTAAAGCATCAACCTTGGCTTCCGTGGTGTGTATACCCTCTGCATCCACAAGGTGGCCACAAAACTCCAATTTAGGCACCATGAATTGGCATTTTGCTAAGTTCACTTTTAGACCCTGTTCTTGGAGTCTCGCCAACACAAGCTCCACGTTCCGCTTGTGTTCCTGCTGTGTCCGTCCTGTGATGAGCATGTCATCTAGCAGGCACTGTGTGAAAGGAATGTCCGCCAAAATCTCGTCCATTTTTCGTTGCCAAATGGCTGGGGCGGAGGCTACACCAAACACCATCCGATTGTATTCATACAGTCCCTTGTGGGTGTTGATGGTTAGAAACTTGCGGGAAGAAGGATGGACCTCAAACTGTAAATATGCTTGTCTGAGATCAAGCTTGGTGAACTTTTGGCCCCCTGCAAGAGAGGCAAAAATGTCATCTACTCTGGGTAGAGGATACTGGTCTATCTCCAGTTGGGAGTTCAGTGCCATGCGGAAATCGCCACAAATGCGTAAGTCCCCATTCGCTTTCTTTACTGGTACAACTGGTGATGCCCATTTGCTGTGCTCTACCTTGGAGATGACACCTTGTTCCTCCAGCCGACTTAGTTCTGCTTCCACTCCTGCTCGCAGTGCGAAAGGTACTGTCCGAG
This sequence comes from Aquarana catesbeiana, assembly GCF_042186555.1. Lineage (NCBI taxonomy): Eukaryota > Metazoa > Chordata > Amphibia > Anura > Ranidae > Aquarana > Aquarana catesbeiana. The sequence continues at coordinate 619,840,685 of NC_133325.1, read as the reverse complement.
CTTTGAAGAACTTAGGCTGTGCGTTGGGTTTCAGCTTGAGTCTTACACAGTTGTGCTTTATTTTCCCCAACTGGTCATCAAAGACCTTTGGGAAACGCTGCTTCAGGGACACCACCCATTCCTCATTATCTCCTAATGGAATTGTAACAGTGTTACAGGGATTTATGGTGATGTCTGGCATACCAAAGTGAGCAATCCAGTCCCTCCCAAAGAGAGGGGGTCCCCCATTTTCTAGGATGTATAATGGCAGTCTCTTTGTCTGACCCTTGTACAATACCTGTACTTTCGCATAACCCAGTGGGTGGAGTATCTGCTTTGAATATGTCTGCAGTTTGATTGGTGTTGGGCGGACAGTTGTTTGGGTCTGAAGTTGTCTCCATTGTTTCTGGGTGATAACTGAAACTGCTGCTCCTGTGTCTACATCCATCTTGAGTTTCTTTCCCTCCACAGTTACCTCTACAGTCATTGCGGAGGGTGCTGAATGCATATGATGTATGTCTAATCTGTGGAGCACTTCCTCATCCTCTGACTCAGATGATGTATATCTTCCCACCATATATGTCTTTGTCTTGGGGTTCAGAGGTTGTTTATCTCGCACCTTCTTGCTACGGCAAACTCGTTTAAGATGGCCTGTCCTACCACAATTATGACAGGTCTGATCCTTAAACCGGCAGACTTTGTGGTCATGGTCTGTATTTCCACAACGGTAGCAGGCTGACTCCCGGCTTGGTGGGGGTCTGTATTTCCAGTTTGCGGCAGTTGGCTTGACTGCTGTTCTGAAAACTTCCTGTTTCACCTCTTCTTTTCTGCCCTGGGGGTTCAATTCCTCTGTATCTTTCACAGCCATTTCCATCACTGAAGCTATTTCAATTGCCTTTGTAAGGGTAAGATCTTTCTCTGTTAACAGTCTCTTTTGGCTAGACTCACAATTCAGTCCCATTACAAACTTATCTCTCAGTGCAGTAGGTAGATACTCCCCAAAAGAACAGGTAGAGGCTAGTCTGCGAAGGGCGAGCACATAAGCTTTAATTTCTTCACCTGGCTGCTGCTGCCGCTGATAAAACCGCAATCTTTCTGAAATCTCTAATGGTTTAGGCTGGAAGTGATCCTCTAACAGTGTCAGGAGCTCTGCCAATGTCTTAGTTGCTGGCTTTACAGGGAAAAGGAGATCTCTAAGAGTGTCATATGTCTTAGCACCAACCACTGTCAGGAATACTGCTACTTGCCTGTTGTCTGGGATGGCATTTGCACTGAAATACTGTTCCAGTCTCTCAACCCAGGAACTCCAGGATGTCTGTTCCCCATCAAATTCACCTAATGTCCCGATCAATGACATTTTCCTGCTGGGCTCTGTGATTGCTTTTATCCAGATGACAATCCACACTGCCTTTGTCTCTCTCTCAGACTGATAGACACTTTGTAAATCCCATCCTCGTCGCCACTGTTATATCCTCTGAGTTGTGAGAGACACAAGACTCTGGTCTGGAACAATGGATGTTTATTTCAGTACACACTGTACACTGCAACATGCATCTCAGGACAGGTACATCTTATATGCTTCCTTACATGTGCTCTAAGATGGCTACTCTACCCCTTGACCCTTGTCATCACTCCTGGGTGGAGCCAGCCTTAAAGTAACAGTACATGTGGAACCTTTCAGGTATAACAAAACCTGTGTCTGCTGCCCAGCCTAATGAGCCTCTGTCTGCTGCCCAGCCTGATGTGTTCCTGTCTTCTGCCCAGTCTGATGTGTTCTTGTCTGCTGCCCAGCCTGATGAGCCTCTGTCTTCTGCCCTGCCTGATGAGCCTCTGTCTGCTGCCCATCCGGATGTGCCTCTGTATGCTGCCAAGCCCGATGAGCCTCTGTCTGCTGCCCAGCCTGATGTGTTCCTGTCTGCTGCCCAGCCAGATGTGTTCCTGTCTGCTGCCCAGCCTGATGTGTTCCTGTCTGCTGCCCAGTCTGATGAGCCTCTGTCTTCTGCACAGCCTGATGAGCCTCTGTCTGCTGCCCAGCCTGATGTGTTCCTGTTTGCTGCCCAGCCTGATGTGCCTCTGTCTGCTTCCCAGCCTGATGTGTTCCTGTTTGCTGCCCAGCCTAATGAGCCTCTGTCTGCTGCCCAGCCTGATGTGTTCCTGTCTTCTGCACAGCCTGATGTGTTCCTGTCTGCTGCCCAGAATGATGTGTTCCTGTCTTCTGTCCAGCATGATGTGCCACTGTCTGCTACCCAGCCTGATGTGCCACTGTCTACTACCCAGCCCGATGAGCCTCTGTCTGCTACCCAGCCCGATGAGCCTCTGTCCGCTGCCCAGCCTGATGTGTTCCTGTCTGCTGCCCAGCCTGATGTGTTCCTGTTTTCTGCCCAGTCTGATGAGCCTTTGTCCGCTGCCAGCCTGATGTGTTCCTGTCTGCTGCCCAGCCTGATGTGTTCCTGTGTGCTGCCCAGTCTTATGAGCCTCTGTCTGCTGCCCAGCCTGATGTGTCCCTATCTGCTGCCCAGCCTGATGTGTTCCTGTCTGTTGCCCAGCATGATGTCCCACTGTCTGCTACCCAGCCTGATGAGCCTCTGTCGGCTGCCCAGCCTGATGTGTTCCTGTCTGCTACCCAGCCTGATGAGCCTCTGTCCGCTGCCCAGCCTAATGTGTTCCTGTCTGCTGCCCTGTCCGATGTGTTCCTGTGTGCTGCCCAGTCTGATGAGCCTCTGTCTGCTGCCCAGCCTGATGTGTCCCTATCTGCTGCCCAGTCTGATGTGTTCCTGCCTGCTGCCCAGTCTGATGAGCCTCTGTCTTCTGCCCTGCCTGATGAGCCTCTGTCTTCTGCCCAGCCTGATGAGCCTCTGTCTGCTGCCCAGCCTGATGTGCCTCTGTCAGCTGCCAAGCCCGATGTGTTCATGTCTGCAGCCCAGACTGATGTGCTACTGTCTGCTACCCAGCCTGATGAGCCTCTGTCTGCTGCCCAGCCTGATGTGTCCCAATCGGCTGCCCATCCTGATGTGTTCCTGTCTGCTGCCCAGTCTGATGAGCCTCTGTCTTCTGCCCAACCTGATGAGCCTCTGTCTGCTGCCCATCCTGATGTGTTCATGTCTGCTGCCCAGCCTGATGTGCCACTGTCTGCTGCCCAGCCTGATGTGCCTCTGTCTACTGCCAAGCCTGATGTGCCTCTGTCCGCTGTCCAGCCTGATGTGTTCCTGTCTGCTGCCCAGCCTGATGTGTTCCTGTTTGCTGCCCAGTCTGATGAGCCTTTGTCCGCTGCCAGCCTGATGTGTTCCTGTCTGCTGCCCAGCCTGATGTGTTCCTGTGTGCTGTCCAGTCTTATGAGCCTCTGTCTGCTGCCCAGCCTGATGTGTCCCTATCTGCTGCCCAGCCTGATGTGTTCCTGTCTGTTGCCCAGTCGGATGAGCCTCTGTCTTCTGCCCAGCCTGATAAGCCTCTGTCTACTGCCCAGCCTGATGAGCCTCTGCCTGCTGCCCAGCCTGATGTGTCCCTATCGGCTGCCCAGCCTGATGTGTTCCTGTCTAATACCTAATCTGATGAACCTCTGTCTTCTGCCCAGCCTGATGAGCCTCTGTCTGCTGCCCAGCCTGATGTGCCTCTGTCTGCTGCCCAGCGTGATGTGTTCATGTCTGCTACCCAGCCTGATATACCTCTGATGCCCAACCTAATGAGCCTGTGTCTGCTGCCCAGCCTAATGAGCCTCTGTCTGCTGCCAAGCCTTATGTCTTCCTGTCTTCTGCCCAGCCTGATGTGTTCCTGTCTGCTGCCCAGCATGATGTCCCACTGTCTGCTACCCAGCCTGATGAGCCTCTGTCGGCTGCCCAGCCTGATGTGTTCCTGTCTGCTGCCCAGCCTGATGTGCCACTGTCTGCTGCCCATCCTGATGTGTTCCTGTGTGCTGCCCAGTCTGATGAGCACCTGTCTGCTGCCCAGCCTGACGTGTCCTTATCTGCTGCCCAGCCTGATGTGTTCTTGTCTGCTGCCCAGCCTGATGATCCTCTGTCTTCTCTCCAGCCTGATGAGTCTCTGTTTGCTGCCCAGCCTGATGTGCCTCTGTCTGCTGCCCAGCCTGATGGGTTCCTGTCTGCTGACCAGCATCATGAGCCTCTTTCTGCTGCCCAACCTAATAAGCCTGTGTCTGCTGCCCAGCCTAATGAGTCTCTGTCTGCTGCCCAGCCTGATGTGCCACTGTCTGCTGCCCATCCTGATGTGTTCCTGTGTGCTGCCCAGTCTGATGAGCACCTGTCTGCTGCCCAGCCTGACGTGTCCTTATCTGCTGCCCAGCCTGATGTGTTCTTGTCTGCTGCCCAGCCTGATGATCCTCTGTCTTCTCTCCAGCCTGATGAGCCTCTGTTTGCTGCCCAGCCTGATGTGCCTCTGTCTGCTGCCCAGCCTGATGGGTTCCTGTCTGCTGACCAGCATCATGAGCCTCTTTCTGCTGCCCAACCTAATAAGCCTGTGTCTGCTGCCCAGCCTAACGAGTCTCTGTCTGCTGCCCAGCCTGATGTGTTCCTGTCTGCTGCCCAGCAAATTTTTCCACTGTCTGCTGCCCAGCCTGATGAGCCTCTGTCCGCTGCCAAGCCTAATGTGTTCCTGTCTGCTGCCCTGTCCGATGTGTTCCTTTGTGCTGCCCAGTCTGATGAGCTTCTGTCTGCTGCCCAGCCTGATGTGTCCCTATCTGCTGCCCAGTCTGATGTGTTCCTGCCTGCTGCCCAGTCTGATGAGCCTCTGTCTTCTGCCCAGCCTGATGAGCCTCTGTCTTCTGCCCAGCCTGATGAGCCTCTGTCTGCTGCCCAGCCTGATGTGCCTCTGTCAGCTGCCAAGCCCGATGTGTTCATGTCTGCTGCCCAGCCTGATGAGCCTCTGTCTGCTGCCCAGCCCAATGAGCCTCTGTCTGCTGCCCAGCCTCATGTGTTCCTGTCTGCTGCACAGCCTGATGTGTTCCTGTCTGCTGCCCAGCCTGATGTGTTCCTGTCTGCTGCCCAGTCTGATGAGCCTCTGTCTTCTGCACAGCCTGATGAGCCTCCGTCTGCTGCCCAGCCTGATGTGCCTCTGTCTGCTGCCCAGCCTGATGTGTTCCTGTTTGCTATCCAGCCTGATGTGCTTCTGTCTGCTGCCCAGCCTGATGTGTTCCTGTCTGCTGCCCGGCCTGATGAGCCTACTGTCTGCTGCCCAGCCTGATGTGTTCCTGTCTGCTGCCCAGCCTAATGAGCCTCGGTCTGCTTCCCAGCCTGATGTGTTCCTGTCTTCTGCCCAGCCTGTAGTGTTCCTGTCTGCTGCCCACCCTGATGTGTTCCTGTCTGCTGCCCAGCCTGATGTGCCACTGTCTGCTGCCCAGCCTGATGTGCCACTGTCTGCTACCCAGCCTGATGTGCAACTGTCTGCTACCCAGCCTGATGTGCAACTGTCTGCTACCCAGCCTGATGAGCCTCTGTCTGCTGCCCAGCCTGATGTGTCCCTATCTGTTGCCCTTTCTGATGTGTTCCTGTCTGCTGCCCAGTCTGATGAGCCCCTGTCTTCTGCCCAACCTGATGAGCCTCTGTCTGCTGCCCAACCTGATGTTCCTCTGTCTGCTGCCCAACCTGATGTGCCTCTGTCTACTGCCCAGCCTGATGTGCCTCTGTCTGCTGCCCATCCTGATGTGCCTCTGTCTACTGCCCAGCCTGATGTGCCTCTGTCTGCTGCCCATTCTGATGTGTTCCTGTCTGGTGCCCAGCCTCATGAGCCTCTGTCTGCTGCCCAGCCTAATAAACCTGTGTCTGCTGCCCAGCCTAATGAGCCTCTGTCTGCTGCCCAGCCTGATGTGTTCCTGTCTGCAGCCCAGCCTGATGTGTTCCTGTCTGCTGCCCAGCCTGATGTGTTCCTGTCTGCTGCCCAGTCTGATGAGCCTCCGTCTTCTGCACAGTCTGATGAGCCCCTGTCTGCTGCCCAGCCTGATGTGTTCCTGTCTTCTGTCCAGCCTGATGTGTTCCTGTTTGCTGCCCAGCCTGATGTGTTCCTTTTTTCTGTCCAGCCTGATGTGCCACTGTCTGCTACCCAGCCTGATGTGTTCCTGTCTGCTACCCAAACCCGATGAGCTTCTGTCCGCTGTCCAGCCTGGTGTGTTCCTGTCTGCTGCCCATCCTGATGTGTTCCTGTTTGCTGCCCAGTCTAAAGAGCTGTCTGCTGCCCAGCCTGATGTGTTCCTGTCTGCTGCCCAGCCTGATGTGTTCCTGTGTGCTGTCGAGCCTTATGAGCCTCTGTCTGCTGCCCAGCCTGATGTGTCCCTATCTGCTGCCCAGCCTAATGTGTTCCTGTCTGCTGCCCAGTCTGATGAGCCTCTGTCTTCTGCCAAGCCTGATGAGCCTCTGTCTGCTGCCCAGCCTGATGAGCCTCTGTCTGCTGCCCAGCCTGATGTGTCCATATCTGCTGCTCAGCCTGATGTGTTCCTGTCTGCTGCCCAGTCTGATGAGCCTCTGTCTTCTGCCCAGCCTGATGAGCCTCTGTCTGCTGCCCAGCCCGATGTGCCTCTGTCTGCTGCCCAGCCTGATGTATTCATGTCTGCTACCCAGCCTGATGTGCCTCTGCTTCCCAACCTAATGAGCCTGTGTCTGCTGCCCAGCCTAATGAGCCTCTGTCTGCTGCCTACCCTGATGTGTTCCTGTCGTCTGCCCAGCCTGATGTGTTCCTGTCTGCTGCCCAGCATGATGTCCCACTGTCTGCTACCCAGCCTGATGAGCCTCTGTCCGCTGCCCAGCCTGATGTGTTCCTCTCTGCTGCCCAGCCTAATGAGCCTCTGTCTGCTGCCCACCCTGATGTGTTCCTGTCGTCTGCCCAGCCTGATGTGTTCCTGTCTGCTGCCCAGCATGATGTCCCACTGTCTGCTACCCAGCCTGATGAGCCTCTGTCTGCTGCCCAGCCTAATGACCCTCTGTCTGCTGCCCAGCCGGATGTGTTCCTGTCTGCTGTCCAAGCTGATGTGTTCCTGTCTGCTGCCCAGCCTGATGTGCCTCTGTCTGCTGCCCAGCCTCATGTGTTCCTGTCTGCTACCCAGCCTGATGAGCCTCTGTCCGCTGCCCAGCATGATGTGTTCCTGTCTGCTGCCCAGCCTTATGTGTTCCTTTGTACTGCCCAGTCAGATGAGCCTCTCTCTGCTGCCCAGCCTGATGTGTCCCTATCTGCTGTCCAGCCTGATGTGTTCCTCTCTGCTGCACAGCCTGATGAGCCTCTGCCTGCTGCCCAGACTGATGTTCCTCTGTCTGCTGCCCAGCCTGATGTTTTCCTATCTGCTGTCCAGCCTGATGTGTTCCTCTCTGCTGCACAGCCTGATGAGCCTCTGCCTGCTGCCCAGACTGATGTTCCTCTGTCTGCTGCCCAGCCTGATGTGTTCCTGTCTGCTATCAAGCCTGATGTGCTTCTGTCTGCTGCCCAGCCTGATGTGTTCCTGTCTGCTGCCCAGCCTGATGAGCTTACAGTCTGCTGCCCAGCCTGATGTGTTCCTGTCTTCTGCCCAGCCTGATGTGTTCCTGTCTGCTGCCCAGCCTGATGTGTTCCTTTCTGCTGCCCAGCCTGATGTGTTCCTGTCTGCTGCCCAGCCTGATGTGTCACTGTCTGCTGCCCAGCCTGATGTGTTCCTGTCTGCTGCCCAGCCTGATGTGCCCCTGTCTGCTACCCAGCCTGATGTGCCCCTGTATGCTACCCAGCCTGATGTGTCACTGTCTGCTGCCCAGCCTGATGTGTTCCTGTCTGCTGCCCAGCCTGATGTGCCCCTGTCTGCTACCCAGCCTGATGTGCCCCTGTCTGCTACCCAGCCTGATGTGCCACTGTCTGTTACCCAGCCTGATGTGCCACTGTCTGCTACCCAGCCTGATGTGCCACTGTCTGCTGCCCAGCCTGATGTGCCCCTGTCTGCTACCCAGCCTGATGTGCCCCTGTCTGCTACCCAGCCTGATGTGCCACTGTCTGCTACCCAGCCTGATGTGCCACTGTCTGCTAATCAGCCTGATGTGCCACTGTCTGTTACCCGGCCTGATGTGCCTCTATCTACTGCCCAGCCTGATGTGCCTCTGTCTGCTGCCCATCCTGATGTGTTCCTGTCTGCTGCACAGCCTCATGAGCCTCTGTCTGCTGCCCAGCCTAATAAACCTGTGTCTGCTGCCCAGCCTAATGAGCCTCTGTCTGCTGCCCAGCCTGATGTGCTCCTGTCTTCTGCCCAGCCTGATGTGTTCCTGTCTGCTGCCCAGCCTGATGTTCCACTGTCTGCTCGCTCAGCCTGATGAGCCTCTGCATGCTGCCCAGCCTGATGGGTTCCTGTCTTCTGCCCAGCCTGATGTGTTCCTGTGTGCTGCCCAGTCTGATGAGCTTTTGTCTGCTGCCCAGCCTGATGTGTCCCTATCTGCTGCCCAGCCTGATGTGTTCCTGTCTGCTGCCCAGCCTGATGAGCCTCTGTCTTCTCTCCAGCCTGATGAGCCTCTGTCTGCTGCCCAGCCTGATGTGCCTCTGTCTGCTGCCCAGCCTGATGTGCTCCTGTCTGCTGCCCAACCTCATGAGCCTCTGTCTGCTGTCCAGCCTAAAAAACCTGTGTCTGCTGCCCAGCCTAATGAGCCTCTGTCTGCTGCCCAGCCTGATGTGTTCCTGTCTGCTGCCCAGCCTGATGAGCCTCTGTCTTCTCTCCAGCCTGATGAGCCTCTGTCTGCTGCCCAGCCTCATGAGCCTCTGTCTGCTGCCCAGCCTAAAAAACCTGTGTCTGCTGCCCAGCCTAATGAGCCTCTGTCTGCTGCCCAGCCTGATGTGTTCCTGTCTGCTGCCCAGCCTGATTTTCCACTGTCTGCTGCCCAGCCTGATGAGCCTCTGTCCGCTGCCCAGCCTAATGTGTTCCTGTCTGCTGCCCAGCCTGATGTGTTCCTGTGTGCTGCCCAGTCTGATGAGCCTCTGTCTGCTGCCCAGCCTGATGTGCCACTGTCTGCTGCCCAGCCTGATGTGTTCCTGTCTGCTGCGCAGCCTGATGTGCCCCTGTCTGCTACCCAGCCTGATGTGCCACTGTCTGTCACCCAGCCTGATGTGCCACTGTCTGCTACCCAGCCTGATGAGCCTCTGTCTGCTGCCCAGCCTGATGTGCCCTATCTGTTGCCCTTCCTGATGTGTTCCTGTCTGCTGCCCAGTCTGATGAGCCCCTGTCTTCCGCCCAACCTGATGAGCCTCTGTCTGCTGCCCAACCTGATGTGCCTCTGTCTACTGCCCAGCCTGATGTGCCTCTGTCTGCTGCCCATCCTGATGTGCCTCTGTCCACTGCCCAGCCTGATGTGCCTCTGTCTGCTGCCCATCCTGATGTGTTCCTGTCTGCTGCCCAGCCTCATGAGCCTCTGTCTGCTGCCCAGCCTAATAAACCTATGTCTGCTGCCCAGCCAATGAGCCTCTGTCTGCTGCCCAGCCTGATGTGTTCCTGTCTGCTGTTCAGCCCGATGTGTTCCTGTCTTCTGCCCAGCCTGATGTGTACCTGTCTGCTGCCCAGCATGATGTCCCACTGTCTGCTACCCAGCCTGATGAGCCTCTGTCCGCTGCCCAGCCTGATGTGTTCCTGTCTGCTGCCCAGCCTGATGAGCCTCTGTCTGCTGCCCAGCCTAATGACCCTCTGTCTGCTGCCCAGCCGGATGTGTTCTTGTCTGCTGTCCAACCTTATGTGTTCCTGTCTGCTCCCCAGCCTGATGTGCTAATGTTTGCTACCCAGCCTGATGTGCCACTGTCTGCTACCCAGCCTGATGAGCCTCTGTCCGCTGCCCAGCATGATGTGTTCCTGTCTGCTGCCCAGCCTTATGTGTTCCTGTGTACTGCCCAGTCAGATGAGCCTCTCTCTGCTGCCCGGCCTGATGTGTCCCTATCTGCTGTCCAGCCTGATGTGTTCCTGTCTGCTGCACAGCCTGATGAGCCTCTGTCTGCTACCCAGACTGATGTTCCTCTGTCTGCTGCCCAGCCTGATATGTTCCTGTCTGCTATCCAGCCTGATATGCTTCTGTCTGCTGCCCAGCCTGATGTGTTCCTGTCTGCTGCCCAGCCTGATGAGCCTACAGTCTGCTGCCAAGCCTGATGTGTTCCTGTCTTCTGCCCAGCCTGATGTGTTCCTGTCTGCTGCCCAGCCTGATGTGTTCCTGTCTGCTGCCCAGCCTGATGTGTCAGTGTCTGCTGCCCAGCCTGATGTGTTCCTGTTTGCTGCCCAGCCTGATGTGCCCCTGTCTGCTACCCAGCCTGATGTGCCCCTGTCTTCTACCCAGCCTGATGTGCCACTCACTGTCTGCTACCCAGCCTGATGTGCCACTGTCTGCTACCCAGCCTGATGTGCCACTGTCTGCTGCCCAGCCTGATGTGCCCCTGTCTGCTACCCAGCCTGATGTGCCCCTGTCTGCTACCCAGCCTGATGTGCCACGGTCTGCTACCCAGCATAATGTGCCACTGTCTGCTACCCAGCCAGATGTGCCACTGTCTGCTACCCGGCCTGATGAGCCTCTGTCTGCTGCCCAGCCTGATGTGTCCCTATCTGCTGGCCATCCTGATGTGTTCCTGTCTGCTGCCCAGCCTGATGTGCCTCTGTCTACTGCCCAGCCTGATGTGTCCCTATCTGCTGCCCATCCTGATGTGTTCCTGTCTGCTGCCCAGCCTGATGTGCCTCTGTCTACTGCCCAGCCTGATGTGCCTCTGTCTGCTGCCCATCCTGATGTGTTCCTGTCTGCTGCACAGCCTAATGAGCCTCTGTCTGCTGCCCAGCCTGATGTGCTCCTGTCTTCTGCCCAGCCTGATGTGTTCCTGTCTGCTGCCCAGCCTGATGTTCCACTGTCTGCTGCCCAGCCTGATTAGCCTCTGCATGCTGCCCAGCCTGATGTGTTCCTGTCTTCTGCCCAGCCTGATGTGTTCCTGTGTGCTGCCCAGTCTGATGAGCCTCTGTCTGCTGCCCAGCCTGATGTGTCAATATCTGCTGCCCAGACTGATGTGTTCCTGTCTGCTGCCCAGCCTGATGAGCCTCTGTCTTCTCTCCAGCCTGATGAGCCTCTGTCTGCTGCCCAGCCTGATGTGCCTCTGTCTGCTGCCCAGCCTGATGTGCTCCTGTTTGCTGCCCAGCCTCATGAGCCTCTGTCTGCTGCCCAGCCTAAAAAATCTGTGTCTGCTGCCCAGCCAAAAGAGCCTCTGTCTGCTGCCCAGCCTGATGTGTTCCTGTCTGCTGCCCAGCCTGATTTTCCACTGTATGCTGCCCAGCCTGATGAGCCTTTGTCCGCTGCCCAGCCTAATGTGTTCCTGTCTGCTGCCCAGCCTGATGTGTTCCTGTGTGCTGCCCAGTCTGATGAGCCTCTGTCTGCTGCCCAGCCTGATGTGTCCCTATCTGCTGCCCAGCCTAATGTGTTCCTGTCTGCTGCCCAGCCTGAAGTGTTCCTGTCTGCTGCCCAGAATGATGAGCCTCTGTCTTCTGCTCAGCCTGAAGAGCCTCTGTCTGCTGCCCAGCCTGTATTGCCTCTGTCTGCTGCCCAGACTGATGAGCCTCTGTCTGCTGCCCAGCCTGATGTGTTCCTGTCTGCTGCCCAACCTGATAAGCCTCTGTCTGCTGACCAGCCTAATGAGCCTCTGTCTGCTGCCCAGCCTAATGAGCGTCTGTCTGCTGCCCAGCCTGATGTGTTCCTGTCTTCTGCCCAGCCTGATGTGATCCTGTCTGCTGCCCAGCCTGATGTGTTCCTGTCTGCTGCCCAACCTGATGAGCCTCTGTCTGCTGCCCAGCCTAATGAGCCTCTGTCTGCTGCCCAGCCTAATGAGCCTCTGTCTGCTGCCCAGCCTAATGAGCCTCTGTCTTCTGCCCAGCCTGATGTGTTCCTGTCTGCTGCCCAGCCTGATGTGTTCCTGTCTGCTGCCCAGCCTGATGTGCCACTGTCTGCTACCCAGCCGGATGAGCCTCTGTCCGCTGTTCAGTCCGATGTGTTCCTGTCTGCTGCCCAGCCTGATGTGCCACTGTCTGCTACCCAGCCCGATGAGCCTCTGTCCACTGCCCAGCCTGATGTGCCTCTGTCTGCTGCCAAGCCTGATGTGTTCCTGTCTTCTCTCCAGCCTGATGAGCCTCTGTCTGCTGCCCAGCCAAATGTGCCTCTGTCTGTTGCCCAGCCTAATGAGCCTCTGTCTTCTGCCCAGCCTAATGTTCCTCTGTCTGCTGCCCAGCCTGATGTGTCCCTTTCTGCTGCCCAGCCTGATGTGTTCCTGTCTGCTGCCCAGCCTGATGTGTTCCTTTCTGCTGCCCAGCCTGATGTGTTCCTGTCTGCTGCCCAGCCTGATGTGTTCCTGTCTGCTGTCCAGTCTGATGAGCCTCTGTCTTCGGCTCAGCTTGATGAGCCTCTGTCTGCTTTGCAGTATGATGTTCCTCTGTCTGCTGCCCAGCCTGATGTGTTCCTGTCTGCTGCCAAGCCTTATGTGTTCCTGTCTGCTGCCCATCCTGATGTGTTCCTGTCTGCTGCCCAGCCTGATGTGCCACTGTCTGCTACCCAGCCTGATGTATCCATATCTGCTGCCTCAGCCTGATGTGCCACTGTCTGCTACCCAGCCTGATGAGCCTCTTTCCACTGCCCAGCCTGATGTGCCTCTGTCTGCTGCCAAGCCTGATGTGTTTCTGTCTGTTCTCTAGCCTGATGAGCCTCTGTCTGCTACCCAGCCAAATGTGCCTCTGTCTGTTGCCCAGCCTAATGAGCATCTGTCTTCTGCCCAGCTTAATGTTCCTCTGTCTGCTGCCCAGCCTGATGTGTCCCTTTCTGCTGCCCAGCCTGATGTGTTCCTGTCTGCTGCCCAGCCTGATGTTTTCCTGTCTGCTGCCCAGTCTGATGAGCCTCTGTCTTCTGCACAGCCTGGTGAGCCTCTGTCTGCTGCCCAGCCTGATGTGTTACTGTTTGCCTCCCAGCCTAATGAGCCTCTGTCTGCTGCCCAGCATGATGTGTTCCTGTCTTCTGCCCAGCCTGATGTGTTCCTGTCTGCTGCCCAGCCTGATTTGTTATTGTCTTCTGTCCAGCCTGATGTTCCACTGTCTTCTACCCAGCTTGATGTGCCACTGTCTGCTACCCAGCCCGATTGCCTCTGTCCGCTTCCCAGCCTGATGTGTTCCTGTCTGCTGCCCAGTCTGATGAGCCTCTGTCTGCTGCCCAACCTGATGTTTCCCTATCTGCTGCCCAGCCTGATGTGTTCCTATCTGCTGCCCAGTCTTATGAGCCTCTGTCTTCTGCCCAGACTAATGAGCCTGTATCTGCGGCCCAGCCTAATGAGCCTCTGTCTGCTGCCCATCCTGATGTGTTCCTGTCTGCTGCCCAGCCTGATGTGTTCCTGTCTTCTGTCCAGCCTGATGTGCCACTGTCATCTACCCAGCCTGATGTTCCACTGTCTGCTACCCAGCCCAATGAGCCTCTGTCAGCTGCCCAGCCTAAAGTGTTCCTGTCTGCTGCCCAGCCTGATGTGTTCCTGTCTGCTGCCCAGCCTTATGTGCCTCTGTCTGCTGCCCAGCCTGATGAGTCTCTGTCTGCTGCCCAGCCTAATGAGCCTCTGTCTGCTGCCCAGCCTGATGTGTTCCTGTCTTCTGCCCAGCCTGATATGCTCCTGTCTGCTGCCCAGCCTGATGTGTTCCTGTCTGCTGCCCAGCCTTATGTGCCTCTGTCTGCTGCCCAGCCTGATGAGTCTCTGTCTGCTGCCCACCCTAATGAGCCTCTGTCTGCTGCCCAGCCTAATGAGCGTCTGTCTGCTGCCCAGCCTGATGTGTTCCTGTCTTCTGCCCAGCCTGATGTGATCCTGTCTGCTGCCCAGCCTGATGTGTTCCTGTCTGCTGCCCAACCTGATGAGCCTCTGTCTGCTGCCCAGCCTAATGAGCCTCTGTCTGCTGCCCAGCCTAATGAGCCTCTGTCTGCTGCCCAGCCTATTGAGCCTCTGTCTGCTGCCCAGCCTAATGAGCCTCTGTCTGCTGCCCAGCCTGATGTGTTCCTGTCTGCTGCCCAGCCTGATGTGTTCCTGTCTGCTGCCCAGCCTGATGTGCCACTGTCTGCTACCCAGCCGGATGAGCCTCTGTCCGCTGTTCAGTCCGATGTGTTCCTGTCTGCTGCCCAGCCTGATGTGCTACTGTCTGATACCCAGCCTGATGAGCCTCTGTCCACTGCCCAGCCTGATGTGCCTCTGTCTGCTGCCAAGCCTGATGTGTTCCTGTCTTCTCTCCAGCCTGATGAGCCTCTGTCTGCTGCCCAGCCAAATGTGCCTCTGTCTGTTGCCCAGCCTAATGAGCCTCTGTCTTCTACCCAGCCTAATGATCCTCTGTCTGCTGCCCAGCCTGATGTGTCCCTTTCTGCTGCCCAGCCTGATGTGTTCCTGTCTGCTGCCCAGCCTGATGTGTTCCTTTCTGCTGCCCAGCCTGATGTGTTCCTGTCTGCTGCCCAGCCTGATGTGTTCCTGTTTGCTGTCCAGTCTGATGAGCCTCTGTCTTCGGCTCAGCTTGATGAGCCTTTGTCTGCTTTGCAGTATGATGTTCCTCTGTCTGCTGCCCAGCCTGATGTGTTCCTGTCTGCTGCCAAGCCTTATGTGTTCCTGTCTGCTGCCCATCCTGATGTGTTCCTGTCTGCTGCCCAGCCTGATGTGCCACTGTCTGCTACCCAGCCTGATGTATCCCTATCTGTTGCCTCAGCCTGATGTGCCACTGTCTGCTACCCAGCCTGATGAGCCTCTTTCCACTGCCCAGCCTGATGTGCCTCTGTCTGCTGCCAAGCCTGATGTGTTCCTGTCTGTTCTCTAGCCTGATGAGCCTCTGTCTGCTACCCAGCCAAATGTGCCTCTGTCTGTTGCCCAGCCTAATGAGCATCTGTCTTCTGCCCAGCTTAATGTTCCTTTGTCTGCTGCCCAGCCTGATGTGTCCCTTTCTGCTGCCCAGCCTGATGTGTTCCTGTCTGCTGCCCAGCCTGATGTGTTCCTGTCTGCTGCCCAGCCTGATGTTTTCCTGTCTGCTGCCCAGTCTGATGAGCCTCTGTCTTCTGCACAGCCTGGTGAGCCTCTGTCTGCTGCCCAGCCTGATGTGTTACTGTTTGCCTCCCAGCCTAATGAGCCTCTGTCTGCTGCCCAGCATGATGTGTTCCTGTCTTCTGCCCAGCCTGATGTGTTCCTGTCTGCTGCCCAGCCTGAATTGTTATTGTCTTCTGTCCAGCCTGATGTTCCACTGTCTTCTACCTAGCTTGATGTGCCACTGTCTGCTACCCAGCCCGATTGCCTCTGTCCGCTGCCCAGCCTGATGTGTTCCTGTCTGCTGCCCAGTCTGATGAGCCTCTGTCTGCTGCCCAACCTTATTTTTCCCTATCTGCTGCCCAGCCTGATGTGTTCCTATCTGCTGCCCAGTCTTATGAGCCTCTGTCTTCTGCCCAGACTAATGAGCCTGTATCTGCTGCCCAGCCTAATGAGCCTCTGTCTGCTGCCCATCCTGATGTGTTCCTGTCTGCTGCCCAGCCTGATGTGTTCCTGTCTTCTGTCCAGCCTGATGTGCCACTGTCATCTACCCAGCCTGATGTTCCACTGTCTGCTACCCAGCCCAATGAGCCTCTGTCAGCTGCCCAGCCTAAAGTGTTCCTGTCTGCTGCCCAGCCTGATGTGTTCCTGTCTGCTGCCCAGCCTTATGTGCCTCTGTCTGCTGCCCAGCCTGATGAGTCTCTGTCTGCTGCCCAGCCTAATGAGCCTCTGTCTGCTGCCCAGCCTGATGTGTTCCTGTCTTCTGCCCAGCCTGATATGCTCCTGTCTGCTGCCCAGCCTGATGTGTTCCTGTCTGCTGCCCAGCCTTATGTGCCTCTGTCTGCTGCCCAGCCTGATGAGTCTCTGTCTGCTGCCCACCCTAATGAGCCTCTGTCTGCTGCCCAGCCTAATGAGCCTCTGTCTGCCGGCCAGCCTGATGTGTTCCTGTCTTCTGCCCAGCCTGATGTTCTCCTGTCTGCTGCCCAGCCTGATGTGTTCCTGTCTGCTGCCCAGCCTGATGTGTTCCTGTCTTCTACCCACCCTGATGTGCTCCTGTCTGCTGCCGAGTCTGATGTGTTCCTGTCTGCTGCCCAGCCTGATGTCCCACTGTCTGCTACCCAGCCGGATGAGCCTCTATCCGCTGCCCAGTCTGATGTGTTCCTCTCTGCTGCCCAGCCTGATGTGTTCCTGTTTGCTGCCCAGCCTAATGAGCCTCTGTCTGCTGCCCAGCCTGATGTGTTCTTGGTTGCTGCCCAGCCTAATGAGCCTCTGTCTGCTACCCAGCCGGATGAGCCTCTGTCCGCTGCCCAGTCTGATGTATTCCTGTCTGCTGCCCAGCCTGATGTGTTCCTGTATGCTACCCAGTCTGATGAGCCTCTGTCTGCTGCCCAGCCTGATGTGTCCCTTTCTGCTGCCCAGCCTGATGTGTTCCTGTCTGCTGCCCAGCCTGATGTGTTCCTGGCTGCTGCCCAGTCTGATGAGCCTCTGTCTTTGGCCCAGCCTGATGAGCCTCTGTTTGCTGCCCAGCCTGATGTTCCTCTGTCCGCTGCCCTGCCTCATGTGTTCCTGTCTGCTGCCCAGCCTCATGTCTTCCTGTCTGCTGCCCAGCCTGATGTGTTCCTGTCTGCTGCCCAGCCTGATGTGCCACTGTCTGCTACCCAGCCTGATGTGTCCCTATCTGCTGCCTCAGCCTGATGTACCACTGTCTGCTAACCAGCCTGATGAGCCTCTGTCCACTTCCCAGCCTGATGTGCCTCTGTCTGCTGCCCAGCCTGATGAGCCTCTGTCTGCTGCCCAGATTGATGTGTTCCTGTCTGCTGCCCAGCCTGATGTGTTCCTGTCTGCTGCCCAGCCTGATGTGTTCCTGTCTGCTGCCCAGTCTGATGAGCCTCTGTCTTTGGCCCAGCCTGATGAGCCTCTGTCTGCTGCCCAGCCTGATGTTCCTCTGTCTGCTACCCAGATCGATGTGTTCCTGTCTGCTGCCCAACCTGATGAGCCTCTGTCTGCTGCCCAGCCTAATGAGCCTCTGTCTGCTGTCCAGCCTAATGAGCCTCTGTCTGCTGCCCAGCCTGATGTGTTCCTGTCTTCTGCCCAGCCTGATGTGCTCCTGTCTGCTGCCCAGCCTGATGTGTTCCTGTCTGCTGCCTAGCCTGATGTGCCACTGTTTGCTACCCAGCCGGAAGAGCCTTTGTCCGCTGCCCAGTCTGATGTGTTCCTTTCTGCTGCCCAGCCTGATGTGTTCCTGTGTGCTACCCAGTCTGATGAGCCTCTGTCTGCTGCTCAACCTGATGTGTCCCTTTCTGCTGCCCAGCCTGATGTGTTCCTGTCTGCTGCCCAGCCTGATGTTTTCCTGTCTGCTGCCCAGTCTGATGAGCCTCTGTCTGCTGCCCAGTCTGATGAGCCTCTGTCTTCGGCCCAGCCTGATGAGCCTCTGTCTGCTGCCCAGCCTGATGTTCCTCTGTCTGCTGCCCAGCCTGATGAGCCTCTGTCTGCTGCCCAGCCTGATGTGTTCCTGTCTGCTGCCCAGCCATTTGAGCCTCTGTCTGCTGCCCAGCCTAATGAGCCTCTGTCTGCTGCCCAGCCTGATGTGTTCCTGTCTTCTGCCCAGCCTGATGTGCTCCTGTCTGCTGCCAAGCCTGATGTGTTCTTGTCTGCTGCCCAGCCTGATGTGCCACTGTCTGCTACCCAGCCGGATGAGCCTCTGTCAGCTGCCCAGTCTGATGTATTCCTGTCTGCTGCCCAGCCTGATGTGTTCCTGTGTGCTACCCAGTCTGTGAGCTTCTGTCTGCTGCCCAGCCTGATGTGTCCCTTTCTGCTGCCCAGCCTGATGTGTTCCTGTCTGCTGCCCAGCCTGATGTGTTCCTGTCTGCTGCCCAGTCTGATGAGTCTCTGTCTTCGGCCCAGCCTGATGAGCCTCTGTCTGCTGCCCAGCCTGATGTTCCTCTGTCTGCTGCCCAGCCTAATGAGCCACTGTCTGCTGCCCAGCCTCATGTGTTCCTGTCTGCTGCCCAGCCTCATGTGTTCCTGTCTGCTGCCCAGCCTGATGTGCCTCTGTCTGCTACCCAGTCTGATGTGTCCCTATCTGCTGCCTCAGCCTGATGTGCCACTGTCTGCTACCCAGCCTGATGAGCCTCTGTCCACTTCCCAGCCTGATGTGTTCCTGTCTGCTTCCCAGCCTGATGTGCCCATGCCTTCTGCCCAGCTAATAGTGCCTGTGCCTGCTGCCCAGCTTGAAATGCCCATGCCCATTGTCCAGCTTAAATTGCCCATGCCTGCTACCCAGCTTGATATGCCTGCTGCCCAGCTTGATGTGCCTGTGCCTGCTGCCCCACTTGATGTACCTGTTGCCCTGCTTGATGTGCCATGCCGGCTGCCCAGCTTGAAGTGCCTGCTACTCAGCTTGAGGTTCCTGTGCCTGCTATCCAACTTGACATACTTATTGCCCAACCTGATGTGACTTTGCCTTTTGCCCAGCTAGACGCAATGGACTTTCCCCAGCAATGGCTAGTTGGAGCGTTTGGAGGTCACTCCTTCGAGGGGGTTACTGTCAGGAAAGGTTCCCTCCACTGGTAATATCGATCATTTTTCGTGCAGTACTGAGGCCCACCAACAGGTGTCTCCTGGCAGTTTGGAGCTGTCAGAAGAGCTTTTCCCTGCTGGTATTATGTCATCTTTGGACCACAGTACTGGCATTCACCACCAGAGGCATCCTGGCAGTGTGGAGCAGGTATTACCTTAGGCATTCAGGTTTTACCTGACTTTGATAGCAGCTATAGTATAAATACCCGGCGAGTGCACACACACTTTGCCCTGGTATTGTCCTTGTGTCCTGACCTGCAGCCTTTTTACCTGTTATTCTGATCCTGAACCCTGATTCCTGATTCCTGTATCCCATATCCTGAACCTGTTGTACCTGTTCCTGTATCCCTGAATCTTTGCCCTGCAGCCTGATCCCTTCCATCTTGTTCCCTGTCTGTTTACTCTTGGCCCCCCATCTATTGATCTCCTGTTTATGTCCCTGGCCTGGCTTGACTATGATTCTGGTACTCCCTTTTGCTACATATACTGGTTGGTTTATTATCACTGTTTGGTCCTTTGGTTTGTTCACCCTGTTTGTATTGGTGGTGTGTTCACATGTATATGAATTTACCTTAGTAAACGTACTTTCACCTATTTATGTCTGCTTCACTATGTCGCAGTCACACAGTTCTGGTCACATCTGGTTTATGACACCCACGGCAAAATTTTTTAAAAAATTGGCGTGGGGGTCCCCCCAAAAATCCATACCAGACCCTTATCCGAGCATGCAACCTGGCAGGCCACAGGAAATGAGGGGGGATGAGAGAGTGTCCCCCCTCCTGAACCGTACCAGGCCACATGCCCTCAAAATGGGGAGGGTGCTTTGGGGTAGCCCCCAAAGCACCTTGTCCCCATGTTGATGGGGACAAGGGCCTCATCCCCACAACCTTTGCCTGGTGGTTGTGGGGATTTGCAGGCATTATCGGAATCTGGAAACCCCCTTTAACAAGGAGACCCCCAGATCACGGCCTCCCCCTGTGTGAAATGGTAATGGGGTACAAATGTACCTCTATCATTTCACAATAAAAGTGTTAAAATGGCAAAAATGACATTACACAGCTTGGGGACAAGTCCTTTATTAAAAAATAAAAAAATAAAAATGTCCCACAAAGTCTTCTTTTTTTCTTGCTAACCTGATGGACCAAAAAAGAAAAAAAAACCTGCACGCCGCCACCGATCCGCCTCCATGGGAGGCACCCACCATAATGACTGTCCTCTCAGGTGACAGTTATTTTATAATTGAGGGCGGGGCCACACGGTGATAAAGCACAGGGACATCCCTATGGCTTCCCTGTAGCGTAAGAGGGGGTGGGGCCACATGGTGACATCCCCAGGGGACCCCACCCCCCTCTGACACATGGGGACATCCCTATGGCTTCCCCATAGCATCAGAGGGGGGCAGAGTCACCCAGTTACGTCACCGGTGGCCCTGTCCCCTCTGACGCTATGGAGAAGCCATAGGGATGTCCCAGTGCATCAGAGGGGGGCAGGGTCTCCAAGTAACGTCAGCGTGTGGCCCCATCCTCAGTTATAAAAGAACTGTCACCTGAGAGGACGTTCATTATGGCAGAGGCAGATCGGTGGCGGTGTGCAGGTTTTTTTTTTCCTTTTTTGGTCCGTCGGCGGAGCAAGAGAAGAAGAGGACTTCGTGGGACATTTAATTTTTTTATTTTTTAATAAAGGACTTGTCCCCAAGCCATGTCATGTAATTTTTACCATTTTCACACTTTTTTTGTGAAATGGTAGGGTTACCATTTCACACATGGGGGAGGCCGGGAACTGGGGGTCCCCTTGTTAAAGGGGTTTCCAGATTTCAATAAGCCCCCTCACCCTTAGACCCCCACAACCACTGGGCAAGGGTTGTGGGGATGAGGCCCTTGTCCCCATCAACATGGGGACAAGGTGCTTTGGGGGGCTACCCCAAAGCACCCTCCCCATGTTTAGGGCATGTGGCCTGGTACGGTTCAGGAGGGGGGGTGCTCTCTCACCACCCCCTCTTTTCCTGCGGCTTGCCAGGTTGTGTGCTCGCATAAGGGTCTGGTATGTATTTTTGGGGGGACCACCACACCATTTTTTAAAAAGAAAATTGGCACGGGGTTCCCCTTAAAATCCATACAAGACCTGAAGGATCTGGTATGGATTTTGAGGGGGACCCCCATGCCATTTTTTTTGTTAATTTTGGTGCGAGGTTCCCCTTAATATCCATACCAGAACTGAAGAGCCTGGTATGGAATTTGGGGGGACCCCCACACAATTTTTTTTTAATTTTAGCTCGGGGTTCCCCTTAATATTCATACCAAACCCAAAGGGCCTGGTAATGGACTGTGGCTTTGACCAATTATGGCTCAGGGGGTTTAGTACATGCCCCACACTATATAAGGCCTGCCTGTGTGTTGCAGCGGTGGCAGAGAGAAAGACATAGAGACAGTGTCATTTGATTTAAGTTAGATAGAGTAGGCAGGTGAGTGAGTTAGCTGCAGTTACAGTGTATTGTGTATATATATATGCATCCTAGGTGTTGTGTATATATATATATATATATATATATATATATATATATATATATATATATATATATATACACTGTATTCAGTTTAGCTAGATCCGTCCCTGTTATTCTCTTTCTACTGACGGACAGGCAGGTGTTTTTACAGTATTTACAGCTACCTGAAGAAAATTGCTGGTGTTCTTCTGATCCTATTAGTACCACAGGCAGGCAGCTACAGTATTTACAGTTATGCACTGTACACACAATAGGATTTTCCAATGGAAAATGTGTGATAAAATCTTGTTGTCAGAAATTCCGACCATGTGTAGGCTCCATCACACATTTTCCATAGGAATTTCCGACACACAAAGTTTGAGAGCTTGCTATAAAATTTTCCGACAACAAAATCCATAGTCGGAAATTCCGATTGTGTGTACACAAATCTGACGCACAAAGTGCCACGCATGCTCAGAATTAATTAAGAGACGAAAGCTATTGGCTACTGCCCCGTTTATAGTCCAGACGTACGTGTTTTACGTCACCGCGTTCAAAGCGATCAGATTTTCCAACAACTTTGTGTGACCGTGTGTATGCAAGACAAGTTTGATCCAACATCCGTCGGAAAAAATCCATGGATTTTGTTGTCAGAATGTTCGATCAATGTCCGACCGTGTGTATGGGGCATTAGTGAACTGCGTCCTCTGCACAGTGTGCACCTAAAGCTACCTGAAGAAAATTGGTGGTGTTCTTCTGATCCTATTAGTACCACAGGCAGGCAGCTGCAGTATTTAAAGTTAGTGTAGTGCATCCTCTGCACAGTTTGCACCTAAAGCTACCTGATGACAACTGCTGTTGTTCTGATCATACTAATACCACAGGCAGGCAGCTGCAGAATTTACAGTTAGTGTAGTGTGTCCTCTGCACAGTGTGCACCTAAAGCTACCTGAAGAAAATTGGTGGTGTTCTTCTGATCATATTAGTACCACAGGCAGGCAGCTGCAGTATTTACAGTTAGTGTAGTGCATCCTCTGCACAGTGTGCGCCTAAACCTACTTGAAGAAAATTGGTGGTTATCTTCTGATTCTATTAGTACCACAGGCAGGCAGCTTCAGTATTTACAGTTAGTGTAGTGTGTCCTCTGCACAATGTGCACCTAAAGCAACAAGAAAGAATATTGGTGGTGTTCTTCTTATCCTATTAGTACCACAGGCAGGCAGCTGCAGTATTTACAGTTAGTATAGTGCGGCCTCTGCACAGTGTGCACCTAAAGTTACCTGAAGGAAATTGGTGGTGTTCTTCTGATCCTATTAGTACCACAGGCAGCTGCAGTATTTACAGTTAGTGTAGTGCATCCTCTGCACAGTGTGCACCTAAACCTACCTGAAGAAAATTGGTGGTGATCTTCTGATCCTAATAGTACCGCAGGCAGGCAGCTGTAGTATTTACAGTTAGTGTAGTGCGTCCTCTGCACAATGTGCACCTAAAGCAACAGGAAAGAAAATTGGTGGTGTTCTTCTGATCCTATTAGTACCACAGGCAGGCAGCTGCAGTATTTACAGTTAGTGTAGTGCGGCCTCTGCACAGTGTGCACCTAAAGTTACCTGAAGGAAATTGGTGGTGTTCTTCTGATCCTATTAGTACCGCAGGCAGCTGCAGTATTTACAGTTAGTGTAGTGCATCCTCTGCACAGTGTGCACCTAAACCTACCTGAAGAAAATTGGTGGTGTTCTTCTGATCCTATTAGTACCACAGGCAGGCAGCTGCAGTATTTACAGTTAGTGTAGTGCGTCCTCTGCACAGTGTGCACCTAAAGCTACTGGAAGAAAATTGGTGATGTTCTTCTGATCCTATTAGTACCACAGGTAGGCAGCTGCAGTATTTACAGTTAGTGTAGTGCGTCCTCTGCACAATGTGCACCTAAAGCAACAAGAAAGACAATTGGTTGTGTTCTTCTGATCCTATTAGTACCACAGGCAGGCAGCTGCAGCATTTACAGTTAGTGTAGTGCGTCCTCTGCACAGTGTGCACCTAAAGCTACCTGAAGGAAATTGGTGGTGTTCTTCTGATCCTATTAGTATTGCAGGCAGCTGCAGTATTTACAGTTAGTGTAGTGCGTCCTCTGCACAGTGTGCACCTAAAGCTAAGTGAAGAAAATTGGTGGTGTTCTTCTGATCCTATTAGTACCACAGGCAGCCAGCTGCAGTATTTACAGTTAGTGTAGTGCATCCTCTTCACAATGTGCACCTAAAGCAACAGGAAAGAAAATTGGTGGTGTTCTTCTGATCCTATTAGTACCACAGGCAGGCAGCTGCAGTATTTACAGTTAGTGTAGTGCATCCTCTTCACAATGTGCACCTAAAGCAACAGGAAAGAAAATTGGTGGTGTTCTTCTGATCCTACTAGTACCACAGGCAGGCAGCTGCAGTATTTACAGTTAGTGTAGTGCATCCTCTGCACAGTGTGCACCTAAACCTACCTGAAGAAAATTGGTGGTGATCTTCTGATCCTAATAGTACCGCAGGCAGGCAGCTGTAGTATTTACAGTTAGTGTAGTGCGTCCTCTGCACAATGTGCACCTAAAGCAACAGGAAAGAAAATTGGTGGTGTTCTTCTGATCCTATTAGTACCACAGGCAGGCAGCTGCAATATTTACAGTTAGCGTAGTGTGTCCTCTGCACAGTGTGCACCTAAAGCTACCTGAAGAAAATTGGTGGTGTTCTTCTGATCCTATTAGTACCACAGGCAGGCAGCTGCAGTATTTACAGTTAGTGTAGTGCGTCCTCTGCACAGTGTGCACCTAAAGCTACCTGAAGAAAATTGGTGGTGTTCTTCTGATCCTATTGGTACCACAGGCAGGCAGCTGCAGTATTTAAAGTTAGTGTAGTGCGTCCTCTGCACAGTGTGCACCTAAAGCTACCTGAAGAAAATTGGTGATGTTCTTCTGATCCTATTAGTACCACAGGAAGGCAGCTGCAGTATTTACAGTTAGTGTAGTGCGTCCTCTGCACAGTGTGCACCTAAAGCTACCTGAAGGAAATTGGTGGTGTTCTTCTGATCCTATTAGTATTGCAGGCAGCTGCAGTATTTACAGTTAGTGTAGTGCGTCCTCTGCACAGTGTGCACCTAAAGCTAAGTGAAGAAAATTGGTGGTGTTCTTCTGATCCTATTAGTACCACAGGCAGGCAGCTGCAGTATTTACAGTTAGTGTACTGCGTCCTCTGCACAGCGTGCACCTAAAGCTACCTGAAGACAATTGCTGTTGTTCTGATCCTATTAATACCACAGGCAGGCAGCTGCAGTATTTACAGTTAGTGTACTGTGTCCTCTGCACAGTGTGCACCTAAAGCTACCTGAAGACAATTGCTGGTGTTCTCATACTAATAATACTACAGGCAGGCAGTTGAATCTGCTAGCTGCAGTGTCAGTATATATATATACATCCCAGCTTTGTGCAGCTACATCTCACTGCAATCCATTAGTATGTCTGGAAGGCCAACAAGAAGAGGCAGACAGTCACAAGCCCATAAAAGAGTGCAAGCAGGCTCTGTGTAAATGGTGCATCCTCATCAGCATGTGGAAGTGGGACACGCTTGTCCTTTTTTTCCGCAGCTGGCCGTGTTGAGCCGCAACATGAGGAAGACTTGGTAGATTACCAAGCTGTCCTCATCCTCCTCATCCTCTCTCACCCAGGCTCAGGGTACTTTGTCTGGCAAAGTAGGTGCCAAAGGTGGCCTCTTCCCTCGGCTCAATGGCATCAGTCACTCCTTCCCTAGCCCCACCATGTCCTCCTGAGGAGTCCCCCGAACTGTTTGACCACAGTGTTGGGTTCATGCTCCAGGAGGATGCCCAGCGTTTTGCAGGCTCCGATGATGGTACCCAGCTAGAGGAAGGCAGTAACATGAGCCCAGAGAGAGGGGGTGCCCAAGAAGGACAGCAATCTGGCAGTCATGTTCCCCTAGCTGCAGCATACTGCCAGCTTTGCTCCAGTGATGAGGAGGGAGGGGGTAATGAGGTCACTGACTCCACGTGGGTGCCTGATAGAGGAGGTGGAGGCACTTCTCCAACAAGGCACAATGCCCTCCAGGGGCCAGCTTAAGGGCAGCACACCAACTACATCACACCGCAGAGCTCCACATGTGCAGGGTGCTGCTGTCTGCGCATTATTCCAAAAGTTCTTTCGTGTGGGCCTTTTTTGAGACGAGTGCATCAGATCCCACTGCTGATATTTGCAACATATGTCTCAAGCGTATCTCGCATGGCCAAAACATCACCTGCTTGGGAACCACATGCTTGACAAGATATATGTCGACTTGTCATGCAGTTCCTTGGCAAGCGTACCTAAAAGACCCACACCAAAGAACAAAGCGGACCTCTCCTTGCTCCTCATCAGCTGGGATCTCCAACCCCACTATACCTTCAGTCCTCTCTGAAACCTGCACTGAGAGGAATGAAGGTGTAAAATTAGGTGTATCACAGCCAAGTACTTGCAGGAAATCTGCTATCTGTACACCAACGTCAAATTGTACCACGCAAATTTCCCTGCCCCAGCTGCTGCACCGTCGAAAGAAGTTCGCTCTCAGCCATCCACATGCCCAGCGGTTGAATGCTAGCTTGGCTAAATTGCTAGCACTTCAACTTCTGCCTTTTCAGTTGGTAGACTCTGCCCCCTTCTGTGAGTTTGTGGAATGTGCGGTTCCTCAGTAGCAGGTTCCCAAATGCCACTTTTTATCATGGAAGGTGATTCTGGCTCTCTACTGGCATGTGGAAGGCAATGTCTTGGCCTCGCTGGACAGGGCGATCAGCTGTAAGGTGCATATTACCGCTGACTCATGGTCCAGCAGGCATGGAAAGGGATGTTACCTATCTTTCACCGCGCACTTTGTGACTCTTCTGGCAGCTGGGAAGGATGCAGGACAGGGTGCAGTAGTGTTGAAGGTTGTTCCACTACCACACCTCCAAAATTCTACTAGTGGTGATTCTGCCACACCTCTCTCCTCCACCCCCTCCTCTTTTTCTTCCTCCATGGCCTCTTCCTGTGCTGATTTGTCCTCGGAACAAGCGGTGCTCCATAGGCGTTCAAGGGGCTACGCAAGCACGCAGGCAGAAAGATGCCATGCGGTGCTTGAGCTGGTGTGCTTGGGGGACAGGAGCCACACTGGGGCAGAGGTTCTGTCAGCTCTGCAGGGGCAGGTTCAGAGTTGGTTGACACCATGCCAGCTTAAGGCAGGTATGGTGGTTTGCGACAATGACACCAACCTCCTCTCCGCCCTCTGACAGGGACAACTGACCCATGTGCTCTCTTTGGCTCACGTCCTTAACTTATTGGTGCAGTGGTTCTTGGGCAGGTACTTACAGGATGTCCTGAGGCAGGCCAGGAAAGTATGTTTCCATTTCTGCAGGTCATATAATGCCAGTGCTCAGCTGGCTGACCTCCAAAAGGAATTTAACCTGCCCAAGTACCGCCTAATCTGTGACATGCCCACCAGGTGGAACTCAACGTTGGCCATGTGGCAGTGGCTGCACACACAGCAGAGGGCCATCAATGAGTACCTATGTGACTATGGCACCAGGACAGGGTCAGGGGATCTTGATTTTTTTTGCCCACGCTAGTGGGCTATGATCAGGGATGCATGCACTGTCCTGTCACCATTTGAAGAGGCTACAAGGATGGTGAGCAGTGACAGTGCATGCATGAGTGACACTGTCCCCCTTGTCCACTTGTTGGAGCACACACTGCATGGAATAATGGACAGGGCACTTGAGGCAGAACAGAGGGAGGAAGAGGAGGACTTCCTTACCTCCCAAGGCCCCCTTTATCCAGACAGTGTTCCTGTGTGCCCACCGATCACACAGTAAGTGGATGAGCAGGAGGAGGATTGTGACAGCATGGAGGTGGAGCCTGGCACTCAGCATCAGCAGCAGTCTTCAAGGGATCATTTGCAGCCCAAAGAAACCCATGGACTTGTACGTGGTTGGGAGGAGATGCCTTCGGATCATGTCGTCCTTAGTGACCCAGAGGACTCAAATGCCTCAGCAAACCTATGCTGCATGGCCTCCCTGATCCTGCAAAGCCTGCAGAAGGATCCTTGTATTCGTGGCATCAAGGGAGGGATGATTACTGGCTGGCAACCCTCCTTGATCCACATTACAAGCATAAGGTTGTGGACCTTATCTTGCCATCGCAGAGGGAGCAGAGGATGAAACATCTTCGGGAGGCCTTGCAGAAAGGTTTGTGCAACGCGTTTCCAGAGCCTGGGAGGTTACAATTTCCTGGTCCTCCTGGGCAAAGTGTTGCTGAGGCTTCGGTCAG
Source organism: Aquarana catesbeiana (assembly GCF_042186555.1). Lineage (NCBI taxonomy): Eukaryota > Metazoa > Chordata > Amphibia > Anura > Ranidae > Aquarana > Aquarana catesbeiana. The sequence goes on along the minus strand of NC_133325.1, from coordinate 619,813,356 downwards.
TCACAGAAGGAGCAGTGGAGAAGGTGGCTGTCTGACCGCTGCGTTCAGACAATTTTTTAGTCCGCAGCCCCAAGGTCTGATCGGTTCCAGCAACCATCGCCAGCGTCTGTTTCACATGGTGCAGGATTACCTAGGGGCAAGATCAGACTTGGACACCTTTCCCACCGAAAATCCTCTGGGTTACTGGGTCTTGAGGATGGATCACTGGCCAGAGCCTGCACAGTATGCAATTGAGCTACTGGCCTGTCCTGCATCCAGCGTTCTTTTGGAACGCACATTCAGTGCTGCTAGAGGCTTTGTAACCGATCACAGAGTGTGCCTGTCCACTGAATCGGTCAATCGGCTGACCTTCATAAAAATGAATCAGTCTTGAATCACCAGCTACCAAGCACCTGATGCTGATGTAACTGATTGATTTTTTTTTAATATGAGATCCCTTCAAGACTGCCTATGCTGATGCTGAGTGACTATCCTGTTAAGCTGAGTGACAATCCTCATCCTCCTCAATTTTCATGCTGATAGCTTGTAAGAACATTTTTGGTTCTGGCACCGCCACTAGTGGCCAAGGCCCAATTTTTCTGCCCCTGTTCAACAGGGGCGTGTAATTACAATTTTTGATGCCATACTTTGCAGCAGGGCTCATTCCTGCACTCCAACTATGGTATCTGTGTGGGGTTGCAGTGTTGTGGCACTAGCACCAGTGCCCAAGGATCAGTTTTTCAGCCCCTGTTTAACAGGGGCGTATAATTACAATTTTTGATGCAATACTTTGCAGTAGGGCTCATTCCTGAACTCCAACTATAGCATCTGTGAGGGGTTGCAGTGTTGTGGCAATTTTTTTGCCCCTGTTTAACTGGGGCGTGTAATTACAATTTTTGAAGCAATACTTTGCAGCAGGGCTCATTCCTGCACTCCAACTAGAGTATCTGTGAGGGGTTGCAGTGTTGTGGCACCAGCACCAATGCCCAAGGCCCATTTTTTCAGCCCCTGTTTAACAAGGGTGTGTAATTATAATTTTTGATGCAATACTTTGCAGCAGGGCTCATTTCTGCGCTCCAACTATAGCATCCGTGTGGGGTTGCAGTGTTGTGGCACCAGTGCATAAGGCCCAGCTGTTCAACAGGGACATGTAATTACAATTCTTGATCTAATATTTCACAGCAGGGCCCATTCCTGCGCCCACCAAGAGTAACTGTGAGGGCTTACAGTGTTGTGGCAACACCACCACCACCAAAGGCCCAATTTTTCTGCCCTTGTTCAACAGGTGCATGTAATTACAATTCTTGATATAATATTTCACAGCAGGGCCTATTCCAGGGCCCACCAAGAGTAACTGTGAGGACTTACAGTGTTGTGGCACCAGCACCACCACCACCACCACCAAAGGCCCAATTTTTCTACCCCTGTTCAACAATGGCATGTAATTACAATTCTTGATCTAATATTTCACAGCAGGGCCCGTTCCTGCGCCCACCAAGAGTAACTGTGAGGGCTTACAGTGTTGTGGCAACACCAACACCCAAGGCCCCAATTTCTGCAGAGTATATAGGGCAGGCCCCTACTTTCAAACATCCAACTTACAAATGACTCCTACTTGCAAATGGAAGGAGACAACAGGAAGTGAGATGAAATCTCCTCCTAGGAAGGGAAATTCTCTCCTGTAAGAGTTAATATGGGAAAAACGTGTCTCCTCTTCACTGATGCTTTATCACCAATCCTTGTTTCACTAAAAACCCCAAATTTCCAAAAACATTTGTCATTGGGACAGAAAATGAGGTGAAATCTTCTGAAGAGGTGCACAGACAGCAAAACAAATGTTACAGGGGTGATAACCCTATCCTATGTTTTCCAAAAAGCTTAAAATAGATTTTTTGGCTGGAGCTACACTTTAAAAATGTACCAGTTCAAAATTACAAACAGATTCTACTTAACAACAAACCTACAGTCCCTGTCTTGTTTGCACCGCCTGTATACTGCTGTTCAGAGTATATAGGGCCTGGGTGCCCCACGCCTTTCCTTTTTTTAATTTGGGTTCAGGGTTCCCCTTAATATCCATACAAGACCCAAAGGCCCTGGTAATGGACTGGGGGGGTACCCATGCCATTTGTCTCACTGATTTTCATCCATATTGCCGGGACCCGACATTACATTAAAGCCGCAAGCAGTTTTAAATGACTTTTATTCCTTTAAAAATGTCATTTTGTGCAGGGACTGTTCTAAGCACGGGAAACATGCTCCACTTTACAGGCATACTATAGACACCCCCAGGTACGATATTTAAAGAAATATTTCACTTTTATTTTTTCACTTTAAGCATCATTAAAATCACTGTTCCCGAAAAAACGTGAGTTTTTAAAACTTTTTTTTCATTGATACATGTCCCCTGGGGCAGGACCCGGGTCTCCAAACCCTTTTTAGGACAATAACTTGCATATTAGCCTTTAAAACTAGCACTTTTGATTTTGAACGTTCAAGTCCCATAGACTTTAATAGGGTTCTAAAGTTCGCGCAAACTTTCGGTCCGTTCACAGGTTCTGGTGCGAACCGAACTGGGGGTGTTCGGCTCATCCCTACTGCTGACTTATGTTCCAGCAGGCATGGTCAGGGTCATTACATTTCCTTCATGACACACTGGGTAACTCGTGGGTAACTTGTTCAGCTACCATGCCTCCAAAAAGCTGGTGGTGATTCTGCCACATATGTCTGCTTCGCCCCCTCCTCTTCTTCTTACTCTAATGCCTCTTTTGCTGAATTGTCCTCTGAACCAGCAGTTCTCCCTGAGTGTTCAAAGGACTATGCAAGCAGTCAGGCTAAAAGATGCCATGCTGTGCTTCAGTTGGTCTGCCTAGGGGACAGGAGATACACCAGGGCAGAGATTCTGTCAGCTCTGCAGGAGCAGGCTCAGAGGTAGTTGATGCCACATCAACTTCAGCCAGGAATGGTTGTATGTGACAATGGCACCAACCTTCTCTGTGCGCCTCCAACAGGGACACTTGACACTTGTTCCAAGCTTGACACATGTCCTGAATTTGGTGTTGCAGCGTTTCTTGAACAGGTACCCAGGTTTGTACAAATAAAATAGGGGATATGGCGCCAACTAAGACAATTCAATATGCCAGTGCTGCTCCTAAAATTAGTGTGTACTAATAAATCATGAAAAATATATATAAAAGGGTGTTAGCTGGACAATCAAAATGGTGAACCTAAAATAATTAAGAAAATAAATATATATTTAATATAAGTGTAAATCAAAAAATTAATTAAACCAAGTGTTATGTGATCAAATACATACAATTGAAATGTGCACAATAATCAAATATGTAATAAATAATCATAAAAGTTCATAAATTTCTGTGTTTGGTCACTCCTCAATTAATTCTCCAACACTGTGATCCTGAAATGATAAGTGCTCCAATGCTTCAAACCAACACTGCTCCACCCGAAGAGAATATTGAATGTGCTCACCAGATTTACCTGGCCAGCAAGTGATCATTAAGCATGAATATCAGAAATGCCACTCCGCTCAATTCATAGGTCAATCTCCATTACCATTAGGTTCACCATCTGCCTCTCACATCCATATATGAATGGGTATGCCCACAATCAGAAAAGTATGGGTATATAAAACAAAAGATCTGCAATAACATGTATCCTCCACAGCATCTGTCTCCTTCTCCCATCACAAGACTCTGTGAAATTGGCTCTGCCAAAAAGAGCCACAGAAGGCGAGTATAGTGTAGTATTGTATTTATTAAAAAAAGCTGTGCTATATATAAGTGATCAAAAATAATTACCTAAAGAGTATTCATCTAGCATGGACAACTCCCTGTGTCACACTAACAGTTAAATACAATCACAAATGAAACGTGCAAAATTTTAACAAAAAAATATGTAATGAATATATAAAGGGATTATTGTATTCAAATAAAGTGTATATAGTAGAGTCCTGCCCAATGGGCTATTGCATATAAATCCCACTGAATGTGCAGATCATAGTGATTTTCCAAATGGTGATATCTTAGCCCTCCAAACGTTAGTGATATGTATCCACAACACCATGGGAGATGTGATAAAGTGCGACAGGAAAGTTCCTCCACCAATGATATCAATGCCGCTTACCAGCTTTTTGGATCTCTTGTTTAAGGAGATCGTGAATGCCTGTGGCTCTCATCCCCAGCCATGGGTCTTTAAAACTGGGAATTCTGGATCTCACCAGACTCTCTATATGGGATATCCTCTGTGCAGTAGATACACGCTCATTCCCCAAGAAAAAATAGGAAGGTATCCATAGCGTAATTCATTTTAAAATTGCGTTTATTAAAAGTTAAAATATTGCACTTACAATTTTGTTGTGTATAAGAAGTGTTTAAAAGACATGAGCCGGCCGGCTCTCGTTAGCTGCCTGTTGCTTCCGGGTTCAGCGCGATATGTGGTGACATCAGCACGCCGCTCCTCCCTACGCCATTTCATCAAAGATGACATCTTCCAGGTGCACGGGTGGAGTGCTGACTCACCGCCATATATACACAGCACAAAGAAAGGGACCACCCAGCTCTGAGCTCCTGGTGTCCCCGCATAAAGTTCACCATCTTGGAAAAGGGCAAATGCCCATCGATGGTGAAACGATGAGATTAATAGGCTTTGAGACTTACCAATGTCATCTATAATTGCTAATATCACAAGATCAAAGTGTCAAGAACAAAAATTTGTTCATAATCACCCTCATCTCATTAGTTTGAACAAAAGAAAAATGATGACCGATCGGGTGGTAAATATTCATTCTAAAAATACCACCAAGGCTTAACTATATTACCATATCCGGTGTCACTCGTGAGTTATAAAAATATATTCACCCCGACTGACACAGTATGTATGTGGGTGTCTGCTGCAGATAGATGCCCATAGACAGCCAGGTTAGCCTATTCTTTATAGGCAAGCACCTATTCATGATCTAGGAGTCCCAGTGAGAAGCTGGTCTCCCAACTCACCTTAAGCCCTCCAGTCATTTACCAATGTGTTGGCTAAAACCCAACAATTAGTGTGAGAAAATGTTGAAAATTAAACCTGAACAGTTAAAAAGATTTCTTTAATAATAAAAGAAAATTGTTTTAATAAGAAATTTCCAAAAACAAAAAAAAAGAAATTAAAAAAAAAGAAAAAAAATTACTAAAAAAAAAAAAAAAAGAAGAAAAAAGAAAAATCGAAAAATTGTGAGAAAAAAAATTCAAAAGAAGTTCTTCCACAAGATCTTGATTCATCTGTGTGATTCATTTAATCACTACAAATATCCATTTTAAACTAAATAGTAATTAGATTAAAATATATGTGTTATGACATCACAATAATATGCTATGCTCCCTTCATGTCTATGTACTCCTAAACGGGGAAAGAGAGAAAAAAAAAGGAAGAAAAAATCGCACAGACATCATATCCCCAATAGAGCCTCATCATAGGGAAGAAAATAGCTATCTCTGCATCTTTCATACATGCTTTGGTATCAGTGGGGTCTACCAGGAACTCAGAGCAAGTCAATACCCTGAATATACTAGCCATTATCGATAAATGCATTTATGTCTGTGTCAACATTAAGGCCATATGGGGTACAGCAGCAAACTTTATGGATCCATGTCATCTCAAGTCTAGATAATTCCCTAACTAGGGAGCTTCCTTTCCAATGAGCACTAAATTTGTCAGTCCCCAAAAATAGTGTGTTGGCAGGATTGTGGTTATGGTGAATTGCATAATGTTTGGAGACAGAATGAAATCTAAAACCGTTCTTAATGTTGCTGATGTGTTCCCCCAAACGGACTCGTATGGACCGTTTAGTCCTGCCTATATATTGAAGCATGCACGGGCATTGTAATAAACTTACAATGCCCGTTGAGCTACATGTAGTGAATGGCTCTATTGGATGTTGTCTGGATGTACTACTTGAGACAAAGGAATCTGTTTTCCTTAGTTTACTTTTATTCAATGTGCAAATCTGACATCTGCGACACTGATGGTATCCAGAAAGATTCTGAAAAAAGGATACTTTTTTGGTGGGTGGATCCACGACATTGGGGACAATCCTATTGTGGAGAGATGGAACCCCCCTAAAAATTACTTGTGGGTTGGCAGGTAAAAACGTCTTAATAATCTTGTCATTGCCCAACAAGTGCCAATGTCTGGGAAGAATGTTTTTAATTAAATAATGTTGTGTGGAGAAGGTTGTAATAAATGGTATGACAGGTCCCTCCTTAGCTTTCCTAGGACCATCATTCAACAGTGTGGTTCTATCTATTGCTGCTACCTGTTCCATAGTTCTATCCAAAGACTCTGAGTCATAAGCCTTCTCCTCCAATCTGCTTTTTAAAATACCAGCTTGGGCTTTATAATCACAATTAAATAGGGGCTGTGATCCTTATAGATGACGTCCTCCTCCCATTTGGCCATAAATATATTGGCCAAGCTGGGGGCATACTTTGCCCCCATGGCCACCCCACGCTGTTGTTGATAATATTGTTGATCGAACCAGAAGTAATTATGGCCTGCCACATATTCTAGCAGATCGATGATGAATATCTGCTGTTCTTTCGGTATAGTGGAAAGTCTATTAAGATAATACTTAACTGCGGCTATCCCCAAATTGTGGGGTATAATAGTATACAAGGATGTGACATCTGCAGTCACCAATAGGGTGTGATCATCAGGTTTAATTTTAGATAGTAAATTAATCACATGTCTTGTGTCCTTAAGAAATGATGGTAATTGTTGTACCAACGGCTGGAGGAAGTGGTCTATATACTTGCCCACCCGGGACATGATGGAGTCTATGCCACTCACAATAGGATGACCCGGGGGGGCAAGTAAGACTCTTGTGGATCTTGGGTAAACAGTACAGCACTGGAACCTGTGGTGCTTTGGGGATCAGAAAGATTTTTTTCTTTCTCATTGAGAATACCTGTCTGAAAACCTTTCTCCGCTAAAGGTAATAGTGTTTTCTTATATTTAATGACAGGGTTACCTGGCAAAAGAACATAGGTGACTTTATAACCCACTATACTGCGCATTTCTCGAAGGTATTTGTCTCGGTCGAGAACGACAATACCCCCTCCTTTATCCGCAGGGCGGATGACTATAGTTTTGTTGTTGCAAAGTGAGTCTAAACCTTCTTCTAGATTTTTATCCATTTTAGGGTTAATGTTTTTAATTGACTCCAGATCCCTCAGGAGGACATTCCTGAAGACCCTAAGTGAGGGGGCTAAAACTCCAGGGGGTTAAATGTTGAAGCATTTGCTAATCCCGAATGTTGGTATCCTTGATGGATACCTACACCATGTGTGGTTGGAATGGTCGCAAAATGTAATTTGATATTAATCTTGCGAACAAACCTATGGATGTCCATATATGTTTGGAATTTGTTAAGTTTTTTTGGGGGGTGCAAATTTTAGACCCTTACTAAGCAGGGCCGTTTCAGATTTAGTAAGGACTTGGGAACTTAGATTGAAAATGCCATCTCCCTTTACTTCTTTTTTTTTTTTGACTGTGCTCTCCTCCCCCCTCTGGTTCCTCTTTGTTTTCTACTGGCCTTTTTACCCCTTGATTGGTTTTGGGAAAACTCCAATTTTGTTGTTCCTGGCTCCTCTCCATGGGCCTATTGGGATATTCTCTAGATGAACCTGGTCTGACATTTTCATAACCCCTATTATTATAATCAAATTCCGGGGGGCCATAACCCATAGGCCCATCTCTGTCTCTCAGGGGAAAAAAACGGTTATGTGTGTCAACACCGTATTCATAATCATGATCATCTTCCCTCTCGGAGAAGGAGCGATTCCCACGATAGGGTCCCTGGTTGTATTGCCTATTGGAACCTCGATTGTTATATGGTGTTCTATCAGGGCCTCTTGTGGTATGGGAAAAGTCCCTTCCATAATTGTATTGTGGTCCTTGATTGGATGAATATCCATAACCCCTATCATGGTTGACACCCTGTCTCTGTGGTGGTGGTTAATTCCACCCCGAGGTTCTCTTAGGTTGTCCTTTTCTCCCTGATCCTAATACTCTTTGTGGTGACTGATATGAAACACGTCTACCTTTCTTCCCAAATTTGTTATTATTTTGGGATTTTTTTGCCGTTTTTTGGTTAGCCACAGGAAAATGTTGTATTTCCGAGGAGGTTACTCCCAAGGTATCCTCCCCCTGAGTAATAGCCCCCATTCTAGGATCTGTATGGGCTAATTGTTCTGCACTTAATTTTTTCTGCCACTCAAAAACACTGCTCGCCTGGTAGTCTCCTAAATCTCTATTGTATTTTTTTCTCTTTTAATTTTCTGTTCCCTCTCTTCCTTATCCAGAATTTTGATCAGATTAGTGGTCCTCTCTTTATACTCCTCACATTCTTTATGGGGGAGCATATTATCCTTAAGGGTCTTGATCTCAACATCTAATCTGACAAGCTTGGCATTTTTCCTAGATGCTAAAAACTGGAGGAAACTCACTCCGGCATCATTAAAATACCAGAACCATTCCTCCAGCTCTAATTCGCCCTTTTGGGGACACACCTCCCATCTCAGGCTTCTGGGAACCATTTTGAGTTTAATATAGGTTTCCAGAAGCGCGATATCCCACTGTGTGTGGATCTCTGAGATGGTCAAATTTTTTAGTCGGACAAAAAGCCCACTCAAATCACTGTCATTTTCATTGAACATCTCAAACACCCCATCAGTGTTGACCATCTTGGATGCTCTATATTGAAATATATCCATAATTGGTGAAGTGAATTAGTAAATGTAAAGGAAAATTGATAATTAAGTCTAACACCTCCAAAAATGGGATGTAGATTTACATAGTGAACATGTAAGAATTGCTGCTGTAAACTCGTATCTAAGTGTACAAAATGAAAAGAAAAATAATTTTACTGCACTATCCAAAATGAATCATAAATAATAAAAAACCTAATTGAATTTTTTGTCTCACAATTTTTCGATTTTTCTTTCTTCTTCTTTTTTTTCTCTTTTTAGCAAATTTTTTTTTGGAAATTTCTTTTTTGTTTTTGGAAATTTCTTATTAAAACAATTTTCTTTTATTTTTAAAGAAATCTTTTTAACTGTTCAAGTTTAATTTTCAACATTTTCTCACACTAATGCCCCGTACACCCGGTCGGACATTGATCGGACATTCCGACAACAAAATCCTAGGATTTTTTCCGACGGATGTTGGCTCAAACTTGTCTTGCATACACACAGTCACACGAAGTTGTCGGAAAATCCGATCATTCTGAACGCGGTGACGTAAAACACCGGGACTATAAACGGGGCAGTAGCCAATAGCTTTCATCTCTGTATTTATTCTGAGCATGCGTGGCACTTTGTGCGTCAGATTTGTGTACACACGATCAGAAATTCCGGCAACGGATTTTGTTGTTGGAAAATTTTATAGCCTGCTCTCAAACTTTGTGTGTCAGAAAATCCGATGGAAAATGTGTGTGGGAGCACACACACGGTCAGAATTTCCGACAACAAGGTACTATCACACATTTTCTGTCGGAAAATCAGACGTGAGTATGGGGCATAAGTGTTGGGTTTTAGCCAACACATTGGTAAATGACTGGAAGGCTCAAGGTGAGTCGGGAGACCGGCTTCTTACTGGGACTCCATGCATATTAACTGCTCCTAGATCATGAATAAGTGCTTGCCTATAAAGAATTGGCTAACCTGGCTGTCTATGGGCATCTATCTGCAGCAGGCACCCACATACATACTGTGTCAGTCGGGGTGAATATATTTTTATAACTCACAAGTGACACCGGATATGGTAATATAGTTAAGCCTCAGTGGTATTTTTAGAATGAATATTTACCACCCGATCGGTCATCATTTTTCTTTTGTTCAAACTAATGAGATGAGGGTGATTATGAACAAATTTTTGTTCTTGACACTTTGATCTTTTGATATTAGAAGTTATAGATGACATTGGTAAGTCTCAGAGCCTATTAATCTCATTGTTTCACCATCAATGGGCATTTGCCCTTTTCCAAGATGGTGGATTATATGCGGGGACACCAGGAGCTCAGAGCTGGGTGGTCCTTTTCTTTGTGCTGTGTATATATGGCGGTAAGTCAGCACACCGCCCGTGCCCCTGGAAGACGTCATCTTTGATGAAATGGCGTAGGGAAGAGCAGCGCGCTGACGTCACCACATACCGCGCTGAACCCGGAAGCAACTGGCAGCTAACGAGAGCTGGCCGGCTCGTGTCTTTTAAACACTTCTTATACACGACTAAATTGTAAGTGCAATATTTTAACTTTTAATAAACGCAATTTTAAAACAAATTACGCTATGGATACCTTCCTATTTTTTCTTGGGGAATGAGCGTGTATCTACTGCACAGAGGATATCCCATATAGAGAGTCCGGTGACATCCAGCCTTCCCAGGTTTAAAGACCCATGGCTGGGGATAAGAGCCACAGGCATTCACGATCTCCTTAAACAAGAGATCCAAAAAGCTGGTAAGCGGCATTGATATCATTGGTGGAGGAACTTTCCTGTCGCATTTTATCACATCTCCCATGGTGCTGTGGATGCATGTCACTAACGTTTGGAGGGCTAAGATATCACCACTTAGAAAATCACTATGATCTGCACATTCAGTGGGATTTATATCCAATAGCCCATTGGGCGGGACTCTACTATATGCACTTTATATGTATACAATAATCCCTTTATATATTCATTATATATTTTTTTGTTATAATTTAGCACATTTCATTTGTGATTTTATTTAACTGTTAGTGTGACACAGGGAGTTGTCCATGCTAGATGAATACTCTTTAGGTCACTATTTTTGATCACTTATATATAACGCAGCTTTTTTTCTTATATTGTAATTTGAGTGTGTGTCTCACATTATAGTTGCGGCTGTTTATTTATTATGTATGATTCATTTGGATAGCGCAGTAAAATTAATTTTCTTTTCAATATGTCCAATACAGTCAAATCGGCACAATAGCAGCTCAAGGGTCTGTAGAATCGATCCCACACCGCTGTGTGACTAGCAGCGTGCATTCCAGCGACCCAGTGGAAGTGAGGGGCTCCTGTCTGTTTGCGTGTCAAGCCTCTCTTCTATGCATTTCATGCTGTGTGTGCGTCATCACCACTTCCTGATGATGCACGCACAGCAAGCATGAAATGCATAGAAGAGAGGCTTGACACGCAAACAGACAAGAGCCCCTCACTATGGTGCAGAATTATCTAGGGGCAAGAGCAGACTTGGAGACATTTCTAGTTGAGCGTCCACTGGGTTACTGGGTCTTGAGGATGGACCACTGGCCAGAACTTGCTCAATATGCAATAGAGATACTGACCTGTTCTGCATCTAGCCTACATTCTGAATGGAAATTCAGTGCTGCTGGAGGGTTTGTGGTGGACAAAAGCGTGTGCCTGTCCACTGACTCAATTGATAGGCTGACATTTCTCAAAATGAATCAGTCCTGGATCAACAGCAGCTATCAAGCCCCTAATGCTGATGTAACTGATTGAATTTGCTAGGGATCTGGGATCCCTTGAAAACTGCCTTTGCTGCCTTTCCTATTCCTGAAAGGCACCTATTCTTTGATAGGTGCATGTCACTTCAATTTTTTTCTAATTTTTAACAGCAGGGCCCCTTCCTGTGCCCAACAAGAGTAACTGTGAGGGGTTACAGTGTTCAGGCACCACTAGAGATGGGCGATCGGTTTGGGCTGAGCATAAGTTTGGCCTGAACATCACCCATTCAGGTACTCGCCTAACACTCAAACTTTCTGGGCACTTAGTGGGAAGTTCGCCCGCTGAGCGCACAGTCAATCGGTTAATTTCTTAATTTCCCCAAGAGTTGTGAGAAAAAATTACCACTTCAAAAAACTGACTATGCCTCTTACTAAAGCACCTTGTCCCCATGTTGATGGGGATAAGGGCCTCTTCCTGACAACCCTGGCCAGTAGTTGTCAGGGTCTGCGGGTGGGGGCCCCCAGATCCCGCCCCCCCATGTGAATGGGTATCGGGCACATTGTACCCCTACTAAAAGAAATAGTGTCCCTCAATGTAATCCACCATCAATCACGTCGCCCACTGGACCAGAAAAATAGAAAAAAAATTCTGACATCACGTGACATCATGTGACATCAGAAGGGGGCTGTGCCACTATGTGACATAACTGGGTGACCCCACCCTTGCCTATAAAAGAGCTGTCAAAGCAGAGATGAGTCAGATGGCCAGAAGGCCACCCAGGGGGTGGAGCGTTTTTTTTCTTTTCTATTTTTCGGGTCCGGCAGGCGCTGTGATTGACAGTGGATTACATTGAGGGACACAATTTATTATTTTTTTTAAATAAAAGATTTGTCAGAAACTGTTTACTGTGTTTCTTACTTTTGTACAATTTTTTGGTAAATGGGTAGGGGTACAATGTACCCAATACCAATTTACATGGGGGGGGGGCAGAATCAGGGGATCCCCTTGTTAATGGGGGCTTCCAGATTCCAAAAAGCCCCCCTCAGACCCTGACACCCACCAACCAAGAAGCACTTGTCTCCATCAACATGGGGACAAGGTGCTTTCTGGTAGGGGAAACAGAGCTCCCCTGCCCCAAAACACCCACCCCCCATATTGAGAACATGTGGCCTGGTATGGTTCAGGAGTGGGGGGTGCTCACTCGCCAACCCTTTTCCTGACTTGCTGGGCTGCATGCTCAGATAAGGGTCTGGCTTGGATTTTGGGGGACCCCACACCATTTTTAAAAATATAATAAAAAATAAAAATAAAAATTCCCCTTAAAAGCCATACCAGACCTGAAGGGCTTGTTATAGACTGGGGGGACCCCATGCCATTCTTTTCATTTTTTATAACCTTTATTATTGGGAGCCGGCATTACATTACAGCAGCAAGCAAGTTTAACTGCTTGCCGACCAGCCAATGCAATTTTACGGCTGTAGAATGGCATGGCTGGGCGAAACGACATTACCTTACGTCACTTTGCCTTTTGGCCACTAGGGGTGATTGATGACCGCCAGGATCTGTGTGTGTAAACACACAAATCCCGGTTCTTTCAGGGGATTAGGACAGATCGTGTGTTCATACTAAGTATGAACATCGATCTCTCTCTCCTCCTAGACAGTCCCACCCCCCCTACAGTTAGAACACACCTAGAGAACACATTTAACCCCTTGATTGCCCCCTAGTGTTAACCCCTTCCCTGCCAGTGACATTTATACAGTAATCAGTGCATATTTATAGCACTGATTACTGTATAATTGTCAATGGTCCCAAAAATGTGTCAAAAGTGTCCAATTTGTTCGTCGCAATATCACAGTCCCGATAAAAATTGTAGATCACCACCATTACTAGTAAAAAAAATAATAAAAATGCCATAAATCTATCCCCTTAGTCGATATAACTTTTGCACAAACCAAGCAATATACGCTTATTGCAATTTTTATTACCAAAAATATATAAAAGAATACATATCAGCCTAAACTGAGGGAAAAAAATAGCTTTTTTTAAGATTTGTTTGGGTACAACATTGCACGACCACGCAATTGTCAGTTAAATCGATGCAGTGCCATATCGCAAAAAAATTGCCTGGTCATTGAGCTGCAAAATCTTTCAGGGCTGAAGTGGTTAAATTACATTTTGTCCTTTAGATATGTCATTATTGCTGCAGCGTGTTCAAGCAGACTAAGGGGGGCCCCCAGGCACGATATTTTAAGGAAAATTTCATTTTTATTGTTTCACTTTAAGCATCATTAAAATCACTGCTCCTTTAAAAACTATTGTTTTAAAACCTTTTTTTTTAATTGATACATGTCCCCTAGGGCAGTACCCTGATCCCCATACACTTTTTTTTATGGCAATAACTTGCATATAAGCCTTTAAAATGAGGACTTTCAATGTTTCATGTTTGTGTCCCATAGACTTTAATAAGGTTTGCATGTTCGCTAGAACATTTTGCCTGTGTGAATCATACCAGGGGGGAGTTTGGCCCAACTCCTATCTAGTTACAGAACACATGGACTGGATCAGCCTCAAAATTTATGAGGTAAGATGTATTATGAGGTAGGAGCCAAGGCAGGTCTTACCCATCTGTATGCTGCAATGGAGTTTATCAGGAAAGAAAAATTGAGGTAAGTATTTTTAAAAAAAAATTCTATTTTTCAGTTTGCAAGGAGATTTTCCCTTATATATAGGGAAAATATAGGAACCGTGCTAAAAAATTAGTATCCTACTATGATTGAAACCAAACAAAATATAAATTAAAATTAGATGAGCATATATAAAAAACAATCATTTAAAGTGACAGTATATATAATAATATAAAATGTGTATTGATAACAAAAGGAAAAAATATTAAAATAAAGTCCCAAATCCAAATCATGGTTTAAGTGGTGAAAAACCAAATTCGATTGTGATAACATAAAATGTATGACGATAATTGGAGGAAAGGAGATCCCTGTAGCCAAATCAATGTTCAAATGGTGACTAATATAAATTCATCGGCAAACACGCAGTGAAAAAATCCACCACTTGTAAAAATGCACGCTTACCAAAGGCAAGCTACAAATCAGCTTGTATGTAGATATCCACTCAGTGGAGACAACACCTTCAATCTCCTCACAGAGGATAGACAGGCAGGACCCTCCGTCCAGTGAATCCAAATGATCAACAGGGGAGACCCAGAGAAATAAAAGATATATTCTCCATAGTGTGAATCAGTATTAAACACTTTATTTAAAAAAGGGGATAATTGCACTTACATCAAACAGCACGAATTAGGAGCATATACGAACATAAAACAGCCGGCCGGACTGTGTACACCCGTTCGAGACGAGATGAGAAATGATGATGTCAGTGCGTCAGCCTTCCGACGTACATTTCGGAACACCCCCCTGTTCGGTTCGCACCAGAACATGCGAACAGGAGAAAAGTTTGTTAGAACACGCGAACACCGTTAAAGTCTATGGGACACAAACATGAATAATCAAAAGTGCTAATTTTAAAGGCTTATATGCAAGTTATTGTCATAAAAAGTGTTTGGGGACCTGGGTCCTGCCCCAGGGGACATGGATCAGTGCAAAAAAAAGTTTTAAAAACGGCAGTTTTTTCAAGAGCAGTGATTTTAATAATGCTTAAAGTCAAACAATAAAAGTGTAATATCCCTTTAAATTTTGTACCTGGGGGGTGTCTATAGTATGCCTGTAAAGGGGCACATGTTTCCCATGTTTAGAACAGTCTGACAGCAAAATGACATTTCGAAGGAAAAAACCCATTTAAAACTACTCGCGGCTATTGCATTGCCGACAATACACATAGAAGTTCATTGATAAAAACGGCATGGGAATTCCCCACAGGGGAACCCGAACCAAAATTTAAAAAAAAATGACGTGGGAGTCCCCCTAAATTCTATACCAGGCCCTTCAGGTCTGGTATGGATATCAAGGGGAACCCCGGCCAAAATTTTTAAAAAAATGACATGGAGTCCCCCCAAAAATCCATACCAGACCCTTATCCGAGCATGCAACCTGGCAGGCCGCAGGAAAAGAGGGGGGGACGAGAGTGCGCCCCCCCCTCCTGAACCGTACCAGGCCAAATGCCCTCAACATTGGGAGGGTGCTTTGGGGTAGCCCCCCAAAACACCTTGTCCCCATGTTGATGAGGACAAGGGCCTCATCCCCACAACCCTGGCCGGTGGTTGTGGGGGTCTGCGGGCAGGGGGCTTATCGGAATCTGGAAGCTAGGGATGAGCTTCGTGTTCGAGTCGAACCCATGTTCGACTCGAACATCGGCTGTTCGATCGTTCGTCGAATTGCGAACGATATGGGCCACTCGCGCCAAATTCGTGTGGCGCGTCACGGCCCATAATTCACTGCGGCATCGCAGTGCATTGCTGGCTGATGATTGGCCAAGCATGCACTATGACCCGCATGCTTGGCCAATCACAGCGCCGCCTGAACAGAGAGCCATAATTGGCCAAAGCCAAGGAGGCTTTGGCCAATTATGGCTCAGGGGATTTAGTACACGCCCCACACTATATAAGGCCGCCTGCATGGTGTGTGTTCCGGCGTTCATTGAGAGAGAGAGACAGACAGACAGTGACATTTGATTTGAGTTAGATAGATTAGGCAGAACAGTCAGTCAGTTAGCTGCACTTACAGTGTATTGTGTATATATATGCATCCCAGGTGTTGCATATATATATATATATATACACTGTATTCAGTTTAGCTAGATCCGTTCTTGTTATCTTCCTACTGACAGGCAGGCTTGTCTTGTTACAGTATTTACAGCTACCTGAAGAAAATTACTGGTGTTCCTTTGATCCTATTAGTACCACAGTCAGGCAGCTAGACTATTTACAGTTAGTGCAGTGCGTCCTGCTCACAGTGTTCAGCTAGATCCGTTCCTGTTATCTTCTTACTGACAGGCAGGCTTGTCTTGTTACAGTATATACAGCTACCTGAAGAAAATTACTGGTGTTCTTTTGATCCTATTAGTACCACAGTCAGGCAGCTAGACTATTTACAGTTAGTGCAGTGCGTCCTGCTCACAGTGTTCAGCCAAACCTACAAGTTAGTGTGGTGCATCCACCTCACAGTGTTCAGCTAGATCCGTTCCTGTTATCTTCTTACTGACAGGCAGGCTTGTCTTGTTACAGTATATACAGCTACCTGAAGAAAATTACTGGTGTTCTTTTGATCCTATTAGTACCACAGTCAGGCAGCTAGACTATTTACAGTTAGTGCAGTGCGTCCTGTTCACAGTGTTCAGCTAAACCTACAAGTTAGTGGGGTGCGTCCTGCTCACAGTGTTCAGCTAAACCTACAAGTTAGTGTGGTGCGTCCTGCTCACAGTGTTCAGCTAGATCCGTTCTTGTTATCTTCCTACTGACAGGCAGGCTTGTCTTGTTACAGTATATACAGCTACCTGAAGAAATTACTGGTGTTCTTTTGATCCTATTAGTACCACAGTCAGGCAGCTAGACTATTTACAGTTAGTGCAGTGCGTCCTGCTCACAGTGTTCAGCTAAACCTACAAAAGTTAGTGGGGTGCGTCCTGCTCAGTGTTCAGCTAAACCTTCAAGTTAGTGTGGTGCGTCCTGCTCACAGTGTTCAGCTAGATCCGTTCCTGTTATCTTCTTACTGACAGGCAGGCTTGTCTTGTTACAGTATATACAGCTACCTGAAGAAAATTACTGGTGTTCTTCTGATCCTATTAGTACCACAGTCAGGCAGCTAGACTATTTACAGTTAGTGCAGTGCGTCCTGCTCACAGTGTTCAGCTAAACCTACAAAAGTTAGTGGGGTGCATCCTGCTCAGTGTTCAGCTAAACCTTCAAGTTAGTGCGGTGCGTCCTGCTCACAGTGTTCAGCTAAACCTACAAGTTAGTGGGGTGCGTCCTGCTCACAGTGTTCAGCTAAACCTACAAGTTAGTGCGGTGCGTCCACCTCACAGTGTTCAGCTAAACCTACAAGTTAGTGCAGTGCGTCCTGCTTACAGTGCTCAGCTAGATCCGTTCCTGTTATCTTCTTACTGACAGGCAGGCTTGTCTTGTTACAGTATATACAGCTACCTGAAGAAAATTACTGGTGTTCTTTTGATCCTATTAGTACCACAGTCAGGCAGCTAGACTATTTACAGTTAGTGCAGTGCGTCCTGCTCACAGTGTTCAGCTAAACCTACAAAAGTTAGTGGGGTGCATCCTGCTCAGTGTTCAGCTAAACCTTCAAGTTAGTGCGGTGCGTCCTGCTCACAGTGTTCAGCTAAACCTACAAGTTAGTGCGGTGCGTCCACCTCACAGTGTTCAGCTAAACCTACAAGTTAGTGCAGTGCGTCCTGCTCACAGTGTTCAGCTAGATCCGTTCCTGTTTTCTTCTTACTGACAGGCAGGCTTGTCTTGTTACAGTATATACAGCTACCTGAAGAAAATTACTGGTGTTCTTTTGATCCTATTAGTACCACAGTCAGGCAGCTAGACTATTTACAGTTAGTGCAGTGCATCCTGCTCACAGTGTTCAGCTAAACCTACAAGTTAGTGGGGTGCGTCCTGCTCACAGTGTTCAGCTAAACCTACAAGTTAGTGTGGTGCATCCACCTCACAGTGTTCAGCTAGATCCGTTCCTGTTATCTTCTTACTGATAGGCAGGCTTGTCTTGTTACAGTATATACAGCTACCTGAAGAAAATTACTGGTGTTCTTTTGATCCTATTAGTACCACAGTCAGGCAGATAGACTATTTACAGTTAGTGCAGTGCGTCCTGCTCACAGTGTTCAGCTAAACCTACAAGTTAGTGTGGTGCGTCCACCTCACAGTGTTCAGCTAGATCTGTTCCTGTTATCTTCTTACTGACAGGCAGGCTTGTCTTGTTACAGTATATACAGCTACCTGAAGAAAATTACTGGTGTTCTTTTGATCCTATTAGTACCACAGTCAGGCAGCTAGACTATTTACAGTTAGTGCAGTGCGTCCTGCTCACAGTGTTCAGCTAAACCTACAAGTTATTGGGGTGCGTCCTGCTCACAGTGTTCAGCTAAACCTACAAGTTAGTGTGGTGCGTCTACCTCACAGTGTTCAGCTAAACCTACAAGTTAGTGCGGTGCGTCCTGCTCACAGTGTTCAGCTAAACCTACAAGTTAGTGGGGTGCGTCCACCTCACAGTGTTCAGCTAAAGCTACCTGTAGAAGGTTGGTGGTGTTCTCATACTACAGGTAGGCAGTTGATTTTGCTAGCTGCAGTATCAGTACATATATATATATATATATATATATATATACACATATCCCAGCTTAGTGCAGCTACAGGCCATTAGTATGTCTAGAAGGCCAAGAAGGAGAGGCAGACAGTCACAAGCCAACAAGAGAGGGCAAGCAGGCATCGCGGGGAATGCCACAGGGAAGTCCCGTCATGTCCCGTGCGTCAGAGGGGGGCGGGGTCACCTGGTGGCCCCGCCCCCCGTTATTTAAGAACCATCAGACGAGGAGACGCCGTCACACAGCGGGAGCCTCCCTCCATGCCAGCATGGATGCGGAGCGGCCCGGAGAAGAAAATGAAGAAGAGAAGAAGAGAAGAAGGAAGAAAAGAAGAAGAGAAGAAGATGAGGAAGAAGATGAAGAGAAGAGCAGGTGCCTCCCCCCATGCCATGGGTGCGGAGTGGCCCGAGGAGAAGAAGATAGAAGAGGCCACGGAGGAGATGCTGGAGGAGAACGCCGGAGGAAGAACCAGAAGAAGAAGAAGGTGAAGGAAGATAGAAGAAAGAAGAAGCATTTAAATAAAGGAATTGTCAAAAACTTCTCTTGTCATTTTTAACATTTTTGACAGTTTTTTAGTGAAATGGTAAGGGTAAGTACCCCCTTACCATTTCACACAGGGGGGGCCGGGATCTTGGGGTCCCCTTGTTAAAGGGGGCTTCCAGATTCCGATAAGCCCCCCGCCCGCAGACCCCCACAACCACCGGCCAGGGTTGTGGGGATGAGGCCCTTGTCCTCATCAACATGGGGACAAGGTGTTTTGGGGGGCTACCCCAAAGCACCCTCCCAATGTTGAGGGCATGTGGCCTCCGAAACTCTCGTCCCCCCCTCTTTTCCTGCGGCCTGCCAGGTTGCGTGCTCGGATAAGGGTCTGGTATGGATTTTTGGGGGGACCTCACGCGTTTTTTTTTCTTTTTTGGTGCAGGGTTCCCCTTAAAATCCATACCAGATTTCGGGTCTGGTATGGAATTTAGGGGGAACCCCACATCATTTTTTTTTTAAATTTTGGCCGGGGTTCCCCTTAATATCCATACCAGACCTGAAGGGCCTGGTATGGAATTTAGGGGGACTCACACGTCATTTTTTTTTTTTAATTTTGGTTCGGGGTTCCCCTGTGGGGAATTACCATGCCGTTTTTATCAATGAACTTCTATGTGTATTGTCGGCAATGCAATAGCCGCGAGTAGGTTTAAATGCTTTTTTTCCTTCGAAATGTCATTTTGCTGTCAGACTGTTCTAAACACGGGAAACATGCGCCCCTTTACAGGCATACTATAGACACCCCCCAATTTAAAGGGATATTACACTTTTATTGTTTGACTTTAAGCACTATTAAAATCACTGCTCCTGAAAAAACGGCCGTTTTTAAAACTTTTTTTTGCATTGATCCATGTCCCCTGGGGCAGGACTCGGGTCCCCAAACACTTTTAATGACAATAACTTGCATATAAGCCTTTAAAATTAGCACTTTTGATTTCTCCCATAGACTTTTAAAGGGTGTTCCGCGGCATTCGAATTTGCCGCGAACAGCCCAAATTGTTCGCTGTTCGGCGAACTTGCGAACAGCCAATGTTCGAGTCGAACATGAGTTCGACTCGAACTCGAAGCTCATCCCTAACTGTCACTTTAAATGATTGTTTTTTATATATGCTCATCTAATTTTAATTTATATTTTGTTTGGTTTCAATCATAGTAGGATACTAATTTTTTAGCGCGGTTCCTATAGATTATTTGGATTTTTGTATGTGTGTGCCTCACAGTTAGAACTGCAGCTTATGTATTCTTCACATTTGGGAAGCGCTGTAATTTTGATATTTTTCTGGAAATTTTCCCTTAACTTGGTGAATGAGGTAAAACTCTGATTACTTACTTTATTTAATCATGTGCAAGCAATAATGTCATTTTTTTCTTTACTTGTGATTGGTTCTTCTTTGCAAAGTTAATTTTAGCTACATTCACTAAGCTAAGTAAAAATTCCATTGAAAGCGAAAACTCACTTTGCAGTGTGAACATGCTCTATGGTATTAATAAAATAACCCCACCAGGTAGTATTAAATCACCAGGGAAACTTTTGTGGGAAAGTTTATTTTTTCCACTACTACAAGTTTCTCAAAAGATTTTCAAGGTGAAATTGTGTTTTTAAATGTACATGTTGTTGTCTTCCTCAATTTCTTTTCTGTTCCATTTTCCAATTATGTGAATAGAAACATGTATTAAACAATAAGATGGGAGAAGAGAGAAGATAACGACATGGAATTTGAAAGCTGCATTGAAAATGCCAAAAGATGGAGAATAAATTCAATCAATGCTCAAAATAGACACAAAATAAAACTGTTCTCAACATAAAATATATCTTTATTTGTCATAGTGAAGCATAAACCTAAATAGGAAAGCAAAATTATGTTTCAGCTTTTCCATTGCTGTGTTACATTAACTTCCAAATATAAGCTGATGTTTTAAAAAGAATTGTAGCAAATTTCAATCAGATGTGTTTAATTGAGTCAGTTATGGAATGTTATAGTTTTAACCTTCCCATCAATGATCGACTATTGATGCCAACTGAAATGCAAACTATTATCAGTATACACCTGTATGTTAGCAGCCTATAAGTGTAACTATATTAGTGAGAATAAATACTATATCATATACTGTATATTTTTGATAATTTCAGTATAAACATTTTAAGGTCCAACTGCGACATTTTATGCACTAAAAGTGAACTCCAGACAGATATAAAAGAATAAAAGACACAAATCAATTCAGCTCTGTACTAATCAATACATCATTTAATTTATTTTTAATGAGCTCAGTGTAAGTATTTGAATTTTACACGGTAACATGTCTCCTGCTGTCTACTCTACAGCAGTTCCAGTTGGGTGGACATGGAACATGCTAATAGGGGGAGAGGGCAGAGAGATGAGCTCATCTGTGTACTGGTTCCCCTTTAACTGTCCAGTCATAGGGTTGGAAAGAGGTGGATACCTTTAAGTTAAAGTGAAACTTTAGCAGAAAAAGAATATGTCTCCTTTCCTGCCAGACAGGACTGTCCTGTGTAGAAAAGCCTTATACATCTTAAGACTTGTTATAAAACATATCAAATACGCTTTTCATAATGACACATTTTTGAAAATTAGACACTCCAAGGTGATCTCATTTATATGCCAACATTGTTGGAGACAACAACAAACAGACAACATGGAGTTGAAATGTACAGGGGGTGAAAAGTTAAAAGAAAATGTTCCCACCATTAATTACAATCCCCCCATGAATTATCTGCTGCATTGATGCCATACATGCACAAATTTTCATTAACAAATTCTCACTTCCACTTTCTCCTCCACTGCAACAGGAATGAGAGGGCTCTCAGATGTAAACACAGGGAATGCTTACATTTGTTATAGCTGTGATGTGTCATAATTAAGGATGAGACGAACACCCCCTATTCAGTTCGCACCAGGACTTGCGAACAGGCAAAAAGTTTGGCCGAACACACGAACACCGTTAAAGTCTATGGGACACGTACATGAATAATCAAAAGTGCTCATTTTAAAGGCTTATATGCAAGTTATTGTCATAAAAAGTGTTTGGGGACCCGGGTCCTGCCACAGAGGACACATATCAATGCAAAAAAAGTTTTAAAAACGGTTGTTTTTTTGAGAGCAGTGATTTTAATAATGCTTAAAATGAAACAATAAAAGTGAAATATTCCTTTAAATTTTGTACCTGGGGGGTGTTTATAGTATGCCTGTAAAGTGGCGCATTTTTCCCGTGTTTAGAACAGTCCCTGCACAAAATGACATTTCTAAAGGAAAAAAAGTAATTTAAAAGTACTTTGAAGTACAATGGATTGTCGGTCCCGGCAATATAGAAAAAAGTCATTGAAAAAAACAGCATGGGATTCCCCCACAGTCTATTACCAGGCCCTTTGGGTCTGGTATGAATATTAAGGGAAACCCCGAACCAAAATTAAAAAAAAAAAATGCATGGGGGTCTCCCCAAATTCCATACCAGGCCCTTCAGGTCTGGTATGGTTATTAAGGGGAACCCTGTGCCAAAATAAAAACATGTCATGGGGTCCCCCACAAAATCCATAACAGACCCTGGATTTTAAGGGGAACCCGTGCCAAAATAAAAAAAATGGCGTGGGGGTCCCCCCAAAAATTCATACCAGACCCTTATCCGAGCACGCAACCTGGCAGGCCGCAGGAAAAAATGTCTCATGAAGTCCATTAATCTTCTTCTCTTGCTATGCTGACTGAAAAAGAAATAAAAGAAAAATAAATCTGCGACCGACCTGCCTCCATGGGAGGCACCTGCCATATGATGCGTCCTCGCAGTTGACAGTTCTTTTATAACTGAGGGCGGGGCCACGCGGTGACATTCCCGGGTGACCCTTCCCCCCTGACGCATGGGGACTTACCTATGGCTTTCCTGGGGTGTCAGAGGGGGGCGGGGTCATTCGCGTATTTCACTGTGTGACCCCGCCCTCTGTTATAAAAGAACTGTCACCTGCAAGGACGCATCATATGGCGGGTGCCTCCCATGAAGGTGGGTCGGTCGCGGCTTTGTTTTTTTTTCTTTTTCGGTCCATCGGCGGAGCAAGAGAAGAAGATGAATGGATATTGTGGGACATTTTTTTTTTTTAATAAAGAACATGTCCCAAGTTGTGTCTTGTCTTTTGTATCATTTTGGTAGGGGTAAATTTGTACCCTGTTACCATTTCATACATGGGGTGGGATCTGGGGGTCCCCTTGTTAAAGGGGGCTTCCAGATTCCGAAAAGCCCCCTGCCCGGAGACCCCCACAACCATTGGGCAAGGGTTGCGGGGATGAGGCCCTTGTCCTCATCAACATGGTGACAAGGTGCTTTGGGGTCTACCCCAAAGCACCCTCCCCACGTTGATGGCATGTGGCCTGGTACAGTTCAGGAGGGGGGGTGCTCTCTCATCCCCCTCTTTTCCTGTGGCCTGCCAGGTTGCATGCTCGGATAAGGGTCTGATATGGATTTTTGGAGGGACCCCCACACCATTTTTTTTATTTTGGCGTGGGGTTCTCCTTAAAATCCATACCAGACCCTTCAGGCCTGGTATGGATTTTGAGGGGGACCCCCACGCCATTTTGGTGCGGGGTTCCCCTTAATATTCATACCAGACCCAAAGGGCCTGGTAATGGACTGTGGGGCAATCCCATGACTTTTATCTGTGTTGCCGAGACCTGACAATTCATTATTGCCGCAAGTACTTTTAAATTACTTTTTTTCCCTTTAGAAATGTCATTTTGTGCAGGGACTGTTCTAAACATGGGAAAAATGCGCCACTTTACAGGCATACTATAGACACCCCCCAGGTACGAAATTTAAAGGAATATTTCACTTTTATTGTTTCACTTTAAGCATTATTAAAATCACTGGTCCCGAAAAAATGGCTGTTTTCAAAACTTTTTTTTGCATTGATATATGTCTCCTGGGGCAGGACTCGGGTCCCCAAACACTTTTTATGACAATAAATGGCATATAAGCTTTTAAAATGAATGCTTTTGATTTTTCATGTGAATGTCCCATAGACTTTAACGGTGTTCCGGCGGCTTTCGAATTTGCCCAGAACACCGCATATTGTTTGGTGTTCTGCAGAACACCCGAACAATCAAAGTTTGTCTCGAACTTATGCTCGGGATGAACCGTTCACCCATCCCTAATGCTGAGAGTCTGTATAAATTCTCTGAGACACTGAGCATCTGTTTTTTTTTTTTTTTCCAGGAAGACACTTGTGTGCTGTTAAAGTGGATGTAAACCCAATGTCATCCTTTATAAACTACTGCCAAAGGGGTTATCTATAAGGATATACATGCCTCCTGCATGTATCTTTACCTGTCAAATGTCTACCCTCTGTCTGTTATTAGACCCGAAAAAACTGCATATTCTGTGGGTGGGTCTGTTGTCTGGAGCTCGGTGGGTGGAGTCGTGATGTCAGTAGACTCCCCGCCCACCTCTACACTCACCTTGTCAATATGCATTTTCTCCTGTGTATTTCTAACACTGAACTTCTGCTATGATCTCTAACATCCAGTGAAAAGACAGGAAAGTAACCACATGACTTCAGCATGCCAAATCATGCTGAGGTGTGGAACAGCCAATCCTTGCAGAGCTGCTGAAGAAAGGAGTGGGAGGGAATTAAAAAATACTGCATGTGTCTTAGGCTGGTGCACGAGATATGTAAATCACCTGTCACTCGCAGCAAGGGGAAGTATTTGACAAAGTTTTTCTCAGTTTGTCAAGATTTATCTCACTGAACAATAAAAGAGGATTGCTCAGAGATGGATTAACTCTGTGTGGCAAGACTGGGCTCAAATGATAGGAAATATTATACTCTACAGTATGATATAAAAAAAAAATTGGGGTTTACAGTCACTTTAACTGCTTCTTTTGCAAAGCCAAGTCCACAGTTTGTTATATGCTAGGACTTCTGCTTTAGCTCTACATTTAACAGTTTCTACTGCAAGCCAAGTCCACTGGTTGCTATATACAAGGACTTCTGCTTTAGCTTTGCAGAAAGGAGTTCACTGTCCTCAATGTGTACAAAGTTTCTGTTTTTGGAGTATCCCACTAAATTTCCTCAACCCTATCCAAGTTCTCCAAAAATAAAAACAACATCCCTAGACAGGTTGTTGAGAAAAACTGTGTCTGAGATTGTGTGCCTGGCTTCGGGGCAACACACTGGGGAAGAACCAGTGGCTCCTATGGGAGTAATGTCTACAGTTACATACAGTATATTGTGGCAAACAGTCCCTGAAGCCATGTACACAGGATCAGATTTTCCGACGGTAAATGTGTGATGACAGGCCCTTGCCGGAAAATCCGACCGTTTGTACGCTCCATCAGACAATTATCAGATTTTCCGCTGACAAATGTTACATGGCAGGTTTTAAAATTTTCCGGGGACAAATGTCTGTTGCCGGCTTTTTCAAGCGTGTGTACACAAGTCCGTCAGACAAAAGTCCAAAGTACAAACATGCATGCTCTGAAGCAAGGATGAGCCAGAAGCGGTCGGTCTTGTAAACTAGCATTCATAATGTAGAATTAACATTCGTGACGTGGCAGATTATGAAATCTCAAAATGCAGCGCACATTCTCTTCTTCTTTAATGGGAAAATAATGAAGCTGCTTTGCTGGGGATACTGATGGAGTTAATGCAAACAAATTTTCAAAGGCTTTTTTTTCTATTAATATCAAAAATAATATTATTATGCTTTTTTTGGGGGGGCAAGTTACCACAATACCATTATCCCATAGTTTTTAAGATCAAAGATACAACTGTTTTGGTGTCCCTTGTCAATTTTACATTGTATTTTTTTAAATGTAACTGCCTACTCCCAAACTATCATTTGCAGTAAAACACATAGGCAAGTATTATTCTGCACAATTTTTTTATTGTGCATTAAAAAAAGAAAACAAATAACATTAGACATGGTATCTGCCAATAGAACTTAATCAAAATGTGCATTCTATGCATTGAAAAATATAGAAAGTATAACAAATAAAATCCTTATTATTCAACTAAAGAATAAAATAAAACCCTCATGCATGTGTCCTAGGAGGTCAACAATAGACATGTGCACACTGAAATATTTTGTTTCGGAATTTCGTTTTCATCCGAAAAATACATTTATTTAGTTACTCCCGAAATTTTTTTTTTTTCATTCATTTATTTCGTTTTTCGTTAAAAATTGCATTCGTCCAAAAATTCAAATTAATTAAGGTCGAATCTGTCATTGAAGGCTTATGGTGTCTGTCGAATCTTCTTAGAATTTTCAACAGACACCATGAGCCAAAGATTCAACGTTTGTATGTTTTTCGCTGCTTTGTCGAATCTTCGTCATTCATGTTGAATGTATATAGTTCAAACAGAAAATGGACTGGTGATCAGACAGGTAACAAGATAGGGTATATAGAATCTATATAGGATCTCAACCTATAATATAGAATCTATAATAATAAATCCCCCCCCACAACACAGGCAGCCTCTGAGGCTCTTGCAACACTAGCAACACTAGTATCACTATCAAGTTCACAACACTAACACAATAGCAGCAGATTATTATAAAAAAGTTAAGTTGAACTGTAGCTTGCTTCACTATTGTTCTGCTGCTGTGCTTATGCTTAATTGCTAAATAATTCAGGTTCTTTGACAAACGGACCAGCTAAGATTGACTGTCTTCTGAAATGATTCAGTGTGTGTGTCTCTCTCTGCTAGCAAATCGTAAGTGAAAGTAAGTTGGCTGTACGTGTGTACTTAGTTCTAACTATTTTACTGCTCCTCCTCTTTGGTTA
This sequence comes from Aquarana catesbeiana, assembly GCF_042186555.1. Lineage (NCBI taxonomy): Eukaryota > Metazoa > Chordata > Amphibia > Anura > Ranidae > Aquarana > Aquarana catesbeiana. The sequence continues at coordinate 619,786,276 of NC_133325.1, read as the reverse complement.
CAATCAGTTACAATAACATTCATCATCATCATTATTTTTATTTTACTTCCCCCATCCAATTCCAGTAGTGATCTTTTCTCCCCTATGTGAAATCTTTTCTCTCTATGTAGAATAATCTTGGACTAATAGAGCTAAGGTTAGGCACATTCGACCACAGGTTTGATGGATGCAGATTGTTATTGTCAGCATCATGTCGAATCTCCTATCTATATCGAACTGTTGTAGCAATGAAAATGAAAATAAAGCATTTGTTTATGTCGGATCTTTCGTTTTTCGGATTCTGCACTTTCGTTAGCGTTTGTTAAATCGATAACAAAAATACCTGAAATTCGGACGAAAATGCATTTGGACGAAAATGAATGCACATGTCTAGTCAATAATGCCAAGAGTTGGTGAAAGCAGGGGTCCGTCATCCAGAGATAATTCCGAAAATCATCTGGATTATTCTCCTGGAGCTCACGCAGCAAAGGCATATGACATAATTGGTCACGATTATTAAAGCAATACCAATTTTTGGTCCAAGAACTCCTCCTTCTCCTGTTCCTGAACTGGACTTAGGTCAAAGCAATAACTCCAAGGCCAATAATAAATAACATGTTATCTCCTCCGATTCCGCAACATGGCTGGTTGACGAACGGCCATTCAGAAACGAACTAAAAAAGGCGAACAGAAGTGCTAAATGAAAAGTGTGCAATGAAAAGTGCAAATAAACACTCACCAAACTTCTACTAACATGAAATTGCAGAAGGAGCCCAAAGGGGGGCGCTAAAGAACTGAAAAACCACGCAGTATGTTACTACGTTTGTGTTTGTTGGCCGAAAATTCCTTGCCGCTTGTATGCAAGATAAAATCCAGGCACACACCTTCAGACAAAAGTCCGAGGTTTTGTCATCGGAAAATCCAAAAGTGCGTACAAGGCTTAAGAAAGAAACGTAACAGGCTTGTGTGTTAGAGGAAAAACTGCATGCAGACTGGTATGGAACATGTCTGTGGGTCTCAGCAGAGTGTGGTCTCATAACTAGAGGCTAAATAACGTAGTTGCTTATTGGACTATAATAAGATTTTCCTTCTGCAAGGGAGCATCTTATTTTTTCTTTTGCTGCAAATCTGATGAATAAGCATGGGCAGAAAGCCCTTAAACACACTTTGGCATCTGGATTACCACTCTGCAAGCTCACCACTTAAAGAGGAAGTAAACCCTGGTGGTTTTTACTTCCTCTTTATTTCCCTGCAAAGGTAAAGCATAATGGGCTACTATGCATCGCATAGTAGCCCATTGTGTGCCACTTACCTAAAACTGAAGCCTGCGATGTCACTGCTGTCCCAACTAGCAATGAGTGTCCATCTTCACCCCTCTTCCTTCTGGGGCCGCAAACTCCAGCTCTGTGACTGGCTGGAGTCGCATGACGTCAATCCCACGCATGCGTGCGGGAGCCGCCAGTCATGGCATGACCCCTATCAGAAACGGCATGATGTACACTTTCTAAAGTGCTCATGCCCTGTAGTCATCAGCGCTCGGCTTTTGTGAAGGTTTAGGAAATATTTCAAGCACCTACAAGTAAGCCTTAATATAAGCTTACCTGTAGGCAAAAGTGGTTGTACAGGGTGTACAACCACTTTAAAGCTTATCAGCCACAATTGGCAGAGCCATGCAATGGGTGCTCGCTCTGCTGATGCCTGTTGAAAAATTTGTTTGCTTGCCACGAACTGTTTACCTGGTGCAAAAGTTCCATTGAGCTAAGAACTGTGAGAAGTATGTGTCAGCAGATATTTAGGGGACAGTGTAACATTCTGCTGAACTGCTGTGTCCTGGGAAAAAAACTTTGTAGCTACTGTGATCCTGCTGACAGCAGAATATGTTGTTTGGAGGTGCAATCACTGTGGCTTATACCACTTAAAGGCATAGTACACTAGTGTCCACTGTCCACTGTTTACATGTTAAATGGAAGACATGATAACTGCATTACTCCAAGCTAATGCTGCACAGCAACAGATTAGTCAGCATAACCTGGCACAGCAACAAAAGAATCCTGACACCTAAAAAAAAAAACGAATAGGCTGTTGGCAATACAGAAGCAACAGGCTGTTGCAAATCAAGCAAGCACTGAGCTTTAGGTGGTTTCTTTGGTCCAGGCAACAGAAAGATACCAACAGGCCTTAGCAGAATTGATGCAGCAGCTGCCAGCCAGGACTTTGGGTGTTTCTAGTGTTTACCCGGTGACATTTATTCATCTTTTACAAGGGATAACAACCCAAGATAATATGGAGGCCTTCTTCTGTACTTTTTAGAGGATTGCAAATAGGGCATACCTGGCCTTAGGAATGGTGGACTATTTCCAGAGCGCTCTACCTCCAGAGAGGTGAGTAATCCAAGTTGATCCAAAATCGGCTGATCAAATGGTGGAGCTGATGGAGCACTTTTCTGCCACTAGGGACCTTTGGGGTAAAAATATAGCTTTAAGATTCCTAAAAAAAAATTGAAAACCAGTGTCACAGCAGATAAAGCCACAATGGAGGGCATTGAAACATAGAAGCATAGAAAAGTGATGGCAGAAAAATACTGAGTAGTCCATCGAGTCTGCTCATTTTTTTTTGTTTTGTTTTGGGTTTTTTTTTGTTTTTTGCGGGGGTTGTTTTTGTTTGTTTTTTATTGTTTTGGAGTTTTTTTCATTAACTTTATTGTCTGACTATACCTCTATGTTTATCCCAAGCATGTTTAAAGCCATTTACTGTTAACTGTCTCACTACCTCTGCTGGTAGTTTATTCCAAGCATCAATTATCCTTTGAGTAAAATAATATTTTCTAAGATTAGTTTTTAACTTCCCTCTAGTTAGTTTGAGGTCATGTCCTCATGTTCTTGATTTTGGTTTCATATTGAAAAAACTGCCTTTCTGGACCTTATTCACCCCATTAATGTATTTAAAGGTTTCAATAATGTCTGCCAAGAGGCTTCCAAGCTTCCAAGGTTGAAGGGTCTCCTCATATTACATAGATACATAGTTAGTCTAGTTGAAAAAAGACCCAAGTCCATCTAGTTCAACCAATAAAAGGAAAAAAAATGAAAATATTGAGTCTCTTTTTGCTAAGTCCAGACAGAATCCATGGGTATCCCCAGTTTTTGGGGATATAATGAGTGGGGTCACTGCCAAATGCCCTCTGACCTAAGAGTCTATGGGCTGTGGTGTGCTCTGATGATTGTCTTTGTTTTCGCATGTGGGACTAGTTACAGATTCAGACATGCCAAACTCTGCCAAAACTCTGTAGTGATGATAAGTGGGAAAAGCATGCTTTCCTTCCCAGAGTCTAAAAGCCAGGTTACCCTAGTTCATACGTGGCTTTTGAACCCTGAACAGTTGACCCAGCACAGCACTGGTAACTTTTTAAACCAGCTAGGCACCTGTCTGCCATGAAGTGGGTATGCCCCCAGTCCTGTTGTACAATGTAATACTGGTAGGAGACTTTTCCGTGTTTGGGGAACTGTGGGGAGGTAAGGAAAAGGACCCTGAACCTGATACTATGATGACTGCAGAGTAGACACCTAACACCTTTGAACATAAAGTTGATGATGATGCTGTAGGGGTGACCACTGATAAAAATGTATTTCTTTCCCTATCAGTCTTTGCTGGTGAACCAGAGACCCCCAAAGGGCCCAGTGCGCCAGAGTTAAAGGTCTTCAAGGACAACTTCGGAAACACCCAGTTAGGTTACACTCTTGAAAAAGCATGGAAAATGTAAAGGCAAGCAACAGAAGCCCAGTAGTTCCTAGACTTGAGAATGTTTTTCCTAATATTGCAGCTCACTATCACTTGTTGCACCATAGTGCAGCCCTCAAAATTTCCACTCGCTTGCTCGCATTTGGTGAGTGGAAAATGAAAATAAGCTGAGGGCGAGTGATGACAGGGCCGCATGACCAATAGTCCAATCTGTGCCTACACTTCTAGCCCCTCTGTGATTGGTGGCCGAGGAGGATGGCGGAAAGATGCATGCTGGAAAAAGTAGTCTGGTGAGCCACACACAGGCAGAGCAGTACACAGGTGATCTCCCTACAATTTCCATCAAGCCATGGGACCTGACAGTTGGACCACTCTGAGCCCTACTTCCTGACCCGGCCAATGTAGCTGTTGAGCAGGAAGGAATGAGGGAGCTGGATGACTGCGATAAGTGAGCCGGAGGACTGCCACTGAGGATAACCACTCCGGGTGTCCCAGGTAGGCAGTGCAGCTCTCTACGGGGGTTGCCCTGACAGGAGAGTGACAGCCTTCCAGTTTTCTTCTCCTTTTGCTCTATGGAAGTCTCCAGCAGTTCAGCCTGAGCAGCGCAGTGTGAGCAGACTGGTCTCAGTGTGAGCTGTGCAGTGTGAATGGCTATGCGGGTGTGTGGATCTCAGCTGGATTGAAGACACTCCCACTGTGCTGCAGCTCCTCTCCTCACTGCCAGACTAAATGAAAGGGGGAAACAGGGACATTCATGCGCAGACCTGCACAAAGGGGCTCCTGATGATGAGAGTGGGTAGAATGTGAGCGCAAGACAGGGAGAGAGAGAGAGGAGGATAGATGGGGGTTGGAGAGGAGACAGTAAGAGAATGGGGAAGAGGCCTACTCCTAGAGAAAGGAGGAGGGAGGGTTGCACATAGGAAGAGGGAGAGCAGCATTTGCAGAAGTAGATGTCCCTCTGGTCTGCCCCCAATGCCATGTCCCTCTGGGCTGCCCCAATTCCATGTCCCTCTGATCTTCCCCAATGCCATGTCCCTCTGGTCTGTCCCCAGTTATATGTTCCTCTGGTCTGCCCCAGTGCCCTGTCCCCCTAGTCTGCCCTAAATGCCATGTTCCTCTGGTCTGCCCCCAATGCCATGTCCCTCTGGTCTGCCTCCAGTGCCATGTTCTTCTGGTCTTCCCCTAGTGCCATGTCCCTCTGGACTGCCCCAATGCCATGTCCCTCTGGTCTGCCCCCAGTGCCACCTCCCTCTGGTCTGCCCCCAGTGCCATGTCCCTCTGGTCTGTTCCCAGTGCCAGATCCCCAGTGATCCATACATCTATACATCTCTACTAAGCCTGTTTTGACCCCCCTGAATAAGGGTGGTTGCTGGCTTTCTGGTAAGCCTCCATTACTCTATCACCCGGTGGTGGGCAGCACTAGTGGTGGAACGTTGACCCAGGATTCTGTGTTGAATATTTCAACTTTTGGACGTTTATTTTACTTTCATTTTATGAATACTTATCACATTTATGAATTTATAAGCACGTAATTCTTTTATTAATTGATGGTATTCTATTGGTAGTTAATCACTGTTGTTGATTGCTCATTTATTGATACAACACAATTCACAATCTGATATATGTCCAGCGCTACACTGTCCGTTATATATTTATCTTTTGTGCCCTCATATTGGGGTTATAGTGTTCAGCAGCAGGACTTCCATCACGGTTTCCTTTTTTTCCCCCTTTTCACATAAAACATCATTATTTTTCACTCATTGTATATGCACCCAGCACAATTCTTTTTTACTTTTATTTATATATATATATATATATATATATATATATATATATATATATGCACAGTGGGAACGGAAAGTATTCAGACCCCCTTAAATTTTTCACTCTTTGTTATATTGCAGCCATTTGCTAAAATCATTTAAGTTCTTTTTTTTCCCTCATTAATGTACACACAGCACCCCATATTGACAGAAAAACACAGTATTGTTGACATTTTTGCAGATTTATTAAAAAAGAAAAACTGAAATATCACATGGTCCTAAGTATTCAGACCCTTTGCTGTGACACTCATATATTTAACTCAGGTGCTGTCCATTTCTTCTGATCATCCTTGAGATGGTTCTACACCTTCATGTGAGTCCAGCTGTGTTTGATTATACTGATTGGACTTGATTAGGAAAGCCATACACCTGTCTATATAAGACCTTACAGCTCACAGTGCATGTCAGAGCAAATGAGAATCATGAGGTCAAAGGAACTGCCTGAAGAGCTCAGAGACAGAATTGTGGCAAGGCACAGATCTGGCCAAAGTTACAAAAAAATTCTGCTGCACTTAAGGTTCCTAAGAGCACAGAGGCCTCCATAATCCTTAAATGGAAGACGTTTGGGATGACCAGAACCCTTCCTAGAGATGGCCGTCCGGCCAAATTGAACTATCGGGGGGAAAAGAGCCTATCGGGGGGAAGAATGTAAAGATCACTGTGGCTGAGCTCCAAAGATGCAGTCGGTAGATGGGAGAAAGTTGTAGAAAGTCAACCATCACTGCAGCCCTCCACCAGTCAGGGCTTTATGGTAGAGTGGCCCGACGGAAGCCTCTCCTCAGTGCAAGACACATGAAAGCCCGCATGAAGTTTGCTAAAAAAACACCTAAAGGACTCCAAGATGGTGAGAAATAAGATTCTCTGGTCTGATGAGACCAAGATAGAACTTTTTGGCCTTAATTCTAAGCGGTATGTGTGGAGAAAACCAGGCACTGCTCATCACCTGTCCAATACAGTCCCAACAGTGAAGCATGGTGGTGGCAGCATCATGCTGTGGGGGTGTTTTTCGGTTGCAGGAACAGGACGACTGATTGCAATCGAGGGAAAGATGAATGCGGCCAAGTACTGGGATATCCTGGATGAAAACCTTCTCCAGAGTGCTCAGGACCTCAGACTGGGCCGAAGGTTTACCTTCCAACAAGACAATGACCCTAAGCACACAGCTAAAATAACGAAGGAGTGGCTTCACAACAACTCCGTGACTGTTCTTGAATGGCCCAGCCAGAACCTTGACTTAAACCCAATTGAGCATCTCTGGAGAGACCTAAAAATGGCTGTCCACCAATGTTTACCATCCAACTTGACAGAACTGGAGAGGATCTGCAAGGAGGAATGGCAGAGGCTCCCCAAATCCAGGTATGAAAAACTTGTTGCATCTTTCCCAAAAAGACTCATGGCTGTATTAGATCAAAAGGGTGCTTCTACTAAATACTGAGCAAAGGGTCTGAATACTTAGGACCATGTGATATTTCAGTTTTTCTTCTTTAATAAATCGGCAAAAATGTCAACAATTCTGTGTTTTTCTGTCAATATGGGGTGCTGTGTGTACATTAATGAGGAAAAAATGAACTTTAAGCAAATAATATATATATATATATATATATATATATATATATATATATATATATATATACACAGTATATACCATAGTTTGTGGTCCTACAGACTAGATAATATATACTGATTTGGATTATTTTCACCAAAGAAATGTAGTAGAATACAGTCTGGCCTAAATTTATGAAGAAAGATTATTTATTTGCACAATTTTATAACAGAAACAAAGAAAAAATTTTTTTTTTCAAAATCTTTTGCCTTTTTTGTTTTATAAGCAAAAAATAAAAAACTCATTGGGTGTAGTATTGCATGTTGAATTGTCATTCAAAGTGTGACGGTGCTAAAGCTGAAAATTGGCCTGGGTGGGAAGGGGGTAAAAGTGCCCTTTATTGAAGTGGTTAAGGAACACTTCCTCCAAGACCATTGACAAGGAGTCATTCCACATGTTATGTCAAAGGTAATAAAAGAGTTGTAAAAAGTATTTAACATTGTAAAAAGTATTTAACATTAAGTGATTGCATACTTCTGTTTACTACACTCAAATGAATGGTTTGGTTGAAAAGTAAAAAAAAAAACTTTTTAAAACTAGGTTTAAGAAGGCAGTGGATAAAGATGGGAGAGAGTGGGATTACCTTCTGCCTTATCTGTTGTTTGCATTTAGAGAGGTCCCACAGTCTTTCATAGGGTTTTCACTCTCTGACATAGGCGTGCGCAGGTGTTTAGGAGTAACGCAGTTAACGAGCGTTTTGAAAGACGAGCAACTTTTTTAAATTCTGACTCGGTTTGCGAGTGTTGTTTCACAAAACGAGCAGAATTCAAGCTAATTGGTGGTGCAGTACCGCATTTGGCCAGAGGTGCGGGGGGCGCCGGGGACACTCGGAACGGTTTGGAGCCATTCGGAAATACTCAGAATGAAACACTCTAAAATACTCCGTTCCCAAGTGTTTCCAAGGCTTTCCGAGTTCAGCCGAGCTGTCCCCGAGTATTTCCGAGGCTCTCCGGTGGCCCCCCACCTCTGGCCACATGCAGTATTGCATGCAACAGAAGTCAATGTGGAACAGATTATCTTTGTTTCCATTGACTTCTATGGGGAAACTCGCTTTGATATACGAGTGCTTTGGATTACAAGCATTCTTCTGGAACGGATTATGCTCATAATCCAAGGTTCCACTGTATACACACACATATACACACACACTGTATACACACATATATACACACACACTGTATACACACACATACACACATACACACACACACACACACTGTATACATACATGCGCACTCATGTGTTTTTGAGCTATGGGGTGCACACCCTAATGCAACAGGCTGTGCACACCTATGCTCTCTGAACTGTTGTATGAGTGTTGCATAATTTTCAAATGAAACCTGGGAGACTGAAACCACTCCATACAAAAATGTTGTAGAGCATAAATTTGCCAAGCAAGACAGAATTGCTTCAGGTATGCCTCTTTTTTGTGAACAAATACAGCAAGGTTAGGAGGCACAGAATTAGGTGTACAATAGGTCTGTGAAGGTTCAAACTTTCCATTCAGGGGCAGTGGTGGCCCTTCCATAGTGGGGGCATGGGCGCCACTGCCCCCTCCAGGCAGTCACAAAAAAAAGTCAAAAACATTTTTTTTAATACCGGCCCTTTAAAAAAAATACAAAAAAAGGTCCTTAAGTGCACTGTGTTCGGATGCCGGACACAGTGCACTTATGGGAAGCGCCATGTCTATGCAATCACGAGATTGCAGATGCAGCGGTTCATTTGCAGGTGTTCATCCCGCCTTGCGGCACTTTCCAAAGAGCTGAGTAGCTTCCGCCCAGTGCTTGTAGTATCTATTATTACGGCTGGGTGTTTTGATTGACATCTCAGTTTTATGTCACTTTCTGTTTTCTTTCTCCCATTGCAACCGGGAGAGAGGAAACAGGAAGTATGAGGAGCTGGAGCGGATTCCTCTATTGCCGCTGTGGAAGAAGACACCGCAGGAGAGGACACCACACAGCAAGGTAAGTAGTACCGCTGTGCTCCCGCGGAGAACGGGGGAGGGGGGTTCAATGTGGCACAGGCAAGGCTGCATTTGGTGGACACAGGCAAGGCTGCATTTGGGGGACACAGGCAAGGCTGCATTTGGGGGACACAGGCAAGGCTGCATTTGGTGGACACAGGCAAGGCTGCATTTGAGGGACACAGGCTGCATTTGGTGGGACACAGGCTGCATGTAAGGACGGACTATGCTGGGGACACCTGATGGCATCTGGTGGCAGGCGACGTGGCTAGTGACACGCTCAGGGCTCCCACTGATTCTGCATTATGGTGATTTGAATAATTTCATTTTATATTACAATGTAATAATAGAAATAATGCGCTTCAATCATCCTGACACTATAACAACCATGGTGCCAGGATGATTGAAGTGCTAACACCAGGTGTTTGGAATATCTTTATCTGCTGAATCTTAAACTTTCTAGAATACACATATTTCTATTGCTGTGTAGGATCTGGACCTGCTGTCCCTCCATCCCTCTCTCCCTCTCCCTCCATCCCTCGTTCATCTAAGACGCTAACCACATGACCTTAGAGCCACGCCCACTATTTTGCTAAAACCACGCCCATTTTCATCAAGTGGGAGGGGTCAAAAAGGAAGGGCATGTTCTGGCGCCGCCCCATTGTAAAATTTCACCAGCCGCTACTGTTCGGGGGTTGTGTACTCTTTTTAATTCACAAGGTGGAAAATAATGCCTTGGCTAATGATAAGGACCCAGTGTGGTCTCATAAATTGCAGGAAGGCTTTAGACGCTTAAGAGGAGATATGGTAGTGATTTACAAATACCTCAATGGTGATCCCAGCATAGGAAAAAAAACAATTCAGTTTTGGAGTGTAAGAGGACACGGGGCCACACATTGAAATTGGAGGAGAAGCAGTTTAACCTTAAACTGTGCAGGGGGTTTTTCACTGTCAGGGCAATAAGGATGTGGAACTCTTTTCCACAGTTGGTGGTGACTGCAGGGAGTATTCATAGTTTTAAGAGACTCTTAGATGTGCACCTTAAGGAACATGACATACAGGGATATGGGAAATAATTAACTTCTTGCGCCCACCGAGTGACAAGGTAGCTGATGCACGTGCCCAGCGGCCACGATGACCGATGGGCACCCACGATCGCTCCTGAAAGAGACAGAATAGAGATCTGTCATTGTTGGCTGTTGTCCCAGAAGGAAGCCTCTTCTAAAGATGATGCACAAGAAACAGTTTGCTGAAGACAAGCAGACTAAGGACATGGATTACTGGAATTATGTCCTGTGGACTGATATTGGTTCAGATGGTGTCAAGCACGTGTGGCAGCAACCAGGTGAGGAGTACAAAGATAAGTGTGTCTTGCCTACAGTCAAGCATGGTGGTGGGAGTGTTATGGTCTGGGGCTGCATGAGTGCTGCCGGCACTGGGGAGCTACAGTTCATTAAGGGAACCATAAATGCCAATATGTACTGTGAGATACTGAAGGAGAGCATGATCCCCTCCCTTCGGACCCCAAACACACCTCCAAGATGACCACTGCCTTGTTAAAGAAGCTGAGGTTAAAGGTGATGGACTGGCCAAGTATGTCTCCAGACCTAAACTCTATTGAGCATCTTTGGGGCATCCTCAAACGGAAGGTGGAGGAGCGCAAGGTCTCTAACATCCACCAGCTCTGTGATGTCATCATGGAGGAGTGAAAGAGGACTCCAGTGGCAACCTGTGAAGCTCTGGTGAACTCCATGTCCAGGAGGGTTAAGGCAGTGCTGGAAAATATTGGTGGCCATACAAAATATTGACACTTTGGGCCCAATTTGGACATTTTTACTTAGGGGTGTGCTCACTTTTGTTGCCAGTGGTTTAGACATTAATGGCCGTGTTGAGTTATTTTGAGGGGACAACAAATTTACATTGTTATACAAGCTGTACACTCACTACTTTACATTGTGGTAAAGTGTCATTTCTTCAGTGTTGTCACATGAAAAGATATAATACAATATTTACAAAAATGTGAGGGGTGTACTCACTTGTGTGAGATACTGTATATACATATGTATATATTTTCTCTTTTTTAAATGTATTTTTTTTATCCAGGCCTTGATATATTCAGTGGAGAACTAATTTAGACCCCTGTGCAGCAACAGATGATTTCTAATAGTGATCTATTGATGGCTGCATACAGCTGCTGCAATGAGATGCTGGACAGAATGGCAATAACTTTATCTCAATATCCTTACTTAAAGGACATGTCATGATGCCACATCACTTCCAATGTAAACACAATGACACCCCCTCTGCCACGCCCCACCAAAATCCCACCATGATCCCACCATGGCTGATGGCGATGGCTGGAGGGGAAGGAAAAGAGCGGAAACATGTCAACTCTCCTCCCCTTCTTCTTGTAACCCAGAAAGCGACATCTCTGACGTCACTTCCAGGTCAAGCTCTCTGTGACCTCAACACAGGGGACACAGGGGAGACATGCAGGGTATTTTAGACCCTGCATATCTCAATAAAGAGAACCGGTCACCAAAAAAACATCACATAGGGGACTTTTTGTCCCTATGTGATGGGAAAAAAGTTGTTTGCAAAAAAATAAAGTTACACCCAAGCACAAAAAAAAATCCCCCCCCCCGAAAAAAAAATGTTGAGCCCCCCACCCCCGCATATACACACGCACAAACATAAACGCATGTGTCGGGTGCCTACATGTGAAAATGTTGATTGAAATACATGTTACATCGCTGCACATCCCGGAATGAGAGCAACAGTTCTAACATAAGACCTCCTCTGTAACACTAAACTGATACCTATAGGAGGCTTTTGAGGTATCATTTATAGAAAATATAGGGTACTGAAGTTTGATGCCATTTCACAGGTGCAAAAAAATGTAAGGTTGGCCATGTTGAGTGTCTATTTACTCGGTGCAACCTCATCTTTTATATTTTACCAAAAATGTTAGTAATATATTGCGTTTGTTTGCCCTAAAATTCACGTCAGTGTGTTTTTTACTGAAATTTTGCATTTCCAAGACCTTTGAGGTAATATTGTGTGACATAAAAAATTGGAAATACAGCTATTTTATTCTATAGGGTGTCTGCTTTCAGAAACAATATCATATTTGTGAGTTTTATGTAATCTTCAGGCCTAAAATATTTTTTTAAACATGTGTGCAAAAAACACGAGTACGGCTTTGATGACATTCTGCGCAATATTCCAGAAAAAAAATCCAGGAATGTTTCTGGCAGTGGCACAGTCATCTAGAAAAGTGCATGTCTTCATAAGGTGACAATTTTAAAGGGGGCAAGAGCCGCTAGTATATAGGTAAGCATTTATTTTTATTTTTTATTTAAATTTTATTTTATTATGTCAAGAATAAAAGCAGAAAATACAAGATACAAATACCATATCAGATGGAAGGGAGGAATATCCTCCCAAATATGGATTTGCAAATAGATAACAATGTATTAAAATCTTATTGGATACAAATCGTGAGTGTCTCATATGTTAATATTATAGACTATAAGTTTGTTTTAGGGTCTATACGACTATCCCCAGCAGGGGAAGAGTTAAAGTCTGGATGGAGGGGGTGGGAGCAGGGGGCAAAAGAAGATGGAAGGAGAGTGGTGAATAAAGTAAATGATTAATAACCAATGTAAACACTTAGGGAATTATTTAGTGATGCATAGATATGGATGTAAAGTTATCAGGAGAGGGGGGTAGGTGTTCACATCTGAGGTAAGCATTTTTTGCAGTCCATTCTGGGAATTAAATTGTCACACCTTGTATTTTGTGATCTGTTTTGAGTACCTAAGGCTTAAAGTGGATGTAAACCCCAAATTTTTTTTATGCCATAATGTAAAGTATAAGATTTCCTATCATTTGAGCCCAGTCTTGCCACAAAGAGTTAATCCAGCTCTGAGCAATCCTCTTTTATTGTTCAGTGAGATAAAATTTGATAGACAGAGAAAAACTTTGTCAAATCCTCCCCCTTGCTGTGAGTGACAGGTTATTTACATATCTCGTGCACTAGCCTAAGACATGCACTATTTTTTAATTCCCACCCCCACTCCTTTCTTCAGCAGCTCTGCAAGGATTGGCTGTTCCACACCTCAGCATGATTTGGCATGCTGAAGACATGTGGTTACTTTCCTGTCTTTTCACTGGATGTTAGAGATCATAGCAGAAGTTCAATGTAAGAAATACACAGGAGAAAATGCATATTGACAAGGTGAGTGTAGAGGTGAGCGGGGAGTCTACTGACATCACGACTCCACCCACCGAGCTCCAGACAACAGAACCACCCACAGAATCTGCAGTTTTTCGGGTCTCATAACAGACAGAGGGGAGACATTTGACATTTAAAGATACATGCAGGATGCATGTATATCCTTATAGATAACCCCTACGACAGTAGTTTAGAAAGGATGACATTGGGTTTACATTCACTTTAAGGGTAACTCCACTTTTATAGGAAAACAATAGCAAAAAAAATAAATAAATAATATAACGTATACAATTGCGACACAAGTCATCTTGTAATTGAATCTTATTAAAAATTACCTTTCCTTTCCTCACTGATAGAGTGTGAGGAGAGGAGAGACGATCAGTGGCATCTCCTTACAAGGGAGACCTGTACAGATAATCAGGGCACTGATCATCAGTGCCTTGATTATCAGTGCAGTCCCAAAAGTGCCCAGAAGTGATGCCAGTCAGTGCCATTGGTGATGCCAATCTAAGAAAAAAAAGGGAGTTTTGGGACTTTAAATAAGACACATGTTGCCATGCATCTCTATCTCTAATCTGGTAGATAAAAAAGGGGTTTTGAGACTTTGAATGAGGTGTGTATGATGAGACTTAACAAGCAGAGCAGAGTAATGTGAATGTGTTTATTGTCTAAAACACACAGCAATGACATGCAACAGTAAGTACATATAATGTAGTAAACACACTGATAGAATACTATAAACCATAAATATGTACATATCAGCTTATACATCTCATTGTAAAAAAGTATTCCTCCATAAAAAGAATCCTAAAACTTAAGGTCTGGTCCTATAGGTAAAACAATGATGCATCAATGTATTCTCAACGCGTTTCATGGCAGTAATGCCACTCCTCAGGGACAGATGCGTAGTAAATGTGGATCTGCAAAAGAACAAACATATCACATAGGAATTTTAGTTGTGCAACCCAACTAAGGGAAGCAATGATGCTAGGTGGAGAAGGTATAGTATCCTTCTCCTGAACAACTTACATTTGGCAGCATGTGGAGATATATACACTGGAGCAAAAAGGATAGCATAATTGTCTGTGCTGGGAGCTGAGGTGGGGTCCGTGGAGACAGAGAACATGGGTGTGATTTTTGTGATTCCCAGGGACATGTGTGTCAAACCAAAAATGCAAACGGGGCTCCAATCTGAAATTATATATAAAGTAATAAACCCATGTGGGCTGGAAGTAAGTGAAGCCCCTGAATCGGGTGAATGTGGAAGGAAAGGTAGAAACCGGCATATGTGTGTTAGTATACATACACATACCTCCGGTATGGATAGTAGCGATATACAAAAAAGTTCCTCAGTGCACAAGATAGTGCTAGTGACCTATTAGCCCATGGCAAATAGAAAATGCATGTTGTTCCCAGCGTTCCTAACGAGACCCAACCAGCATCACACTGGCATGACATGAAGGTGAGGCGGCTGGGTTGAAGCGACGGCCGCCGCTCCTTTGAACCCAGATGTATATCCCATTGGTCAGTCAAGATTGAATGACACGCACTGGCATCAATGGCTTGAGGACATCAGATGTACAGGGTGGTTGCGTGGGGCCGATGCGCAGAGGAAAATACCCACACACCAGACTCAGGCGATCAGATTGGGGATGGAAGGGACAACTGTGAGCATCGCAGCTCCTGCAAAATGCAGGCAAAAGCTGGCTCTGCAATGCCCCAGTCAACAACACCAGATATGCTGCTGTAATGTAATGCCAATCTGTGCCAACCAGTAATGCCAATTTGTGCCCCTCAGTGATGTCCATCTGTGCCCATCAGTAATGCCAGTCAGTGCTGCCTTTCAGTGCCCATCAGTGCCTGCTCATAAGTGCTGCCCATGAGTGCCACCCATCAGTACCCATCAGTGCCTATCAGTGCTGCCTATCCATGCTGCCTATTATTGCTCATAAGTGCTGCCTATCAGTGCCCATCAGTGCCACCTATTAGTGCTCATCAGTGCTGCATATCAGTGCCACCTATCAGTGCCCATCAGTGATGCATATTACTGCCTCCTCATCAGTGCCACCTCATCAGTGCCCTTCAGTGCCATCTCATCAGTGCCCATAAGTGGAGCCTATCGGTGCCCACCAGTGCAGCCTCATCAGCACACATCAGTGAAGGATAAAAATGACTTATTTACAAACTTTTCTGACAGAGAAAAACTTTTTTTCTCAAATTTTTCGGTCTTTATTAATTTTTTTTTAGCAAAAAAAAACCCCCAGTGGTGATTAACCCACCAAAAGAAAGCTCTATTTATTTGAAAAAAATACCAAAAATTTTATTTGGGTACAGTGTTACATGACCACGCAATTGTCACTGAAAATGTGCCCTGTATTGAAGCGGTTAAAGTAAAACCTATTTTTTATACAGAAAGTAGAAATCTTTTTATAATCTTATACATTCTACAAATATTTTTATTAAATAATTATACATTTTAAATTTTTTCCTGCTAATAGCATGTACTGTATAAATATGGATTTATTATATATTATTGGTACTATCTTGCCTCAAGAACAAATGTATTTCTATCTAACATGCCTATATTAAAAAATGCCTCAATAAAGGTTTCATCAATTTATTTTTCTATCAATATGCTCCAATAACTTGAAAATGTTAAAATATATTGATAAAGCATCTGTTCAGGTGAAAATTGCCCAAGGGCTTGTTCACATGTACAATACCCCCTGAAGGATGATCAGTATTGATACTGTAGGTGACAAGCTGTGAAGAGCCAATATGTCACCTCCTAACCAACTGTTTTACATCCTGTAAATGCGGCTGTGGGTCAGTTTGCAGTGCCTACATAGCAGAGCGTCATGCCCACAGCATGTGTACAACCCAGGTTCAGGTGGGCTGCATTTGCAGCTGTTGTCAGCAATCCAGTTTGGTCACAGGATCTCTCCAGTGGCGGCTTCAGTGCAGAGGAGAAATTTCTGACAACTGCAAATGCCTTTGTGGGGATGTGACCCATAGGCTTACTATGGAGCATTCGTGGTCAGCTGTCACTCCTATACACTGAAGCCGACACTGGGTACTGATCATGTGACCAGACCAGAGCAACTTTAGAATAGGTAAGTATAAACATATTTTCTTTCACAGGGTAAAGAATGGGGGTGGGAGTAGGTTTAGCATTAGGTAGATTTTGACTGAATATTTACTTTAAGCAGAATTTCTGTAACTATTAATCACACATCTACAATATTACAGAACTGTAAATAAAGTGCATTATTAGAACATAGGTATGCCTTTTATTCTTCTTCTTTTTTTTACATAAAATTTGTATTGCAAATAAATAGCCATACAGAGAAAGACAAACATTAGTCATAATCAAACTACAGTCTGAGCTTCATTAATGTCAACACTGGGATTTCAAAAAAAAAGGAAGGGAAAAGAAATCAAAGAGAAAAAAAAAAATCCAGTATGAACTTAACTACGATAAACAGGTTTGCAGTGTCACAGGGGTTCACATGGGTAGCAAGCGGCCCAGCTGCCTATATAAGGGAAGAAGCACATTCCTAAGATCAATAGCATTTGGTAGCTGAGCCTGGGTGTATGTTTTGCCCCCAGCGAGAAGACTGCAAGCCTAAATGACTAGATTCCAAACTTTTGTTCAAACTAAGAGGATAGGTAGGAGAGTATTGAAAGAGCAAGAAAGAGCAGAAGTAGGATGAGAGTCAGGGAGAAGGGAGAAGACAGGATGGAACCAAAAAAAAAAAAAAAAGGAGATGTGCTTTGGGTGGAGGGAGGGGGGAGAAGGGGGTCAGGCAAACAGGAATAGAAGCGGGTATGAGATACAAAATATGCGAGTATTTACTTACGTTAACTGACTCATATATGTTTGGAATTCTGGAGACTCCTTGTAGTTCATCCAGCAATACCAAGTTTTTGTGAATTTGGACATCTTATGTTGAGAAATGTGGATCAGCTCTTCCATCTCTTCCATGTGAATAATCCTGTGGAACCATTTACGAATCACTGGAAAAGTTTACGAAAAACAATGATGTGGAATACATAGCTAAGCAGCGTTCACCATGCACATCGCCAGCAATTTATTATACATTTGTTTCGACAGGGAGGTGTGGTGCAGAAGAAATTGCGCCGGGGCGTAATCCAAGCTATAGGAGGTTACTTTGCAAATTATTTTGTGTGCTTGGTTCCAAAAGGGCTGAAGGATGGGACAAGACCACCACATGTGGAGCATGGTGCGGCTTCCACTCCACATCTCCAACAGAGATTGGAAACGTTGGGATAAAATTTGTGGAGTCTAGATGGACTTCGGTACCACCGAGAGAGAATTGTGTATCCGTTCTCTTGAATTGCCATGTTAAGTGAGCCCTTGTGGATAAAGGTGCATGTAGTCTCCCACTGTTTCTGTGAGTGTCAAGTTCAGCTCCTGGGCCCAGGCCTGGTAGAATGGGGTAATGGAGATGGGCATCGAGTCTAAAAGTGCCTTGTAGAAAAATGAGATCATACGTTGTTGTGGTTGAAAACGAATGCAGGTAAACTTCATCGGGTTTAAAGGTCTCCCCCAGAGTGTGGAGTTGGTCTGTGAAGTGAGAAAATGTCTGATTTGAAGGTATGACCAGAAAGGTATCATATGTGGGCTCATCAAAGCATCGATAGCTTCTGGTGATAGTAATTTCTCCTTGTGGAAAAAATGCTGGGCCTGAACATCACGGTTTGGCCAACCTAGTTGTAAGAAGGAATGTGACATACCTGGGGGGAAGTCAGGTTTGAGTATAGCCTCACATAATATTAAATAGTAAATCGTATAAAAGTACCATCATCCGATTTGACATATGATAATGGGGGAAGTGGGAATGTGAGGGCAATTGCTGAGGCTGACCACTACACATAGCCACCTGGGAAGCTAGAATGGACTATCTCGGTACTGATACAATAACACAATCATTAATAAAATTCAATTTTGATTCCATAACAACATACAATTTTTTTTTTTTAAATATATAAAAAATACATATATACACCAACTGTAACTAACTATTGGCGGGTTCCCCCGTCTAGTTTCTGTTGAGGTGGGGTATAAAAATTCTTCTACCGGTTTTGCGGTGTAACCGTTTCTTCAGGAGGATAGAAGGTCTATGAATGAAGATCATACATTAAGGATATAATAATAATAATAGAGCATACAATTTACAGTCAATATTAATATAGGGATGTTTGCTCACCCAAATGTACCAGGGCGGCTAGCGACAGGATCCCAAACAGTCCCCCCCCCCACGGCGGACAGGGAGGATTAATAAGTGACCATCTCGAATTAGGAGGTAACAATGATAACATCAATATTTATATTGAGTATTGAGTAGATTATTTCTAGATAATGGTGAGGTGGTATGATGGGAACAGGCTAAATGGTGCTCATGTGTGTAGGGGGGAGAGAAAGAAACCCACAGAGAGAAAGACAGAGGGGAAAAGAGAAAAGAGGGGCTGAGGAAGGAGTGAAAAGGTGAAATGGAAAAGATGAAAGAAAGTGGAGGAGGGCACTTTACCTCAGGAATTCTGATCCTTGGTAGAGATCTGAACGTGCCTCTTAACCCTCTCTTGGATACATCTAAAGGTACCTCCTCTATCCCTTATAAAGCAACTACACAAAGCTTGGAGGGTACTCAATCCGAACGAAAAGGATTACACTGTTTACTCCCCATCCTCCACTTTCTTTCATTTTTTCCATTACACCTTTTCATTCCTTCCCCAGCCCCTCTTTTCTCAGTGCCACCTCATCAGTGCCCTTCAGTGCCATCTCATCAGTGCCCAGAACCTGCCAATAGTTAGTTACAGTTGGTGTATATATGTATTTTTTATATATTTTTTAAAAATAATTTTTTTGTATGTTGTTATGGAATAAAAATTTAATTTTATTAATGATTGTGTTATTGTATCAGTTAAGAGATAGTCCATTCTAGCTCCCCAGGTGGCTATATGTAGTGGTCAGCCTCAGCAACTGCCCTTACATTCCCACCTCCCCCATTCTCATATACCTGGGGGGAAGGCAGGATTGAAGCAAAGGGGTGTAAGTGGACCCCTCTTAGGCCCTCCATGTAGGTTCTTACACCAGCGGTGATATGCTTGGATTGGGGGCCCGATGAGTGGGTGCAATCTAACGTTAATGGGTACCTCCTCTGGTTAAGGCCAAGGTAGGAGATGTAGGGGTAAAGAGTTTCGGGAACCTTCAAGAGCCACCACAGCTTTAATGGACTTGTGAACTTTCCAGTCAACAATCCTGGCTAAGAGACAAACTGTATAGTAACTCTGAAGGTCTGGGAAACCTAGCCCCCCTTTGTGTTTTGGGGCCTTTAAACGTGCATATTTAATTCTGGGAGGCTTCTTGCCCCAAATGAATGGTGTACATTCCTTCTTGTATAGATAAACAAAATGTTGGAGGGACCCGAATAGGACTAGTTTGCAAGATATGGAAGATATGAGAGATGAGCAACATTTTAATTAAAGTAGCCCTACCGAACCACAATATGTTTAGAGACTGTCACAATTGCATCTCCTTACAAATGCCTTCCAGTACATTTAAATGGTTTCTGCGGTAGAGATCAGAGAATTCAGGGGGATTTTGACGCCTAGATAGGTTAAGGCATCATGGTTCCACTGAAAAGGGAAATTGGCCTGGCATTGCTCGACTTCATCATTAGAGAGGGAGATATTTAAAGCTTGGGATTTGGAATAGTTGATTTTTAGGTTGGAAAAATTCTTAAAAGATTCCAGTTTCTTGAGTAGATATGGGAGGGAAATGTGCGGTTGGGATAAGAATAGCAAAAGATCATCGGCAAAGGCCGTTACTTTATAGGATGAACCATGAATCGATAACCCATGAATATCGGGGTTTGAACACAATTTGTTTAGGAATGGCTCAAGTGAGAGGATGAAAAGCAGAAGGGACAAGGGGCATCCCGGCCTCTCCCCATTGGACAGATGGAAGGCGTCCGATAGGTGGCCATTGACCCTGACCCTGGCTTGAGGGATTGAGTATAGAGCCTGTATGCTGTCAAACATCCTTGGCAACAACCCAATGTTCTTAACAGTTGCTTCCAGGTAGTCCCAGGCCACTCTATCGAACACCTTCTCCACATCTAATGACAAGAAAAAGCCCCTTTTATTCAGCCAGTAGTGAATATTCAAAGCCTTAACGGTATTATCCCGTGCCTCTCACCCTGGAATAAAACCTACTTGGTCCAAAGAGATAAAGGATGACAGAAGAGGGAGCAGATGGTTGACCAGAATTTTGACATACAGCTTCATGTCCACATTGCGGAGAGAAATGGGGCAGTAATTGGTCACCTGAGAGCTGTCTTTCCCCTCCTTCCAAATCACAGTGATATGTGCTTACAAAAGAGAGGGAGAGGGAGGGGGAGAGGAGGCAAGTGAATGGAAAGCCGATAGAAATCTTGGCATTAGTATATCCAAGAACATGCGATAATACTGGAGTATGAGAGCATCTGGACCAGGGCTTCTCCCTGGTTTCATTTCCTTCACCGTTCTTTCTAACCCATCACCCAAAATAGGTGCCTCAAGTTCTAAGGCCTCCGACTCCGAAATCGGGAAGGACCTGAAACGAGTCAAGAAATCAGCAATAAGTTGTTTCCTTGTATTCGTCACGGAGGTAGGTTCGATGGGGTCTCTAAGGTTGTAAAGGGTTTTGTAATATTCTTCAAATTGTTTGGCAAAGCCTTTGCTTGAGCAGTGTTTAACCACTTCAGCCCCGAACCATTTGGCTGGCCAAAGACCAGAGAGTTTTTTGGAATTCAGCACTGCGTCGTTGTAACTGACAATTGCGCGGTCGTGCGACGTGGCTTCCAAACAAAATTGACGTCCTTTTTTTCCCCAAAAATAGAGCTTTTGGTGGTATTTGATCACCTCTGCGGTTTTTATTTTTTGCGCTATAAACAAAAAAGAGCAACAGTTTTGAAAAAACACAATATTTTTTACTTTTTGCTATAATAAATATCCCCCAAAAATATATAAAAAAACTTTTTTCTTCCTCAGTTTAGGCCGATACATATTCTTCTACATATTTTTGGTAACAAAAATCGCAATAAGCGTTTATTGATTGGTTTGCGCAAAAGTTATAGCATCTACAAATAGGGGATAGTTTATGGCATTTTTATTAATAATTTTTTTTTACTAGTAATGGCGGCGATCTGTGATTTTTATCATGACTGCACATTATGGTGGACAGATCGGCCACTTTTGGTGCTATTTTGGGACCATTCACATTTATACAGCGATCAGTGCGATCAAAAATGCACTGATTACTGTGTAAATGTGACTGGCAGTGAAGGGGTTAACCAGTAGGGGGCGCTGCAGGGGTTAAGTGTGTCCTAGGGATGTGTTCTAACGGTGGGGGATGGGCTACGTGTGTCACGACACTGGTCACTGCTCCCGATCACAGGGAACGGTGATCAGTGTCCTGTCACTAGGAAGAATTGGGAAATGCTTGTTTTATATCAGCATTTCCCCATTCTTCCTCTCCGTGAGATGATCACAGGTATCCCCGCGGACATCAAGTCCATGGGACCCACAATCAGACTCACGGAGCTCGTGGTGGGTGCATGCGCGCCCACAATGCCGTGTCTTAAAGAGCAACATACATGTATGTTAATATGCCTGTATATGCCATTCTGCTGACGTATATTGGCGTGAGCCAATCGGCAAGGGGTTGAGGCCTTGGGAGTCTCTAATGGAATGAATTGTCATCAAGTTCTTTTGGTGCCTGAACTGTCTTGGCAAGAAGGCAACCGCTTTTATTCCCCTGCTGGTAAAAGACTTTTTGTCAAAGCATTAATTGTCGATGGATCTTTTACCGAGCATTTCAAGAAGCTGAGTTCTAGCTTCTGTCAACTCTCTCAAGGTAGATGCAGTGAAGGATTTCTTGTGTGCTTTTTCTAGCGTAGGAATGGGGGAATACAAGGAGTTCACCATGGCCTGGTGGGACTTTTTCAGAGCCGCTGATGCGGATAGGAATTCCCCTCTAACGTTACACTTGTGAGCCTCCCATTGTGTTAAAGGGTCTATATCGGGGTGTAGTTGATTACAAAGAAGTCCTTTAACTTGGTGGTAAGCTGGGAGACCACGTTTGTATCCTTAAGAAGTGACAAATTCAATCTCCAAATCTTACACCTAGTGACCTTTTCTGGGAAAGACAATGTTAAGGTAATGGGGTGGTGGTCAGACAAGATCATAGATTCAGTTGTTGCCGAGGATAAATAGGGGAGGTCAGTTTGAGAAAGAAAAAAAAATCTATTCTGGAGAACTTTTTATGTATGGGGGAGTAAAAAGTGTAATCCTTTTCAATTGAGTACCCTCCAAGCTTTGTGTAGTTGTAGATGCAGTATTATAATGAGTGGAGGGGATCCTTCTGCACTCACCATGTAGCCTCAATAGGTGCAGTTAATAGCCTATATTCATCTATAGACATGTATATAGAAGAAATGCAAGTTCACAAACAGAGGATATAAACAGTATCTTATAATGTAATGTAGAACCGCCATAGACTGAGGGCCCATGGCACACCTTAATAACAAGAGGAAGAGTTAGTGTAATACAGAACATCATATAGAAAACTATGAATCAACAACTTCTACTGGATAACTTGAAGAGGAGCAGACCTCCCCTGGAATAATCCCAGGGATAGTAAGGCACAAAAAAACAAAAAAATAAAGGGGGGGAGAGAGAAGGGAGATTAATAAGATTTCAAATGAGAGATTCCGCTAAAATAATGGTTTACTGTGTATCAGAAGTAATTGCTGTTAGTAAGGGTCATAAGACGATGGGAAAGTGGCAGTATTGGGCAGTCCGTAGCAAATTAATCAATCTGCCAAATCGGAATGTCCACCAGCCGACCCCCCATCGCTCCACCTAGAACGAGGACCTCTGGGAGAGATCACCACCAGTGCGACAGATACCACCAAGGAGGCCCCTGTGGCACACTCCCGCAAGGAACGACAATCCATTCCAGAGGTCCTTGCATTAAAACTTCTGCGGATTCATCGCTATCACAGGATTGATTGAATCAAGTAAACAGGACGAATAGCCTTAAATATCAAACAGCCACACAGTGTTTTGTAAGGACCATTCATCTGGCAGTATTGCATGAATGGAATATAGTCCAAGCAGACTTCTGCAGATTCCTAGGGCTTAATGGAGGCAGAAGAAAGTTCAGGAAGTTCCACTTGCCAGGAGCTCAGGATATATTTCTCCCCCCTCTCCTCCCAGGATTCCAGTACCAGGTAGCGGTCAGCCAAATGGCAGGGGGGCTTACATAACATATGAACATACTGGCAAAAGTCCAGGGATGTGATTTGCATATACATTTAGGAGTTCCGTTAGAATTGCAGACAGGGCTGGTGAGAAGGACTGAGCCTAGCAGCAGCCATGTTCCCTGGTGTGGGGAGTGGGGTAAAACAATAAGAAAAAATAATAGAAAAAAGTAAAGTAAAAGACAAAGCACCTCACCCAAAAAAGGGAAGTCCAAGGAAGGTTCGCTTTAACAATCCTCGTAAGGGAGTTCTCGAGATCTAGAGATCTAGGCGCTCCCGACTTTGAGAGGGAGAGGGAGCAGGGCTGCTTCATTCTTCATCTCATTGATGAGGAGGGGTAGAGTTAGCTTGAAAGCGGCATCTTCTTCCACATTGTCACTGGGCTTTGGGAGTATTGTTGATGGTCTCTGATATCCAGGGATCAGTAGCATAGAAGGTACTGTACCGTTCAGGCAGGTCGACCATGGGGATCTTGCCAGCATCTCGCAGAACTCTTGGATGTCTTCTGGCATTCTTAGGGAGGCAGATCTGCCTCATGTGGAAGCAAACAGTC
This sequence comes from Aquarana catesbeiana, assembly GCF_042186555.1. Classification (NCBI taxonomy): domain Eukaryota; kingdom Metazoa; phylum Chordata; class Amphibia; order Anura; family Ranidae; genus Aquarana; species Aquarana catesbeiana. The sequence continues at coordinate 619,762,055 of NC_133325.1, read as the reverse complement.
AGAAGGGGAAGCGCAATCTGTATGTTATTCCCCTAGTGCAGAGAAGATCCAGCAGAGTTATATTGGATAGGTCCTGAAATAGCTTAATCTCAGAGCCATTTGAGATGATCTGATCTTTTTCCCGTGCCTTATGTAAGATTGTCTCCTTCAGTGGATAACTGACTAGGCAACATATGATGTCCCGAGGTGAGTCAGTCTCTCTTCCCCATGACCGCGCGGCCCGTGTGCCCGCTCGCTATTCAATGGCGGCTGGCCTGTCTAGGAGATCATTGAAAAGGGTTGTGACCGTTGATTGGCTTGGGGTTCAACAGATTCGGGGACACCACAAACCCTGATATTGTGTCTTCTCCCCCAATTATCGAGACCCTCTATATGTCTGTGCATCTCTACAAGTTGAGCAACATGGGAGTCGGATGTTCGATGCAGCTGCTTAATGGCATAGCCCTGCAGCATGGTGGCCTTCTCCATTTCACTGAGCCTCATCATTACAGAGTGCAGGTCTGAGCGGAGCTCAGAAATAGCAGAGCCGAGCGTGGATTTTATGTCGGCGACTACAGATTGCAAGTCTGAGAAGCTTGGGAGGGAGGAAGCTGTAGCGCCGTGGGACTTACTGGTCCTTGGCTTAGTTTCTGGATCACTGCCAGGTGAGCATCATGTTAGCGGGGTGGAGGCCGCCTGACTCGCTGAGTGCAGGGTTTGGAATAGTGCCAGTATGTTGCCGCTTAAGGGGGTTCTCGTATCCCGTGGGGTCCGGTTTACAGATGCGCTGCATCCCGATCTCAGCATTTTTGCGGGATCAGAAGGTGCCCAAAGGAGGTTTAGTTTTCTCTACACGGAGCCTCTTCCTTAAGCGGCCATCTCAGACCAGAGCCGCCATCTTCTTCTTCTACATCAGTTGTTTCAAAACTTTAATATGTCATTAAATACCACAATGACACTTTGGATGTTCATGACACATAACATCCTACAATATTTTGCAGACTTTTAAATTCTACCAACAAACAGGCATAATGCTTTTCACTTTTAATGGACGCTTACAGTATATTAAGAAAGCACTGCTTAATAGTGCTTTGGGAGCACTGCTAGATTAGCACAGGTCAACATTTCATGTTATGCTGAGAATAAACGGTGTAATGAGGATGCAGTTTATTTCATATTTCTTACAGGATGATATCCCCTTCATATCCATATCCATAATGCTATATGCAAGATAGTTGTTAAGGGCTTGTTTAAGGGATTTCCTTCTTCCCTCTCCTAAAGGGCATTGTATGCATTTGATGTTTTCTCACTCTCCCTTTCTTGTGTTGTGAAGAGGACCAGTAGAAAAAAATATTCATGATTACAGACAAAAGTGGTCATTTTTTTAGTCTGCGTCCCTACAGGTCACAGTATTTTTATTGGCCCACTGAACTCAGGCAGCAGTAGGCAACATGTCTTATGTGCTGCAGCAATACGAAAACATGTACAGGGGGTCCCCGGGTTACAAACAAGTTAGGGACTGTAGGTTTGTTCTTAAGTTGAATCTGTTTGTAAGTCGAAACAGGTACATTTGTTAAGTGTAGCTCCAGACAAAAAAAAAATTTTTAAGCTTTTTGGATAGCATAGGGAAGGGTTAACACCCCTGTGACATTTGTTTTGCTGTGTGTGCCCCTGTTCAGAAGATTTCACCTCACTTTCTGTCCCAATGACAATTGGATTTTGAAAATTTTGGGTTGTTGTGGAAATAAGCCTTGGTGATAAAGCATCCGTGGAGGTACCTTTTCCCCATAATAGCTCTTACAGGAGTGAATTTTCCTTCCTAGGGGTAGATTTCCTCTCACTTCCTGTTGTCTCCCTCCGTTTGTAAGTAGGAGTCGTTTGTAAGTCGGATGTTTGTAACTAGGGGACCCCCTGTAATGGCACAAAGGTCGTAAAATGTAATTTACACAAATAAACTAGTGAATTTATTCCAAGTGGATTAGACATGCAGAGAGAAAACAATACCGAAGAACGAAAATGTAAGAATTATGAAAAAAATTACATTTTATGTGACACAAAAAAATATAGTACAAAGATTTCTGTTTTTTTTTTATTATATAAGAAATAGTTATCCTATTACTGTCCAAATGTGCTGAGGAGGAATGTCATTTTTATTTCAAATATTTATTTTGTCAATATTTTATAGTGATTTTTCTCTTTGAGTGCAATAGTATGTTGCTCTTTCTTCTGACACTCTTCAAACAAATTTTTACATCTCAAGAGCTTTCCTTCAGTGATACAGCTAGTGTCACCAAAGATCAAAAAGCAGCTTCTCATTATTAATGCATCAAATATACTTTTCAGAAGGAAGTTATACACTGTCCAGACATTAGATTTTTTTTTTCACAGTAACTTTCTTTACCTAACAAGCATTCAACAAATTTTATATGACAACCATTCCTGTGTGATTATCATTTTTTTGTGATTTTGAATATTCTCTTCATCATACAAATGTATAAAATTGACAGTTAATATTTCATTTTATTTTATAAAAGAAGCATTGACTGTGGGTTTCTTAAACTATAGATTTCCTGGTGGACTAATTAAGATGTCACAAGACACCATTAGGAGGTTTTTGCTTGCCATACTTGGCTCACATTTTGGCTGATTCTTTTGAAATCATCTGCAATTCGATTTTTTAGGTGGGGTTCACACCCAGTACACAACAGTAGTGACACAACACTAGTACCACTTTGGATCTGACTTTGTCCTGCAACTTGAAGTCCAAAATGCGTCCAACTTCAATGAACAGGGATCCGACTTTGATCCCCGACATTACCATGCACTGTGTCTGGTATGAATCTTTAGGGGGAACGCCACACAAAATGTTAAAACAAAACTAGCATGGGTTCCCCCTCAAGGAGCATACCAGGCCCTTCGGTCTGGTATTGTTTTTAAGGGGAACCCCCACGCTGAAAAAACTGCGTTGGGATCCCACCCAAAGTCCATACCAGACCCTTATCCGAGCACACAGCTGGCAGGTCAGGAAAGGGGGTGGTTGTGAGCGAGCACCCCCCCTCCTGAAATGTACCATCCCACATGCCCTCAACATGGGGGGGTGGGTGCTTTGGGGCAGGGGGGCCCTGTGCCCCCCACCCCAAGGCACTTTGTTCCCATGTTGATGAGGACAAGGGCTTCTTCCCAACAACCCTGGCCATTGGTTGTCTGGGTCTGTGGGTGGGGGGCTTATCCAAATCTGGAAGACCCCTTTAACAAGAGGGCCCCCAGATCCCAGCCCCCCACCCTATGTGAATGAGTATGAAGTACATTGTACCCCTACCCATTCACCTAAAAAAGTGTCAAAAATAAACACTGTACATAGGTTTTTAAAGTAATATATTAAGGCAGCTCTGGCGTCTCTTCCAACTTCTTCTCCCCTCTCCGGTCTTCCGCCTCCTCCACTGATGTCTTCTGCCTCTGCCCGTTCAGGATTTCTGAGCAAGATTCTGAGAGATAAGATAATATTCTATAGGAAATTGTAAAACAGCTTTTAACATTAAGTCCTGTTTTTGGGGGACTGTCAAGTTGCCTTCTCTATCAGTTGATGCCAAGAAGGCATTTGATAGGCTGATGCTTAGTTCTCCACTCTCTGAGAGCACAGATTAGAACGGATCTTTGTCAGCAACTTTTCAAATTTATAATGGTGCAAGGCAAGGTTATCCACTGTCACCCCTTCTCTATGCAATTACCATGGAGTATTTAGCAGTAGCTATCCATAACAATCCCTCCATCTAAGGTGATAGAATAAAAGGCAAACCATATAAATTGGTACCCTATGCCAATGATTTACTGTTCATTACTTGCCCTAGATTTAGTATTTCCTCTATTTTATGAGAATTTCACCTATTTGGTCAGTTTAGTAATTTTAAATACAATATGACAAAATCTGAAATGCTTTCACTATCCCCAAAAAGAAATTTCCCAGTGACCTCTTTTAAATGGCAGGCTATGGTGGTAAAATATTTGGGGATTAAAATGCCTACATATTTTAATTCCTTGTTTAAATTACTTACCCCTGTTACTAGAAACAAAGGCTGAGCTTAACATTGTTCTAAAGCCTGAAAAGCATTCTCTGCAATAAGGTAAAAACCTTTTTTGTCCAGAACTCCTAAATACTTAGCTGAGCCCAATCTCAATGCAGAGATGTGCACGAGAGCACAGGCTCTCTCGGCTCGCTCTCTCCCTCCTCATTGGCTCAGTGAAAGCAGTGGGAGCCAAAGTCAATGTAAATCAGCGGCTTGCTATGAGAGCAATCAACAGGGGGGTGGAACCATGAGTTATAGAGCAGGACCTAACAAGTGGAGGAACAACCTCAAACCATTGCACAGATCAGGTGAGTATGGCATGTTTGCTATTCTTTTTAAATTAACATTTATAATCACTTAGAAAATGGATCCGCTATCATTATCTTAGTTTGGACATGTTAATGCAATTAATATTGGATATTCTCCCAAAATGTTTATATTTATTCCAAACCACCCCCATCATCATACCTAATAAATTTTTTACACAACTCCACACCCCAAGGCACTAATGTACACAGATCTATGACAAATTTTAAACAGCTTTGTGTTTTCTCCACACCACCAAAACATACCATCTCTATGTTATATTCCTTAGCCATTTCCATGCTATCTCCCAGCCTACCTTCTTGAAAATAAGTGGGCCTCCAAGTAAAGTCACTCCATTACTGATGAAGATTGGGAGAAGATCTTTCTATATAGTATACTCATTAACTCTCCATGTCCTGTGCAGTTCAGGAGTGAATCTTTAAAATATTGGCATAAGGGTATCTAAGGACTTTCAAATTATGGTCTATTTATCCATCTCATTGTAATATCTGTTGGAGATGTCATTATGGGTGGAAATATACAACCATAAAAAATGTTCAGAATTCCATCCTTTGTTTATATAAAAAAAGGAATATATAATATAATGTCAGGAATATGTTGAATAATTCAATGGAATATGTTCCCATGAATTTATGCTTCTTATGCCCTGTACACACGGTCGGACTTTGTTCGGACATTCCGACAACAAAATCCTAGGATTTTTTCCGACAGATGTCGGCTCAAACTTGTCTTGTATACACACGGTCACACAAAGTTGTCGGAAAATCCGATCTTTCTAAACGCGGTGACGTAAAACACGTACGTCCGGACTATAAATGGGGCAGTGGCCAATAGCTTTCATCTCTTTATTTATTTTGAGCATGCGTGGCACTTTGTCCGTCGGATTTGAGTACACACGATCGGAATTTCCGACAACGGATTTTGTTGTCTGAAAATTTTATATCCTGCTCTCAAACTTTGTGTGTTGGAAAATCCGATGGAAAATGTGTGATGGAGCCTACACACGGTCGGAATTTCCGACAACAAGGTCCTATCACACATTTTCCGTCAGAAAATCCGACCGTGTGTACGGGGCATTACTCTGCTTCCACAATCTTTATCCTAGGTAAAGAGCTCCATAATACGTTTCTTTATCTTTGCTGCTCATCAATTGATTTCCAGATCCTGGAAATCTAGTAATATTCCTGGCCGTCCTGAATGGTTAGAGACTCTCAATGACATAATGCACATAAGGAGCTTGGTAGGTGATGACAGGAACACTTACAACAATGTTTTCAAAAGACATGTTTTTTTAAAGACTCTCAAGTGCCCTATCTCTAGACACCTAAGTACTTTTGGATCATTGCTGACAATATGGGAATGTATTTCCCATATTTAAGAGTCATATCAGCCCTGGTTGTCAAGCCTAACTTTGACATGATATGATGCTTGTGTAACGTCACAGAGATACTCATGATTTAGGACTCTGGACTCTATTTTCTCTTTTTTTCTATTTGTATTATTTACTTTTACTTTTCTTCTTTCCTCTGTTTTCTATTCTCCCTTTCTTATCTTCATTCATTTGAATATATTTCAGATATAATTGTTATTACTTTGTTTAACCACTTGACCTCTGGAAAATTTACCCCCCCTTTATGACCAGGACATTTTCTTGATATGCGGCACTGCCTTACTTAAACTGACAATTGTGCGGTCATGCAATGCTGTACCCAAATAACATTTATGCCATTTTTTTTCCCAAAATAGAGATTTCTTTTGGAGGTATTTGATCACCACTGCGTTTTTTATTTTTTGTGCTATAAACAAAAAAAACCTGCCATTTTTGGGGAAAAAAACAATATTTCTTACATTCTGCTATAAAACATCCAATAAAAAAATTGTAAAAATCAAATTGCTTCATAAATTTAGGCCAATATGTGTTCTGCTACATGCTTTTGGTAAAAAAAAAATCCCAATAGGCGTATATTGATTGGTTTACACGATCATTATAGTGTCTACAAACTATGGTAAATATTTATGGATTTAAAAAAAAATGTATACTAGTAACAGCGGCGATCAGTGACTTAAAGCTGGACTGCGATATTGCGGTGGACAATTGGACTCTAATTGATCAGAAAAGATGGGCAAGATGCAGGAAAGATTGGCAAGATGTTAGCATTAAGATATGTAGACTAATTACTATCGGGCAGACCTCAGGATGGGGGCCTTCGGCTGCATTAGTGCTTTATTAAGCCTAAAGAATTTTTTCTTTCCTGGTCAAGTGCATACACAGGTTGACCTACTAATGTCCTATATTCAGTGGACTCTTTATACAATATCCATCTATACCAAGTCTTGGTGAATTTGGACATCTTATCAAGTGAAATATGTATCAGCTCCTCCATCTCCTCAATATGGACAATCCTATGAAACAATTCTCATATTGATGGAGTGGTTGTGGACCGCCAGTTGCAAGGCAAACATAACTTGGCAGCACTTCACATGTACATGGCCAATGTTTTCTTATAAATGTTTAGTGGTAGAGAGGAGTGATGCAGTTATAACTGCACCGGGATGTAATCCAAACTATACAAGGTAACTTTGTAGATTATATTGTGTACTAGTTTCCAAAAGGGTTGAAGGATGGGACACAACCACCATACATGTAACATGGTGTCAAACTCTACACTACATCTTCAACAAAGATTAGAGACCATTGGGAAAAATATGTGGAGCCTTGATGGGGTTCTGTACCAACGAGAAAGGATTTTATATCCATTCTCTTGGACAGTTACGTTAATTGAACCCTGGTGAATAAGGGTACAAACACTCTCCCATTCTTTGTCACATAGGGTCAAGTTCAGTTCCTGCACCCAAGCCAGACAGAATGGGGCAGTAGTCATGGGGGCAGCCCAACAGTCGAACCATAAATAGCGGATATCATGTATCATTGTGGTTGGGTGCAAATACAGATGCATTCCAGTAGATTAAGAGACCTGACCTAGGGAGCGATCTGGCCCTGTGATATCAACAAGTAACAAATTTGAAGGTATGTCCAATAGGGCATTGCATGGGGTCTCATCAAATCATTTACTGCATCCCGCAAGAGTAGAACTCCATTATGAAAGAAATGTTGAGCCAGGACATGCCAGGTGGAAAGGCGGGATTGAAGCCTCCCTGTGAACGCTTACACCATCGGTGATAAGCTAATAGCAGCGGTCCAATAAGAGGGTGAAGTTTAGCTTCCTTGGGCAAAAGATGCAAGAGGAGGGTTATTTGGGAGCTTTTGAGGGTCCCCACAGCTTTGAGTAAAGAGTGTACATTCCAGTCAACCAATCTAGCTAAGAGACAGGCCACAAAGTAACCCTGAAGATCTGGAAATCCTAATTCGACTTTGTGTTTGTGGGCATTTTAACCTAGGGGGTTTCTTGCACCAACAAAAAAATTGCATACATTCTCTCGTAAAAAGAGAAAAGAATGTTGGGGGGACCCTAATGAGTACAGTTTGAAAGATGCACAAGAAGCGAGGAAGAACTGACGTTTTAACTAAGGCGGCCCTACCGAACCTGGAGACGTTGAGAGTGTGCCACAATCGCATTTCTTTACAAATGCCCTCTAGGATACTCTGGTGATTCCTGTGATAAAGTTCTGACAGCTTATCCAGTATTTTAATACCCAAATATGTCAGGGTTTCCGAGCTCCACAGAAAAGGAAAGTTGCTCTGACACCGTTCAGCATCATCACTTGGGAGAGAGAGACGTTTAGAGCGTGGGATTTTATGTACTTAATCTTCAAATTGGACAAGGTCCCAAAATGGTCTAACTCATTAAGGAGATTTGGCAGGGTAATATGGGGTTGGGATAGAAACAGCAACATATCATCCACAAAATCCTGTGAATGGAGCGTAGCTTGTTTAGAAACGATTCAAGCAAGAGTACAAAGAGAATAGGGGGCAAAGGGCAACCTTGTCTCGTACAATTGATCAACTGGAAGGCGTCCAACAGATGGCCATTAACCCTGGCCCTCCTACAGCAATACTACAGTAGCTTCTCTAAAGTCCTCAAATTTGTCTTTTTTGGACACTAAAATATCACTCCTATAGCCATCCCACTACCACTTGGCAAGCCCATGTAAAAGAAAAGGGATGGGGTTTCAAGTTCCCCGGCCCCTTTTCTAATGGGACAGTAGCAGCTAATAAGTTTGAAGGCTCCCCCTGGAAAGTAGGTCACACGAGGTAGTGGGGTGCCTTGAGACAGTTAAAAAAGGGAATCCTTGAAACCCATAATCTTATCCTGGAAGCTTCTAGAAGCCTGGAGGATCCCTATATAAAGGGGGTTCCATCAGAGTTCAACTGCCAGTCACCTCAGGAAGTCATCAGCGGTGGAGCTCCGCAAATGGGCTATAATACTGGGCTCATCGCCTCTAACTCCTGAGGTGACATGAAGATGCTACTTAAAAGATTTCTCGAAAAAGCAGAGAGAGAAGGAGGAGAAGTTTGGCTGGGCCAGTGCCTCGCCTTACTGGACGTGTGCTGAAGGCTGAAGCATCGGCTCAATATGTGAGTGGCGTCGGACCCAGAAGTGGTGATCGTGGCGAAGGAGAAGTTGGCGAGGAGGACATTTGGCAGGAAGAAGAGGAATTGTTTCCAGTTCCAGAGAGGAATTGTTTCCAGTTCCAGAGCGGCGAGTTTAAGAGGCAGAAGGAGGAGCCAGCATCAGCTTAAGATGAGAGAAGAGGAAAGGAAAAGCTTGGCGGCCGTACAGCCCCCGGTGGAGAAGAGCAGAAGTGCAGCTCAGAAGTCGGCATTTCCGGGGGTGCGGCTACACATATTTTTTTTTTTATAATTTAATCTTTTATTGTAAATGTTTTTAAATATACAAAAAGCAAAACATCAAATATTACTGACCATCATACATTATTTTAAACAAGCCCACCCTCCCTCCTCCCAGTCTTGATCTGTTATCCTCATGATCTACTTCCCTTTGTCTGATTCAGACATTCCCTGTGCGAATTTTCCAGACTTTTTAAATATGTTCCATCTTGCCCAGGTTACTCTGTAAGTATCGCTCCGCCTCTGCTCAGAGCTGCTTAGGTACTCCATATGGCCAATGTGGTCCACTCTCTGTAGCCACTCTTTAATACTCGGCGTCTTAGCGCACAGCCAATTTTTAGGAATAAGCCCTTTGGCCGCGGTGAGCATGAATGGAACCAAAGTTTTTTTATATTGTGTCCTTGTTTTAGTTGTACCGTGGAACAAGCAGTTCCAAGGATGTTGAGAGATCCTTTCTCCTGTTATCTCCTCCATATATTCCAATAAATCTTGCCAGTATTTCTTCACCTCTGGACATTCCCACCATATGTGATATGTGGTTCCATGTTGATTACACTTCCGCCAGCAAAGTGGAGACCTAGCTGGCTGAATTGTATTAATTCTATCTGGAGTTAAGTGCCAGCGTACCATGCATTTATAGTTAGCCTCTATCGAGATTATGTCCGAAGCATAGTTATATACTGCGCCGATCATTTTCTTTTCATCTATTTTTATGCCCATATCCTGCTCCCATTTTCTTATGAAGGATAGGGGCCCCTGCGCATCTAATTCAGATAGTATATCATACATTGGAGATATCCCGTGTCTTAAAGGTTTTTTCATATTACACAGCTTCTCTATTTGTGTCAACTCATTCTCCTCTCTAATTGGTTGGGGAATAGTGCTTATAAAGTGTTTTAATTGAAAATACTCCCAATCATTTAAATAAGACCACCCATGTGTCGACATTATGTCCTGTTTTGACATATCCATTAATATCCTTTAATGCCCTGTACACACGGTCGGACTTTGTTTGAACATTCCGACAACAAAATCCTAGGATTTTTCCGACGGATGTTGGCTCAAACTTGTCTTGCATACACATGGTCACACAAAGTTGTCGGAAAATCCGATCGTTCTAAACGCGGTGTCGTACGTCGGGACTATAAACGGGGCAGTGGCCAATAGCTTTCATCTCTTTATTTATTCTGAGCATGCGTGGCACTTTGTCCGTCGGATTGTGTACACACGATCAAAATTTCCGACAACGGATTTTGTTGTCGGAAAATTTTATATCCTGCTCTCAAACTTTGTGTGTCAGAAAATCCAATGGAAAATGTGTGATGGAGCCTACACACGGTCGGAATTTCCGACAACAAGGTCCTATCACACATTTTCCGACGGAAAATCCGACCGCGTGTACGGGGCATAACTGTGCTTTGCCCATTTGTTTTCCCATCCGTGTCCCATTTCCTGGTATGAAAAAATTAGTGCCGTTAGTGAGTTATACTTCCATTTTTCCTCACCATAAAGTGTATCCCACAATTTAAATACTAATTTAGTTATCGCATGTGTATTTTTATTAAGTGTTCTATATTTCTGTGGAATCCAAATAATTTTTTTAAGTTGTGTCCCTGAGAGTGTATCTTCCATTTTGACCCATCTCTTTTTAGTGTTTATATTCACCCATTCCACCAATCTAGCTAGAATAATTGCCTTATAGTACCTACTCACATCAGGGAGTGACATCCCCCCTTTTTTTTTTCCTAGTTAACAAATTATTATTTATCCTAGGCTTTTTATTTTGCCATATATATTTAGAGAGTATTGATTTTTATCACTTTAAAAAATCCTGATGATATTCCTATCGGGGGCATCTGCATTTTATAAGTTATTTTTGGTAAGACCATCATTTTGAATATGTTTATTCTTCCTATCCATGAGATTGGTTTTCTTGCCATATTTTTTAAGTTTTAAGCTCGTTAAATAAAGGAATAAAATTAGCTTGGTATAACTTATCCGTCCTAGATGTTATTTTAATTCCTAGATATGTTATTGCTTCTTTTTCCCATGTGAAGGGGAATTCTTGCTTTAATAATCTTTCCTCTTTCTTACTTATTCCTAGATTCAAGATTACAGTTTTTATTGGGTTTATCTTGAAGTTCGAAAGTGCACCATATTCTTTTAATTCTTTTATTAGGTTGGGCAAAGACAGCCTTGGTTTAGTCTTATATAGGAGTATGTCGTCTGCGTATGCTGCCACTTTGTGTTCTTCCTCTCCAACTTTTACACCTCCTATATCTATATTATTTTGTATTTTAATTTATATTGGTTCCAAGGCAATTATATATAGGAGCAGCGAGAGCGGGCATCCAGGCCTGGTCCCATTGAACATCTCAAAAGCAGACGACATACTCCTATTGATTGCCAAGCCACCTTGGCTGTAGGGTATTTATATAAATTACTAATCCACCTCATGAATCTTGGGCCCAACCCTATACTCCTATGGGATTCCATCATAAATTCCCAATCAAGTCGATTGAATGCCTTCTCAGCATTGATCGATATCAACATCATTGGAGGGTCATATTCCTTTTCATTATTCATTAGCAATGGGGTTCTAATGCTGTTATCTCTACCCTCCCTTCCTGGGACAAAACCCACTTGGTCATCATTTATAAGTTCTGGCAATAGATTTTTTATTCTTGATGCCAGGGCTTTGGCATATAGCTTTGTGTCGGTGTTTAATAGTGCTATGGTGATGGTAATTAGAGCACAAAGTACCATCTTTCCCTACTTTTGGTATAACAGAAATATTTGTCTGGAGGGATTCTTTCCTTATTTCCTCATTCTCCCCAATTTTATTTAAATAATCACAAAGTTCTGGAACTAGTTGTTCTTTACATTTTTTATAATATTTATTTGAAAACCCATCTGGGCCTGGGCTTTTTCCCCCTGATGTTTCCTTTAAGGTGGCATGAATTTCCTCTTGAGTGATGGGTTCTTCTAGTAGGCCTGCGCATTCCGCTGTTATTTTTGGCAGATTAACTTCTTTTAGGTATTTCTGTATTTTGATTTTTCTAGCCTCCGCCTCTCTTCATGTCTCTTTATTTCTGATTGTATATAAGGCACTGTAATATGTTTTAAAAGCGTTGGCTACATCCGTTTTTTTATGCATCATATCTCCTCTCTCATTTTTTATCTTTTCTATATAGTTTGATGTTTTTTTCCCCTTTGATAGTTTTGCTAGATGTTTCCCGGGCTTGTTCCCCCACATGTACCTTTCTTTCGTGACATTTTTGAATGTCTTTCTAGCTTCCTGCTCCATCAAGTCCCTTAGTTGGCCCCTCTTAATTACGATCTTCCATTGTGTATCTGTGTCTAGTTGTATTTTATGTTTTTGCTCAAGATCATATAACTCCCTTATTGTATTTTTAATCTTTATTTATCTTTTCTTTTTTTCTCAGCCCCGAGGGTAATCATTTTCCCTCTGATATAGGCCTTGTGAGCCTCCCAAATTGTTGCCTTTGACACTTTTGATGTATTGTTTATATTGAAGTATTGTTCTATCTCAGTTTTTATTATTCTTTCTACTTCCTCATCTTCAATGAGATCTTCATTCAGTCTCCAATACCCTTTCCTCTGGATCATTTCTCTAAATCTATATTTATTGTTGAAGGGGGCATGATCAGAGACAGAGATAACTTCAATCGCTGCCTCTGTAACATGCTCCAGCAATTCATGATCCACTAAGACAGGGATATGTAATTAGCGGACCTCCAGCTGTTGCAGAACTACAACTCCCATGAGGCATAGCAAGACTCTGACAGCCACAAGCATGACACCCAGAGGCAGAGGCATGATTGGACTTGTAGTTTTGCAACAGCTGGAGGTCCGCTAATTGCAGATCCCTGCTCTAAGATGTGATCTAGTCTCGCGTACGTATCATGCACCGCAGAGTGGTATGTATAATCCTTTTTGTATGGATGTATTATTCTCCATACATATGATAATTGTTACCTATCCATTTTTTTTATCCATCTTAATTGTTTATTTTCTTGACACGGTGCACGAGACGTAGTATCTAGGTCATGGTCCATTGAAAAGTTAAAGTCTCCTGCTAGTACCAAATGTCCTTGTTTAAAGTCTGTTAAAGCATTTAAAACCCAGTTTAAATATTTTTTTGGGTGGTTATTAGGGCAATATACATTTGCTAATGTGTATCATATTCCTAAGAGAGTCCCCTTAAGGAACAAATAACGACCTTCAGGGTCGACCTTCCTGTCCTCTAGGGTGAAGCTAATATTTTTTCCTATCCCAATGGCCACTCCCTTTGCCCTCTTGTTTGGGGAATCTGCATAATACCAAATTGGGATCCGACGTGAGTGTATTTTAATGTTTGAATCAAGTGATAAGTGAGTCTCCTGTAAGAAGACTATATCTGCGTGATACTCTTTGAGTATAATATGCCTCTTTCCTGGGGAATTCAGCCCTCTGACATTGTAAGTTATAAGCTTAACGTCTATCATTGTTGAACTTATACAAGATTCTAACTTTTACGGGTAGTTGAGGACAAACAGATCTTAGCCCCCCTCCCTTACCTCCCCCCTCCCCTTCCAAACCTCCCCTTTCCCTCCCAATCTCACAACCCCCCACCCCCCCTTAATTGATGATATCTTGACCTCTTGGTCTGGAGCACTCCTGTGGGGAGCTCATTGTCACCTTGCTCCCTTTGACCCGAGGTGGAATTCTGTATGGCTTCGCCCATACTCATCTCACCTACTACCAGTGAGATGGTGCCAGAGCATGCCAGGGAACTGAGTCTCTTCCCTGCCACCAATCACTTTTCATTTCCCCCCCTTCAGTCCCTGCCCTCCCCCCATTACCCCCAGGAAGCAACAAACGAAAAAAGAAGGGAAAAAAAAGTCCTTTTGAAATCGCAATATATTTTTGCAGTCTTTATTTCGGCCTATTTTCTGTACAGTTTTTCGGAATAGGGATTTCCAATTTTCTGCAGAAATCAGCAGTCTCTTCTATAAATCTCAGTCTCACTGTGCGTCCATTTTTCCCGCCTATCAGGCATGCGGGAAAGCCCCAGCTATATTGCACCTGATGCTCACATAAAATCACCAGCAAAGGTTTTAAAGCTCTCCTCCTCTTTAAGGTTTCTTGTGATAGGTCCTGGAAGATTTGAATGTGATTCCCTTCGCATTCAATAGGTGGTTTCCCTTTCAGATTATGCCATATTTGATTTTTGTCTTCCCAGTTTGTAAATCGAACAATAATGTCTCTGGGACTCTCCTGTGGTAGTTCTCTGGGCCTTCTTAATCTGTGAGCTCGCTCAATCTTTAATGAGAACGTTATTTTTTTATTAATCAGAGGATTGCAGATCTTTTTTATAATTTCTGTTAAATCTTCCTGGTGAAGGATCTCAGGTACTCCACGTATCCTGATATTCTTTCTTCTATCTCCATTTTCTTGACCCTCTAATTTGTACGCTTGTTCTTGTTGTACCATTTTCAAAGATCTAATTTCTGCTTCTAGTTTCCTCACACCAATATTATTACTTTCAGATATTTTTTACACTTCTTCCATTCTTTCAAGGACATGGCCCAGATTTCTATATATTTTTTCCATCTCGTTTTTCAGCGATTTTTCCAAGGCAGCAAACATATATTCAATTTCATTTTTAGTCAGTAATTAAAGATTATCTTGCCCCAGTTGTTCATCTCTTGGTTCTACTGCAGAATCTAGCTCCTGCTCTGTTCTTGATTCTGACAGGGTATCTATCTCTTGTGCGACTTTATTTTGCGACTTTTTCTTTTCCTTATCCTTCTTCTTCTCCTTATTTTCTATCTGACTGTATTTGGCTGGTTGTTGCTTATCCACCAAGGGCTTATCTGCGTTTCCTGCTTGTGTCACATATTTGTTCATAGGGCCTGGGCTGGTGGTTAAGCTTAAGCTGGGTGATTTTGGTGTGGCCCCTCTTCTTGCCACCTTGCCTCTCATTGTTTCCGAGAGCTTATTATTCTTCACTGTCTCCCTTACTTTTATTGAAAGTCTGTCTCTTGCGTCCTTAAATTACAAGATGTAATGGTTCAACTGTTTTGTCCAGCATACACACTGTAGGGATGGTGGCTATCCCTTTATGTCTTCATCCCTTCTGTTGGACCACCCCCTTCCGAATCCCAAATCCACCTCTCCTCCTTCTCTACTTGTTTATCTAATGATTTTCCGTATTGTATATGAGATACAAAGTCTCGTTACATACATGTGCCTCTCCGTCCCACCCTAGGGGCCTTCACTCCTATACTTCTCAGTTACGGTCCAGGGCACATACATGTGCTGATAGAGAGTGATGTTTCTACTGTAGATTAGCTATACATTTATTTTCTTAATGCTATTATCTCATAAGCTTTTTCCATTTATTTCCATTATTTCTGGTCTCTATCTAGGTCTATATACAAGATTGCAATTTTAGCCACTGTTATACATCGCATCTCCCTCTTACATTACTCAATACTGTATAATTATTATTGTTGGTGTTGGTGTGATTTCATACAGTTTATGATTAAACTTCACAGTCCCATTCACAGTATAATGTATCCAGAAAAAAGCTCTTCAGGGGATATGGTTTTTCAGCACCCTGCGCCTTTCAGCCAGCTGAATTCTAGGAAATAAACAAGGAGACCAGGGGGGTGGGGGGTTAGGAGACCCATTGCAAGAGCTCAGCTCTCTGATCGCCGAACACAGACCCCACAAGTTTCTCCAGTTACCACTCTCTGTGATAGAACAATGTCAGGTCCTGGGGGGGTCTGCACCTCTTCCCACTGCTTCTCCTCTCCTTCAGCTGCTTAGCTGGCGGTAGCAGAGTAAGTGGGGGAGATATCTTAGAGGAGGATGATCTCCCTGTGAGGTCCCGTCCATCAGGTGGCGATTGCGGTTGCCTTGGGAGCACAAGGGGCTTCTAGGGGTGGAAGGCGGTGTTCTGTCATGTCCGCTTGACAGTAACTGCTGGCCAGGTCGTGGTTCAGGTCTGTCCCGATCCAGACCTAGCATTAATAGGCTCCATGATCAGCATAACAAGCATCTTCTAACGGTGTCTGCAGATTCAGCAGGGGGGAGGGGAGCTGTTTGTATCAAACATACATACTTGTTTAATTATCACAGCACATGCAGCGAGACCCAGCTCCCTCCTGCTAGCCTTATCCGAGGGCTTGCGCCATTACCAGACTCCTCCTTCCGTAGCCTGTGCAGCTACACATCATGATGTCAATATTAGCATGGCTCAGAAGAGGAGGGGCCGGGACCAAGCAGTGAGCAGCGAAAGGTGGTCCCCTAGGCAAACAAATACACAGGAACCGAGGGCAAGCAGTAGCTGCAGCGGTGACAGGCCCAGAAAAAGTGACAGCACAGATAGATCTTTTCAATCGGCAGCAGAGAGGGGCAATGAATTTCCCAGCAGCAATGAGATTCCATTGCCTTCTGCTGCTGTACAAGGTGAGTTAGGTAATACTGATATGATAACTACCTTGTGTAGGTCTATTTCTCAATTAGCTTCTTCTTTGTCATTTATCAGTGATGTGTCAAAAAATCAAGTGGGTAATAGTACTAATACTCAGGATGTCTCTAGTGTCTGGACCGTTCCAGATCAGTTATATTCCAATGCCAACTTAGCTGTTACAAATGCTACAACGTCTAATGCTGCGTACACACGAACGGACTTTACGGCAGACTTTGTCTGGTGTACTTTTCGACTGACTTTACGACGGACATTCCAAATGAACGGACTTGCCTACACACAATCAACCAAAGTCCGACGGATTCGTATGTGATGACAGACGACCAGACTAAAACAAGGAAGTTCATAGCCAGTAGCCAATAGCTGCCCTAGCATCGGTTTTTGTCCATCGGACTAGCATAGAGACGAGCGGACTTTTCGACCGGACTCGAGTCCATCGGACAGATTTGAAACATGTTTCAAATCTAAGTCCATCAAACTTTTGAGAAAACAAAGTCCGCTGGAGCCCACGCACAATCGAATTGTCTGACGAAATCCAGTACATCGGACCAAGTATGCCATAAAGTCCGATCGTGTGTATGCGGCATAACTCAGACCATTTAGTTAGGAGTCATGCTACCAAAAATAACGTGCCTGAAATATGTATAAAAGAAAGTATGCCTTGTCAGTCTTCAACCGCTGGGTTTTCATTTAACTTCAACAGTCAAAGAGAAAATATGGAATGAAGAATTCATTGATTTATTATCATTGCTTCCTTCCAGCAAAGAATTCCTTAGGAATGATAAAGAAAAATTGAAGATGATAGGAGAAGGCCTATTACCAGAAATTTTAATAACTGGTTTAAGGCCTTTTGCATTTATGCAAGTATAATATGAGAAAAATATCCTGAGCATAGCATGGGCCTATTTCATCACATAGACATCATTCTAGAAGCTTATAAAATTTTCGGAGGATTTGGTTGGTTCATCTATGATGAGTTATTTAGACAGAAATTAGCAGTACACAAAAACCTTCCATGGGGAAGTAAAGAAATCTTTTATTACCACAGAAATCTCCGATGGTGCGTCCTCAGACTTTGCAAGTTAATAGTAATACTACATCTTACAAAAAGGGCACTTGTTTTGCCTTTAATGATGCACATTGTAAATGGGCTACAAATTGCAGTTATAGACATGAGTGTGCCTTTTGCTCTGGCCCACACTCGGTGAAATGTTTAAAAAAAATGGCCTCAAATCAATCACAGAGTAAGGAGTCCTTTCTTAAACGCTCCATTGCCAGTGATCATACAAAACATACTGCCATACCTACACAAGTATCCAGATCAGCAGACGAAGCTCATGCTTTAAAATGGTTTTAAGGAAGGTTTTGTGTTACCATCATTTAATGGAAAGGGTTGTAAAGTTGAAAAAATCTGAAATCAGTGAATACATTAGACGATATAGTAAGAGAAAAAATTAAGAATGAAATTAAGGGGGGCGTGGCTTGGCAAGCGACCACGATGGACGTGTGCTAGTGGAGCTCACAGCCGACATAGCCTAAAGCCGGACAACCCGAGAGCACAGACCCGGAGATGGGCAAACTGACCCAGCAGACACCCCACTCCAGATTACGCTGCAACTCTGCAGCCGTTTCTGCCGCTAGAAGCATCGCGGAACTCCTCAAAGCCCTGCCGTCTCCACGAGGCAGCGGTAC
The DNA here is from genome assembly GCF_042186555.1 of Aquarana catesbeiana. Lineage (NCBI taxonomy): Eukaryota > Metazoa > Chordata > Amphibia > Anura > Ranidae > Aquarana > Aquarana catesbeiana. The sequence goes on along the minus strand of NC_133325.1, from coordinate 619,743,682 downwards.
AGGCCTAAAGATGGCGCGGGCTCCACAAGACGAGGAGGACTTCAGTGAGGACTCGCAATCGGCACAGGAGGATTCAGGTAGGGGACGCAACCGCTCTAACAAGCCCCTCACATATGCAGACATGTCCGGATTTGCCGCAGATATAAAATCTACATTTTCAGCCGCCATCACGGACCTGAAATTGAATTTACTCACACTGACAGACAAGATGGAGACTGTGGAGGCAGCGGGCAGGCACAGGGACAGGGCTATACACAGGTTGGAAAAGATCACTGACTCACATGCTGAACAGTTCATTGAAATAAACAGACATTTAGAGGATCTCGATAACCATGGGAGGAGGAACAACATTAGGGTGAGGGGGATCCCTGAAACAGTGGACTCTGACCAGATAATACCGGCTTTACAGCGTGTCTTTAATTCACTGCTGGAAAGACAGGAAGACATGGACATTGAGTTTGTAAGAGCACACAGGGCCCTTAGAGCCAGGGGCCCAGATACAGCCCCCCCACGGGATATAATATGCTGCCTTCAAAGTTATCCACTCAAGGAAGATATCATGAGAAAGGCACGCAGAAATGATCAAATTGTTTTCAATGGTGAACATATTATGCTGTTCCAGGACCTCTCCCAAATTACTCTGAAAAACCGTAGAGCATTGCATCCCCTCCTAGACAAACTCAGGGAACATGATATGTGTTACACGTGGCGCTTCCCTTTTGCTTTGGTGGTAACGCTGGCTGGAAAACAACACATCTTGCGCTCACCATCTGATTTAACAGATTTTTGTGCAGGACTGGGTATAGACAAAGTGGAATTGCCTAAATGGTACCAGGAGTTTGCCCTCCCACCACTCACAAGAAGTCCCCACACTTCACCATCCTCCACACCGGAAAAGCAGATCCCTAAAGGGAAGAAACATGGCCGCGGTGGTGGTCATCATTCAGGAACACCAAATAGGAGACAAAACCTTCCCAGGTCTCAAGACATTGTGCTTACAACCCTGGAGTCTGGCACCTCGACTCCCAACAACTTCCATCATAGACTATGGACCTGGTTAATCACAATTTACTATCTTCCTAAATCCTCCACAGACAAGATGGGGATATCAGAGGACTTATACCTCCTACACACGGTCGGACATTGATCGGACATTCCGACAACAAAATCCTAGGATTTTTTCCGACGGATGTTGGCTCAAACTTGTCTTGCATACACACGGTCACACAAAGTTGTCGGAAAATCCGATCGTTCTGAGCGCGGTGACGTAAAACATGTAAGTCGGGACTTTAAATGGGGCAGTAGCCAATAGCTTTCATCTCTTTATTTATTCTGAGCATGCGTGGCACATTGTGCGTCGGATTTGTGTACACACGATCGGAATTTCCGACAACGGATTTTGTTGTCGGAAAATTTTATAGTCTGCTCTCAAACTTTGTGTGTCGGAAAATCCGATGGAAAATGTGTGATGGAGCCTACACACGGTCGGAATTTCCGACAACAAGGTCCTATCACACATTTTTCATCGGAAAATCCTATCGTGTGTACGGGGCATTACACTTATCTCTCATAAGTTAACGGACCTAGTTGTCATAGAACTTTCCTTCAGATACCAGTGATTGATCGGATAGTATTACAAGATACTGTTTTTGGTCACGGCATCTGACAACACTCTGACCCCTTCCACTTTAGGCTTTGGACAACGCAAGACCTCCAGGAAGAAGTAAAGTAGACAGTTGCATTCAAATAGAGTCAGAAGCACCTCAAACAGAAGCCAGGGAAGTTAAGCTGGAATCCCTAGAGACAAGTTACTCATTCCAAACAAACCTTTTTACAGGGTTGATTCCCCAAGACACTAGTTTATTTTTGGCCTATTTTTAAGGCAGTGTCGTTCTTATTTTTTTTAGTTCCATTTTGTTTGATTTACACTTTCTAAGTCACGTTTTGATATATCTTTGAATTTATCGCATATAAAGGTCTCGTGGCCGGGACTTGTACCAGACCACGACACCACTGATTGTGACTTTTTCACCTCGGTGGTAAACCACCCACGTACCCATAAAGTGCACCTGGGCCAGAGTTTCCACGACCCAGGTGCACTAACTGTTTGCTTTAGAAAAGTAGTTTATTATCTAAAGTAGATTTAACTGAAGACTACCTCTGTTGTTTTAGGATTCACTATCTATTTCTGAATCCAACTCTCTCTATTCTTTCTTCTATACCTTTCACCCCTCTATACTTGAATCTCTCTTGCGCTCTCTCTTCTTGGTCTACCAATCATCCCTGTGAACACTAAGTAATCCGGATTTGTTTTCACAGAGTTAGATTGATATATCCCCCTTATATTTGAACTACAGAGATGGCTTTCTCATCACTCGGGGGGAGGCCTATGGTGATTTTGCATAATATCAAGGGACTGAACATCCCCGAGAAATGGGTGTCACTTCTCAGAGAGCTGAAGAAAGGTAGGCCCCAATTTGTTTTCCTACAGGAAACTCACTTCAGAACCAACCAAGTACCTAAACTAACTAATACATACTTCACCACCGCATACCATGCGACTAATGACTTAGCAAAAACCAAAGGGGTGACTATTCTTCTTAGCAAAGACACCCCTTTTACCCTTACTGATAGACTGACAGACCAAGAGGGCCGCTACATCTTTATTAAAGGGAACTTATGGAAACAGGACTGTGACGCTGGCTAACCTATATTTCCCAAACTATTCTCAGGTCACCTTCTGTCAGAAGGTCACCCGTGAACTCAAGGGCTTTGCAGAAGGGACACTGATATTGGGAGGAGATTTTAATGTCCCACTAAACCCAATCATGGACTCCTCCACTGGAAAGTCCTGCATTACGTACAGGGCCTTTAAAACAATCAAAAAATGTTTAAGCACTCTACAATTAGTAGATGCCTGGAGATTCCTCCACCCAGACACCAGAGATTTCACATTCCACTCTATTCCCCATGATCGATACTCCCGAATCGATCACATTTACATCTCCCAAAGAGACCTACAGACAGTGACAGAGGCACACATCGGCATTCAGACGATTTCAGATCACGCTCCTATATCCTTAGGGGTAGATTTGCTTTCCACACCACATAGTGCTAACACCTGGAGATTGAACACATCTTTACTGTCAGACCCGGACTTGCTCCCTCGTATACGGGAAGCTATATCTGACTTTTTTATTATTAACAATACACAGGACATGGATCCGATGATGATATGGGAAGCACATAAGTGCACGATTCGGGGGGAATTAATCAAGCTGGGTGCACAACGCAAAAAAAAGCAGGAAAAGGAAATTCGGGACTTGTCTGATAGGGTACGCACACTAGAAGCCTCACACAAACAATCTTTGGCGGTTAAGACAGCTAAAGAACTTTTAGAAGCCAGGAAAACACTACAAGAGATAATTCACACCAAGACACAGAGATCACTATTTTAAAAAAAAAGAGTATACTATGAATCAGGAGACAAGACTGGACAGTTCTTGGCAAGGGCCCTGAGAGAGGCTCGCTCCAATAACATCATTTCTGGCATTAGAGCGCCGGGTGGGACATTGGAAGTAACCCCAGAAGCCATTACGTTACAGTTCCACAACTATTACTCTAAACTTTACAATTTACCACAACAACATAGACCCCCCACAATACCAACTGACAGAATGCAGGCCATACAGGACTACCTGATTGACAGCGCTTTACCACGACTTGATGTGGAGGAGACAACTCCCCTAGAAGACCAGATAACGACAGCTGAAGTGCAGGGGGCAATCAAAGGACTTAAGTCAGGAAAGAGCCCAGGTCCGGACGGCTTCACATCCACCTACTACAAAACATTTCAAGACATTCTATCTGCCCCATTGACAAGAGCATTGAAGTCCCTCTCCTCTCCCAGACAGGTACCCACGGACTTTCTCTCAGCCCATATAACGGTGATACATAAAAATGGTAAAGACCCGACAGAGTGCCCAAGCTACAGACCCATTTCGTTATTAAATTTAGACCTCAAACTATTATCTAAAATACTTGCCAATAGATTAAAGTCACTCTTGTCCTCCTTAATAGGACCAGACCAAGTGGGCTTCATGCCGGGAAGAGAGGCAAGAGACAATATTATCAAGGCCTTGCTCCTGATGCATGAAGTGCACTCGCGGGGCATCGAGGGCCTTCTCCTGTCCACGGACGTGGAGAAGGCCTTTGATCGGGTCTCTTGGGACTATATGATGGCAGTTTGTCGCCATGTGGGGTTGGGAACACACATGATGACTTGGATCACAGCTCTGTATCAGAACCCTTCTGCCAGGATAAAAGTAAATGGCATACTGTCAGACAAGGTCCAGATATCGACCGGGACCAGACAAGGATGTCCCCTATCACCGTTACTGTTTATTCTGTCATTAGAGCCCTTTATCAGGAAGGTAAACAAGAACCCATCCATATCAGGTTTTGAAGTAGCTAACAGAACCTACAAGACAGCAGCTTATGCAGACGATCTCTTATTTTTCCTGACCAAACCCCATATCACAATCCCAAACCTATTAGAAGAATTTACACATTATGGCTACATTTCTAACCTCAAAATTATTTTACTCTAAATCTGAGGCAATGAATGTTACACTACCAAATGATGCACTCTCCAAAGCCCAGGGGACCTGTTCGTTTCGCTGGGTTGAGGGTGTACTCAAGTATCTAGGGGTCTCATTGCCTTCGAGATTGACGAAGACTTATGAAGAGAACTTTCCCCCTTTATTAAAAAACATTGCCTCAGACTTACAGAACTGGAATTCCAAATTTTTCTCTTGGTTCGGAAGGGCAGCCATTCTTAAAATGACCATTCTTCCACGACTACTGTATCTTCTGAGATCACTACCTGTTAAGATTCCACTGCATTACTTCAAACAATTACAATCAACTCTCACACGTTTCCTTTGGAGACATAAATGACCCAGAGTCAAATTCACCCTTCTAACTAGACCCAAGGAGCAAGGTGGAATGGGCCTACCACATTTCCACAATTATTACCTAGCCTCTCACCTTACTAGGGTGATTGATTGGCACTGTCATGGTAAATCAAAAGATTGGGTCCAGCTGGAAGAAGCTCTGACCTCGGGCACACTTAGGTTTTCTCCCTGGATTCCTTGGGGAAGACAACACCAATCTATACGGAGACACCCACTGACGGGGACCACCATGGAGGCTTTCCAGACAGTGATCAAGAAATATGACTTAACGACACAACTGAGCCCATTGACACCTATACAGAACAATCCAGACTTTGTCCGCGGTTTGGTGGGTGGAACCTTTCAAGCGTTGGACCCATCAAAACTACTGACCGCAGGAGACTGCAACAGAAATGATAAGGTCAAAGACTTTTCAGTGTTGAAAGAGGATAACAATCTGACCCACTTACCCAGATGCTCATATTTCCAACTACGTAGCTTCGTTACGAATAAGACTAAACAACCCCACTTTCAGAGACCTATGACACAACTTGAGACAGTGTGCCACGGAGGAGATGACTTTGCTAGGGCGACCTCTGCCGTATACTACTGGCTTCAACACCCTACAACAACTACTGAGGACAGATTTAGTATAGAATGGTCCAGAACACAACAGAAAGATATCACTGACAATCAATGGCTGACAGCTTGTACGTTAGCACATAAATGCTCCATCAGTACTAAAACGCAGGAGACGGCGTACAAACTTTTGACTCAATGGTACGCCACACCCCATAAACTTAAAACATGGTATCCAGAGGCCTCTGACAGATGCTGGCGATGCAACAGAGAGACAGGTACACTTCTACACATTTGGTGGCAATGCCCGATACTTGAAACTTTCTGGACAGGGGTGAAGGATATCGTACGACAGATAATGGAGACTAGAATCACTTTAGATGCAGCATGCTGCCTACTCCACATTTCTAACTTTATGTATAGAAGGTACAAAAAATCATTAACGAAGCACTTCCTAAATGCCGCTAAGGCCCTGATTCCGTTATGCTGGAAGAGTACTCAGGCTCCTTTGGTAAAAGAATGGTTGCGAAAAGTCGCCGAGATCTGTCGTATGGAAGATTTGCTGGCCCAAACCTATATGACGATGATATAGAAAGATGCCACAAAACATGGACCCCCTGGTTCCAATTCAGGGTTACACCAGCATACGACCAATTAATGAACTTTTTAATACCCCTTGGAGTGCTGGTTTTTATCGACACTCACGTGTAAAACCAAGGCGCGTTGTGGTGACCAGGGAGAGAGAGCTATTATTACTTCACAGACTAACTCTAATTTCTTATCCCTCTTCTACTTTTTCTACTTTCTCTTTACTACTCTATACTTCTCTTTAAATAACAAAAAATATGTTTTTTGTTTCAAAGAATTCAAAGCTATCTAATAGATATATTAGATGTCATACTAGTTGATTTGATCCAATTATCTAACTAGTTGAAACAAGAGATAACTTTCATAGCAATTTCTTTTCTGTTCAACTCCAGTATGGACTGTAGGCCTACACGATTCATAGTCTGTATTCCATAATTTAATTCAGATAGTTGGCATTATATTTGTTGTTACTTGGGTGCTATGGACACATATTTCAGATTAACAATGTAAAGTGGCTTTGACTGTTAAACCTCATTAACCTTTAATAAAACTCATTAATGGAAAAAGAATGAAATTAAAGCACATAGAATTGCAGGTCCTTTTAAAAATCCACCTTTTTTGGATTTTAAAATATCACCTTTAGGAATATTACCCAAAAAAATCATCTATCATTTCCTGACGGTAAGTCCCTTAATGATCAAATACCTGGTAAGATTTATTCGGTTGAATATGCATCATTTGATGATGCAATAAAATTGGTAAGAAAATTAGGTTCAAATGCGTTATTAGCTAAAACTGATGGAAAATCTGCTTTTAGATTATTGCCTATTCACCCGAACAGTTTCAATTCTTTGGGATTTTATTTTGAAGGAATGTACTACTTTAATAAATGCTTACCAATGGGGTGTTCCCTTTCCTGTCGGTATTTTGAGGCATTTTCCACTTTTATTGAATGGGTAGTACAGGAGATTTCGTGCCTTCATACGACGATTTTTTATTTCTTGGTTCCTATGGGTCGGAAGATTGTATGAATCTTTTACAGTTATTTTTTAACATTTGTGAGAATTTTGGAATTCCATTAGTGAAAGAAAAAACAGTCCTACCCACCAATTGCCTAGAATTTTTAGGAATTACAATTGATACGTCCCTTATGGAATTTCGACTCCCTCTACAAAAATTATAAAGTATTTCTGAATTACTCATACATTTAATTAGTAAGAAAAAGGTGTCATTGAAAGAAATGCAAAAGTTACTAGGATCATTAGCTTTTGCAACCAGGATTTTACTGGTTGGTAGGATTTTTTTCCAGGCGGCTTTATTTTTCTATAGCTGATTAAAAAAAACTTATTCTCATATACACATGTCTTCAGATATGAAGGAAGACATGATTGTGTGGCTAACATTTTTGACACACTTTAATGAAAGAACCATATGAAAGAACCATATGGCAGCATGAATTTATTTCAGATAAATAATTTTACTTAGCAACTATCTGTGCTGGGTCAGTAGGTTTTACTGCAATATGAAAAAAATCATTGGTGTGCAGAAAAATGGCCTTTACAGTACAAAAATCTTGGTTTATTAAAAAATAGTGTTTTATTAGAACTATTAATAATAGTTAATTAATAACCTAATTAACCTAATAATCTAATAGTTAATTAATAACCTAATTGTAGTAGCTATAGCAATGTGGGGAAAATATATCGCTTGTTTATTAGCACAGATAATAAGGGAGTGATGTTTTCTAATAATTCTTTAAATCACCTCCAGTTATGAAGCTACTAAGGTATCTGGTATCGAAATGTTTAATAATACATATTTGGTTGAAGGCAAAATATATTCCAGGTAAGGATAACACTGTAGCTGATACTCTCTCTCGGTTACAGATGACACAATTTTTCAAACTGCTCCCAGAAGCGGACAAGATATATATGGTATGCCCTCAACATCTTTGGGACATAACTGAATATATGACAATATTAAAAATTCTTTGGCATCCAAGACTTGGTTAGGATATTCTTCAGCCTGGTTTTCATGGATATGCTATTTTAATTCACATAATATACCTTGGTCATCTTTTAATGAAAATATGGTGCTTTCCTTTCTTAATAGTTTGATGGAAAATACATTTTTGTGGTCGCATATTGACAAAATATTATGTGGAATTTCATTTTGTTCTGAAGTTATACGGATTTCCTTCACTATTTAGTTTTTTCCTTCATGCGTCAAGCAATGAAAGGTTATAGAAAAGTGAAATTTTCAGTTGGTGATAGACTAAATTTGGGGCTTGTTTGTTCAAAGCGTCTTTTTCAATATGTTTTTTCGCAGCCTTGAGAATTTCTGAATTAGTACCATACAAAAAAAAAGGCTCAAATGGCCTTCGGTTTAAAGCAATGGAGAATAGTGACAATTGCGTTAGAATTTTTTTGCAACAATCAAAAACTGATTAGGCAAGGGTTCATGGATTACTTTATATAATTGTAATAATGCAGTAATTTGCCCAGTTCAACTTTTAAATAAATATCTTAGTGTTTGACCTAATGGTCAGGAATTGTTATTTGTGCATGAGAATAATTTACCATCGACAAAATTTCAATTCAGTAGAGTATTGGACAAATGTCTGAGAGTTCTTAAATTAGACAAACTTCCACTGTCCTGCCATTCGTTTAGAATTGGTGCTGCAACAGAAGCGGCTAAACTTGGTTTGGATAGGGATAAGATCAAACAAATAGGCAGGTAGAAATCAAATGCTTATGCTTCCTATGTTAGGCCTAATGTCCAATTTTGACTTTCAGGTACTCTGAAAATTATACGGATCATCTGACACTCCTTTGTGTTCTGGGCCCATAAGAGAGCATTGAAAAGAGTTTACAGAAATAATTTGGATTTGGATCCAAACATTTTTCCAATTTATTGGTTTGGTAAACGGGGAATGGTTTGGGGGGAATTGATGTCAGTATTGGGAAGAGTGACTTATGGAGAACCTTTATCTGATGTTTTGAATATACATCTGGGAGGTAACGATATTGGCAAATTAAAAAATAAAAATGTATTATTTCAAATTCGGTTGGCCATTCAAGAGTTAAAGTCTGCATCTTCCAAGACTGTCATTATCTTCTCTGAAATAATTCCTCACTTAGTCTGGTTACAAGCGGATATGTTTTCTGTTTTTGAAAAAATTAGGAAGAATATTCATAGGCGTATTGAAAAATTTATGACGTTAGGATATGGCATTTCCTTTAGACATGAGGATTTAGAAGGAGGGCTTCCGGGTCTATATCGGAGAGATGGAATACATCTTTCAGATATAGGTCTGGATATTTTGAACTTAAATTTTCAGACAGCTATTGAAAAGGCTGCGGGATGGGGGAGGTAGGCAAGAGGCTTGTTATAATAAAACTCGTGCTATAAAAGCTGAGTTGTTCTTAATTTTAATATTTGTATTTATGCTGAAAAAAGTTATTGATGAATTTTGATGAAATAATTATTTATTGAGTTATTTAATAACATTTAATATTTAATATGGTAAACCAATAAATAAAGCTGCAGCCAATAAAAACTTTTATTAATCCAAATATATTGTCTGGGTGTATTTATTCAATCACTGTCTAGAAAAGAAATTTAACTGCTTGCCGTCCCATGTAAAAGAAAAGGGATAGGGGGTTTCAAGTTCCCCCAGCCCCTTTTCTAATGGGACAGCAGCAGTTAACAAGTTTCAAGGCTCCCCCTGTAAAGTAGGTCACGTGAGGTAGTGGGGTGCCTTGAGACAGTTAAAAGAAAGGGGATGTTTGAAACTCATAATCTTGTCCTGGAAGCTTCTAGAAGCCTGGAGGACCCCTATATAAAGGGGGTTCTGTCAGAGCTCAACTGCCAGTCACCTCAGGAAGTTGTCAACAGCGGAGTTCCCCTCCCGCCCTCCCTGGATTGTCGCGAAAAAATATTTATGTGGTTGGGTCACCTTTTCTAATGAGAAGGGGACAATTTATTATTAATTTTATGCTGCTTATAAAACAACTCGAGCTATAAAAGCTGAGTTGTTCATTTTAATATTTGTATTTATGCTGAAAAAAGTTATTGATGAACTCTGATGAAAGAATTATTTTTGATTTGTTTAATAAAATGTGTTATTTAATATGGTAAACCTATAAATAAAGCCGCGGCCAATAAAAACTTGTATTAATCCAAATATATTGTCTGGGTGTATTTATTCTATGACTGTCTAGAAAAGAAATTTAGCTGCTTGCTGTCCCATTATTGAACATTGCATGCAATACTTCTCCTTGGTAAACCTTTATATTTTGATGTTATATTGTCAAACTACTATCGCCATAAACTGACTGACTACTCACCCTGACTGTGTCCATCTGCCAGCATCTCAGTTAGTCAGTGTTCATATATCATTATTGCTCTATTATTAGTCCATTCTTTATTTATACCATTATTATATCAGTATTCCCATATTGGTGTACAGTTATGTATCTATTAGTATACCACCATCATCATCATCTTCAAAAGTTTCTCTGGCTAGACCAATGTATTTATTTTTTTTTAACATTGTGATTCTCTTTTCTTATTTAATTCACCTGCATAATCACAAACTTTTTTATAATTTTTTGCATGATTGTTTTCACAACCAGATCCTGCATTGATACTTCACCAACATTGTGCAAAAGAAAACAGTACAACTTCAGTTTCTTTGCACACATGTACATGTAAAAAACTTAAAAAGAAAATGCAAATGACAAAAAATGTAATTTATTAAATGTTCTAAAACTGAACTCCAGGAATTATTATTAATTTTAAACACACATTGGTACAGCTTGAAATTGTAGTCAGGCTTTTCTTTTGCACAGCATTAGATGTTATCCCACATTCACAGTGCATTTTTGCATGCATTTGCAATATATTTTCAGCTTGTTTTCAGTGTATTTACATGCATTTGCAGTGCATTTGTGGTGCATTTGCAATGTGATTTTTGGAAAAAATTTAAAATTTATTTTCTTTTTACTAAATTGCATTTACATGCATTTTTATGCATTCACCTACATTTGTGTTGCATTTACACTTGTTTGTAGTGCATTTCAGTGTGGAAAAATGTAGCATGCCATACTATTTTTTTTACATGCATATGAAAGCATGTCCATGGTGTCAACTAGGCTAATTCAAATACGCTCTTTTTTTTTTCTAAATATGTGTTTGTACTGCATCTGCTGTAAATGACCTCTTAAACTTTAAGCCAGGGATAGGCAACCTCGGCCCTTCAGCTGTGGTGAAACTACCAATCCTATGATGTCTCTGCCTCTAGGAGTCATGCCTGTGATTGTCAGGGTCTTGCAATGTCTCATGGGACTTGTAGTTTCACCACAGCTGGAGGGCCAAGGTTGCCTACCCCTGCTTTAAGCACTACATGTATCCAAATATGTATAACTGGTTACATTTGAATAAACATTTTCAGGTAAGCAGGAATTACATTTTTAACAGAAATCAATAGGAAGACTGTCTCTTCTCCCAATTGTAAATTGTATCATTCATCAAGTATATTGCAAAGGAGAGATTACCAGAAGTGGATTTTAAGTTTTACTTGCTTTTATATACATATGATGGTTAACTGATGTATTCTATTAGAACATGTCAGTAAAGTAAAAGAATGTCTTTCAAAACACTTCATTAAACTAACTTTCAAGATGATATGCAGTACATTTACATCAAAGCTACAGATGTATATGTTATTAGTCAATTTTTGGCTGAAATTTCAAGTGGGAAATTCAATAGACAAAATATGATAAATGATTTATTGCTTTTGAGCAAGTGTCTTTACTGCTACTATGCATATCAAATAAGATTGTGGTCAGATTATTTCTGAAGGCAATAGATTTGAAAGTAATGAGCCTTTAGCATCCAACATTTTTATAGCAGTCCTGCAAGATGGTACAGAATATACTTCATAAATAGCATTGATGCAAGTAATCATTAAAGGAAATACAACCAAACTTTGATTGAAATAAAAACTCTGAAACTTTGTTTTTAATATATTTGCTGGCTGAAACTTTTACTGGTTTGACCATAGATAACAATGACTGTGGCATGCACTGATATTATAATGCACAGATATTATGGCTTCATATTGACAGCATTGCAATCACTCACACAACAATTCAAACCATAAAATTATGCCCTGTACTTCATTTACAATTTTTGTTCTTTTGCATTTATTGGTGAATGATAACTTTTTTTTTCCTGAGATGTGCTGCAAAACTACAGTTGTCCTGTAGTAGGAATGCATTGTACTGCAATGCCCCATGCAATATTTATGAAAAAGAGTGAGACTAGGTGTCATAATGTGTTTCCTATGGGCAGGGACCATTGACAAATTAGTAGTATACATGATCTCACTGACAAAAAAATAAGGGCAGAACATGAAGACGTTTAATGCTAAGTGGGAATGCCCAGGGGCTTTGTGACAGTTGAGTTGTCAAGCAGTTGTTTAGGAAAATGCTTGGCAACAGAATTAACAGGTAAAAAGTTATTTCCAGTAGAGAGTTAGAGCTTTGGTCACCCAGAGATGTAAGAATGTGGTAGTTAGAGGTAGTGATCACATTGTATGTGGACTCATGGTAGTGGGGTCCAATAAAGAGAGGCAGGCAAAAGTGTATAGGTGTTAGCAAATGGTGGTTAACCTTGGGAAGAATATGGTATTGTGTGGGCATGTATATGGGTGGTCCAAATGAAATGAAATGGTTATAATTGTTTTTTGGGAAACTAGAATGGATGGAAAAAGAGGGAACATAAAAGTCAGAAGTGGTACAAAAAAATGGTTACTACACTTTTGATGAATTCTGCTGGAGCAACTCTGCTGTAAAAAAATTGCTAGAACAATGCTAGAAATTCAAAGCATGACATTTTAAAGTTTATTAAAAATTCAGTGCAAAAGTCCCACACATAATATAACTGGAGCATGTGGGGTGTGGGAAAGCCAATTGCACTGCTAAGTGATCTGCTGGGATATATGATATGCCTTTGACATCTTTATGTTTGTGAGTATTTATTGGATGTTTAATAAATTGTAATGTTTTTATGGTAATACACAATGCAATTTCCCTTTTCTTTGTCCAATATCTGAGGAACCACTGGATTATCATTCATTTCAGTGTATGGGAAGAATCTTGGGAAGGAGTGGTGCATTTTGAGTGATTTATACCAAGCATTTATATGTGAGGTATAACCATTTGGTGAGTGAGACTCACAAAGAGTGAGCACTTGAGGTGCTTGTGGAATGGAATAATCACAGCTTCCTTCCTGCATGATTGGAACACAGCTATTTGCGGTTATATTATGTGTGGGACTTTTCCACAGACTTCTTAATTAACTTTAACATGTCATGCTTTGAATTTCTAGCATTGTTCTAGCACCTTATGAAATTGATTTGATTTCATGGGAGAGATATGTACCAATATATCATTAATGTACTTCTTTTGCCAAAATACAAACACTTTCTATTTAACCTACACAGTCCTTACCTGTCCAGCTAGCTTTAATTTATTTTTTTTTCAATTACTTCCTGGACAGTAGGGATGGGCCTGATGTTTGAGTTGAACATAAGTTCGACTCGAACATCGGGTGTTCGCCTGTTCGCCGAATAGCGAACAATTTGGGGCGTCCGTGGCAAATTCGAAAGCCTATGGGAGAAATCAAAAGTGCTAATTTTAAAGGCTTATATGCATGGTATTGTCATAAAAAGTGTTTGGGGACCTGGGTCCTGCCCCAGTGGACATGTATTAATGCAAAAAAAAGTTTTTTTAAAAACTGCCATTTTTTCGGGAGCAGTGATACAATAAAAGTGTAATATTCCTTTAAATTTCGTACCTGGGGGGTGTCTATTTTATGCCTGTAAAGTGGCACATGTTTCCCATGTTTAGAACAGTCCGAGAGCAAAATTAAATTTCTAGAGGAAAAAAGTAATTTAAAAGTACTTGCGGCTATAATGAATTGTCGGTCCCGGCAATACACATAAAAGTTCATTGATAAAAACAGCATTGGAATTCCCCCACAGGGGAACCCCGAACCAAAATTAAAAAAAAAATGTGTGGGGGGGCCCCCCAAATTCCATACCAGGCCCTTCAGGTCTGGTATGGATATTAAGGGGAACCTTGTGCCAAAATAAAAAAAAAATGGTGTGGGGGTCTCCCTCAAAATCCATACCAGACCCTTCAGGTCTGGTATGGATTTTAAGGGGAACCCCACGCCAAAATTGAAAAAAAAAAAAATGTTGTGGGGTCCCCCCAAAAATCCATACTAGACCCTTAACCAAGTACGCAACCTGGCAGGCCTCAGGAAAAGAGGGGGGACGAGAGAGCGCCCGTCCTCCTGAACCATACCAGGCCACATGCCCTCAACATTGGGAGGGTGCTTTGGTGTAGCCCCCCAAAGCACCTTGTCCCCATGTTGATGGGGACAAGGGCCTCATCCCCACAACAAGGGGACCCCCAGATCCTGGCCTCCCCCCTGTGTGAAATGGTAACAGGGTACAAATGTACCCCTACCATTTCACAAAAAATGTGTGAAAATGGTAAAAAAAGACAATACACGCCTTGAGGACAAGTCCTTTATTAAAAAAATAAAAAATTAGAACTGTCCCATGAAGTCTTCTTCTTCTCTCGCTCTGATGGACCGAAAAAAAAAAATGCAGCAAGCCACCTATGATCTGCCTCCATGGGAGGCACCCACCATAATGACAGGCCTCTCAGGTGACAGTTCTTTTATAACTGAGGGCAGGGCCACACAATGATGTTGCCGGGTGACCCCGCCCCCTCTGATGCTACGGGAAAGCCATAGGGATATGCCCGTGCATCGGAGGGGGTGGACCGGGTGGCCCCGCCCCCTCTAACACTATGGGAAAGCCATAGGGATGTCCCTGTGCATCAGAGGGGGGGCGGACCAAGTGGCCCCGCCAACCTCTGATGCTACAGGAAAGCCAATGGGATGTCCCCATGCTTCAGAGGGGGGCAGGGTCACCCGGCAACATCATCATGTGGCCCCGCCCTCAGTTATAAAAGAAATGTCACCTGAGAGGCCTGTCATTACGGCGGGTACCTCCCATGGAGGCAGATTGTAGGCAGCTTGTGGCTTTTCTTTTTTCTTTTTCAGTCCATCAGAGCGAGAGAAGAAGAAGACTTAGTGGGACAGTTTTATTATTTTTTTTTTTAATAAAGGACTTGTCCCAAGGCATGTATTGTCTTTTTTTTTTAAAAACAGCAAGAAGCGCCAATCTAAGTGCAGTATCATAAAACTTTAATGAGATTTTATAAACGGACAACAGCCAAATGGCTACTCACAAAGATGAAATAGATTAAGGCAAGGACAAGTGATGGGTCCAGGGACGTCATCCTCAGATGTGGGCAAAGTGCATAGTGCAGGTTCTCATGGAAGCGCTGTCAGCATTGTGATGTGCAAATGGTCCACGGGGTCACCGCTGGGCTGCAAAACGATGGAAGTGTCCGCAAAGATAGCCAGCATCTAGGCGGACATGGAGAGCCAGAGCCGTCACAGTAGACAGGAACCGGAAGACAGGCATGGAACGCAAAGCACTGATCCAGGAACCAACAAAGCGGAAGTGACGTATGGACGTGTCAGATGACGCGTTTCAATGCTTCTGCATTTTCTTCAGATCCGATAGGCTAATACAACAGGTGTCCTTTTATGACAGCTGTGGAATCAGTTACTAGGCAACAGCTAAAAACAAAACACAATATACTGAATGCAATAGAAATGAGATAAAGGAATTGAGTTCAGAACACCAGGAAAATGTGAAAGTGGAATATAAAATGGTAGAAAAAAGAAGAAGAAGAGCGGAAAAAGATGAATAAATAAAATAAGGGAAAAATCGAAGATAAAAATCAAAATAATAATAAAAATAAAAATAAAAATGAAAATAATAATGAAAATAAAGATAAAAAATAAAAATAAAAATTTTCCTGGTGTTCTGAACTCAATTCCTTTATCTCATTTCTATTGCATTCAGTATATTGTGTTTTGTTTTTAGCTGTTGCCTAGTAACTGATTCCACAGCTCTCATATAAGGTAGGCATGTGCATTTTGTTTCGTTCCGAATCGAAATTCGGACGAATTTTTCATTATTCGGAAATTCGGATGCATCCGAATTTCCGAATGACAAAAGTAAAGAATTTAAACGAATCCGAAAAAAACCGAACGAATTCGAATCGAATTCGAAAACATATTTGAATCGAATTCGAAAACATATTCGACTCGAATTCGAAAACATATTGGAATCGAATTCGAAAACATATTCGACTCGAATTCGAAAACATATTCGAAAACATAATCAAATTAAAAAAAAATAGAAAACGTTTTTCTAAAAAAAACAATAAGGTAGAATATAAAATAATAAAGCAATAGAATATGTATATATATATATATATATATATATATATATATATATATATATATATATATATATATATTTTTTTTTATGCTTTTCTTTTCTATTATTTTATATTCTATAATAGTATTTTCAATTCAAATTCAAATTCATTCTATACGACATTCGAATTTCGGAACATGGCTTCTGAAGTTTGAATTTCGTATAGAATGAATTCGAATTTGAATAGAAAAGATTAGAACAGAAAATAATAGAAAAGTATAGACTGTAAAAACAATAGAACAGAATAGAAGAAAATATAATATATATATTATATTTTCTTCTGTTCTATTGTTTTTCTAGTCTATTCTTTTCTATTATTTTCTATTCTTTTCTAATCTTTTACATTCAAATTTGATTTCAGTCTATATGAAATTCGAATTTTGGAAGATGTTTTATAGATAGATATATATATATATATATATATATATATATATATAATTTTCTATTCTGTTTCATTGTTTTTCTATGCTATTCTTTTCTATTCTATTCTAAACTTTTCTATTCGAATTTGAATTCATTCTATACGAAATTCGAATTTCGGAAGATGGCTTCTGAAAGTGGAATTTCGTATAGAATGAATTCGAATTTGAATAGAAAAGTTTAGAATAGAATAGAAAAGAATAGCATAGAAAAACAATGAAACAGAATAGAAAATTTTATATATACATATATATATATATATATATATATATATATATATATATATATATATATAAAACATCTTCCAAAATTCGAATTTCATATAGACCAAAATCAAATTTGAATATAAAAGATTAGAATAGAATAGAAAATAATAGAAAAGAATAGACTAGAAAAACAATAGAACAGAATAGAAGAAAATATAATATATAATATATTATATATATTATATTTTCTTCTATTCTGTTCTATTGTTTTTCTAGTCTATTCTTTTCTATTATTTTCTGTTCTAATTCAAATTCATTCTATAAGAAATTCAAACTTCAGAAGCCATGTTCCGAAATTCGAATTTCGTATAGAATGAATTTGAATTGAAAAGACTATTATAGAATATAAAATAATAGAAAAGAAAAGCATAAAAAAACAATAGAAGAGAATAATACAAAAAAATTACCGTATTTATCGGCGTATAACACGCACTGGCGTATAACACGCACCCCAAGTTTAGGAGGGAATTTTAAGGAAAAAAAAACTTTTAGGAGGGAAGTTTAAGGGAAAAAACTTACATTTAAATGCCCATCATTGCAGCCTTCTCAGTGCAGCCTTGCCCCAGTGCAGCCTTGCCCCAGTGCAGCCATGTCAGTGCAGCCTTGTCAGTGCAGCCTTGTCAGTGCAGCCTTCCCAGTGTCCATTGCAGCTTTATCCCAGTGCAGCCTTGCCCCAGTGCAGCTTTGCCCCAGTGCAGCCTTGCAGCTCGCAGTTTGAAAATCCTGTGATCCCCTGCGATCCTGAGCTTCAAAATCGCCGACCGCGAATTGAAAATGGTGCCGCCGGCGCCAAAATACACAGAGCCGGTCCTCGGCTCTTCTCGGCGGCTCTCGTTCACTTTCGGCTCCACTCGTAGTCCCGCCCGGATGGGCGTGACTGTGAGCGGAGCTATCCGAACCTAGCCGAGTAAACTCGGCTAGGTTCGGGCAGCACTCGAGTGAAGCCGAAAGTGGCCGAGAAGAGCCGAGGACCGGCTCTGTGTATTTCGGTGCCATTTTCAAATCGCGGTCGGCGAATTTGAAGATCTGTCAGCTCAGGATCGCAAGGGATCGGCGTATAACACGCACCCATGATTTTCCCCTGATTTTAAGGGGAAAAAAGTGCGTGTTATATGCCGATAAATACGGTATATATATTTATATATATTTTTTTTATTTTTATTTTTTTTTCTATGCTGGTCTATTGTTTTTCTATTCTTTTCTATTCTTTTCTATTTTATTCTAATCTTTTCTATTTGAATGCGAAATCATTCTATACGAAATTTGAATTTCCGAAAATGGTTATACAGAAACAGAATGAAATAGAATGAAATCGAATGCTAATAGAAAAGACTAGAACAGAAAAACAATAGA